>NC_135845.1:10510000-11220000 GCF_029677425.1 Wolffia australiana
CAAATAAAGAATCATCTGATTACTGATTTGACTCCATGTAAGGTGATTAAATCACTCAAGGTATTTGGGTTTTAATATCGGTTTCAATTAATTTTAATTTGTTATGTGTGAATTATTTTGAGGCATTAATGATGAGTTCTGGGGCTATGGTTAAATGCATGAAAATTAATATTCATTGAAATTAAAATTAAAAGACGAACTCAAAACTGTTATTTAAGAAAAATCACACAAAGTTTACTTTGTAGGAGACTTTTTCCACCCTTGACTTGCCCAACCTCTAGAAGTATCGAAACAACTAGAAGGCTGTTGGATCGCCTCTTCTTCTCCAACAATTATTCAAGACCTTGTGGATCACATCATCATCAAGAAGTATGTGTGGATAAATAGAGAAAGAAAGGGGTGGGGGGGGGGGGAACCCAGATATGACTTGCATGGGTACCTAAAATGGGTGCCCCCTTATTTATACTTTTTAAGAATTTTTCACAAAAATTCTTATTTAAAAGTACATCTTCCAACATCCTTTAATGTTATGTGTTTGATCATCTAATCCCATATATCAATCTAGTTATAAGCTTTGATGTTCCAATAACATCTATTGATCAGTCTTATTAATTAACAATATCAATACATTTATTAATTAGTCAAGGATTGCTTTAGTCCAATCTATAGGTTAAGTTTTTGGCCCTAGGGGTGCCAAGCTACATATTGTGCTCTGGAAGATATAGAGTATTATTTAACTCTCCTATGGAACCTTGTTCCTCATCGGTAACCATATAAATAATCCTTTGTTAGTGCGACACTCTCAAACCACTTAGGGTATAGTTAATCATCAAACCCAAATACGTCATTCAGTTAGTTGTAATGATTAATAAGGAGCATCGGAGAATACCTTCTTTAATATCCTAACTACTGATAACTTGCAAAATAACTTTGAAAACCCAGGAATATTATATAAATATTTGCAGTTTAATATCAATATTTGCATGTTATAATGGTTAAACGGACCAAAGTAGCATTTACTATGATTTTTCCCATATTTTTAGATATTTTTACATAACATTTTGACTTTAGTTATGTTACGGAATTAATAGTTTCAGGTCAGTAAGTAATTTTTTAGAAATTATAAAGACATTTGTTATTTTTTTCTCAATTTTTCAATATTTTCTTACAATTTTCTGACCGGTATTTGGTTAAGAAAATATTTTTTAGAATTAAGGGAGTATATTTCATGATTATTAAATGCATTCTATAAGTATTTTTAAGGGTTTTAAACTCACCGCCATATGCTTTATATAGTTTTCCAATCTTTTGGCCAATGATTGGTGCTGCCAATCAGTAGCAATAGAATAACTATGTCATTGAGATTCGTGATGCCATAATTATCCAATGAACATTAAGCAATTGTAGATGTGGCACATAGCTGGATATTGGCTTTTATTTTTTATTATCAAATGCAAACATGACGCAGACGTGGCCCAATGAAAATAATGCTTTTCTTTTTTGTACAATCAGTGCATGCGGTAGAATGATGATTTCTTTAATAGAAAACCTAAAAGTACCTTTTTGCATTAATTAAGCTGCAACGCCGATGCAGATCAAAATACATGGCAAACTCTCAGCTGTTCAACATGTATATTATTTAATCATTTAACATGCGATGATTGCATTGTTTTAGCGCTCAAGACAGGTGGCAACACGCAATCCAATGGCAGAGAAAACAAGAAAATGTACCGATGAATCAGGATGCGCTTTTTATATAGATGGCACGTGCGTAGAGGATATAGAAAATGCATCCAACGGTTCAGATTAAGCCTTTTAAAATCGTGATATTGGGAGATCTAACCATCACATTGGGTCCAAATTTTGAGGGCAGGTTTGTCCACATGGTTGGATCATAATTGGGAAGAAGGGTAAAACACGGAGGAAGCTCTCCCCAACCCTGTTGGCCAGGAAGGACATAGAAACTGCTTCTGATTTTCTTGATACTTGAATTGATATGATAAGTTTCTTCTTCACCTTTGAATTCTTTCTTGAGTATTTCCAAAATGCCAAGGTATGGTCAAAATATGCATACCTTGGAGGTTTTTAAATTGTGAAGAGCATTGAAATTTGATTCTAGTTCAAGATAAAAATACAAAAACATATTCCTATTATATTTTTCATCTCATCTGCTATCATAGATTCATAAATCCAATTCAAATTCCACCTAAAACTCATTTTACCCAAATTTTCTCTACTTTCTCTCTCTAAGTTATTCTTTATACTTTCTTTCTTTTTTATTTGAAAATTATTTGTTGAAAAAAATTCAATTCCATATCTCTTCTATCTACCCTAAAATTTCACACAAAAATTCAAACGTCTCTAGATTTGAAAACTAATTGTTGAAAAATTCAATTCAATATCTACTGTAACTAACCCTAAAATTTCACACAAAACTTCTATTTGTTTCACTTAATATTTATCAAATAAATACAACTGTTGTTTTGTACAATCCTATTGTTGCAGCAGGTTGAGTTTAGCCTTAATAAAAAAATATAAGTCATGGTCATCAATTTGATTTCTGAACTTCTTTGACTGAAAATGAAACTTCCAATAAAAGAATATAAATACATTCCTGTTAATACAAAAAAAATAAAATCATAAAGAGGAATTACATTCAAGTACATGTTTGCTTTCTCCAACTTTAGTCCACATAAAAACTCAGAGTTTCTTAGAAAGTTGCCTCCCTCTGGATTGATCCCTTTCTCATCCTATTATTCTTATATTTTAATAAAGGGAAAATTTCAAAATTTTATTACATAAGTTTAACTCTAATGACATGATTAATTAGAATTTATTCACACCAATTTCTTAGGCTTATCGATTGGCTCCGTTGTCGGGGAGGCATTGTGAATGTAAAAGTTTAATATATATATATATATATTTTTTTCTGATTCAGTCTTATTTTCCTTCCTACATTCCATGATGACTATCATTCAATTTTTCTTGAAAAATAATATTAATACTGAACATTTTATCAATTTTTTATTGCTTACCCTTTTATGTGAGTTTCCTTTTATGCCTAGTTGACTTCTTCTATTGGTTTGGTTGAGTTGTCCCTTGTGTGAATGGTAGAAGATCTCTAAATCCTCATCTAGTTGACCTTGAAACAATCAAAGGGAGAAGGAGAAGTTCAAGCCTTGAAAGCATTTTTGAGAGTTCTGAAGGAGAAAATCAACCAATTTAGGAAGCGATGGGAGACAACCTGAACTGCCAGGCTAAACAGGGAGCGATAAGAATGAGACTTAGAGAAATTTCTGACCTTACAGAAAGTGAAACCTACACAAGGATACCTGTCCCTCTACCAAAAGATGTCAATTTCAGAACTGATCCAAACATAATCAACCAACTACCTACTTTTTATGGAAAATTTAATGAATAAACTTATGAGTTGTTAGAAGAATACACTCAAATTTTCTCTGTTTACAGTTCACAGGTGTTCCTCAAGAGATTCTCAAGCTTAGGCTCTTTCAGTTTTCCTTGAAAGATAAAGAAAAAGAATCGTTGAAGGAAACAGGCCAGGAATTCCAATCATGGAGTGAGATGCAATCAAGCTTCTTAAAGAAATTTTATTCTTATGGCAATACAACTTCCCTGAGAAAGGCTATAAGAGACGTCAGCCAGGGAAATGACATACTTGGAGAAGTTTGGGAAAGATTCATGGCACTTACTAGGAAGTGCCCACACCATGATATCTTATCTTATGAGCTAGCACAGATTTTTTATGGATGATTGAATGATCAAGAAAGATATCTAGTTGACATATCTAGTGGAGGGATGTTCCTTACTACTCATGCACATGAATTTATGAAGCTTATGGAGAAACTAGTGGAGGATTGGAGATATAGACAGAAATTTTCACACAGTTTCAGGAATGCAGGTCCTAAACATGAAGGAATTAATAACATAAAATATGTAGAGCTTACTATGGCAAAATAATACAAGACATGAGAAAAATTGGAGAAGGATATGAGAAAAATTGGCAAAATAATACAAGACATGAATAACACTTTGAAATATTTTTTTCAGAGGACTAAGGAAAAAGCATTTTTATTTAATGGAAACTCTTCTACAGACCCTCCTTGTTGTTTTTGCTATAAAGAAGAACATACTGATGAATCTTGTCATATGATTGAACATGTAAATGCATTTTGAAGACAAGATTCAGGGCATGTCCAATGGAATACAAGACCTAATTATGCAAAGTAGAATTGGAGTAAAGGACTTATAAGGAGCAACTACTTATAAGTGAAGCAATTTGTCCAACAACAACATCCTCAAAATTTTCGAACTTATTCCAAACCTCTCTACTCTCATTATAATAACTCTAATGATCAAACTAACTCAACTTTGATGGATTTTATCAGGAAATATGTAAGATGAGAGGAAAAAACATGCACAAAGAATGGAAGATGTTCATGAATTTCTTAAAAGATCATAAGAAAGAGATTGAAATGCTCAAGCGGTCCACAACAAGTTTCTTCACTGCCACGCAAGGTCTACAACAAGATGACCCTATCTCACCCACCTTTTTCATATTGATAGAGGTCTTTAGCCAATCACTCATACAAGTGACCGCTTGAGGATTCATCTCGCATTCTATATTCACTGATGATGCTACTTTTTTGCTCACTGGATCTAAAAAAACCATTAAGGGGCTTATGAGTGTACTCACTGCATAGGAGCGAGCCTTTGGCTAGCTTGTCAATGCCGCGAACAGTAGCTTTATGATTAAACCATCAACCACGGTAAAGTGCTCACATATCATCCAATAATATACTCGATACTCACAAGGATGCCCTCCTTTCAACTATCTAGGATGAACCATCTTTTTCCGCCCCGCACTACATCATTATTTTGATGCCTTGTTGGTCAAGATGAGAATGAAACTAGATGGATGCAAACTTCATTTTATATGCCCTAGGGGCCGCATCCAACTCATACGACACATGCTCATGAGCTTCCTATTGCATACCTATCCGTACACTCGTTATTGCTCTCTATTCTTAGCTCGGAGAGCCGGTGCACGCATTTCCTTTGGTCGGGTCACCTCGAGGGAGGCCATAGGTACCATTGGTTTTCTTGTCAAAAATCATGTCGATCGACAGACGAGGGAGGTCTAGGGATCAGGCGCCCTCAAGACATCCATGACATGCTTCAGAAGAAGCTTGTGTGGCGTATGCGTACCACGAGCTCCTTGTTGGGTTGCTTCATATCGGCCAAGTACGACGAGTGGGCTCATAGGGAGTTGGATATCAAGGGCCACAAAAGGTGGCGTACTTGGCTGCGTTAGTAGCACGTCAACCAAGGCATTGGCACATTGGCAAGTCAACCAAGGCACGATCTGTCCTTTGGTTAGATCCATTACCGTAGGCTATGTCTACTGCAATAGGAAACTCCCTAGATCATCACCCTATCTAGACATTCACGTTTGATGATAATTTTTCATTCTGGTCCTCTTGAGATCACTTTTGAGAGAAATTCCCTACATAGACTTGGGGTCAACGCATTTGGCATTTGGCAGATATTACTCACGTCTCATTCTTCATTTGGAGATTCATGCACCGTGGCCTCCCTTATAATGATCGGGTGACCCATATTGGTCAGTTACTTTGTTCGCAATGTCATTGTTGTGCAATCTCTCCTCATGTCTAAACTATGGAAAAACTTTTATTCCATAGTGAGAGTGCTATAGACTGTTGGCGCTAATGTACTCACCATTGGCGTCTGCTCTTACGCACCCAATCTAGGGTAAGGCCAATAGAGTGTTTTGACATGATCTTTATATCATCAACACACTCTAAACCTAGCCCTTATATACACATCACTATAGCGTACATGCTATAGGATCTATAAAAAGGGCAAAATACTTATTGTTTTACAAGGTCTACAATGAGAGCACTAGACGTCATGCAACACGTTAAGCAATGCCTACAGAGAACACACCATCTTATACCACCCATTGCCCACGCTCTCCACTTACATGCGATATACTTTGCACCAGGGGAATCACGACCGATTTTGACTTCCATCACTACTCGACTGCAGACTATGCATTGGCATCCACCGCCAATAGGCTTTCTAAAGCTCAATATGGATGGTGCATCCAAAGGGAACCCAAGCCCAGTAGGTGGAGGTGGTATCCTAGAATACCACATAGGGGGTTGATAAAGTCAAATTAGTGTAGTCATTTGCATGCATTATTCATCGTTAATTTCCTAAAATTAAGTTCAACAATGCCAAAAACCCTTATTTTGCATAGTAATGAGATCATGCCTTCCATTTTTTCCAATGATTAAAAGCTAGCATTTTCTACTCAATTAAGGTTTCCATCAATGCTATGACATGTATTTTATGAAGTTACACATTTTGGGATTTATGTTTAAGAGGATTTGAGGGATATTTCCAAGCCCCACTAGACTCAATGAGTCAAGTGGGATACGAATCTAACAATTTCGCTAGTGTGTTGACTTTTCAGGTCAAGGTTGACTTTTCGTGGTCACAAAGTTATGAAATTTTATGGGGAAATCAAGACAGGAGTCTTGAGGCTTGGGACAAAATTTCAAGTCAAAAAGAGCTGTGAAGAAAAAGAAGCATGCTAATCAGTAGAGCAGACTCAACCGATAGGCTTGGTGTGGAGGAACTTGAAGAAAACCTTCTAGAAGATCCTTGGGGGCTTCCAGGATGATCAAGACACGTGAGGATGACTCCAGATGGCAGATCCTGTTTGGAGGAGAGCCCAGGGTCGAGATCCAGCCCAGGATTCATGAGGTGGAACCCCATCCATCCATTCCAGCTCAAATCCAAGGGTTATGAATAACTTGTAACTAACTCTAACCAACTTGTTCCTTTCTCTCCAAATTCAACCTCAAGGGAAAGAATCTTGTTGGTTGAGGTCTTATTACCTTGATTGAGGCCTCAAGAACTCAATCCTGGACGTTGATCCATGATGCAATCACCAAGAATGGCTGAAACAAACACATGTAACCCTATAAAAGGGCCCCCCTCACCCTCCTTGAGGATATCCAAGAATAGAGAACTGTTTTGTTCACTTTCTTTCTGTTTGAACTTGTTCCTGGGTCCACCTTCATTCTGAAGGTGCAAGGAGTCTTCTGGGAGCGTCCTGAATCTTGAAGCCAGTTGGTAAGGAGCTGAAGAAACAACATTGGGCCCTTTGGGTATGACAAAAAAGGTTACGTACTTATTCTCATCCTATCCCCTCCTAGAATTTTCCTAAGCTTCTTGGCTATCCTTAGACAGATAGTCAACGTCTCAAGATTTCCAATGCCTACTAACACATGTCAAAACGATATCTGGAACTCCAGATATCATAGTTTTGCCTACACACACATGACTGGGCTTCAGCGCTCCGCCGCTGGCTCCGCCGGCTGAAGCCCAGTCAGCACACAAGCGGCACTTTCGCCCGTACATTCAGCGACGGAAGCGCCCAAGTCTGTGCACTCTCTCTCTCTCTCTCTCTCTTTCTCTTTCTTCACTCAAACTGTCGGGTATCGTTCTTGAACTGAGTTAACTCAGTTCAGTAACGATTCGTACATCTCTCTCTTATCCGGTTCAACGACTTTGAACCGGATAAGGGAATTACAAACCAAGTTAAGTTCAGAAATTTTTATCTCTCCCAAGATACAATAAAAAATTCTGGAAAAAATCTCAAAAATCATTCTCTGTCTAGGCTTTTCACGAAAATTTTTTCATAATAAAAATCATATTCATCTGTATTCCTTGAACATGAACCAGCTTAACAACTAAAAACATTATTGAAGAGGTTTATACAATCTTGAACCTATAACTCTAATTGAAATTCATCCTACCTAGCTACCTAGCTCCCTTAGGGATTGACCCTTACTAAAGTACTACTAGTAAGGTAATAAAATTTTTGATTGGTTCCTTACTAACCTTACAAACGACCTGGCTAGTGCTATCTCCATAATCAACTTGAACCCCTAGTTTGGGCCAATCAGGGGTATCTTTTTTGCTTTCTGTATAGTACAAACTAATACGACAATGGAAGCTATGGTGATATGTGATGGCTTGCTCCTCTACGAGGAGTAAAAACTTCACAGTATCATCCTAGAATTGGACTCATAGTTGTTTAGCATGCTCTGTGCATTCTCATGCTTCCATTGGCGTCTCTAGAGAGTGTGGCAGGACATCATGTGATGTCGCCCATGCTTGGCCATCATTTGTAATCAGTTGCCCGAGGGGAACCAGACAATGGATGCCCTTGCCAACTATGTGGTATGCTCTCACACCCCTCCATATACATAACTTTGTAGGACCTTCCTCAGATGGCTTGCGGCTGCCATCACGTTGAGAACCTCGGCTTACCAACCCTTTGCATGCATCGCATCCTATGAAATGTGGCCCTCGTGAGGGGTATATTGCATGCAGTACTAGAGGCAGGAGTGCATAGCCTCTCGCCTAACTACTGTACCCTCTGTGAACCTCCACAATGATATCTAATGATGGTGCGAGGAGCTTATGCTCCATGCATCACCACCTCTATGGGACACAAGCACGGTGTTGCCGCCCATAGCCTTCTCCGGGGCTTCACCGGTATCACATTTGTATCTTTTATGTTTTTGCATCATGGGCGTGGACAGTAGGGTCGATTGTATTGGGACATTTAAGCTCACTCCACATCTACAAACACTTCACTTAATATATAAAACCTCCCTAGGTGGCATCTAGGGCAAGGCTGGATCAGTCTATGGGCATAACCCTTGGGTGGGCTATAACCGCTACTGTATTTTTTACCAAGTGAAAAAAAATCGAGATATGGAAAATAATCCAAGAACTGAGGGCTTCAAGGATGAATAAAGGCATCCAAAAATGGTAGACCCTAATTGAAAGGATTATAGACCACCTATTCCATTTCCTAGTGCTCTGAATTCGCCCAAGCAGAAACTAGAAAACAACCACCTACTAGATATTAAAAATGCTACTTTCACCATTCCTCTAACCGAAGCAATCCAAAATGTTCCATCCTATGCAAAATATGTAAAGGATCTACGTACCCTTCTTGGAAAACAAAAAAGAGTACAACTTTCAAAAAATATCAGCTCAATTCTCTTCAATATTGTTCCTACAAAATGGAGAGATCCAAGGGCCCCTCTAAAAAATTTGAAATAGGAGGAATGATCTTTTGCAAATCACTTCTTGATTGTAGTGCTAGTGTTAATATAATGCCAAAGGCCTTGTATGACAAATTCAAATTTCGTGAACTTAAACCAATTCTTCTTGAATTACAGCTAGCCGACAGATCAACCTGACAACCTTATGGAAAATTAGAAGATGTGATAGTAAAGTGGAAAACTGTCAATTTCCTATTGAATTTATAGTTTCAGATATGAAATAATAGGAAATCTTAGTCATGCACCACTAATTTTGGGAAGATCCTTTTTAGTCTCAGTAAAGGCCACCACAGATTGGGATAAAAGTACAGTTGAACTTAGGGTAGTAGAAGAAAAGATTGAATTATCTATCTCTGAACTAATGAAATACCCTAAGTACACAACGAATATGCATGTTTTGCTAAGCTTAGTAGAAGATGATATATTTGTTGTTGAGTGTTGCTTTTATGATTTATTTTTCCTTGATTCTAATGACTGCATGAATGAGCAATCATCAACACCAGCAAATTATTCTCTGCATTCTGACATTGAGCTCAAATTGTTGCCTTCATCTTTGAAGTATGCGTATTTAGGACCATGTAATTCTTTCCTGATAATTATATCATCATTGTTATTCTTGAACATGAATTAGAATTACTCAATGTTTTTTCTACTTATAAATTTGCAATGTAATGGACAATAAATGACATGATAAGGTATTAGTCCAATCATTTGTGAGCATATAATTTTCCTTGAAGAAAATTCCAACTCAGCAAGACAACCTCAACTGTTGCTAAATCCTCACATGTTAGAGGTTTTTAAAAAGGAGATCATGAAATGACTCAAAGCTGGTGTCATATATGCCTTTTCAGATAGCCCTTGGGTTAGTCCTATACATATGGTGCCTAAGAAAACATGAATAACACTAAAAAAGGAGGCAAATGGTGAGGCAGTTGAAACAAAAGTGGCTTCAAGTTGGAGAGTGTGCATAGACTATAGGATGCTAAACTCAGTAACTAAAAAACATCATTACCCCTTACAATTCATTGATCAGATTCTTGGAAGACTAGCTGGCCAAAGATTTTACCATTTTTTAGATGGTATTCAGGATATACCCAAATCAAAATTCATAAAAATTACCAAAAAAACAACAATAACATGTCCGGTGGATACTTTTTCATTTAAGAAAATGCCATTTGGGCTGTGTAATGCACCAGCACCTTTGCAAAGTTGCACGAGTGTCATGTTTTGTGAATTAGTAGGTGATCGCGTAGAAATTTTTATGGATGATTTCTCTATCTTTAGTTCATCATTTGGTAGTTTCTTGTCTAATTTTAAAAAATCTTTTGCAGATATGTGTCTAGAACAATCTGGTGTTAAGTTGGGAGAAGTCCCACTTCATGGTGGAAGCGGAAATTGTCCTCGGGCACCATATCAGAAAGGATGGGCTAGAGGTGAACAGGGCCAAAATAGAGGTCATCAAGTACCTCCCCCTACCCAGAACCCTAAAACAACATAGTGATTTTCTAGGGCATGCTGGCTTCTACAAAATATTTATAAAAGATTTTGCAAAAGAAGTTTTAATCCATTGGCTCAATTACTCTCAAAAGATATTTGTCCTAGGGCACCATATCAGAAAGGATGGGCTAAAGGTGAACAGGGCCAAAATAGAGGTCATGAAGAAGCTCCCCCTGCCCACAACCCAAAAACAGCTTACAAGTTTTCTAGGGCATGTTGGCTTTTAAAAAAGATTTATTAAGGATTTTGCTAAAAAAACTTCTAAACCGTTGGCTCATTTACTTTCAAAAGATATTGGTCCTAGGGCACCATATCTGATGTCAGACGACGTCTAGGACGTTGTCTGTGCAGGTACCGGGTCGATGTTTGGTTACCTTGATTATGTCGTCGACGACATCGTGTGACAGATAAACCCTAATGGATATGTAACTACGAATGAATAGATGCGCCTACATGGTCATACCTGCAGGTCCCGACTCGATGAGAATGCCGGACTTCGAGTTCCGAAGGAGTCGTGGGGAGACGGTGATGGTGGCCGCTCGAGCCTCATCAGAGGGGACGATGGCGACTATGGCACCAAACGAAATTAAATCCATAGGGGCTCCCATGTAACAGACGAGTTCAACCCGCATCGGTAAGCCGCTCAATGATCGTAGTTTTTTCTCTCACTTCTTCTTTCACCTACCTAGCCCGAGCGCGGTGGAGACAATCGAAAATATACTGCAAGGAATAATATGAGTGGGCAGGAGGACGACGTACCTTATCGGCACATGAGTCATTGTGTAGATTCTTCATCAATTTTGACAGCCGGTCCGGGTTGCGGGTGGGGGGGAGCCGGAGAGGATTGTCGCAACTCGATTGGCGTTGGTGTGCAGAAGCAATGGGTGGGGTTTGGAGAAAAGGAGTCAAGAGAGATAGCAGGCGAAGGCCGGTGGCAGGGCAGCTTGAGCGTCCCACCAGGTATAGCTAGCAGGTCTAGAGAAGGATTAGCGTGGCGAGACTAGGTGGTGGGAGCGAGCAGCAGCCCGTGTCATGGAGGTTATGGTGTGGGCATGGGCATGAGCAGCGATAGCAGTCATTGTTGTCGCGTGCAGCAGTTCCTTGCAATATTTGGGGCAGAAACTCTGCATGCGATGGCAGTGCTCACGGTGTCACACACATGTGAGGCAGTTTCGGCTGGCTAGACTGCTTGCTAAGAGATGCTCGACAGGTACGGCTCGTTGTTGAGTTCCAACGTGAGTCACCAGTTTGTTGACAGTGCAGAGACATAGCCACGTGGCCGCTTTACGACAGCAGGTGCAGGTTTGACCTATCAACGCTCTGGTGGGTTCGATCGTCACACGGGGAAGTATTGCCCAACGTCGATAGTTACACAAAGGACGGGCACGGGGACGGGCAGCATTTGGGGCAGAAACTCAACATGCGATGGCAGTGCTCACGGTGTAACACACATGTGAGGCAGTTCTGGCTGGCTAGACTGCTTGCAAAGAGATGCTCGACGGGCATGGCTCATTGTCGAGTCCCACTGTGAGTCACAAGTTTGTTGATAGTGCAGAGAAATAGCCACGTGGCCGCTTTACGACAGCAGGTGCAGGTTTGACCTATCAACGCTCTGGTGGGTTCAATCGTCGCACGAGAATTGCCTAACGTAGATAGTTACACAGACCTCAACGTGGACGCGTTAAGCATACTGCAGATTGATCTTTCACCACGTTGACCCATCAAGTCGTTTACATGTGGCACGGGCCATCTCAGCAATCCACTGCTGGTGTTGGTTCTCACGATCTGCGGTGATCAGTGGTCAACTTGAGCGTACCTATGGTTGGTACATCGAGAAGTGGGAGAATCCCATGAGGGCATGACAAAGGTTTGGAATCCGGTAGATCCCGACGTATGGTGCAACTCTGTTCATGGAGTTGCAGTAGCAATGACAGCTTCAGACGACATGCGAAATGTGGTTGATACACGCATGTTGCAGCCAAAGAGGGACGGGTTGGGGCTTCCTATCAGCACAACGGCGTGAAACGGTTCGGCTGGCGGCTCTAGTGGCTTCTCCCCCCCCCCCTCAGTGTCTTCTTCTTGTTCATCCCTTCTTCTTCCTCTTTCTCCTCCCTCTCTTCTCCCTTCTTTTCTCTACGGTGATATCTGAAAATAATGTCAGTAACTGAAAAAGAAACTTCCAGATCTGTTGTCCTAGGGGATCCATCTCTCCCTTATATGGGGGTTCAAGAGGGGCCCCTTAGGTAGGTCCATTAAGGGGCCCTTATACATGGGAGACCCTTTTAAATCAAAACAAAGAAACTAAAAAAAGATATAAAGACATGGCCACATGTCGCATGTGGAACACGACACGACAGAATGACATACACTAGACTTAAGTGAAAACAGGAGCATGATAAAACTGCAAATAGGACGAGCATGAGCCGACGAGAAATTCAGAAATTGTGATGGCGCGTTCGTGCTTTTCACGTAGGGTGTTAAACTTGGACGTCTTCTCCGTTGCCCTGGCATGGCAGTCAGATTTGACGTGAACCAACGGGCCCTCGATGACGATGACGGCGACTCGGATGATGCCTTCAATGGGGCCAAAATAGAGGTCATAAAAAACCTCCCCATGCCCACAACCCTTAAACAGCTTATGGGTTTTCTAGGGACTGTTGGCTTCTATAGAAGATTTATTAAGGATTTTGCAAAATGTTTTAAACAGTTGACTCACTTGGTTGCAAAAGACATATTTTTTTGTTTTTGATGATTATGCTAAATCATCATTCTTGAAAATTAAAATGGGTTTGAATCAAGCACCCATTTTATAAGCTCCTGATTGGAGTAAACCTTTTGAAATGCTGAGTGATGCCTCTGATTGTGCAATGCGAGCCATTCTAGATCAAAGAATTGAAAGAAGCCAGTTGCCATATATTATGAAATCAAAAGTTTAGGAGGAGCTCAAGTAAACTATTTGACCAATAAAAAAGAATTGCTTGCGACTATTTTTGTCGTAGAAAATTTTTGTTCATATCTTTTAGGAAGTAAAAGAATTGCCTCTTTAGACCATTCTGCATTAAAGATTTTACTAAATAAAAAATAAACCAAGCCTAGACTAATGAGGTAAATCTGACTTATACAAGAATTTGACTTGGAAATTAAGGATAAGCGCGGAATAGATAATATAGTAGCAGGTCATCTATCTAAATTATGTACAGATTTATCTACCCCTATCCATGATGCATTTCCAGATGAATACATATTGGAAATCCAGAGTAAAAATCTTCCATGGTATGTCCATATTGTTAACTTTCTTGTCACAGGGTTACAACCTAATGAATGGGATATTTATTATAGAAAATATTTCTGTAAAGATACTATTTACTATTACTATGATGAACTTAAATTTTTTAGTTAGTTGTTGACCATGTCTTTAGAAGATGCATACCTGAGGAGGAATAGTGGAGCATCTTAGATGATTGCCATTCTTCTTTATGTGGTTGACACTATGCCCGAAAATTAACTTCTCTTAAAATTTTAAAATTTTGATTTTTTTGGCCAAGCCTGTTTTCTGATGGTTTTAATTTCTGCACAGGTTTTTTAAATGTCAAGCAGTAGTGAATAAGAAGAAAGATAAAATGCCACTTCAGCCCATTATTGAAGTAGAGATCTTTCACTTATGGGGAATTGACTTCATGGGACCATTACCCAACTCGAGTGGGTTGAAACAATTCTCCCTAGGTTAAATGATCATCAGGTAGTTCTTAAATTCATTCAACAACAAAATTTCCGATGGTATGGATGCCCAAGAGCAATTATTAATGATGGGGATAGTCACTTCAATACTTATCATTTCAGAACCTTGATTAAGAGATATGGGGTTCAACATAGGATCACAACCCCATATCACCCAAAGCTAATGGGCAAGTTAAGAAATCAAACAAGGAGATTAAAAAAATTATTAGGCCTGATGGGAAGGATTGGCCAAGTAGGCTCTACGATGCTCAATGGGCATATGGAACTGCTTACAAATCACCCTTAGGGATGTCTCCTTATAGGGTAATCTTTGTTAAAGCTTGCCATCACCAAATGGAGATTGAACATAAATCTTATGGGGTTATTAAAAAGCATAACATCTGTTTAGATGCAGTAGGAAAACATCATTTATTGCAGATGCATGAACTCAAGAGCCAAGGAATGAACCATATGAGAAGTCAAGAATTTATAAAGCCAAGATGAAGAATTTTCATGACAAGAACATGACTCGCAGGCACTTTCAGAAACATCAAAAGGTCTGACTTTATAATACTAAGTTAATACTTTTTCCAGGAAAGCTAAAATCCAGATGGGATGGACCATGCACAATGGTGGATGTCTGTGAAAATGAAGCAATTTTGATTTCTGATCGCAAGACAGGAAAGGAGTTCAAAGTGCATTGGGTATGGCTAAAACAATATGTAGAAGCTGAAAATCCGCAACCACCTACAACCTTCCTCTTGGAGAATCCAGCTACAAACATTGAACTATATTGAATAGGCTAGAGTTAATCTAAGAGAACAAAATATTGTACTGTAGGTTAGTATCACTAGATCCCTTCAGCCGAATTGTTCAACATGAGACATTAGCAATTAACATTTGTCCATATGTCTAAATCTCTATTGATTGATAACACCTATCTCATTATCTCTAAACCTTATCATATATTTTCTTTAATATTTAATTTTTTGACCATTTATTTCTCTTTATACTCTAATTCCTCTTCTCCCATATTCACTACTACATAGATAATACTTTTTAATCTGCATTTCTCATGTAGATGACCATTAATCATCCTATCAACTTTATATTTAGTAAGTCAATGCGAGGAACTACATATGTTTTTATTTTGTGATATTTGTTGCATGCTGAATGCAGTTAAGTAATCATGTTGCTAGATTGTCAGACTTTAGATAGTTGAGTTAGTTGTGGAGTGTGTTGCCAAGGTTAGGCATGGCCATTCCTCGTAAAAGCCCCTTTGAGTGAGTATAGACCATTTAGTTAAGCAACTCTTTCTTGTCCCAAACAGCTTCAATTAAAAAATATATTAAATTATTCATTGTCTACATTAATTTTCCTAAGCCTTTTCTATGTAAAATGAAGTCAAATGTGGTTATTCCACAAAATCATAATAAAATATGCATTCTTGCATGTAATAAATATACATATGATATATGAGATAACAATGGTATACAATGCCTTATAGAATTAGAAATTTATATGTTGTGAATATACTTAATGGATTGTCTAAAAAAGCAATGAATAGAAAGTCTGAAACTTGTCGAGATATAAAAAATATTTTATGTATTCATGCTGTGAAGAACACTTAAAAACCTCATCAGCACTTAAATCAAGGATATTAAATATACATTTAACATGTTATGGCACGTGCAAAACACGTACTAGATGAAATGCAAAAAGGTTATATCACTTGAATTTTGGCCAATAAGAGTAGGGTTTGCCATTTGGGACCAAGGACTGGTCAGACTGGATGGGGCAAGAGCCGATAGTCCGCAATTTTAGGGTGAACCAGCTGATTGATCTGGATCTAGTCTGAGGATCAAACAGGATCGAGACGGACTAAATTTCTAATTAGTATTCTCTTACGATTTTTTTCATCTTACTTTCTTATTCTTCTCTTTTTATTTTCATCTTCACTTTTTATTCTTCTTTTTTAATTTTATTCTTCTTCTTAGTTTCATATTCCTTTCAATTAATTTTTTTATTCTTTGTTATTGACATTTTCATCTTCCATTCCTCTTATCTTTATATTCCCCTCTTTTTCTTCTTATTCTTCTTCTGTTCCTCTTATTTTCTTCTTTTCATCTTATTCTCCATTATTTTTCCATGCCCTTTTTTTACTTTTATTCTTTGACTTTGATATTGACCAGTCAACACGCCTGGACTGGGTCAGGACCGTCAAACCCTTCATAAGAGCTTGGAGCAGACCCCAATGATCAGACCCATTGGATCTCTCATTTTTTGGGCTAAACGAAGCAACCGACGACAATGTAATAAAAATAAACCATTCAAGAGAAACCAAAAATGAAAGGCCAACTAAATTAGGAAATACATTAAAGTCATGTCCAACAGAGAAATGCACGCCATTTAATGTAATTTCTTTTCTCTGTTCTAACCTGGGCGAGAACCCCGGTTAATCTGGCCAGAGTGACACCAACAAGCCCCCTGTCTAAATTCTTATGCCAACCTCTCATGCGCACCGCGTCGTGCATGCCACCAAAATTAAAGGCAGAATGTCGTGATGGCTGTAGGAGCAGACCTCTGTGCCATGACATCAAAATAGACACCTTCAGCTCCTAGAATTACCTTTGGAAACTATGAATGGGATCCAGGAAGCCTGACGCTGCTTCTATGATTCAGAGACCTGGAAGACCAGGTAAGCAGCTCGACTTTAGGATGCTGGTTCTTCTACTTTGTATGCGCTTTATAGGGATGAACCATAACCTCCCATAAGCATACTAAACCCTAAGTGTACTCGTCTCCCATGGAAAATATGATGATGCCCTTCTCTAATCTGTTCAACAAGGTCAACAATCCAAGAGTCTCCCACTTGACCTGATTGATAGACCTATTTAGGGATCATTAGTACACATCATATTTCATCATAACGTCTCTTACAAATACCAGTCATAGTAGTAATTTACCTTCAACGCATAAGTCCTAGCTATGCACCAAATACTTAAGACATTAAATATCAATATGAAGGGTATTGGATAAACTCATTGTCATGAAAATGATTCGAGTTTTGTTCCACTAATTTGCAGAAAAAAAATTATGATTCTTGAAGAATCGATCAAAGATATAAAGTAATATCACGTGAATACATGAGTATCTTAAGCGAGAACTCTCACTGCACAAGTCAAGGGAAATTGACCAGACCCATACTTAAGGCATGACCACAATAAGTACTAGGTGGCTGCGCCTTAATAATAGGGTGAGCGAGCATTAAGCCAGTCCCAATGTGCTCAATAGAAACTGATGCGTTTCTGATCCACTCTTTTACAACCAAGAGCTTTACCTCCATGTTTCTACAAGCACTTGAGCTCTTGTTGTTATTGGAGAAACTTACATAAGCTTCATTGTAACACTATATTTGAATGGGCTTCTTGATTGAGCAAACAGATCCAAGATGTGACATGAAATTCTATAACCATATGGCTTGTGAAGA
The DNA here is from genome assembly GCF_029677425.1 of Wolffia australiana. Classification (NCBI taxonomy): domain Eukaryota; kingdom Viridiplantae; phylum Streptophyta; class Magnoliopsida; order Alismatales; family Araceae; genus Wolffia; species Wolffia australiana. The sequence goes on from NC_135845.1 coordinate 10,527,896, forward strand.
TACGTGAAAACAAGCCACATAATCAGCTTCCATCGTAGATGCTGCGGTCGTCTTCTGCTTGGTACTAGACCATGAGAAGGCTCCCGAGAAACTACAAAAGTATAACCAGGTGTAAATCTTCTTGTATCTAAACTTTCGGCAAAATCTAAGTCCGAGAATCGTACTACTTCAATTTGATCTAATTGTCTGTACGTGAGCATCAAATCTTTTGTGCCTTGTAAATAACGTAGAACCTTCTTGGCAGCCTGCAAATGCACGAGTCTGGGGTCACTTTTGTATCTTCCAAGATTTCCAGTAATGAAGGGATGGTTGGGTCATGTACACATTTGGGTATAGTTGAGACACCCAACAACCACATCATATGGTTTATCCTTCATAGCTAGTCGTTCCTCTTCCAAATGAGGACCTTCTAGTTTTCTTAGTTTGTCACTCTTAACAATAGGGGCCTTTCCTTGAGAACAATTTTCCATCAAAAACCTCCGCAACACATTTGATATATAGGATCTTTGTGATAGTCCTAGAGTGCCTAGGGATCTATCTTAGTATATTTGAATTCCAATAACAAAGCGGGCTTCCCCCATGTCTTTCATATGAAAATGGTTGGATAGGAAATCATTGGTCTCCTTTAAAAAACTAGAACTTGAAGTAGCAAGCAATATATCATCAACATACAGCAATAGAAAAATCCAGCCACTCCCACATTCCATAAGGTATATACATTGATCGACAATATTTTCCTCAAAATCAAAAGTGGTGATAACTTCATAAAATTTGAAGTACCATTGTATGGAAGCTTACTTTAGCCCACATATAGATCTATTCAGCTTGAAAACCATATTTTCTTTCCCTTTGATCTCAAAACCTTGAGGTTTCTGCATGTACACCTTCTCCTTCAATTCTCCATTTAAGAAAGCTGTTTTCACATCCATTTGATGTAGCTCTAAATTGTATAGAGCCACTAAGGTAACTCCTATTCGGAATGAGTCCTTTGATGAGACACGAGAAAAGGTCTCATAATAGTCAATGCCTTCTTTTCGTGTAAACCCTTTTGCAACAAGTATGGCCTTGTACCGCTCGACAGTTCCATTAGGATTAAGCCTAGTCTAATGGCATTTGGCTTCTTCCATAATGGCATGTCCATGATTTCCCATACTTGATTATTATCCATCAATTCAACCTCCTCCTTCATTGCCTGAAGCCAATAATAAGAGTTTCCAGAGTTCATGGCTTGTAAAAATGTACTAGGGTCATTTTTTCCCTCACCAATATCCTCACCTGATAAGTACACTACATAATCGGATGGAATTGCTAGCCTTCATTGTAGAGTAGACCTTCTTACGATAACGACTTGACCTTGATGTTGATTTTCATCTACTTGAGGTTCCTCTAATGGTTATGTTGAGGTTGTTCTTGGACTGGTAGACTCGCTTGTAAAGTATCATCCATTGCTGGAACAATAATTGGCAAGTATGTCCGAGTCAATTGAGGATGGTTGACACCAATGTCCTCTGTACAGTTATGAGCTTCCATGGTATCTTCCATTGATTCCTCAAAGATAAAATTCCTAAATGTGTTTCCATTAACACAACCTTCCTCTAGGAATATGTGTCGATCAGACTCAACAATTCTAGTGGTATGTATAGGACAATAGAACATGTAGCGTTTTGACCTCTCTAGATAGCCAATAAAGTAAGCACTCACTGTCCTTAAATCCATAGACATCTCTATTGGATTGTAAAGCTTGACTTCAGCGGCATCCCCATATATGCATGTAACCTAAAGAAGGTCTTTACCAGCCCTTAAATCATAAGGAGTTTGCCCTATAGACTTGGTAGGAACCTTATTTAGTATATGCATGGCTGTTCTCAATGCTTCACCCCACAACAAGATTGGCATGGTCAAGTGACTCATCATAGCTCTAACCATTTCCTTAAGTGTTCTATTTCTCCTTTCAGCTATCCTATTTTTATTGGGCTTGCCTGGCATTGTGTATTGTGGAGCTATGCCATGTTCCTTTAGAAATAGAGCAAAAGGTCTTGGCACTTATCCTTTATTGGTGTATCGACCACAGTACTCGCCTCCTCTATCAGATCAAACTGATTTGATGGATTTATCTAATTGTTTTTCTACCTCCAATTTGAAATCTTTAAACATCGTGAAGACTTCATATTTCTCACGTATGAGGGAAATATACATGTATCTGGAGTAATCATCTATGAAGGTACTAAAGTGCTATTGGCTAGTGAAGCAAGGGTCAAAGGTCCACACACATCAGTGTGAATCAAATCTAAATGATTCTCGCTATTATTCGTGGTTTTTTTAAGGTATTGATTGTTTTTGCCTTTATATAGTCAACGGAATTTTGGAAGTTAGTGAAATCTGGGGAATTTAAAAGTCCCTCCTTCACTAGCGTTTCCACTCTTGCTTGGGGTGTGTCCCAACCTTCTATGCCATAGAATTCAAGAATCCTGAACAATTCTTGTCCTCTTGAGCGAGTTAACCAAAGAAGTGGGTATTTCGGTTGAAGAAATGTTAAGCTTGATTAATCTATCTATTATTGTTGTACCAATAGGATTATTTCCCCTCATTAAAGACATTCCAGATCAATCAAAAGATATTCTATAAGTGTCTTTAACTAGTTTTGTTACAGAGATAAAATTTCTTTGAAAAGATGGAATAAAAAAGCAATCCTTCAAGATCAGCACATCTCTGGTGTCTAAGGTGAGGCGATAGTCTCCCATAGATTTGACGTGCGACCGCATCCTATCACTTGAGACGACAAATGCTTCGCTTTCATTTGGGGTTCGTCTTGTCTGAAATCCCTGCAAGGTGATTGAAATCTACACAATGGCGCCAAAGTCAATCCGCCAACTCATTTGAGGAACAGATGCTAGATTTGATTCATGCATAGCAACGTAGGCTACATTACCTGACTAACTCTCGACCAACCATGCCTTCCTCATTGTGTAGTCTATCTTGATGTGACCAAGCTTTCTGAAAAAGTGACACTTCACCTTGGGGCCAAGCTCTTGGCCTTTGGGTGTCCCTTTGTTGCATGGAGCTTGGTCTGCAAGTTCATTGACTTTTGGTTCGTATCATCGTGAATAGATAGATTCACGTTGTTCATCTTAGACTCAAGCATACCAGCAGCCTGATGTTCCTCCTCTTGGACACATTTGACACTGATAAGCCGAAAATAGGGGTGAAAATTACGCAAATTTTTAGCCCTTGTCGTTGTGAATTTTTGGCTTATGCAATAAAATTTATAAAACTCTACTTAATATGTATAGTGATAAGTATGAGTGCCGTCCAAGGGAGGCAAGTAGGAATTTCAATTTGATTTAATTTTTGGTGTTTTAGATCCTAATTAGAGTGAATTTGATCTTCAATGAGGATCAAGTCACCCTAATTAGGTGAGAATTTAGAGAGGGCGGTAGGAGAGATGGGAAGATTAGAAGAATTAAGAGCTCTAAATTTCCTTATTTGATCCTAATTAAAGGATCCAAGAAATCATTTAGAGAGGTTGAAAGAGGGTTCTTAAAATGAGTTGGGTTGATTTTTCAGATTGATAATTCATAACTAAAATGGGGTAAATTGAGACTTCTAAAAATTAAAACTAAATTTTTTATAATTTTCTTTTGTAATGCAATTGAATGCCCAGGTAAAATTCCTCAATTTCTCCTCTCAATCCTAATCAGGGCTTGTACATGCCGCTCAAGCCAAGCGATTTAGAAGTTCAGACTAGAATGGAGATGAAGAAACAAACAACTTAACCTATTTCATTCAAAATGCACAAAAGTTTGAATATAATGAAAGAAAAAAATACCAAAACTGTTGATCCAGGCTGGGACTCCTCTCTGTCTTGCAGCTGTGATGAAGCACCCTCCAGAATGAGCTCCCCCTCTCGAAATTTAGCTTTTATACTTAGGTTATAGGGTAAAAATCACCATTTTACCCCCGTTTAGTACTAAATATTTATCTATCAATGTAGGCTAGATCTGAATGATCTAACTGTACAGATAGAAAGAGGAGATCAAGACGAACAAATCCATAAACAAATCATCTCAATCGGACTTCAGGATCAAAAGTTATTAATAAATCAATTTTAAACCAATTTAATCCATTGGATTTAAAATTGATTTATTTATTAGTTTCGTTTTTAAACACGCAATGACGTGTCGCTTCTCTCATTGGCTGGCGATTTTGAATCCTCCTTTTGCAGAAAAGTCCTTAAAAGCCTGGAATTGCTTTTGGACGCCGCCCAAAAGTAATTGCGATATACTCGCGCACTCTCTCTCCTCCGATTTCTCCTAAAACATTAAAAATATATATTAAAAATTGCAATAAAACCCTAAATGATTTTAAATAGGATCTTTACGCCTGCCGTATGCATCGAGAGTTGTTTCAGGGTCTTTTGCAACTAAACGCTGCAAAAGGCCCCAAAAGTCTAGAAATTGCATAAATACATTTTTTTCTCTTATAAATATGCCCTTTTTTCATAGAATAAATGCATTTCTTCTTGAAATAAATCCCAGAAAATTCCTAAAAATTCGTAAAAAATTCTAGAAAACTCTAGAAAATTCCCTGATTAATTCCCATGTTGATAAATGTCGAAATAAACTTTTGAATGTGCCATTTTCATCCAAAAATAATTATTTCGAGCTTCAATAAATCCTTAAAAATTCATATAATTAACAGAAAATTAGGGAAAAATCAGAAATTACTTGGAAGCATTATTTTTGTGTAAATATATGATAACAACCCAAATTTAAGGCTTTTAAATGCATAAATCATGCTAATAACATGAAATAAAGACCGAAATTAGGGTGTTATCAGACACTTAACTCGTTAAGGGACCAAAACACCTTCACTGCGTTGTAGGAGATTTGAAAAACATCAAAATTTGCTGGTAGCATTTGTAAGATGTAGTAAAGCACATATTTTTCCGGCATGTGTATGTCAAGCTCAGCTATTTGCCCGACGATGTCACACATTTGTATGATGTGTTCATGAACGCTTCCCTCTACGGTGTAGCGAGTGTAGCTGAACCTTTGAATCAACACTTCGGCTCTGGCTTTCTCATTTCCAACAAATTAGTGTTCTTAGAAACGGGACCCCTAATGTCCCGTTTATAAAGCATAGTACCGTAGCGTACTTTATACTCTATATTTGAAGCAAATGCTCAACATTCCATATATATTAATACGAGCATAATAATCCCATGTAGGTGAGTACATCTTAATCTCAATTATTAACATACAAGTTTGAAAGTCATTTTCATAGATTAAATCTACTTTATGTTACTCAGAAAATAAACGCTCTTATATGGTGCCACATAGGTGATCGCCCAAATTGCCCTAATTCAATGATGTAGTTACTTAGTATTTCAATTTTGCAATTATACATGTTCGATGATTGCAGCATAAATTTAAAATCTACATCTGGGAAAATTCATCATATTAATTATGGAATTAAAATATTGCAAGCCCAAGCATACAAAAGAAAATTGGAATAAGTTAATGAAAAATTATGCTTAATCCAATAAAATTTCTATAAACATCCATTAAATAATTTTGATCCAAATTTAAGGTGCAAAAAAATGGGCCATTAAATTATATTTTTGCCTGCCTTTATCGTTTCCCCGTATAGGGGCTGCCATGTTGGATAGCCCAGCTTATCGGGCCCTCTTAAAGGGTCACCCAATTGGACAGCCCAGGCAGAGGCGCCTAGGCTTATCGGGCCCCCTTAAGGGGCTGCCCAATTAGATAGCTCGGGCGCAAGCGCTTGGGCTTATCTGTCCCCCTTAAGGGAACACCCAATTGGAGAGCCCAGGCATAGGCGCTTGGGCTTATCAGGCCCCTCTAAGAGGCCACTCGATTGGACAGCCCCGGCGTAAGCGCCTCGGCTTAGCGAGCCCCCTTAAGGGGGCGCCGAGCTGGGCAGCCCGGTCGCTTGCGCTTGGGCTTAGCGGGTACATTTAGGGAACACCCATCTGGATAGCCAGGGCACAAGCGCCTAGGCTTAGCGAGCGCCCTTAAGGAAATGCCCAACTGGACATCCCTGGCCCAAGCGCCTGGGCTAAGCGGGTCCCCTTAAGGGGATGCCCAACTGGGAGCCCAGGCACTAGCGCTTGTGCTAAGTGGGGCGCAAACCCTGTTGAGCTGCTCAAGTGCATGCGCTTAGGCTTAGCAGGCCACCCTAAGGGATGGTCCCAGCTATGGCCGCCCATCTGCTTTAGTTGTTTGAGGAAATGCCTGAGCAGGGTCAGCATCACCGGAGCGGCGATGCTGACATGTAAGGATCCTCAAAACTGCTTCCAAAGATGAGCATCATGTTGTGATACCACTTGATGGATGTAGGAGTATAGATGTAGATGCCATGATAGTGGAATCGACACCTTCAGCTCCCAGAATCAGCTCTGGACACTATGAAGGGGATCCAGCAAGCCTGAGGCTTCCTCTATGGTTACAGGACCTGGAAGACCAGGTAAGCATATTGACTTTAGGATGCTGATTGCCCTAATTCGTATGCACTTTATATGGATGAACCATAACCTCCCTTAAGCATACTAAACCCCAAGTGTACTCATGTCCCATGGAAAAGATGGTGATGCCATTATGCCATCTGGTCAACAAGGTCAACAATCCAATATCTCTCGCTTCCACCGGCATGATTAAATAATCAATCGGATTGTTTGCATCAGTTCGCGTGCAATTTGATCCATCGATAAGGCGCTTTCAAAGGGCTATTTTTCTATTCCCCCACTTAAACGAAATATTCAGTTTGTTTTACTTTTTATTGACAAAAGCCTATTAATCAAACCAGTTTTGTTCACCATAAATCTCTTTTAATAAAATCTGATAAATACATTTATTAGCTTTTTAGAACATTAAAATCTCATTAGCACTGTAATTTCACAAAATACTAAAATTAAAGTTTGGGTTGCCATCAGTGCTCCTACAGAAAACAACTTCGACCCATCCACAATTCACGCTTTTTGGGTTTTATCCATAGATTTAGAATGAAGAAGAATCCATAGACTTTTAATCTCTAATTTTAATTATGGACTCATGGTCAATGGCCAAGCAATCACTTTCTCTTTTTCTTTCCCTGAATTGTGCGCATTAGAAAAAAAACCTACTTGAAAGATGCGCATGCCATCTGACGCAAGTAGTTGTGAACGGATAAGAGTAAAGAAGAAGATACGCAAATCCGTGGAAAGCAATACTCAAATTAATTTTACATTTTAGGTGAGGAGTTGTTTAATCTGAATCTTGATGGTATAAATGGGTTATTGAAGCTCTTTCAACCTAAAAGGAGTTATTTATCCAAATGGTCTATACTCGCTCAAAATGAGTTTTTATGAGGAACAACTATACCTAATCTTGGTAACATGTTCCATAGCTAACTCAAGTATCTAAAGTATGCCAATCTAGCAAGATGATTACTCAACTAGATTAGAAATCCAACAAATGTCATAAAACAAACCATTTGTTCTTCCTCCCTATCGCGCATCTTGTAGTTCCCTTCCTTGGCTCACTAAATATAAAATTGATAAGATGAAAAATGGCCATCTCTGTAAGAGGGATATAAAAGTATAACCTATGAAGTGGTTATTACGAGATAGGATGAGGAATATAGTATAGACAGAAATAGATGGAAGGACAAATGATATAATGGGTCTAATTGTAGAACTGTTGTAAAACTGTTGTAGAACTTTAGAACTGTTGAAGCGTAATTTTTCCCAACTTTTGTGGGAAAATATAATCTTCATCATTTTCATTTTCTATTGCAAAGAGTGACAAGTGCTGCATGAAGTCGAATCACAACAATTTCAAAATAATGTTTTATTACTTGGAAATGTTTAGATCACACGATAGTTCGTAATATTTTCCTTTAAAAGGAATTCTGTATGGGGTAGGAAAGAGAAAATCTGTTAAAATTCTTGCAAGGGAATAAGAGATCCCACTTATGAAGGAGTTCGTTCAACTGGTGTTTTCAAGACATCAAAGAACAAAAAGGTACTAGAAAAAGAACCCATTTAGAAGCAACGCGTGCCGTCTAAGGCAAATTCGAAATTGATCGCAGAAAAACCATAGAACAATCATCAAGTCAAGCTGCCTAAATCTGCCCGATTCTATCGGCATCGTCATGGAAATGGAGGAAACCCGCTAATCTGCGCCTACCAATGAATGTTCGATGAAGTCAACTTCTATCAGCGGAGGAACTCCAAAGAAGTTTTTTCTTTTGGTTTTATCCTTCCCCCCACCGCCTAATATGTTTTCTCTTATTTTTATTTCCATCGTGCTTGCAAGGCCTGAATTGCAGCTCTCACAATTTACCATGTCCAATGGGGAATTTGGGATCAGACATCACAAAATTGTAATGGATGATAACATCCCAGAAATTTCTAATCACTCAAAGATCGAAGAACAGTGTCAAGCGGAAGAAAATGAAAAAGAAGAAGAAGAAGAAGAAGAAGAAGAAGAAGAAGAAGAAGAAGATAAAGAAACATTAAGATTAGTGGAAAACTGCGTTGAAGACTGTACATGGGGGAAGGATCCGTGATAAGAGATCATGACTGTTGAGAAAGAATCCCAGCTGCAACTCAATAGCTCAGGTCCTGGTGGCAGAGAACAAGGGAGGAGGAAGAAGAGGCCAAAAAGAAAAACCCTCATTCTAGAAAAGAATGTTCAAAGATGTTCATTTTATCAAAGGAACACAAAGCAGGATATAAAAATTCATCGAGCGGGAAATAAAAAATAGTGGGACCCATTCAAGAGTCAAGGTCAACTCCACAATCTTCCCTATGAACTTGACGTCATTCCCTGTGGATGCTTCTAACTCCCAGCCTCACATGTAGCTACACAAAGTTCAACTGCCCAAGAGCTTTTGTGAATGTCAGCCAGTTGATCTTTTGAGCTGACATGGTGCACACTTACTTTACCTTCTCCAATTCACTCCCTGATAAAATGAAACCTTGTGTCAATGTGCTTTGAGAAACTATGGTAGATGGGATTCTTGCCAAGGATAATGGCAGAGTTGTTGTTGACCATTAGTCTCACAAGCTTTAGACTTTCTCCTTTCAATACTGCAATCAAACTACGCAACCAAACTCCCGTTGCAGCAGTCATGGATATATACTCGGCCTCACAAGAAGAAGGAGCTATGATCTTCTGCTGCTGTGAGGCCCAACTTATCAGGTTTGGCGCAAGGAAGAATACCATACCATTGGTGCTCTTATGGTCATCAAGGTCTCTATCATGGTCACTATCGCAATAGCCAACCAACTACTGTTCTTTGCCTGCTTTCTCATAACTTAGACCAAGGTCTAATGTTCCCTTGATATACCTCAAGAGCCTCTTCACTGCAGTCATGTCTTCAGCCATTGGTCTCTCCATATACCTGCTTAGAATTCCCACAGAATAATATTAAGTAAGGCCTTGTATGAGTCAAATACCTTAGGCTGCTAGTTAGACTCTGGTACTCCTTGGATTCAACGGGAGGGTTGAGCCTTCGATAATACATTTATGTCTCGCTTCAACCAGCGTATGGATTTGGTTGCAATTCTTCATCCCACTATGCTGTAGAATATTAATTGCATAACCTTTCTGACTCAGTTTGATCTGCCCATCTAGCTAAATCACGTCTATGCCCAAGAGTTGAGCGATCCCAAGTCACTCATCATGAACATGTACATCATCTCCTCCTTGAACTCCTAGATGTGACAGCTCTCTTGCCCGGTCATGATCAAGTCAATGGAAATAAGAAAGTTGTCCATCTTGGTATATCATGCTCGCGGTGCTTGTATTAGGTCATACTATGTCTTCTTCAGCCTCAAACCATATGCTCTTTGCCCATGTTTATAAACCTCTCAGGTTGCTTCACATACAACGATTTTTATCTCTCCATTGAGAAAAGCTGACTTGACATTAAGATGATTCAAGTTCCATCCTCCTTGATCCACCAAGATATGGATGTTGTCAATTCTGGCCACTACACAAATGCCTCCTTGAAGTCAACTCCCAGCTTCTAGACGTAGGCCTTGTGTCTCACCACTTCTCTTTGTGAGTTATTCTTGAGCTTGAAAACCCACTTAAGGCCGATTGTCTCGTAGCCTTTAGGTGGATTCACCGGCTCCCATGTCCGGTTCTTCTTAATGGAGTCCATCTCCTTCTTCATGGCACGTCTCCAAACCTCCTCCGTGGAAGCTTCTATGAGATTTTCTAGCTCCCCCTCTATCACTAAGCAGTCTTCTTGATCAAGATGAACTTGCTCGATTTCTTCGTAAACCTCTAAACCTCTTGGGAGAGCTCTCTTGAATAGTAAGAAGAGGTTCTCTCTTCCATGGTATAGGGCTCACTTCATGTGGAGGAGAAGGAACATCAGCTTCTTCCACTCGTATCTCATACACCTGACCATCACAATCATGAATTAACATTGTAAAATCACGAGAGTGCGTGGTACCTTGGTTCTTCTTCATTTCAGGGACATCCCAGTACAACTTAGCATCCTCTTTAAAGATGATGTCTCCGCTCACATTATTAGGGTCGTAGAAGCGATAAGCTTTAGAACCAATTTCATAACCGATGAAGAGCATAGGCTTGTTTGTGTCATCCAACTTGCTCAAGTGCCCTCCTAGCACTTTCACATGAGTTAGGAAGCCAAAAACTCTAAGGTGTGCACCCTTAGGCTTTGACCCCATCCAAGCTTCATAAGCTGTAGCTCCTTCTAGGCTTTTGGTCAGAGCATGGTTCATGAGGTATATGACGATGCTCACTATCTCTCCCATAGCTCCTTGGGTAGTCTTCTCCCATTCAACATAGATCACACCATGGCCATAATCAGCTGATTCCTTCTCTCAACAACACCATTCTACTGTAGAGAATATGGGGCCGTCAACTGTCTCTTTACCCCATGCTTATCGTGATAAGCTGAAAACTTTGTTGAAGTAAATTCTTCTCTTCGATCAGTCCCGAGAACATTGATCTTGACATTCTTCTCGCCTTCTGCGACCTTCTTAAATTATGTGAAAGTGCCAAGAGCTTCAGACTTCTTCAGCAAGGCAACACAATTGAGTCAACTAAAATCATCAATAATCAACATAAAATAAGAATTACCACCCCATGTCGATGGAGTGATTGGACCACATAGGTCAACATGCAGCAACTTAAGTGGTGTTTTCGCTTTGTATGTTGACGAAGATGGAAATGGAGCTCTCAAACGCTTACCTGCTATGCAACTTTGACATTGCTGGTGTGGACATGATAGAGAGGATAATCCTTTGACTATCCCTCGATCAGCCAGTGACTTCAATGCTTGGTGGTTGAGATGCCCATAGTGCTCATGCCATACTCAGGCAAAATCATCAACCGAAACCAAACACCCTTTGATAGTGTCTAACTTAAACAGATATGAACAACCATTCGTCTTCTTTACTGGAGCCAACAGTCTCCATTGTTGATCGTATATGATGAAATGCCCATGCTCCATCACAATCTTGTAGCCTTGTTCATCGAGCTGCCCAATACTTAAAATGTTAGAGCGTAATTTTGGGATCAAGAGAACATTACTCACTATCATTTATCCTCCACCCTGACACTACTTTATGATGCTTCCTTTGCCTTGAATATCCACCTTTGACCCGTTGCTAAAGCTAACATTGTCAAGGTAAACTTCATCTAGGTGATAAAAAAACTTCTCATGCACGTCATATGGTTGTTGGCCCTAGTATCGACGTACCGCATACCAGGCATCATAGGATCTCCCTTGTACCCCTGGAGTAATACATGATTCAGAGGCTTTGTCAACGTGATCAGCAAGGCCGACAAATGGAGGATAATCATGTCCATCGCGCCCCGACCTGTCGCCAGCCACGTCGCGGAGCCCAAGCCGACGTGAATAATCTGTAGTTCCACCATCAAGCTTGAAGCAACATTTGTGTTGTCTTGGAGTGCGCCGAGCCATCTTTGTCTCCTTTTATTTTCATTGTTTTTGGATTGTTGGAGGCCCCTCCTACGTCAGTAACGCCCTCCTACATGTGTTTTCATTCTTTTAATTGTGATTTAGCTATCATATTTAGGGGGAGGAAATCCATATCAGTCTGCCCCTAAATATCCCTTTTAAGCGGAAGCCGAATAGGCTTTCCCCTTAAAAAGGGGGCCCAACTGGGCCTCCCACAACCACCACTTCCTCTCTATGAGGAGGAAGGGTGGACGTGGGAAGTTTAGTGCATTGTATTTTGAACAATTCAGATCTTAAGTTTTCATTGGCAGTTATTTTTTTCAGCGTGTTTGTTACCTGAAGAAAGAAGAAGAATAGATCATCGAAGAAACATAAGAGGAAGAAATTGTCGTAGAGGCTGAAGATTGCAGATTTGGCGTGATACCCCTCCGTTGAATCAGTTTTGCCATGGCCGTGATAGTTCCCAGCCTTCTCTGCATTGCCCGTGAAGATCAACGGTGAACTTATTCTTCAACTCTGGCTCTAGAATTGGCAGATTTGACAAGAACATCTATTGGTGTTCCTCTTGACGATCTCGGATTCTATCAACTCTAGTGCGCCGCTGGCTTCTTCACGATCACCAGAGACTGGGGTCGATTAACACCGTGGTGTCTTCTCTACATCCCACCACCGTTGATTTCTCGTTCAAAGGGGTATCCGTCCCCTCCCGACATAGCCAATAAACTTTTATCCTACTGTGGATCCTACATGGAGAAAGACCCTTATGCGGCTGTTTAATTCATCCAAGTCTACGGGAAAAATGTAACCGAACTTCTCCTTTGTGATTAGAATGGCCAAGCGAGCTTCTGTGATTGGTCATCGACAACACTCGGCTCCATCGATTACCTTGATGTTAATAGCTGTCATTAAAAAAAGGTGCCTATTAGTCCACGTAGTCATTCGGGCAATGAGCAGACTAGATATTCTGTTACTCGTTGATCATCATTCGACCTCTCTGAGCACCGACAATGATTCTGATTGGCAACTGAAATTGTCTGGGAATTGAAGCATATCTATCTTCCTCAGTGTTTCTGATGCCTTTTTTAGCTGATCGTGATATCTCGGGGGGTGAACACCATCGACGCCATCATTTTGATTGCTTAAAAAATGATTCACGTTATCTTTTGCATTGTTGTTGACCTAAACTGGCATGGCATCGACGGTGGAAATTCCCTTCCCCCCCCCCCCATTTACTTGAAAAGAATGCAATTCCAAGCCCTTGGCATGGAAGAATTCTGTTGTAGCCATATTATTACTTCGATAATCGATTCAGCAGTGCTACATAAATCAGCTTTGATATCACTCATGAAACACATCTTCCTCAGAGACAAGTTTATTCATACCCTGCCATTTACAGTGTTATTTATCTTTTTCAGTGCCGGTCTCTAATTGCTCATCATCACGAGTGAAGTTAGTTGTGAATTTTAGGATCAGCCATCAAAATCGTCGTAGGGTTTTATCTTTCGTTGGTGTTGGATCTATTTGTTCACATCAACGGTGTGGATAACCTTGAAGAATATCGTTCCCCCACTCCGTTGGTCTTCAAACTGACTACGCTGATCATTGGGAGCTTGCTCGTGACAAAAGCCCTCACGTGTCATTTGATTCGATTGCATCTCGTGTCATTTGATGATTCACATACTTCTTGTTATCATTTTCTCAATTCATATACATTACTCCACATCATTAACATCTATTTTAGGGTTTATCCACCAGATGTAGCACTAAGTGTCGATTCCGACCGTCGTGTTACATCAGCGACTCAGTCTTCTCCTCAGCGTTTGCCAAATTTGCCTTCTCCTCTTTCTTGTCATTCTGAGATTCAGAAACAAAATGCCCAAATTTTTCACAATTGTAACATTTAATTTTTGACTTATCTCGAGGTCTGTAGTCATCGTTTTTGCCCCATCTTTGCCATCACTGCTTCGCCCTCTTCCTCTACCGCTCCCACGTTCACGACCATTGGGAGCTTTCATCTTCGTCTTTCTTCTTACCCTTTCTGATGGCTCTCTCTTGTAGGACTTGCTACGCTCATCTTGATTGGTGATCCTTCAATTTGTCTTCATGAATATTGAGGGATCCCAAAGCTTCTTCCAACATCATTAACTCCATCTCACCAAATTGCTCAATGGAGGATGTAATGGATTCAAATTTCACCAGAGTGGCTCGAAGAAGCTTGACCACCACGTCTCATTCTTCTAAATTCTCTCCCATGGTTCTTATATTATAAATATGTTCATCGTTTCCCACAAATGAAACCCTGTGATTGCAGCGGTAGTTGTATCACTTTACAAAGTCTTTGATAAATGAAATGTGGCAACCATTAAGGAGTATTTTTGAAGGCCTGCATCTGTTTAATAACTCTGCTGAACTAGACTGAGTGAGGTGGAAGGCCATTGATAGATTTTTGTGAGTGAAAATTGAATTGGGTATTCTGATGAGTTATTAAGTTTTGTTTACTACTAACTTTACAAGTTTAGTTTACTCTAAAGGATTACAGCGTACATTTCCAAAGACCACACAGGTGTTACAGCATTGGAGGAATACCTATGATCAACCTGATGATCTTGGTTCCTTGATTTTCAGCACATCAATGTTGGCTATTTGGTTTGAGATAGATAGACATTCATATTAGGCTCGTACTCATGAAATATTATTAGCTTGGTCTGCTAGCATCTTTGAGGGATTCCACATCCTTAGATGATCTAAGATCATAGTGATGACCTTGGGCAGATTCTCTGAAAAAAGTCAGCAACAAGCTTATCTTCTCCCATGATGAACGCGTACTCGTGTTTGAGGGCTTGCACTCTAGCCTTCTGAACACGAGCAGCTCCCAAGTTCTTCGTATTCAAAATCATCCATGTCTCCTTGGCCCTCTGCTTGCTATCCAGCTGAGCGAATATCTCATTAGATATTATGCCATAGATAACCGACAACATTTGCGGATCCTTCTTTTTTGTTACCATCTTTGCCTTAATAACTTCCCATCATCCATTCACTTCCAACAGAACTTGCATTCTCATAGCCCATAGATAATAGTTTTGCTTGGAGAGAATGGGGAAAGCAAGTCCAGTATCAACTAGAGACCTGGTAATCACGATAGAGGTTCCAATAGGCTCATCTTCTACTAAAGACATCCCATTAACTTGCAAGATAGATTCACCAGTCCGTCATGGCATGGATTTGCTCCTACTTCCTCCTTGGACCAGACTTCATGCTTTGTACCAAATATTGAGATAGAATCCCCGCTGCCATTCCTTAGCAGTTCAGGTACTGGTGGGAGAGAACAAGGGAGAAGAACGACTAAAAAGAAGCCAAAAAGAAAAACCCTCGTTCTAGAAAATAATGTTCAAAGATGTTCATTTTATCAAAGGAACACAAAGTAGGAGATGAAAATATGCTGAGTGGGAAATAAAAACAGCGGGACCCATTCAAGAGTCAAGGTCAACTCCACAATCACAAAGGCCTGGATGATCAAACTTGGCAGGAGGCTAGGACCTCGAGTGGTGCAGATAAGGGTGCAGAGGAGACGAAGGCTTGGATGTGGTCGAGGAAGGAGAGGTTCTGAGGTTGTGCTTGTGCTTGACGTAGCTCCGTGTCTCCTTCTCTGGGTAAACGCCAAAGCCCAACTCCCCGTTGCACTTCTAGAGCTGGTTCACATAGCTTCGTTGCTGAAAGTAGACCTCCACCCGCACTATGCCCGCACTCTCGTCATTGTCACCCATCCCGGGGAAGGTGGTCCGGGCGGCACGGTCAACGTCATCAGGGGGATCCCAGTGTTATAAAAGGAGGAGTCAATTTTGAGTAGTAAAGACTAGTTAAAAGAAATTGGGACATGAGAAGAAAGTCCCATAAGAACAATTAGCTTGCGTCTATCCATCACTATATAGGAGGGTTGAGAGAATCAGGAATAGTGTTCGCCCGTCCCGATGCCAGTACCGGATACCGGTATCGGGACGGATGCTGGACGGATGCCGGTACCAGAAACTTCCGGTACCAGTTTTTTCCGATATCTAGATACTGGATATCGGTATCGGATATCGGTTGCTACAGTGCCGATATCCGATATCGGTATCCGTCCGATACCGTGATCCGTCTCCCGTCTCAGGGGGACAGATGACGGTATCGGATATCGGATGCAGATATCGGTTTTCGATATCCGCATCGAATTTCATAAACATTTCATATAAGTTAGTTCTTTTATGAAATTTCATAAAAGTTACGTATTTCGATTTTTTAAAGTTTTGAACCTTGTTTTCTGGCAACGGCGGGAGCGGGCATCGGCGAGCACCGGCGGGCAACGGCGAGCAACTGCGGGCAACGGCGGCAGAAGGCAACAGGGGTAAGTCGATTTTCTGCTGGCAAAATAGGACCATTGCTCTTCTGTTTCCGTCAATTTCAGCTCTCTCTCTATCTTTCCTCTCAGCTTCCTCTTTTTCTCTATCTTTTCTCTCCCGTTATCTTCGTCCTCTCTCAATTTCCTATCTCTCTTCGTCCTCTCCCTCTCTCACTTTCATATCTCTATTTTACTTCTCCCTTTCTCAATTTCGTAGCTCTATTTTTCTTCTCCCTCTCTCAATTTCAAATCTCTATTTTTGTTCTCCCTCTCTCAATTTCATATCTCTATCAATTTCCTATCTCTATTTTTCTTCTCCCTCTCTCAATTTCATATCCCTATTTTACTTCTCCCTCCATCAATTTCATAACTCCATTTTTCTTCTCCCTCCCTCACTTTCATATCTCTATTTTACTTCTCCCTTTCTCAATTTCATAGATCTATTTTTCTTCTCCCTCTCTCAATTTCATATCTCTATTTTTGTTCTCCCTCTCTCAATTTCATATCTCTGTCAATTTCCTATCTCTATTTTTCTTCTCCCTCTCTCGATTTCGTATCCCTATTTTACTTCTTCCTCTCTCAAATTCATATTTCCATTTTACTTCTCCATCTCTCAAATTCATATCTCCATTTTACTTCTCCATCTATTAATTTCATAACTCCATTTCTCTTCTCCCTCTCTCAATTTCATATCTCTATTTTACATCTTCCTCTTTCAATATCATATCATTATTTTTTTCCCCATTTCTTAATTTCATAACTCTATTACTCCTCTCCCTCTCTCAATTTCATCTCTATTTCTCTTCTCCCTCTGTCAATTTCATATCTCTAGTTTACTTCTCCCTCTCTCAATTTCATATCACCATTTTACTTCTTCCTCTTTCAATATCATATCACTATTTTTTCCCCCATCTCTTAATTTCATAACTCTATTACTGCTCTCCCTCTCTCAATTTCATATCTCTATTTCTCTTCTCCCTCTCTCAAATTCATATCTCAATTTAACTTCTCCATCTATTAATTTCATAACTACATTTTCCTTCTCCCTCCCTCAATTTTATAACTCCATTTCTCTTCTCCCTCTCTCAATTTCATATCTCTATTTTACTTCTTCCTCTTTCAATATCATATCACTATTTTTTCCCCCATCTCTTAATTTCATAACTCTATTACTCCTCTCCCTCTCTGAATTTCATATCTCTATTTCTCTTCTCCCTCTCTCAAATTCATATCTCTAGTTTACTTCTCCCTCTCTCAAATTCATATCTCTAGTTTACTTCTCCCTCTCTCAATTTCATATCACCAATTTACTTCTTCCTCTCTCAATATCATATTACTATTTTTTCCCCCATCTCTTAATTTCATAACTCTATTACTGCTCTCCCTCTCTCAATTTCATATCGCTATTTCTCTTCTCCCTCTCTCAAATTCATATCTCCATTTCACTTCTCCATCTATTAATTTGAGAACTCCATTTTTCTTCTCCCTCCCTCAATTTCATCTCTATTTCTCTTCTCCTTCTCTCAATTTCATATCTCTATTTCTCTTCTTCCTCCCTCAAATTCATATCTCCATTGTACTTCTCCATCTATTAATTTCATAACTCCATTTTTCTTCTCCCTCCCTCAAATTCATAACTCCATTTTTCTTCTCTCTCCCGCAATTTGAAATCTCTATTTTTCTTCCCCCTCTCTCAATTTCATAACTCCATTTTTTCTTCTCCCTCTCTTAATTGAAGACGAGCTTGTCTGATTGAGGACCGGAAGAGTAGAAGACCCACATATGGGCATTATTACAACTGAAGAAGAGCTCTTCAACGGTATTTCTTCACCTAAAATCCTTTATTACACTATGGATTTTATTGTTGATTTGGTGTTTAGGTGTCAGTCTAGGCAATGTGATTTTTATGGTTAACTTAGATCTACTTTTCGTGCATATTTTATCACTTCACGATTCTGAAAACAAACGTCGAAATTGTGGGGAATATGTTAATTACGATGATGAAGATGGAGGTCATGATTTTGATTATGCCAAGTTTTCTGTACTTCCACTGTTTCGATTGATTATTAATGTATCTAGATTTGAATTTAATTGGTCCAAAACATGTAGGATAACTTGAAATTGTGCAGAAAGATGAATCCAACTGGAGGCGGTGACCCAGCCCAAGAAAGAGCTGGGTCAGGAGTCGTACGTCCCGAACGTACAGAGGAGGGAACTTCCCGTGTCGTACAGAGTCGGCCTCGTACGAATCGTTCCCTCATCATCGACTACTTCGAGGTGACAGAAGATGGGTACTATATATGCTTACTATGCCGGGAGTTGAACCCGCACAGTAAGAGGAGACCCATTAAGAGGCAGGCGGACCGAAGCACAAATGTGTTTTGGCGCCACTCCAAATCATGCCATCCAGATCGTCATGCTGAACTGAAGGGCGAAGTCCCCAAAGAACGTGGTCAGACACGCATCACCGACAGAATGCAGAGCAGGCAACAGGGAGAGCCAAGCCGACGGGGGCCGATCAGAGGGCACACCCCAGACGAGACGAAGAACTTCATTGCGCAGTTCGTATGCCTGACAGATTCTCCATGGAGCATCGTTGACAACGTCGCATTCAAGGATATGTGGCGGTATGCTACGCTTATAGACCTGGATCCTCCAAGTGCGAAGGTGATAAAGAGGTGGACCATCCAAATGCACGGCCAAATGAAGATTGGTGTGAGGAAGCTTTGGGAGACCGTGGCGTAATTCTGTTTACCTAAAATAAAAATTGTTCTTACTTCTTAATTCAATTAAAAAAAATTTATTAATATTTTTTACTGTTTCTGTTAACTACAACAGGTTAATAAATATTTCTGTTAACTACATCCACACTCCTTAATACACTAACTACAACACGTGACTTACTTCTCTTAAAGTGAAAACTCCATTAATTTATTAATTCCACTAACTACATATCAAATGCCATGAATTTTCCCAAGATAACATTAAAATTTTTATTACTTTTATTAACTGCAACCCGTAATTCTGTTAGCTTAAAATAAAAATTGTTTTTACTTCTTAATTCAATTAACAAATATTTATTAATATTTTTATTAAGTACATCACGTAATTCTGTTCACTTAAAATAATTTTTTTTTACTTCTTAATTCAATTAAAAAAAATTATTCATATTTTTTTACTGTTTCTGTTCAGTACAACACGTTTATAAATATTTTTGTTATCTACATCTTCACTGCCAAATACACTAACTACAACACGCGAGTTTGTTCACGTAAATGAAAATTGTATTTACTTTTTGATTCAATTAATACAATTTTATTATTATTTCTATTAATTACAACCACACTCCTTAAAGTCGTTTTGAAATGTTAACATCGTTATTAATGGGCCACGGGGCGGCTCAAATGCGTTTCAATTTAAAAATGGGCCGCCCGTACTTATACTCTCCCGGAATTTAAAAGTTTCCGGTATGGGATACCAAAAACTGTACAAAGAATTCGCCGGATGTCGATTTTTGATATCCAGATATCGAAAACCAATATCCAGATATCGAAAAACGATATCCGGTATCCGAGATCCGCCACGTCCTACCCCTCCGATATCCGATATCGATATCCGTCCACCACCTGAGGGACAGATATTGGCCGATATCCGATATCCGAGATCCTATACCGTCCCTCTTTAGTCCGGATATCGGATATCGGTTGTCCGATATCGGATATCGGACGGATATCAGGACGGGCGAACCCTAATCAGGGAGAATCCTGATATTTATGATGACACGCCACTGCCTAGAATTCATCATGGTCGAGTTCATCCCGATATTCCAGAAATATGACCAGTGGTATGCTGAACACATACACCATGATGTGTCGGACGGCAGCGGGTGTTAGTGCGTGGCTCAAGGAGAGCTGGCAGCGGTCATGTACAGTATGGCCATTGCAGCCATTAGTGTGTCTCAGAATAGATGGCGGTGGCTCACATACAGAATGATGGTGGTAGATGTTAGAATGTGACATTGCTTAACTTCAATCCACAAAATCAAGGTGGGAGACACGTTGAGTTTTGAACAAAGCCACTGAAATCGTTGCTTAGATAAAGGTTTGGTTAGTAACTCATGAAGTAATTCAGCCGTAGCATGGGCTACCGATTTATATTCAGCTTTGGTACTAGACAATGACACCGAAGATTGCTTCCTGGACAATCAACTTACAAGATTTGGACCAAAAAATACAAGATACCGGTGTGTGGAGCAACAATCAATTGAGACCTCGGCCCAGTCTAAATCACTAAAAACTTTGAGTCACATATCTGAAGAGAAATAAACAAAAGAGAGTAATCATGGTCCCTTTATGGTACCGTAATATATGTTTAACAATGGCCCAATGGGCTGGTTGGGGATCATGCATGTTTTGGCTTGCCGACTCAAAACATAGGAAATATCAAGCTGGGTAATAGTTAAATATTGTAAGCCACCAACAATTTTCTGATAATAGGTGGGGTTAGGCATGTCCACATTTTTACGGGACACAGAAAGATAGACTAGAGGGGTTAGTGGGATTGCATTCACCTATTTTTTATGCTTGAAGAATTTGGGCTAAATATTTTGATTCAGAAAGTGTTACACCTTGGTGAGTGCAAATAAGTTAAATTCCAAGAAGTATTTTGCATTACCAAGGTCTCGTACAGGGAAGACACTCTGGAGAGAAGTAATTGTTCATGTGACATCATGAGCATTAGAGCCAATAACTAAAAAATCATCAACATAAACCAGAAGAAATATTCAAGAGCGAGACCTGTTTTTAAAGAAAAGTGAAGTACCCATTTTGGCACTCTGAAGGCAGATAATTTTTTATGCCACATGTGAGGTGCTTCTTTTATACCATAAAGAGATTTTCTAAGTAAACATGCAAGGTTCGGATGATGGGGATTCTCAAAGCCGGGAGTCTGGCTCATTCAAATAGTTTCATAAAGATCTCCATGTAGAAAAGCATTTGGAAATATCTAGTTGTTTGATATGCTACTTATGTGAAATAGCTGCAGATAACAAAATTCTAATGATCGTCATTTTAACAACTGGGCAGAATGTATATTCATAGCAAATATAGGGTTTCTTGACTAAAGCCTTCAGCAACAAGTCTTGTCTTACATTGATCAAGAGAGCCATCAGCATTAAGTTTTCGTTCAGATACCCATTTAAAGCCGAAAATACTGGCACCAGGTGATGGGATTGCGAGTACCCAAAATTTATTGTGATGAAGGACAGACATTTCATCCTCCATGGTTTTTCTCCATACTGAGCTGTTTAAGGCCTGTACAACATTTGTATGTTCAAAAGATGAAAAGTCATGATATTTGTTACGTACCTCTATGTGAAGAACATTGGTGGACCAAAGAAGACATGTTCATTCACGGGTCAAATTTGGCAAATTCAGCAAGTTGTATATATGACGCATACGTAATGGTGGAGTGGACAAGTCTGTATCTGTAGTAGCACAGGCACTGACAAAGATAATGGAGAACTAGGTGAAACATGAGCTGAAGAGAGGAATCATCATTGTTAGTGGAGTGTAGCAGATTACGTAACAAAGGCGGACTAGTAGTTATAGAGGTCGAAGTGAGATTCAAAGGGAGAAACCAGGGGGAGTAGTACCCAATAACCCATCAAGGGGCGAGGCAAATGAATAGAGTGTGAAAACAGAAAAGTAGATTCATCAAAACTTACATCTCTAGAAATGTAGAGATGATAATTAGCTAGAGAAAGACATCAATAACCAATAAACTATATCCGAAAAATACACTGTTTTCAAATAGGGATGAGAATTTATTTCTACTATATGGCTGAAGATCAGGGAAAAAGAGACAACCAAAAACTTTAAAAGATTTATAGTCTCGAATCTTAGAATGTAAAAGTTCAAAAGGAGATTTGTTGCCAAGCACAAGAGAAATTATGCCGTCAATGAGATATGCTGCAGTCGTAAGTGCTTCATTCCATAAATTCATTGGCATAGACGCACGATGAAACATGCTCAAAGCCATTTCAACAATGTAACGGCGTTTACGTTAAGCCACCCCTTTTTGTTATGATGTACGTGGACATAAGAATTGATGATTTATGCCACAAGTTTGAAGATGTTTGTGAAGAGATTGAAACTCACCTCCTCAATCAGATTGGAACATCTTGATCTTGGTGGAAAAATGTTCCTCCACCAACTGCTGAAATAAAATGAAAGTAGCCAGAACATTGCTTTTGGCCTTAAGTGGACAAAGTCAAGTATACCTGATAAACTCATCAATAAATGTAACATAGCAGGAAAAACCAAGATGCAACTTAAGGTGCCAAATCACACAAGTCAGAGTGAACACATTGAAGTGGTGTTACAGATGAACACCTATGAGAATTAAAATGAAGTATTTGAGTTTTAGCGAAACAACAGGTCAGACAAACAAATTTAGAGTTTGAGAGAAGGGAAGACCAAAACATGAGACTATATGTTTTAGAACACGAAAGGCAAGATGTCCTAAACGGAGATCACACGGGTTCAGAGACTGGCCTTCTCCTAAATAATATTTGCTTGTGTAGGTTCAATGCAATAGAGACCATCACGGGCCGTTCCCACAAGTAAGAGCTCCCCCGTCGTGCGATCCTTGCAAAGAAAAAAATAAAATGAAATTCCACAAACATGTTAATATCAGAAGTTAGTTTCTGAATTGAGAGAAGATTCTTGTAAATTTTTTGAATAAGTAGAACGTTACATAGACTGAGTATGCGGTAAGGATTATGCGTTGAGATAGAGGAAGAACCAAAAGATTTAATAGGCAAACCTGAACCATCTCCTATAAAGAGTTTCTCGGATCCTTCGTATTGGGTAGCTTTGTAAATACTGTTGATATGAATGGTAACTTGATGAGTGGTGCCACTATCCGAGTACCATGCACTGTTATAGTAAGGAGGAACTTGATTAGCAGGTGACTGTCGTGCAGGGGGAGATATTGGACATCCTAGGGTAGAAGTATATGCTTTGCGCATGTGGACTGCCTTATAAAACTGAGAGAGGGTTAAACGTGGTTGGGAGATTGTTAGCAGCAGACTTGCAATCTGGAGTGATGGAGGACCATCGAGAAGGCACGGTTCAGATTCGACAGCAGCCGCGCCATGTAACCCTAGACGACGTGAAGGACCCAACCTTCAAGTACCCGGTGTGACAATTGGCCCCTACTACACTTTTATTTCTGCTTTTCATCATAATGAATGGTGATGGGCCCTCATGTTTGGGCTTCATTATCTACCTGTTTATTTTTGTTACGTTTATGTAATGTTGTTTTATTAGGCCATTGGGGGAATGGCCATCTTTTGGCAATTCCCCTAAGGGGCGCATTAGGGTAACCACCCCTACTTAAAGGGGGTGGTCTACCCTAATGGACAGACGGGACGATTTGATCAGTTTTTTTCCATTACGTGGAGTTCCCTTTCTTCTTCATTGAGAGGAGAGATTATCAACCTCTGGAGAGAAGAGGGAGTGACAAAATCGCCATTGATCTTTGGCCTTTAGTCTTGCTGCGATAACACAACATCAGGACGATCGCGACTGTTTCTGTTGTTACGATGTTGAATCAAGGTTATGTGGAAGCTCCACTGTTGATTATTTTTTGCCGTTGGACCCTCAACACCGGGGAAGACCCTCGGTGCTGCCTGAATTGATCAAGTTCTAGAGACTCAATGAATTTCCCCACCTGAATCCGTCATGGTGGATGTTTTGTTCGGTTATGATTACTCTAGTCTTAGCCTGGTTGTTTGACTGAGAAAGGTCAGTCAACATTGATGCCCTCAGGGGTTCTTTGCAAGCGGATATCTGCCACGTCATGAAATTATCTACTACTAGCCTGGCACCCTACGATGTGTCCTTTTCAATTTACCACCAACGGCAATTGCTCTTGGACAAAGGATGACACTCTGGCAGATATTAATGGTTAGACCATCGTGCGGATGTTCGAACACATTCAAGAGTTGTCCTGACCTGGGACCTCTTGGGCAGGACCTATTGGGCCCTTATACTGTTCATTTTACTATTGGTCATCCATTGACCAGGTCAAGCCTGATAAACAACATATAAAAATTCTGAACGATAATTTGCTGATGGATTTTTCTGCCCGGAATACCCGAGCACCTCATCGACAAATAGAATCCTTTGGTCTAGAAGGATTTCTTTCCTACAGATATTCCATTTGTCCTGTCTTTGTGCCGGAGATTTCACACAGGTCTATTTCTTTCCCCAATCCCTTTAAATTTTCAGCTTAATTACCTTCTTCAGTGGAGACGACATTGTTCCTGTACTAGAGAGAGTTTTCTTAGGATTAGCCACTTCATCTGTGAATAGGATTCTCTTTCTTGGTGTCGGAGTAGATTTAGTAGCGTTGAGGGTTAGGGACACTTACGAGTAGTGATTGCCTCCTTGCATCTTCTGCATTTGGACTGGTCGATCGAGTCAACGGGTGCCTACCGGTCCTAGACTTCTTTTGTTCCCTGGCCCCTGATCCTATATCGGCAACAATTGATATACTTCTCGTTATCTAAAAAGTTGGATCATTCATTCCGGCATCACCTTCATCTATTTAGTGTGTTGTAAACCAATCCTACGGTTCTGTCATATTTTTTTACATCATATTGATTTTAGAGCCAATCATGCAAACCTCCGTGTTTAGCACTATCGGTCCAGGATTTTATTTCTCACGTTTCACACCTGATTGCACACATTGCATATTTTGAAATTCATAACATGTTTATTCATACCATATCATTGTCAACACATTCATCATGTTGTAGGAACCCCTATCATATGCGTAGTACCAGGCCAGGACAATGAGTTGGACACGTAGCATTATCTGAGGAGACGACATGTCAGATTCGGAATGGGAGAATGACTCTTACATTTACAATGTTCCTTGCGAAGATCAATTTTACACCCATCACCAAGGTACTTACTGGGACAATGATGACCTAAACACCTATCATGATGATAGGGAATCGCGCTTTTCAAACTCTACAACACTTCAAGGACCACGATGGCTCCACCGGCGTATATCTCGGTAGTATCAGTCTCCGGAGCCAGTTGTTGCCGTCAGTCATCGAACGAGCCAGACTTGTGGGATGAACTTTTCCCCGTCAACCCCACGACACTACCCACCATCAGCTTATCCATACTTTGGCTTATCCATACTCACTGGCACACTCACCTTATGTGCATCACATGCCACCCTACCCACCGGCGCCATCGAAATCAAACCCACTGCTTGCACCTTCCTATTTCTATGACCGAGATGGGTACGGATACACCCATGTGTTGCCACACCCAGCACATTCCTATGAATATGACCCACAGGCGACATCGCCATATGAAAGCACCATTAGCACCCTTGGCCCTGTCTGAGTGCCCCGCACCTTACGCATACCTATCCGCTAGCAAAGAGAAGACACTATTCCCCACCAGCCCCCCCAGTCATTGCCTTAAACAAATAGCTTATATCATCAGTCTCTTTCCCACAGAACATATAGGCAAAGTCTTCCACATATAAGGAGGAACTTCAAGATATGATATCTCACACAATCCATAGTGCATTGATAAATTACACTGCCAGCCTTCTCTTGCATCTGTTTCCAATCAGTTTCCTTAATGTCTCGATGTTTTGAGTTTTTCAGTTCCTTAGAAACATCACTTGCAATAAATATATCTTTACCTTTTTTCTTCCAAAGACAAAAGTTCATGCAATTTCTATGGATAAAAATATTAATAGTAGATTTGTTAAGCCTTACTCGTCCAAACAAACATCTATGTTATATGCCACTTGTAGAGACAAAACACTCCCAATTTCTTCAAAAACTATTACAAAGTTAGGACTCAAGGTGTCATGGTCATGTGTCATTGCTAAAAAAATAACATCTTACTTTGGTGGTGTCTAATTACACTTTAGTTACATTCACGGAAGATGAAGGTGGATGTGAAGGTCATTACTGTGCTTGTGAGTAGTATTTAGAATTTGTGTAGACAATGCATCAGATTCTTGTCAAAATCACATGCATTGTTCATCACTAGTCATTAGACTTTTTTAATAACCCATAAGATGGTCAATCAAAAAGTTACTAATTTGTCATCACTTATGATGATTTGATCAGATGAGGAATGTTGTTCTGGTTAAAATCAGATGTATGATCCATCACAAGCCCAATGATGGATATGAAGCATACTGTTCTCGTGTTTTAAGAACACAAGAAAACACATGTTGATGAAACAGAGACTAAAATATATAACACCAGATTTTGATCTTACAAATGATAAGCCTGTGATAAGAATATCATCTAGTGTTTTAAATTTTTATCAAAATCTTAACAAACTTTGACCATTTTATCGTAAGTGTTAGGCCAATTGATGCCAGACATCATCTAGGACGTCGTCCGGTAGGTACTGAGATAGTACTCGGATATCTAAATGGCGTTATCAAACGTCATTAGAGACACCGTCTGATGGATAAACCCTTAAGGGAATGTAGCTACAAGATGATATGTCCTACGTAGAGGTAGGTGCAGGCCCCAACTCATGGAGCTTTGCTGGACTCCGAGCTCTGAAGGGGATGTCAGGTGATAGTGACGGTGGCCTCTTGACCCTTGTTAGAGGGACAACAGCGTCTACGACGCTGAACATACTAAATCCTTAGGGGCTCGCATGTAACGCACGGGCTCGACCCGTACTGGTAAGACGCTCAACTTTGTAATTTTCTCAATACACGCTCATCTATTTCTATCCCAAGCATGGTGAAGTGCAATCGAAAGTATATTGCAATAAATAATATAACTTGTGAGCGGAGGCCGACGTACATTGCCAGTGAGTGGCTCATTGTCAAGTTACTTGTCGATGCAGCTGCTGGTGCAGGTGCGAGCAGAGATGAGCCGAAGAAGGATCAGTATTGCTTGACTAGCAACAGGCATAGGCGCGGTAGGCAGAGCTTGGAGGCAAGGGGCGAAGGCGAGAGGAGTGTCTGATGGTAGCATTGCTCAAGCGATCAACTAGCGTGGCAATGTGATACGATCGATGACAGTAGAGACAGGTGCGAGCAGCAAATGTGAGCGTGTGGCTGGCCAGTGGTGTGATGCTTCACGAGCGATCGGTGCAGATGAGCTGAGAAGTAATTGACTGTGGCATAGCAGGTCGACGAAGGAGGTCTGTCAGCAGTCTCGTGTAGGGCACGAGGCGTCCTGGAGGGCTGAGGCCACAGCGCGGACTCAGCAACCGTAGGGTCGTTTGACCACTTGAACAAGGTGTAGATAAGTGCCAAAGGCCAGACACGGCTGATCTTTCGCCCTACCGTTGGCTTCCCGACGAATGAAAGGTCAAGCATGACTGGCATATACCCGATCCACCAACCGTAGGTCCGTTGAAGAACCCAACTAACTCACCATGGGGAATGCGAGTCATCGCCCCTAGTCGTCCGGTCGGCTCCCAAGCGATCGGCCATTGCCCAAACACGATTGAGTCGCATGAGTGGCGTTGACCCCCGCATCGGCAGAAGGTGCCTTCGTCCCAAGGGGAGATCCCGCATTCTTGACCAGCCCCATAATACTGCCGCACGTTGCTCAGCAAAATCGAAATCTCATGTAAGACAGTGGAAAGAAACGAGTACCGGCGGGTACCTAGCCGGCGATCGCCGATTCTACCAAATTCCCACGGTGGTGAAGGGGGAGAAACGGCCACGGGCAATGCGATGTTGGAGATTTCTTCTCCCTCCCGGCGTCATCCCCTTTCTCTTCTTGTTCTTCCTCCCAAGCCTCCTCTTCTCTTAGTTGAGACCCAAGTATTGTGAACAAACTTCCAATTCGATAAAATAGGTTTGCCCAACCTAAGAAGCATCTTCTCCCTTCTAAAGGGGGGAGTGATGATGGGCCCTAGGCAGTTCCATTAGAGGGGTGGGGGATCAAATAACTAAGAACCCATTACAAAATAAAATAAAAGACAACACACAAACGACGGAGAAAATGACACATGACAGACAGAATAAAAGAAGCAAACAAAAGCACGAAATAAACGATGGCACAGTGAACAAAATGACGGACAAATACACAAACAGAATAATACTGAAAAACCGATCGGATCAATAGCGTGCTTTAACCCGAGGTATTTGAACCCTGGAGTCTTCACGATCGCCTTGGTGTGTCAGTTGGGTTGATTGGAAACCAAAAGCGGGCACTAATGATGCTGAGGGCGTCTCCGAAAATGTCTCTAAGGACTCTGGCTGTTGCGCGCCATCAACAATTCATATAACAATAGGATATTTGATCTTCATTAATATTCAGTTTGCATCACATTTGTGTTTGATTCCGATAACGGGATACAAACATTCCAACTAAAAGTTGATCAGCCTACTTCTATTCACTCATGAGAATCTAGTTGGGAGACATTAGATTCAAAATTTTGAACATTATAAGAATGGGTCAGAAGCATGCTTCTTAAAACGTTATTGGCCTTATTGTGATTACTTATGAGAAATTGGGAAGATGATGGATCAAATTCTTCTCATAATCATATATCAGATTTGTGACCAGTGATTATTATATTATCACATTCTTATCAGAATTTAATAACCGTTCAATTGTTTAATGTATCATCCTTGATCATAAAATGATGCCCGATACCTAGGGGATGACGGGATAATGCACGACGGCTAGAGGAGACGTGGACACGGTGACAATGGGAACCGGATACTAGGATGACTACGGGAGGGATGGGATAAAACAGACCACAAATCACACGATCGAATTCGAAGATTTTAATCCGGTGAAAAGAATGATGTTGTAGCCCCTTTCCTCGTCGAAGGTGGGAGTACTGTCTTCAACCACCGCGGTGAAAACAAAGCAAAACGTTTAATAAATTTGGATGACGATCGCTAGAAGATTCAAAGGCCTAGTCAACTAGTCGCTTAAAGATTCAAAATCCAAATCAAATCTGACGGCGGTGGATAAACACTCAAGGAATACTGGATGAAGAACACGGTCACCAAAGAGTGTAGAGAGCACCTCGGCACTAGAGTAGTGCGTCATGGCGACGCGAGAGATTCTTGATGCATCATTGGCGCTGGCAATTGACGTGCACTTCAAGAGGATGTTGCAGATCCAACTGCGCTTCAGCAGCGCTCCAAAACCTGAAAGGTATGCACGGTGGCAAGTGGCTGCGAGCGTGGCTGGGGGCACAGCGGGTGAGCGCGGACTACGGCCTGCATGGGCGGCGGTGGCCTGCACGTCCTACAGCTTGTGCAGATGCCGGTGGTCTGCATGGGTTACAGCCTGTATGGGCAGCGGCGGCCTATGCGCGCAGTGGCATGCGTGAGCGGAGGCGTGTGCGGGCGACAGCCTGTGCAGGCCGCAATAGCCTGTGTGGGCTGCGGCTTGTGCGGGTGTCGGTGGCCTACGCGGGCGATTTGCCTACACGGGCAGCAGTCTACGCGGGCAATGGTCTCGCGCAGAGGGGCGACGGTGGCAACGACGAGCGGTGGTAGCGGCGACGGAGACCGAAACGAGACGGGGAGAGGGCTACGGCAAATCTTCCAAGAAGAAAGAAACTTCAATTCTTGAAAATAAATTCGCCAAATGTTTTTTTCAACATTGGCCTACATATAGGCCTCAGAGGAAAGAGAAAATACGAGAAATAAATAAAGTAAACGACGTATTATCGTGTCACGTCAAAGGGCAGTTTTGGATCTGGTGTTGATAACGTTAGATCTTCACTTCATAGCTACTGAACAGCAAGTTGTAGACATCTTCAGAAAACCTTTAAGTGAAGATAGGTTTAGCACTCTACGGAGAGAGCTAGACATGGCTCATGCTAGGGATTTACGATGACTGCCCATCCCCGGTTTTTTTTATCTACCTTTTTTTGGATCCATCAAGGATAAGACATGGAATATGATGGTCCCACTCCTAGTAAGGATCACATTAAACTGAGACTCTGGGGGAACCTACTCGTGATATACACAGTTTTTTAGTTTTTATATTCATATAAAAGTTTTGGATTGCTTCGTTTATATACATGTATTCGTCTACATCCATTATTATTGCACCCATTCATACGTCAAACAAATATTTTTTTTCCTTTTTTTTGTGTATTCTCCCATATCCGTGTCTCATAAATTCCCATTATCGTCCTGGATCTTTCTCTATTTGTTGATCTCCAATTTGACTAACCCTTGCTTATGGAAATCTCAAAAGTATGCGAGCTATGTGTTAGTGCGAACTAGAATGTACGGGAGCTAAAATGAAGGGGGAGCTAAAGTTTAGGGGGGGCAATCCTGATATTTTTGATTATTTTTAAAAAGGGGAAGAATATGAGTATTGTGGCATGTTTTGTAATTCATAAAAAATGGGGAGATTGAAGATTACGTTTTAAGAGTATTTTTAACACAATGCTTTGATGTGTGTTTTGATGAATGTTAAAAGTGATGCGTGCTTCAATTTGGGCTGTGATCAAAGCACAATAGGCCCTTAGTCAAGTAGTGGACTGATTGTATGTGAAACTAAAATAAGAGCCTTAGATATAATAAAAGGTTACTTAGTTTGGCCATACACTAAATAAGTCAAAACGTGTATTTAGAACTTATAATTTTATGAAATGAAGATAAACATAGTCCTTACAACTGTTCAGATATTTGTGTGAATTTATCTTCGTTTGGTCTATTGAATAATGTGTTAAAAATCTTAATTACTACCTTATAGTATTTAAAGCTGAATTTATTGATAAGCTAATGAAAATTAATTCATCATGATACTTTTTACCAATGATGATATCTTTATTTAAATATTGTCTTGAACATATCTAAACATTTAATATTATTTTATGTCTCAAGTCCTTGGCATAACGGCTAGTTTTTGCTCTTAACTCTTGAAAGGTATTTTGAATCGATTGCAAAATTCTAAATATAAAAAAATTGAAATTAAAATGATTATTAGTTTCTATTACTAAATCATAATCAATTACTATGACTGTTGGACTTTTGATAGATTACCATTAAACCCCTTTCGAATTTAGAACTTATAGTTTTGAGCCCTCATTTCAATCCCCATCCTCCTTGCCCTTTGAAAATCGCAGTCCAAAAGCCAGAGAGATCTCTTAAGTCCTGGAGTAATTTTCAAGCCATTTTTAGCATTCCTTGAAGAGATCATTTGTTTCTAACGTCAATCCAGTCCATAGAACTTGGAATCGTGGTTGTTGGTGCAAGGTTTCTCAAGATTCAAAGAAAAGAAGGCTGGGAACTGAACTTTGCACATCCTCGACCCTGTGATACGTTTATACTTTTTAGCATATATTTTATACTGATTTTGAGATCTTAATAAAAATATGAATTGTTCCTAACATCCATAAAGAATTTTGTATCACATCATTTGGTTGAGTTTGGAAAGAGTTACAAGGGTTTAAAGTTGAACACGGAGGAATGGAGCGGTGAAGAAAGGACATTGAAAGATTGATCTTTGGACATTTCTCTGATTCGTTTTTAAATTTTGTGTGAGATGATATTTGTGCGACATTTGGTTACAAAACTGTTGCAAGTAGAAATCATTGCATGTGGTGCAGGATTGAAAAATATATTGGAATTTTAAGCATCAAAGGTCAAACGCGAATCAAGAATTTTATCCAAAGAAAAACATGGAGGAGAAGAGGATTGAAGAAAGAAGGACCACAAACAAGGATGTGCTATTGAAGGGAAGTCATAGTTAGATTTATGAATATTTAATTCAATATAATTTTGACATAAAAGTTTTCTTGTTGAAATACTTAAAATTGATCATTGTCTTGAATACTATTTTGAGTAGCCATCAATACCTTGTTGTTGAGGAGAATACATTATTCATAAGTATATTGTTATTGATAGAGCTTTGTGATCACTCAGGTCAGGGCTTTGGGGGCTATAAGAAGAAGGCTTTGGGGGGTAAGTTGAAGTAGATTAAGCAGTGTCATTATGTGGAAGCCTTTCAAGGTTGAGGACGACAAACCTTCATCGACTTTTTTCTTTTTCTTGCTATCCTTGTGCAGACTTATTTCCAAGTGATTTGCTTGAGGGGCATTCACAAAAACTTGGTTAGGGCACATCATCACCTCGGGACGAATACCCCCGAACAGCACTAAGGATTAGCCGAAGCCGTCTAAAAAAAATCAATGTGTCTTCCATTTCCTCTATCTCATTTCTTAAGTAGAAAAATCCCACGCTAATTAAAACAAAAATAAAATATAAATAGAGAACCTAATTCACCCCCACCTTCCCTTCTTAGGTTGTCCTTGGCCACCTAAACTAACAATTCATTATTATAGTCTGATTTCCTTTTCTTAGATTCTAATAACAGGTTAGACACAGCTCACTAAAAACTTTATTCACCTACTACTAATATGTTTTGAAAACCAAAACACGTATCATAACAAACTATCATGAGAATCATATGTGATCTACATCTGAACACTATAAAATTTATTATAATAATGAGTAAGCCGCAATAAGGTTGAAAATGGATACTACTATGTCTCATTGGTCATGAGAATCATATAAAATAGCTGATAATCTCAAAATTAGTGTTTAAAACCGTCACTGGTATTTTTCATATTATTCGACATAATTATAAACATGTACTCAATTGGTAATCTTCGATAGTGATGAGTATGAATCATCTTCAAAGGGGACAGCGATTTAGGATTTAATATTCTTAATATGGTGATTATTTAGATGATAAGAAATACATACTGATGCAGGACAACGTCAGGGACGAGGTCCTATGGTCAGCGAGAGGTGGGACTAGGTGGCGAGATTGTTGGTGCGTGACGTCTCCTCAACGGAGGTCGTCGTGCACGGGAAATCCTATGGGACGACCTACGATGGAGTGCTTTGGGTAGGGGTGTCATACGTGCAGCTGCCGACAAGCAGAAGGGGAGCCGATGTCCGGGTGACGACGGCGCGCCCGGAGATGGGTAGGTAATCCTCCTAACCCTCGTCCGGATGGACGAGGTTGCTGCGGTGCCGAACGGGATGAATCCCACGGGAGGTTGCTCGCACGTGGCGGGCGAACCGACTCGTACCAAACCAGGTAAGACACTCGGTAGTACGTAATTTTCACTCAACCTGTCACACTCACCTACGTCTAACGCGAGCGCAGTGGAGGCAACCAAAAGAAATACTGCAGGAAATAAAAGATGGGACGAAGCGGCGTGCCTTGTCGTCGCCCAGAAATTCATCTTCGTGTTTCAGGCATTCGATGGCGGCAAGTCAATGATAGAGTAGAGGCCCGAGGGGTGTCCCAAAGCACACACAAGCCGGGTGCAGTTGAACTGGAGTCGCGGCAGCAACGGGCGATGGCTAGAGGGCACGAGCGGGCGGTGGTCTCGGTGCACAGCTTGTACTGCAACAGATGTTCCTTGGGGAGGTTGCCCTATGTGACGTCGTGCGTGGGGAAATAGCACGGATCCACCGCGGGGCGGTGAGAATGTGTGCAAAGGGGCGCTGCACGCCAACGACCACGCTGGCGGCTGCGACGGTCGCGGTTAGCGCGGCGGGACACAAGAGACATGAGGGGGGTATCAAAGACGGCGAGGCAGCCCAACGGAAGGAGCAGCCGTCCAGATCGAGGCGCTCGGTGAGTTGGCCTGGCGTCGTGGGGCTGAGCGTGGGCACCAGCGAGGAACCCTTACTACGGTCGACATTGGTCGGGCGTGCGTGCGAGGAACCTTTACTGCGGTCGACGTTGACGGGACGTGACAATTCAAGGAACGACCGTGTCTGGTGCAACGCGGCAGCAGCTTGGCGGCAGAAGAGTTGGAGGGACGAATCTGGGGCTCGGTGCACAGGGGACCTTGGCTCGTCATAGCGGAGTTGACACGGAGTGACGAACCGGAGTCGGCCTCGAGAAGCAAACGTGATGGCGAGATAGCGGCGTGGCACGAACGACCGAGGAGAGAGACGGCACTATGTCGGCGTGCTCTGACGGCAACGCGGGAGTGAATCTTGCACCGAGGGCGCAGATCCTTGTGGCAGAAGGGACTCCTTCGGCGGCGGCGGTCCGGCTGTAGTGGGGTTAGCGCGGCGGTGACAGAGGCTTGTTTCCCTTCTTCCAGCTTTCTTCTCCTCCTTCCAGACTTCCTTCGCAACCCTAGTTCTCACGATGAAACAACAAAACTTTTCTGAATTCAACAATAGATGTCTGTTTAGGGCAGCCGTGCTTTCCTTATATAGGGGAAGGAAGGTTGGCCCATTAAGGCAAAACAAAATCAAAGGAAATAGGCTACTCAAGCCTATGACCATGGAGAGAACAAAACGACGACAGGAAAAACAAAGGAAACGATAGGGGAAGGGGGGGAGATCCTTATAGGGTCGAACCTCCCTCCTTACACGGGATCAAGACGCATGAGAAAACACGACAACGACGAGGTTCTAAACTGAAAATAGGAACGAACGAGGACGTAAAGACGATTATAAAGAGTTCGTTACCCAGAATATTTGAATCAAGGTGTGCTTACCGTCTCCTTGGCTTGTCGAGCGGGCTGAACACGGACGGCTGGTGCTGTCGAGGGCGACGGTCATGTCTCCGAAGAAGTTTCCGGGGCTGCTGCAGGTACCGTCGGGGACGACGATGACGTCTCCAAAGAAGCTTCTGGGGCTGCGCCATCACATACTAAATACGAAATCAACTAACAATAAATTTTGAGGCGAGATAGTGATATTAAGTTAGGGAGAGTAGTTAGTAGATAGTGATAATTAGGTTTGAGAAGATCGAGTAAATGTGAGAATGAAATAATGATGACACGAAGAGCGACAGGAATAAGGTAGAGAATGAGTCAAATATGTAAAGTATAGAATATATGTAAGGATCTGATGGCCAGATGTGGTAGTGAATGTGATTTAAGCTACCGATGTGTCGAGAAACAATAATGTAACTTGAAGATGCTTACCCTAGATCCTTACGTTCAATTAGGATCATAACTGCATGGGTAGGTATGTTCCCCCTCTTATCTATTGCTTCTTCCCACACACCCTAGACTCCATGAGCACAATTGATGGATCTGAAAATGCATTTTCTTTCAATCAGCCCACATGAGTAGGAATCAAGGTTAAGGATGAATTTAATAGTGATCCATGCCTCTATTCACAGATCAGAATGTATGGATGGAAATAGGGCATAAAGAATAAGCATTCCTGAAAATTTAAGCTCAATCAAACCTCTGGATCCTTTGAGAGTAATCCGGGCCATCCATTTTTATCTTTCCTCATCCGTGGCGTTGATGCTTCCTCTTTTCTTGGTTTTGGTCAACTGGTCTGATTTCCAGATAGTTAATGATTGGTACGATCCCCTCGTCTTCTGTGCTCGTGTGCTCCGAGAACTCCAGGTGTACCTATCGGAGAAAAAGACAAAAAAGGATCTCAATGTTGTTTTTGAATATTTCTGAGATAGCGGCGCGCGGGTGTGCCGTGTCACCTATTCCCCTTTTTCCTTGAACGACACCCTGATGTGTGTCATTCTCTTCAGAAAAAGGGGAAGATTCCCCAATCATTGCTTGACGTGGCATGCGTTTCCAGGTGCGGCATCAGCATTTACTTTCTTTCTAATCAATTGTGGTGGTACACAAGCATTTCACATGTATCGTCAAATTTTTTTACTTTTCTCTTGCTTTATTACTTTTTTCTTAGTTGACGAATTGCGCTCCTTCCAAATTAAATCCTGTCCTTTTGCTATTGGTACACCTTGCCCCTCCAAATAAAAAAAAGATAATACCAGCTATTGATTGGTACATTATGACTTCTTTTTTGCTTGTGATTCGTGATTGACAATTAAGACAGCTAATCATTGCAACATGCAGCCACATTTAAATTACCTAACATTTAAATTTATGGAATAACCTGAATTGATTCAACAATCATCGAAGGATAAGTCAGGAATGAGGTATGTTAACAACTTCAAATTCTGATATCGGAGCACATGCTAGGAATTATCTTGCCATTATGGCTTTAAATTTTATATTTAAAGTGATTATTTTTTAGTCAATTGTTTATAGAATTGGCAATTAAATCTACAAAAGCTACAACCAACTCTGTAATAGTCTATAGATCAATTATTTTATAAATATTTTGAAATCTTATTAGAATCTTTTCAGAAGAATATGGAATAACGATAAAGTTACTTTTGGGATGTTATTAGAAATGTTTCTATCTTCCGGAATATGGTTTGAACATATAATGTATCTTAGAAAATGGTAACTTAAATGTAAGTTAAATGTATAATGGTAACTTAAAGTTCGCCAAATTTTAATTGATTGCATTTGTATTGTTGATTATCCATATCAAAGATATCAATTGTCATGGTAAATGTACATAGATGATTTTAAAACTTGATGCTTATTGTTCAGGTGGTCTGTACTTGGATATTTATCTCACCTATAACAATACTCAAAGTGAATCAACTATGAAATTTTAGAAAGTGCATGGTTTAATGCAATGTTAATGAATTTTTTCTCATGCTATTCAACGATCATAGTGCTTTTGAAGAAAATTTTTAGTTGACCTACAATTCAGACAGAAAATGAATTATGACAAGGACTCTTATCATTTCGGGTTGGTCTAACTGACCAAGGGGTAGGCTGACCACCCCAACTTGGCTAAGAGGGCCAAAGAATTACAAATACCCAAAATGTTTGTATATTATTTTCAATATATCATATATTCTAAATTCAATTTTAATATTTTAAAATCATTGATAAGGATGAAATTGGAACTAATAGTAGGCACACCTAATGAAACTTTTCATGTTAGTTTAAATCCTTATTTTATATGCTAGCTGGATTTTGAAGCAAACAAAACTCTACACGAGAAAAATATCAAAGATATTGATATTAATTATTCATGGGTTTATTCAAGTTGGTTCAAACTACTGAGAGAAAAATAGTTAAACAAAGAGGAAACGATAGAGAGATTCATTTAATGAGATATTCCAGGATATTGGTTCAGGGATGCGTAGATATATAGAGAGGGCAAGAGAAATTAAGATAAAAAGGAGTTGCGAAGGAAGGAAAGCCAAAGAGACAAGTTGGTTAACAAATATACCAATCGAGAGGAGAAACATCAAGGAAGGCAAACATAGATTGAAATGGGTAGATAAAAAGTTAAACATGGGTTTATACGATAAAGAGATAAGATAGTACATAGATGCTTTTATCACATTTTGTGTTTTACCTCTAATTTTAATTTTCAAATAGCAAAAGTCTTATATTGTCCTCATAAAATTCAATAAAATATGAATTTATCACTAAGATAAAGATTTATTCAATTTCATTTCTTAAAGACCATAAATAAAAAAAAATTAAATGCTTGAATATTTATGCTAAGAATAAAACACCAAATAAAGATAACTTCATGAGTTCAATGGTAAATAATTTCATCATGAATTTCTCTCTCTCCCACTCCTTCTGTCCCTCTCTCTTCTCTCTCTGGCTCTCTCTCTCTCCCTTTCCCTCTCTCCCTCTCTCTCTCTCCGGCTCCCTCTCTTCCTTCCCCTCTCTCTCTCTCTCCAGCTCCCTCTCTCCCTTTCTCTCTCTTTCTCTCTCTCTCTCTCTCTCTCTCTCTCTGTCTCTCTCTCCAACTCCCTCTCTCCCTTTTCATCTATCTCTTTCCAGCTCTCTCTCTCCCTTCCCCCCCTCTCTCTCTCTCCGGATCCTTCTCTTCCTTTCCCTCTCTCTTTCTCTCCGGCTCCCTCTCCCTCCATCTCTCTCTCCGTCTCCCCCTCTCCCCTTCCCTCTCTCTCTATCTCTCTCCGGCTCCCGCTCTCCCTTTCCTTCTGTCTATCTCTGTCTCCGGCTCCCTCTCTCCATTTCCCTCTCTCTCCGGCTCCCTCTCTCCCTTTCCATCTCTGTCTTTCCGGGTCTCCCTCTCCCTTTCCTTCTCTCTCTCTCTCTCCGGCTCCCTCGCTCCCTTTCCATCTCTCTCTTTCTGGTTCTCTCTCTCCCTTTCCCTCTCTGTCTCTCTCTCCGCTCTCTCCAGCTCTCTCCGGCTCATTTTCTCCCTTTACCTCTCTCCCTCTCGCTCGCTCTCGCTCGCTCTCTTTCGCTTTCCCTCTCTCTTTCTCTCTCGCTCGCTCTCTCGCCGTTTCCCTCTCTCTCTCTCTCTCTCTCTCTTTCTGTCTCTCCCTTTCCCTCTCTCTCTCTCCCTTTCCCTCTATATCTCTTTCTCCCTTTCCCTCTCTCTCTCTCCGGCTCTCTTTCTCTCCATCTTCCTCTCTCTCTCTCTCTGGAGTTTTGTAGTAAAGGAAGCAAGAGATTCAACTAACTTTCATATGTTGAAATAATTTAATCCGTAATAAGCTACTCTGAGTTTCAGTTTCATCGAAACAAGTGAGTTCAAACTAACGTGTCTCGTGAGGATAACAAACCTCATATTCTGCGGTACAAAGACAAATAAATTCTCTATCTTGTGCACGACTCATTTCTGGTTAAGAAAGATTCGTCTTTCCACGCGTGGTGTGTACCGGTCCTTGTTTCCCCTACCAATATGTCCCACATACAACTTGACTTCAGTTGGTATAATCCAAGTCCCATTCATTCCCACGTTAATCTTTCCCATGCTGGGTCAATTCAACTATTCTCCAAGAAAATAAAAAACCCGTTAAATAGGGTTCTCCGGCGCTTTGAAACCTACCATCTGAGATTTTTTGACGATGTAGGGTCACCCGAGAATCGCTCTTCTTCTCTGTTTACCCGTGGCTTTCCCTAACGAAACACTCCGTAGAACTTTGTTGGGCGTCTTGTTCTATGATGATGTTCAAACACACACCGTGGAGAGCTTGCATGGGAGGCACAAAACTACGTTAAAATGGACAGATTGGCAGCAATCTGGCTGGGAGAGATCAAAACCGCCTCCGACGCCACATGGAAATCCTCACAAATGAAGTCGTTTGGCCGGGCCGGCGGCGGCATGTCCACCACTACCAACAACTGTTAGATCCGCAGGAGTCTTGCATCGATTCTCAAGGATGATGAAGATTGTACATGAATGTAAATCAATGTAAAACATACCTCAATCCATCGCGTCTTCTCTAGTTGAATAGAACAAGCTTGAGGGGAGGCCTTTTGGATCAATACTGGATGACTTCCTGAAGTCTCTCTGAGTAATGGGATGCTCAGGAGAAAAGTCAATTGCCTTATGACCCAAGGACCTGGCACCTATTTATAGGAAGAGGAGATACTTAAGCCTCTTAAGCCTATCTTAATTAATCCCATCATTATAATTAAGACAGGCTTAGCCTCTACACAACTAATTACCACACTTATTGTTATAAATGTCTTAATCCCGTCATTAAGTGAATCACATATAAAGTGGGATTTATAACTGATAGCTTAACAATATGCAATTATATACATTGTCCATAGATTAAGAAATTAATCTAACAACAACAACAACGATGTAGCATCTTCGTTGCCTGCCGAAGACGAGCATGATAAACTCTCCCAACTGGCTGTATGAAATATCTCATGTGGGGGATTCTCATTTACGTGTAATCGAACGCAGTACGAAAGTTTCCCGACAAAATCTAATTCCTTTCGTGACTTTAATTTGTTGTAGATTGCTGTAGGAGATGACTTATTCTCTGATTATTCACACATCTAAGACAGTCATGAAAGCTGCTTGTGTGAATTAGCTCATGCGGAGGATTTTCATTTGATTGTCGTGGAAACAAGCATGAAATTTTCTCGACCAAACCTTATTCTTGTCTTGTCTTTGATTTCTTGTAGATTCATCCATGAGATTATTTTCTCGAAAAACAAGCATGTGTCTTTGATTTGTTGTAGATTGGTGCATTAAATGACTTCTTGCCTTAGTACTCACATGTCTTAGACAGTCATGACGATTCCCGTGTGAATTAGCTCATGCGGAGGATTTTTCATTTGATTCTCGTCGAAAGAAGCATGAAATTTTATCGACTAAGCTTTATTCATGTCGTGTCTTTCATTTGGTGTATATTGATGCATGAGATAATTTCTTGCCTAATCATTTGCATGTCTTAGACAAACATGATAAGCTCCCCCAGTTGCCTGTATGAATATTTTTATTCGGGAAGATTCTCATCTTATTCTCGTCGATACCAGCACGAGATTTTCTTGATTAAATGTTATTTGTGTTTTCTCTTTGATTTGTTGTGAAATGGTGCATGAGATGATTTCTTGCCAGATAGTTCGTTCGCATGTCTTAGACGAACATGATAAGCTCCACCGGTTGCCTGTTTCAATGACCCAAATGGGGGTTTCATTTGATTGCTGTAAACACAGTATGAAATCTCCTCCATAACATGTAATATGTATTTTCTTTTTAATTTGTCGTAGATTTGTACATGTAATATGCCTGACCATTCAGCCAAGATAAAATAGTACATTCCTAAATTTACATATAACATGCGATTTAGTTTTCTTAAGAACAATAATTCATACAGCATCATTCTTTTCGCATCAAGGCACCTTGGGGGTATTATTAGATTGTTAACAATTATAAACTTAGGAAACCATGAGTTGAATTGATCTTCCATTGTCTGCCCAACTCTTAAGCAAGGGTTCCTCCCACCATGTATCTACAATAGTTGATCTGGCCTAGACAACTTTGACTCATAGACCAACAGGATTTACCCCATGCATCTGCAATGGGGACTGCTTTTGTGATTTGTCTACAGAAGTTGCAAAGGATGTAGTTGTACTTAGTTTGTCCTCTCATTTGTAATTTTTTTAATCTGTTTTGATTAACCAGCGCAATTTTAGCTTAACATCGTTTAAAAATAAATCCCCACTTTTTTCTTCCAAAAAAACATGATACCAGGTAAGACCAATCCAGCCATGCCTTAGAAGCACCCAGGGAGATTTTATAAATATTATGGTAATGTTCTACTTCAAAAAATTGGGTTCAATAAAGGGGATTTTGAGTACAAGCAACCCTTTGAGAATAAAAGCAAAAGGATTGAAGATGAAAGCATCACACATGCATATTCATATCCTGACTATCATGATTATGATTCTATCATCCAATGGCTGAGTATTGAGGGGCAATTCTATGACCATAATTCGTATGGTTCTTAATCCATCAGTTTGTTCCATCTTCTCTTTCAAAAATGATGATTCTCTCCCACAATTTCACATCGATAGAGTACTAGATATCTTCAAACATAAATCATGGAATGGATATAAACGGGTGCCAATCAATGCACAATTTTTTGGTGATCTAAGGATGAAAAAACTCAACAATCAAATGAAAAATCAATATACTAATAGAAAACCAAAAAAACCCAATGCTTACATAAATAGGTTATGTAATTAAACAACGAAAAAATAGTCAAATCTGATTTCCCCATAATTATAGCAGCGCGGGAAGAGAAAACTATTAGGTGCAGCAGAACACTACAATAATACACAATCAAGAACTGGTCACTAAAAGGTAGAAACCTGGGCACCACTTTTCAGAAATCTAAGAATGAGCAAGTTGTACAACCCATAGAAGTTAAACACTAACTACAGAAAAATAAAAACCCGCAGCCAAAAAAAGGGAATGTGATTAACCAACAAAAAATAGAGGAAAATGTATTTTTCAGAATTACAACACTGTAGATAAGAAAAAACAATCTTAAGTGAAGTAAAACCACGCACTAGTACATGAAAAATGAGTGGTTATTTAAAGCAGTACATGATCATTAATTTTCAATAATCTAAGGATGCGCAGGCTCTCGGTTCATATACTTGATGAACATTCTTTTTGTGCTGTCTCCATCTGTTGGAGGAAGCATAGAATCCTCGCCTTGATCATTGCACTTTGATTAAAGGCCACTGGAATAAAAATAAAAACAAGAATGTTTCATAAATCCTCTTCCAATTATTTAGTGACGTCTATTCTCAAGGACTTTTACGATCAGATGATTTGAATAATTTTCAGTATGTGTTATTTAGGCATACTATATTATAACATAAAAAATACATGCATGCCCTTGCGAGGTGTCATTGAAAGATTACATTTAATGCATAGACATTTTAAATTAGCACCATTATATATCATACAAAAAATTATCCTCAACAAAGAAATGAAGGATATTAGGAAATCCAATAATCTAATACATAGTAAAATTCCTGGAATATGAGCCCTTATTAATAAAAGTCTAATCCATTCTCCATAAAGGTAATTAAGACCATCTCAAGAGAGCTAAAGAATCTAAAGCAGAGTCCCCAATGCTGGCTGTAACCCAGAATGACCTAAATTCTGGAGGGGACGATCTTCGATGCTTGAATCACCCTTATGGTTTGTCAAAATCCCTCAAAAGGGTTTCAAAAATTAAAACAAGGCAAACAATAGGAAGGGTAATGACCAGATGAAGGAAATGAACCATAAGAAAGACTAAGAAATGGGGTATGAAATTTGAATATAGTTGGGAGTCGATCGAATTACTGAGAACAATGTAAAATTCATTGAAATAAAACAATGCAACATAAACCATAAAAGCAGATATATGTGAACTTCTAAAGATACGTGCAGAATGCTAGATAGATAAATTAATAGGATGTCAATAGATAGATGTAAAAATGGATGTTAGAATGATTGATAGATAGAGCACAAGATATTGAATATGATTGAAATTGGTCTCAATGGCAGCAGTGCTGGGCAGCAACAATAACGCTGTGTGGGTCAAATGCGACGGCCAAGAAAAAAGCTAAAGAGAGATGAAAGGAATTCCAGGTGACTAGAATTAAAACACTAATATCATATTATTACAAAATGTTTTGAATAAAACTTATGGTTTGGAACGTGTCAATTAGCCAAAGAATCTCCCTTTTTCATACATGGTTATATTCAGAGAAAGATTCTAACAAGAAGATGCCGATCCTTCCCAATTATTGATTATATATAGGAACTTCAGTTTCCTATTCATGTGGTTTATAAAACAGATCTGGTAACAGGTTTAGTTTCACAATTACTTTCATGTGGATCAAAAATTAATTTTTCCACTATGCAAGGGAATCATTACCGCAGTGCCCAAAGCAAGAATATAATGCTGGAAGCCAAGAACAATCACCTCACATTCAAGATGATGATGATGATGATTGTCATGGTGATGATGATATAGAGATGTGTATGATAAGGAATAGTGTTTACCCCAAGAAGGATTCTAATCGATGCAGTACTCGAAGCCTTGGAGCTGATCCATGGGAGGAATGATGATCCCATAATGGTGACTTACCAGATCATGACATTGTGGGAGAAGGTTTCTCCCGACGTAACTTCGATCTCTATGATCGATGCCGTGGTCTTCCATGTATTCATCCTATTCTTCTATCTTTCTTCCACTACCCCATCTATTGGGATAGGATTGTCACCGTTGCTTACAGAAAATAATTAGTAGAAAAGGAAAAGAGATATGAAGGTCACGACTCGTTTAAATTTCAAAATCCAGATCCAAATCTGTGAGAAATATAAGCGAACAATCACATGAATGATAGAGGTGTCTTGACAATGGATGGTGGATTAGTCACCTGATTATCTGGCATCTGGCTCTCAGTTTTGTTCCATCTTCCTCATCGATAGTGAGTGTTGGCCAACTAAATTACAACATGAAAAAAATGAAAAACTTTACCATCACCGTCATCATGGTTTTTTTTTCACCAAGGACATTAACAAGATCATAAATCTAGAATCGCCAAATATAATTCATTGTCCATGACAAATAATACTTTAAAATCATTGTCTAAATAAATGATGACTTCAATACATTAGTCACGGAACAATAACAGAGCTTCCGTCGTCAGATAAAGACAAAAAAATCAGAATCTAACTGGAGGGTGCATCCCAACGAATGGCAAATGGCTAATCATCATCATCACTATCATCGTCATCTTTTGCTCTCAAATCTTTGTTGCTGTACCTTGACTTCAACATCATCAAAACTTTGACGCTCTCTATTATGAGCCGAGATCGCCTG
Organism: Wolffia australiana; assembly: GCF_029677425.1. Lineage (NCBI taxonomy): Eukaryota > Viridiplantae > Streptophyta > Magnoliopsida > Alismatales > Araceae > Wolffia > Wolffia australiana. The sequence goes on from NC_135845.1 coordinate 10,572,241, forward strand.
TAGTTGAATACACGACGCCCTTCTTAGAATAGGCGTTCACATGCGGCACTCTTCGCTTGACATGCTAGAAATTCCTTCGCCATCAACGCTAATGCGGGGTAAGAAATCTGACCTGTTATAGAATGAAAAGCAATCAGATATTCAATAAGGCAAGTAAGATATTTTTAATCTAACAATTCACAGTATATGATACCTGTCATCTTCCACCAATGCAACACCTCCATACCAATTGTTTGGGGGCTGTCGTGTATACGTTGAACTCTTGAATCAGATCAACTATTTGTGGTAGCTCATACGGATCTAGTAGTTCTTGTAGCTCCATTTGTAGAAATTCATTCTTCATTGATAGAGCAGATAGTTTAGTAGACCGGTTCCCAAGGATTCTAGATACTAAATATTACTCCATGATAGTGCGGACGGTAGAGAGAACCTCATTCTTAACCTATGGATCAACCAAGTGAAGCTTCACAGATGGATCAAGTAGATAGCGGATAGTACAAGCCTCATTTTGTGTTAGGACAGACACATATTTCTCTAACCTCTGCCCACATAGCGTAAAATACACGAGATAAGGCATTCCTTTGCCTAGTGGAGATAGCGTGTCTAAATGGAAGCATTGTTGAATTCGAGATTCACACACTAATTTGCTTAAGATGCCTCATCAATCCCTTAATAATGACTATACCCTCAATGGAAGTCGGTGCCTTGACCTGAATAGCAACATAGGTACCATGTTGGAGTGGTTTGAGTAAGTCAACAAAGTTTTCTACTAGCTACCATTCTGCATCAAGTAAAGTACGTTTTCAAAGAACGGAGGATATCATCATATCAATAAATATTTTCTTATCAAGACACCCGCGTAGCATTTCGTAAGTTGAGCTTCACTTAGTAGGGCAATCGAGCAGGATCCTCCTTTTGTTTGTCATATTTGACTCTCTACAATATGAAAAATACTTCGAGTCTTGCCTCGTCAATCCACATATCGCGCTGACCGCTTCTCTTAGGCACCAAACAACATCCCCCTAGGAAATAGCACACGGAGGATTGGACTCCTCTGCATCCAACATGTCATCAATGTTTGTGAGGTCTACTTCATCAATGAAAGTTGACTCGGGCTCATCAACGACGACATGGAACGCCTTCAATTCGGCATGCATAACTAAGTTGATCACATGCACAATACACAAGACATGTCTCTTTGTAGTGAAATGAGTGTTAACTAGCGACAACTCCCATTCTAACATCACGATCATCATTGTGTTATTCGAAGCATTATCTGTCGTAATAGTGCATACCTTTGCGCTCAACATAAATTTTACCATAACCTCCAATACAGTCTGATGTCGGACGTCATCAGGGATGTCGTCCGGTCGGCACCGAGTATGATGGCTCGGTATCGATAAGGGATGATGGTATCAAACGTTGACGGTGTTGTCGTCCGGCGGATGCAATCCTAATGGGTTATGTAACTGTCCTACATGTCGTACATGCAGGCTCTGACTCGAGGGAGACACCAAGCTCCAAGCTTGGATGGGGCCACCGCGTGATGGCGACGGTGGCCTCTCTAACCTCGTCAGAGCGACGAAGGCGCCTATGGCCAAAAGGATTCTATCCGTAGGGCTTGCACGTATCGGACGGTATCGTCCGTATCGGTAAGACACTCAAAATGTTGTAGTTTTCTCTCTATTTGTCTCTCTCACCTATCTAGCTTGAGCGCGGTGGCGTCAAGATGAAAGCGTACTACAAAGAATAATTTAACGAGCGAGCGTGAGGACGGTGTACCTCGTTATCAACATGGCTCATCATGCAGGGGTCGTTGACGGTCACAACGGTTGGAGCGGGTGTGGCAGAGAGGCGTTGGAGAGCAAACAGTGGCTCTACGCGCGTTGATGACGCCCGAGCTCTGGGTAAAGATCGGAGAAGCCGAGGCTAGGAAGAGTGGCCGAAAGGGCGAGAAAGCTAACTAGCTCAAGCTCACGCTCTAGCATAGCATGCACGACCTGAGTGGTGGGACACGGCGCAACCAGATAGTAGTGGCGAGTTTCTATGCATGGTGTCAGATTAGGTGTGGGGCTCAGCGGATGACAACTGCGTCACCTCAGTCAAGCTCTCAACCAATCAGTTGGGGCACAAACCGGTGGGTTGTTGGACCTAGTGATTGATCAATGTACTCAATACCAGTGGTCGCTATAGTGCACGCCCAAGAAATAGGGTGTCTGTTCAACAGCCAAGGCCCACCACAGGTTCAGCTATCCCACGAGCTGAGGAGGAGGGCTCTAGACATTTTTCGGAGCCCCCACCTAGTCGAGGAGCTGATGGCTGGTAGGCTGGATTTGCGCACACCAAACAGAGCTCCGCTGGTTGACTGAACTGGGAATTACGGCCCGTCTAGAGTGCAGAGACTCCAGAATTTGCACGCCGGCAGATTGCGACTGCAGGGTAGGCCGGTTGACTCTCCACGCCAGTTGAGGCTTTAGAAAGGACCGATTAACGCACCATCTGGTCAAGCTAATTGACCAATTCCCATCTTCACGCAAGTCGGATCTCAGGAGGGTCCTAGCATCGGGTTGTACTGCTGGACCGGCTGGTCCACCCTTTGCGTTCCATCGGGCGATCCTAAGGATGTCCCAACTCACACAAAGAAGAGAGGGAAGGATCCATGGAGTATTTTCATGAATTGTGGTCTGAGTGGATCGAGGGCATAAGATGCCCAATGTGTTGCACCGATCATCGGCAGAGGCAGACTTTTGCGAGAGAACAAATGTGGCTGGACAAGGGGGGGCTCCGATGGAGACGGTGTTCTACCCCCTATAAGCGGAGATCTGGGCAGGAACGGGGACGGTGGCCAGGGGCCATGTGTCCTCGTTTGGCTCCCGTTCTCTCTACCCCTCTTCTCCCTCAACTCCTCCTCCCTCTTTCTTCTTTTTTGATCGAGGGAGGGAGACCAAGGCAGAATTCAATGATGAAATTTCCCCTTCTTCCTGGTCTAAGCGATTAGGGCGCCCCTCTTCCCTTATAAAGGGGGAGGTCAAAATGGGCCTCTAATTTGGGTCAACAAAAGGGAAAGAAAGGGGTCCATTAAGTGGGCCCTTATATATTGGGCACCATCATTATAAGGTAAAAGGGGAAATTAAAAATAAATGAAAGAGAAACAATGAGGAAGGACATAAGGTAGGGGATCCAAAAATGACTAAGGATCTCTCCCCATGACGATGACAAAGGAAGTACGGGACGTGTCTCGAACGTGACGAAAACACGCAATGAGACGAGAAAATATAAAACAAGAGAAAGCGATAAATTGAGTGATTTCACCCCGATCTTCGATGACAGTGGCAGGCAGCACGGACAACTTCGTCGACGATCTTCGATGGCGTGCACCATCACAATCTCGCTCAAGCACTCCCTAGTGTGCAATCCCTCCAACTGGCGTATAGCGAGGACACATTCACACATTTTACATTCCATGTCCACCTAATGACGTGAGACCTATAAATGAGACTCGGGTTGCAGAAGTCCAATGATCTAGAGTGATGGTCACTCTATCAACACTATCCAATCGGTCACGGATGCCGCTCTTCAACTCAATAGAAAGCTTGAAAGCTTTTTCCTTCACAGCCTTTGTTGATGGAATGGATATATACTCCTGTGCAATGTATCGAAGTAGTCGCTTGAAGTATTTCTTACATACAATTTTCCATGGTGAGGCCGACTAACAAATGAAATATACAAGCTCTTCTTTTTTTGTCCCCGACGTGCGACCAGTGACGTACAATTTTTCATTCACTTTTTGGTCAAAGATGTTCGCCACCAATGGTTAATTAGAAGAGCTGACATCTTGTGCCTTCAACTCATTATGCTCTTAATAGTGCACATTTTGCAAATGTCGCCATAGGATCGTGTTGCAACTATACTTATTTTTTTCTATTGTCACAGCACGACCCGGATTATGTGTCGCATAGAGATGGCATGTGAAAACCTTTGCCACAACCCCTGTGAAGTGTATCCATGCAGCGCATTCATTCTTTCTCTTCTTCTTTTTTTAGTTTTGGCCAACACTCCCCTTATACAATGTAAAGCTATAAAAGGCACCAGAAGCATGAGAGAGAGGACCTCTAGGCATCTTAAATTACAATTGAAAATGAAAATTTATCTGATAACTCATTCAAAATAAAAATATTTAGAGACATAGTCCGAAGTGGAATTATGATGTACAAAAATGACAAAAAAAATAACACAGTAGGATATTGGAAGGATTAATACATTTAACATAAATATCTTTCATCTACCAAGCTAATAAAAAATTGAAGAGTAATATATCTCATGTATCAGAGGTACTAATTAGGTTCATCAATAAAGGTTACTTGTTCTTTTAGAATTGATTTATTATTTCTAGGATCCGACCTATTGCTTTTTCACTTACAGGATATATAGAGAATCAAAATGTAACTGAGCAGAGTCGTACTGAGATGTTAAATCCAAAAATGACAGAAGCACAATGATAAATAACAATAAGAGATTCCTTTTATTCATAATAAAATCTTATAGACCTGTGCTTTTCCTCCACCGGATAGATATAGGAGCAAAGTAAAAGAAATATATGACAGTAACGAACACAGAAAATTGTTTCTTTTAGACGAGAATCCCATTCCATGCCTCATTTTTCATATATCTACACACGTTACAAAATACCTCCTGTGCAAAATCAGGAATTGCTACTAGCGTTGTGGTGAAGAAAGAAAACTTAGTGTAGATCGTTTTTAAGAAATATGCCGAGCCAATAGTCCAGATGCTGCAAAATAAAATGAAAACAACACAAGGATAAATAACGAGAAGAGATTCCTTTTTCTCCTCTTCAGGTTATTAATAAACACAAGGAGGCGCTAAATGGCTCAAAAATTAATATTATGAACTGAAGAAGACCATGGACAGCATGAGGACTTCTGACATTTCATTATCTAGAGCTCAAATATTTGTCTTGTATACTGATTTAAGAAATTTCATTTCTGCATATTTTCGTCAGATGCAGAATATAAATTGCAAGACACCAAGAAATAGGCTAAAGAGTGGAAAATGAAAAATATTTATATTTATATTTATATCAGGCATATTTATTTATATTTATATTTATATTTAGATTTATATTCATATTCATATTTATATCTATTTAATTGTAAAACAATTCAGGGATTAAAAACAAAGCAATTTGATAATCTATTTGTATGATGCCATTCCCCTTATTATTTGCAGTATATACATAGTGCATAAACCTTTGAATGCCACTCTTGAAATTATTAGCTCATTGACCCTCATATTGTTTTAGGAGGGAAGAAGTAGGGCAAAACGAAAGACCACAACAATAGGTTTATAACAAACTAAACATGATATGATGCATCTCTTCTTTATTTATAATGATATTTAAACATAGTGATATATATTTATATTTGTATATGTATTTGTATATGTATACGTATATGTATATGTATATGTATATGTGGAAGACTGCTCACCGACTCCTGCATTTGTGGAAGACTGCACCCGAGCTATGGCCATCTGATCCTTTGCTCACGTCCCTCATTTGGGCCCTCGAAGAGCTGGGATTCTAGCCTTGCACTTTGGCCTCACGGGCGCCCTGACTTCCCCTCACACTTGCGCTTCAACTCTCCAGGTTCAACTCGCGTCCCTTGTTGGAATTCCTCCCATTAAAGTGGGCTACAACCGTTGTTTTTCAATGGTTGCAACCTTTGGTATACCGGCGGTTGCAAGCTCTTTATGGAGGGGCTTGCAACTGCCACCCTTTCGAATCCCATTGGGATTCTTTTTAAGGGGTTTCGGGTCCCCTTGATCCACCATCGAGAGGAGTCCCCAAGGTGCCATCGTCCTCGAGGAAGAAGCTCCTCAGTGAAGGATCAAGAAGGACCCTCCACCCTCAATATAAAGAAAAGGAAATCCAAATGGAAGGTCTGTTTTGTTTGTTTTTGATCTGTCAAGTGGTACCAGAGCATGATAGATCGACGAAAATCGATCACAAGACCGATGATTTTTGTCATTTGGATCTCCAAAATCCGTTTCCGCATTTAGTTTTCGGAGATTTTTTTATTGAGGAAGATGAAGGCTATTATGATTTATATTTAATGTAAGTATGATGTTTTTTCGCAAAAGGTTAGTGGCTGGGTTGGTCAAGTTGACTTTGGGAGAAGTCTGGGAGTGGGACGTCGTGGGATCAAGCCCCCCCCCGTGCCACTTTTTTTAAAGGGGCTGAAAATTACTCTCATGTATGGGAGGAAATGCCCCTCCCCCCCCTCTTCTTAATGTAGCCCATTAAGGTAGGCCCATTGGGTTAATGCACATTGGGCTTCATAAAAGGGCATAAGTTCATCATCAAGGGCATCCCAAAATTAAAATTTTTTTGGAAATTTTAATGCTCATATGGGCCTTATAATAGTGGCCCACTAGAATTTACATGGGCATATAAAAGGTTGAGTGCAACATTTTACTTTATTTCATTACATTGAAATAAATGATAGAATTCAGTATAGAATTTTATTTTTTAAAAATTCAATTATGTTACAATAACGTCCTTGTTATTTTATTTATGAATGATTTAAAGTCATTTTTTTTAATTCATGAAAATATTTCCTAACCCAAAGGAGAGGAAATATTTGGCAGAATTTATTGCACACTAGGTCACTAAAATTTGAAATGGATCTAGTATTTTCATGTGCAATGTGATGGCTATATCAACCTTAGTTATTTCTTGAAATACTAAGATAAGGAAATGATAATGTTCATGGAAGTACTTATTGGCCCAAAGGAAAATAAGTGCTTGGCCGAATGTAAGCCATGTTCACGATAGAAAAATTTAACACTCATTAGGTATAAATGATCATTGTAAGTCATCCCAAAGGAGGTCTTACCGATGATTATTTGAGATTGTCTAAATTTAACTATCTTACAAAGTGGACTGCTCGCAAGTTGATTATCATCCAAAGATGATATTAACGTGCCATTTGATCGCTTGTGACAAATTTCACTATTTGGTGTCGACGTAAATTTCGATTACGTTCTTATGTGAGTTATATTCTTCTTTGTATTTAGGTTTGAAAACTTCTGATATTTGCACGAATTCGAATTCCATTCCTATGTTAAGTGGTGCAAATTTTAAGAAATGGAAGGAATTCTTATCATTGTACTTGGGTGCTTCGGATATTGATTATGCCCTCCGGAACGCACAACCACCAGCCATAAAGGAATCTTCTTCTCCTGAAGAAAAGAAGGCCCATGAAACATGGGAAAGGTCCAATAGGATGTGCTTAATGGTGATCAAGTGCACCATTCCTGAATCCCTAATGGACACCTTAGCGGAAGAGGCAATTGATGCCACAATTCTCATTCAGGAAATTGAGAAATGGTATCATAAAGAAGATAGAGCTGAGATTAGTACTCTCATGAATCACCTTACAACTATGAAATATACAGGAAAAGGCAATATAAGAGAGTACATTATGGAAATGTCTCATATACGTTCCAAATTAAAGGGATTAAACTTGGAACTTCCGGATGAATCCATTGTTTACATGGCTTTAAACTCTCTTCCACCTCAATTCAGTCAATTCAAGGTGAGCTATAATTGTCAAAAGGATCCATGGTCCTTGAATGAGCTCATCTCGCATTGTGTGCAAGAGGAAGAGAGACTAAAGTCAGAACAATGCGAAAGTGCTCATCTTACCGTTGCTTCTTCTAACAAGACTAAGGATAAAGGAAAAAGGAAGGGCAAACAAATTGCTGGCATTCCACCTAAAAAAGAAGTTGCATAAGGAGGTGCGCTGCTTTTTTTGCAAGAAAGGTGGACACATGAAGAAAGACTGTGCCAAACGCATTGAATGGTTCAAGAAGAAAGGTATTTTTCTTTCTTATGTTTGTTCGGAAGTTAACTTAGATACTGTACCAAGGTACACTTGGTGTGTAGATTCCGGAGCCACTACTCATGTGAGTGTATCCTTGCAAGGCTGCCTCAGCCATCGCAAACTGAATGAAGGTGAAAAGTTCATCTATCAAGGTGATGGGAAAGCGGAGGAGGTTGAAGCCGTTGGAGTCTTTAAAGTCATTTTTAAAACTGGTTATCATTTGCTTTTAAGTCAGACCTTTGTTGTGCCATCTTTTGGACGTAACTTAATATCCGTTTTGGTATTGGACAAATCTGGTTATAATTGTTCATTTGGGGATGGAAAATTTAGTCTTTGTAAGGATTCTGTACTTATAGGTACAGGAAATTTAGGTGCTTATGATAACTTGTATTTGGTTGACACTAAAGTCTCTTCAGAATATTCCTTCCAATTAAGTACGGTAGGTACAAAGCGAAAGTTAGGTAATGAGATTTCATCGTTCTTGTGGCACAAAAGGTTAGGCCACATTTCTCAAAAGAGAATTGAAAGGTTTGTGTCAGATGGAATTCTTGACTATCTAGATTTTAAGGACTTTGACACCTATGTCAAATGCATTAAAGGAAAACGGAAAAACATAAGAAAATCTGGTTCATATCGAGCATATGACGTCTTGGAATTGATTCATACTGATATTTGTGGTCCATTTCATTTCCTATACCATCTTGGAATGGCCAACAGTATTTTATCACTTTCATTGATGATTATTCTCGATATGGTTACTTGTATCTCATTCAAGAGAAATCTCAAGCCATTGACGTGTTCAAAAAATTTAAGGTTGAAGTTGAAAATCAACTCAACAAAAGGATTAAGGTCATTAGATCTGACCGTGGTGGAGAATATTATGTCAGAAATGATGGAGCGGGCGAACAACGTCTTGGACCTTTCGTTAAATTTTTAGAGGAGTGTGGAATAGTCCATCAATACACTATGCCAGGATCTCCTAGCATGAATGGTGTTGCCGAGAGACGAAATTGTACACTCAAAGATATGGTAAGAAGCATCATGAGTCAGACTTCTTTACCTGAACCGTTATGGGGTGAAGCACTAAAGTCAGCAGTTTATTTGACTAATAGAGTGCCAACAAAGGCAACAGAAAAAACCTCTTAAGAGCTTTGGATGGGCAAAAGACCAAGTCTAAGGCATTTGCGTGTCTAGGGTTGTCCTGCAGAGGCAAGACCTTATAAGCCTAATGAAAGGAAATTTGACTCTAGGACATTAAGCTGTCATTTCGTTGGATACTCTGAACGATCCAGGGGATACAAATTTTATGATCCTACAACTCAAACTATTTTTGAGACGGGTAATGCTATATTCTTTGAGGATGATGAGTTTGTGGGGGGAGATAAGGTTAGAACTATTGTCTTTAAAGAGGATTGTTTAACAATGCCTCCTATTGTTCACAACAATGCTCAAGATAAAGAAAAACCACTTGACATTGTTGAAACAATAATTCAAGTACAAGATGATAATCAAGAATCCTCTAACCCTGAAATTCAAACTCAACAACCTCAAGAATCAATACCACTAAGGAGATCTACCAGAGAGAAAAAGAGAGCTATTCCTGATGATTACTCTGTGTATCTTCAAGAGCATGAAGTAGACATGAGCATCAAGGAAGATGACCCAATCACCTTCCGTCAAGCCATGGAAAGCTCAGATTCTCAAAAGTGGATTGATGCCATGAAGGAAGAGATCAAATCCATGCATGATAATGGCGTTTGGGAACTTGTTCCATTACCTGAAGGTACAAAATCCATAGATTGTAAATGGATATTCAAGACCAAGAGGGATTCAAGGGGTAACAAGGAGAGACATAAAGCACGTCTCGTAGCCAAAGGATTTACTCAAAGGGAAGGTATTGATTACAAAGAGACTTTTGCTCCAGTTTCTTCAAAAGACTCTTTTAGAATAATAATGGCACTAGTTGCACATTATAATCTTGAGCTTCATCAAATGGGTGTAAAGACTGCTTTTCTCAATGGAGACATTGAGGAAACGATATACATGAAGCAACCAGAGTATTTTGAATCCAAAGATTCAAATAATTTGGTTTGCAAATTAAGGAAACCATTTATGGACTCAAGCAAGCTTCTCGTCAATGGTATCACAAATTTCATAAGGTTATCATTTCGTATGGTTTTGAGATGAATAAAGTCGATAATTGTGTTTATCATAAGTTCAGTGGGAGTAGGTACATATTTTTAGTTTTGTATGTGGATGATATTTTGCTTGCATGTAACGATATGGGATTATTGAGTGAAACCAAATCATTCCTATCAAGGAATTTTGAGATGAAAGATCTCGGTGAAGCCTCCTTTGTCTTGGGCATAGAGATATACCGAGATCGGACTCAAAACATTATGGGGTTATCACAAAAGGCCTATATTGATAAAATCCTTAAGAGGTTTAACATGCAAAATTACAAACCAGGAAATACCCTTGTATCAAGAGGAGACAAATTTTGTCTCGGTCAATGCCCTAAAAATAATCAGGAGGTAAAAGCAATGCATACTATTCCTTATGCATCACCTATTGGAAGTATGATGTATGCCCAAGTTTGTACGCGTCCGGATATTGCGTATATACTTGGAGTGCTTGGAAGATATTTGAGCAATCCAAGAATGGATCACTGGATAGCAGCCAAGAGAGTCATGCACTATTTACAGAGAACTAAGGATTTCATGCTCACATATAAAAGGTCAGATCAATTGGAGATCATTGGATATTCTGATTCTGACTTTCCTGGATGCCAAGATTCAAGAAGATCCGCATCAGGTTATATATTTCTGTTGGCTGGAGGAGCCATTTCATGGAGGAGTGCAAAGCAACCATTTGTAACTTCATCCACTATGGCCGCGGAATATATTTCTATGTATGAGGCATCTAATCATGGAGTATGGTTGATGACTTTTGTCACGGGGCTTCAAATTCTAGATCGTGTCGAAAGACCATTGAAGATATATTGTGACAATAAGTCAGCCGTTCTGTTCTCCAACAACATTAGGAGCTTGACAAAGTCTAAGCATATAGACATCAAGTACTTAATTGTCAAGGAAAGGATACAAAAGGCAGAATTGTCCACACACCATATTGGAACAAACTCAATGATTGTGGATCCGCTTACGAAAGGTGTATTGCCTAAAGTATTTATGGAGCATACCACTCACATGGGCATTCTTTATTGGGAAGAATAGGGAGTTTAAGTGGGAGTTTGTATGAAGATTTCTTAATGTGGACATGTATACATTTTCTGCAGAACTAAAGTTTCTTTTATCCATTTTGTTTATAAAATCTCCATAAAGTGGGACTCGTATAAAATTTAATCTATGTCATTCTACATTATAGTATTAGTGATTGTGGTGGCTTAATTGCACAATAATGTGATGAAAGTTGTTCAGTCCTATGCTAAATATGTTGATGGACGAGATGAATATTTGTACCTTGAGAAATAATAACCGTTTGAGCTCATTAAATGTGAAAAGTCAAGGTGTGTAGCCAAAGTGGGAGATTGTTGGAATTCCTCCCATTAAAGTGGGCTACAATCATTGTTTTTCAATGGTTGCAACCTTTGGTATACCGGCGGTTGCAAGCTCTTTATGGAGGGGCTTACAACTGCCACCCTTTTGAATCCCATTGGGATTCTTTTTAAGGGGTTTCGGGTCCCCTTGATCCACCATCGAGAGGAGTCCCCAAGGTGCCATCGTTCTCGAGGAAGAAGCTCCTCGGTGAAGGATCAAGAAGGACCCTTCACCCTCAAGATAAAGAAAAGGAAATCCAAATGGAAAATCTGTTTTGTTTGTTTTTGATCTGTCATCCCTTGGTCAATAGCAGCATGATTACTTCGTTCTATGCTGGGTTTTGACAGCTCCTCTGTCGTGAGATACCCTTGTCGATTACATAGGAGTAGCCACTGCTTCAAGATAGGATATTCCTTGATGATAACAGATTAATTAACTATCAGCGATGGTACGGACACCACCCAACGGTGACACGTCTCCCATTCTGTCGGTATTTGAACTGATATCCGGATCATGGGAAGCCTGGACAAGGCTTGACATTCCCCGTTGTCACCCTTGCCCTTCGTCCCCCGTCACTGGCCACTGCGTTCTCCCGTTCAATTTCCCCTTCTAAATTTGCTTTCACTTGTAACTACTTCACAGTTTGCCCATCGTAGCTACTAGAGTGGTGCAACGCGACGACTTGAGCACATAGTATTACACCAAATAACAGGCGACCACAAGCGATCAACTCACACCTTCTACTTGTTTGGCCAAGGGCCTCCCTGGGTTGTTGTCGCCATCGCCTATGAAGCCCAAGTCTCACCCTGGTGCTGCAAGTTGTGACTGTCACCATTGCCGAGTTCCACAGCCCCTTTCTATGAACTTGTCTGCACAATGAGTTGATCAGCCGCAACCACTTTGGTCACTCCTCTCTCTCTCCCTTGGCTTCTCCACCCTTTATCACTAGCTCCAGCATCATCTTGCTCGTTCACCCGCCGTCTGCTCTCTGGCGTCTCTCGGCTCCAGCCGCTCCGAATCGCCGCCGATGTCGACAAAACTCTGACCCACGAGCCAAGCCAACGAGGTATGCCATCCTCTCCCGACGCTCGTTTATTTACCTTTTGCAGTAGACTTTAATCTTGACTCCACTACACTCGCGCTACGTAGGTTAGAGAGGCTTTGAGAGAAAAGTACAACGTATTTGAGTGTCTTACCGGTATGGACGAGACCGTCCATTACTTGCGAGCCCTATGGATTGATTCCGTTCAGCCGTAGACGCCTTCATTGCTCTGACGAGGTTCAAGAGCTCTGACGAGGCTCTGACGAGGTTCAAGACCCCATCCAAGCTTGGAGCTTGGTGCCTCCCTCGTGTCGGAGCCTGCACGTACGCTACATGGGGCACTCATTTTGTGCATCATAGTTACATTGACCCATTAGGGTTGCATTCATCAGAAGACGACACTGTCGACGTTCGATACCATCAGCCCTTATCGGCACCAAGCCATCATACTCGGCGTCGACCGGACAACGTCCCCGACGACATCCGACATCATTGAGGACAATGAGAAATGGATTTTATAATAATTCAAATTGGAAATTTTGGATGCTACTTTGACCATCCCAAGGAACAAAAGTGTTTTGTTGGCTAAGGTGTATCTTATTGGAAGACACATATCTTCAATGAGAAGATATTGAGAGCAAAAGTAGCCTCGGAAAGAATTCCACATCCATAAATATCATAACCACATTGGCTGAGTTAGTCCTAAACTTGTTCAGTCGTATACCGAAGAAGATCATATGTTTCATATAAGAGACTTGATAACTCGATCATAACGTTGAACATCGTGATTTCGAGTTAATGACAAAACACTCTATCTAATAGATGGTGATCTTTAACATATGAAAAGGCTATTCCAACTTTTAGAATGAGCGAGAACCTATGGATTCTGGAATTTGGTCCACACATTGCCAACAACTTTTGAACTTGGTCAAAACTCTGACAAGTATGGTACCCATTATGCGCAAGCAATCTTTTGATAAAGGCTAAGTGTTGATGGACAAATTTAAATTATTAAAAGGAAAACTTCAAAAGAAAAGTTCATGGCAGCTAATGAAAATCTTTTGATTTGCACTACCTTCCATGATACAGTCCACCAGAATCGTTCTCACTATAGAAACACACTATCATTATGCAATGAAGAAATGGACAAAGGTGTATTTGATACAACCTAAAATTACACATCCAAGTTTTTAAGCAACCAGAATCCAATTATGGATTGAAGCAGAGATTCTGAATTTAAAATATGAGTTTTGATAGAGTGATCAGATCTCATGTCTTCATTGAGAATGAAGAACGAGCCATGTGAGTATACATGACGGCCAGTGGGAGCACAAATACTGTCATAATTATCATATTTTATATGTAGAGTACATTCTATTCATTGAATATGATGTGGCAATATTATACACGATAAAATAATGGCTATCAAATATCTTCTGAATGAAAGATGTTTGAAGAATTAACCTACGTAATGAGAATATCGATCTATAGAGATAGGTCAATAAGGTTATAACTACTCATAAAATCCATAAACATAGATGATAAGCTCAAAATATACGTGGTTAGTGTCGTTATTTTAAGGTTTGTGAACTTAACTAATAGATTTATTTTATCCCTTAGTGCTTAAGTAATAGGTAGAACCCTAGGGAGGCATTGGTGATATTTAATTTTGATCGAAATAAGGTAGATAAATCAAATTTTAGATGACATAATTTTCATCTACGTAAAAGAGAGTAAGGATTGTAAAATGGAAATAAAATTCCAGTCTTTCCAAATTCAAATGCACCCACTTAACTCTAGGTTATTTATCAGCATAGACTTAACATCACTTAATTTATATCTTTTTACCAATCACAAGAATCAGATTTATGATTGCTTAGAATCTCTTTGTAAGCTTTGCTAAGTAATCACCTTATTTGAATTGACTATACATTGAATGAATATTTAAGATTTTTGCATTTTTAATAACTACTCAAACTAACTTGTTTTTTTAAATGAAATCTACATCAGAGGTAGATAATCGACAATGAGTTTTGTTTGAATCAAATATTTAGTTGGATTGTATTTGTTAAATGAAATATTTTTTGATTTATGAATGGATTGTATTCTGTAAATTTAGTCGAATCTAATCAAATCTTTTTTGATTTATGAATGGTTGTATTTGTTATTTCGAGAATGATTACATTCCAATTGATTTGTGCTTGTTTGTTTATCATAAATTGTTACTGATTATTTATGAATCAGAAACTTTATATTCGTTTATATTTTTAAATCAGAATTAATCAAGAAAATGTTGGAAAATACCTTAACGTAGCAAATCTTGATTAAGATTTTATAATTAAAGTCCTCATGGTCTTAGTTCATGTTGGCTGAGGTTTCCATTCATGTGAATAATTTTAATCATTTATTAATGAGTCAAAGAAGATTATTTAACCAAAGGAAATAAAAATTTAAAGGAATTAAAAGCAGAAATTAAGAAAACTTAAAATCGAATGAATCTATGAAATTTAGTGAAGTATAAAAGCTAAACGTCTGTTAATTGAATGCAAACTAAGCCTAGGTATACCGGAAGTGGATTCAGCGTCGTCTTGGAGAGATTCCACGCAATGAACAATGCATAATTCCAATAACATTCATTTGAAATTGGGGAAGAACGGCGGGATTTGATCGACAAAATTTCTGTCCAAAATGGGCTCCAATTGCTCCAAGGGGTTCTTGAGTTAGTAAGGGAGCTAGGTGATCTCTCCTTTCGCTTCAAAATCAAGAATGCCCTCTAATTCATCTCGCCCCCAATTTATGGCTGAAACATCGGAAGAACAAGTTCTTACGATTCTGTTATTATATCTTCTTCTTTGTTTTGTATACAGGTGAAACAGAGTATTGTGACTGGTCCACACAACACTATGGAGCGTGGAGCTTCATCTATGTCAAGATGCGTAAGTGTGATTCGCATGCTTGGACTTCATGGTTAGGTTTTAGATTTGAAACATGATTGGTCCAGGCATGCCATGCATGGATTAACTCGTTGTGTGATACACTGTGAGTTAATACGCTTCTGATTGGTCCGCACGTCTCTTGGTGTACTTTCTGCTTACTTTAACAGTCCATTAGAGATTAAACTGCCCCAATAAGGCCAGTTTCATGAAAAAATGATTTTATATAAGGAAACAAATGAAATAAAATGCAAAACAAATTTATTAATGCATGCAAATGCTCTATTAATTTCTCAAACATGTTTTATTATTGATTTGTTTTTATTATCAGGACAGGCCAATAAGAAAATATTTCAGTTCTTCTAACATCCACTTTAAAAACTATAAAATCTGTTAATTGACCTAATTATTTATCAAAAGCATTGTTTTAATTGAGAATATTAAAAATTCCCATTTTACCCTAAATCATGATAACATGGATCCAAAATTATTGTTTTTAAGCGTTAAAAGCCCATGAATATGATGAAATTAGTGCGTTCATATCTAATATTTGCATGTTATCAATACGTATCATCACCAAAGGCATTTTGGGATGGGGAACTCTGAGAGGGGTTCATTGTGCCATGATAATAAGATTAAACATGCACATCATTATATGTGCGAGGCCTAAAGTGGCCGAAGCTCTTATAGTTTTGAGTACTAAAACAATATGATAGGTGTTTTAGATGTCTTGAGAAGACAAAAAGAAATGTTTGGGCTCATGGAGAAGATGGGTTGAAGCTCAAGGCCTTCATAAAATTGAGTTTTTAATAAGATTCAATGGATAGAAATTCTACATTTGTAATTTTGTAATACAATATGGAAGTATGACATATTGTAATGTTTCAAACTAGGTCAACTTAAAACTTGACAATGAGAAAAGGAATGTGTCACTATAGTTGAAGTCTCCAAAGAAGAAAGAGTGATTCAAAATGTTCATCGCTAACCTTGGATTTATATTTGATCATAAACCCTATTACATCGTTGTTTGACACCAATGGTGCTACGCGCAAGTCAAATAGTTTTGGTCCCATCTGAAGTTAGAGAACTTCTTAATACACTTCACTTGATTAGGAAGATCAACTTTAGTAGGAAATTACAGAATGACAGTGTCCCATTGACCAACAAGATCATTCATAGAACATATTGATTATAGTGCATGTGTGATGCTCACAATGAAGTCTGTGAATACATGTTCATACTTAGTAAATTATAATAAGATTGTAATATGGAGGTCACTAGTCTATAAGCACGTGTTCTCAATATTCCTAATAGAAGGATATGTGAGAAGGGCATCAAAGTATTTGGATAGAATAGCATTATTTAGCCTCATATGATGATTATGGCCGGACCCATAGCCATTAGTGTGGAGACACTAAGGATAGACAGTGGGTGCACTTTAGTGGAAAGAGTTCACTGAATTGATCCGTACGAATCCCTGGATGGTATTATACTGAGCTGTCAATCAGGTTGATTCATGTCAAGATTGTGTAAATGGTCCTCAGTCTTGAGACACCAAAGAAGTCTTGTAGATAGACAGTTGTACTTTGACTATGGCCAATGAATATCTAATCATGGGATTCTAAATGATCCTAGTTCGGGTACATCAAGAAGTTCACAAAGATGGGATCGTCCACCCTCGGTATAAGAGGTAACAACTCAAGGAAAACGATGCGATGAAGTCCTGGCTAAGTCAGTGAAATATCAGAGAAGAGTTCTCCGATGATTTCCAAATGCATCAGTACTAACTCGCATGACCGATTAGGGTTTGACAGTTGACCATACCCTAAGTCATCCTAGAAGCATCTAGTGGATGAGGGGTTATACGTACATGGTAAATGATGATGAACAGATTCCATGAGTGAGTCGATACACAATCCTTAGTATCTTCTATAACACGAGGTGTAGCTTGGCACCCCACGTCTTGGAGACTTGACCTATCAATTGGGTTAAATGAATCCATCATTAATTAATTATATGTTGATATAGTTAATTATTTAGGAAAAATAATAAAGGTTATTGGGCCACTAAACTCGTTAAATAGACTAATACATGGGCCTAGATGGTCACACATAAATCATCTTTTGGACGTCGCAAGATATACGTAAGTTTTGGGGGGTTTTATAAAAAATACCCACTTAGCATAAATAGGGAAAGACCTTAATTTTTCCATATTTAATATATTTTTACATAATATCTTGACTTTATTTTTGTCGAGGAAAAAGTATTTTCAGGTCAGAAAATAATTGCTTCAAAGGTTTAAATGCATTTACTAGTTTGTTTCAATTTTCTATGTTTTGTTAGAATTTTCTTACCATTATTTAGTTAAGAAAATATTTTTTTTAATTAAGGGAGTATATTCTATGATTATTTAATAAAAAAAATGCATTTAATAAGTATTTTTACGGGTTTTAACTTGCCACCATGTATTACATATAGTCTTCCAATCTTTTCGCTAATTATTGGCGTACCAATCATTCGCAATAGAATAACTATGGCATCACGATTCAGGATGCCAAATTATCCATTGAACATTCAGCATTTTATAGGCCTTGTGCATACCTCAAAATTAAATTTTATTTATATTCTTATTAAACGCAATCATGACGCAAATGTGGCCAAATTAAAAAACTTCTCTGCTTTTTTGTGCAATAAATGCATGCGGCAGAATGATGGAATTGTTTAACAGAAAATTTAAAAGTACTTTTGCATTAATTTTGTAGGAACGATGATGTTTATTAAACTATGTGGCATGCTCTCAATGGTCTAACAGGTATATGTTTTTAATCATTTAACGGAATATGATCGTGTTGCTTTTAACGCTCAGTAAATGTGGTGTTAAATGATCCAATGGTAGGATTAAACATAGATAGGAAAAGACAAGTGAAGGAGGGGGAGCTATAGGCTTCTCTCTCCTCCGAAATCGGCGATTTCCTCGTAACTTTTGTGTCCGACCTTGGATTGAGCTGAAATTGGTCTCATTGGATTTGGAAGGCTAAACTCTATTGGAATCGTCCAAAATTTGCCTCAAACGGATCAGTGTAGCTCATTCTAGAGGCAAATCAAGATCAAAGGTGAGTTTTTCTTTTCAAATTTAATTTTCAAAATACAGATGTTCTAGAATCGGAAATATTGTCAAATTTGTGCTTCATCTGTTCGTCTTGAGGAGCAGAATCGCAAGGTATACTTTTTTTCTCATTTCTTTCATCTTTTATTATGTGATTATTGACTTTTAAGTCCCCTTCGCCGAAAATACAAAAGAGAAATACCGCGGCCCGCAATCCCATGCGGGCCGCTGACTCAGCGGCGGCTCCCCGCTGGCCGCCTGACGTGTTCAACACGTCAAGCAGCCAGCAGGACCTGCCAGGCTGCCCATCTGACGTGTTTGACACGTCAACGATGGGCAAGCTAGCAACAACGCCACATGGATCCACCCAAGCCGTCGGACTTGGCAGCTTGGATGAATCCAACACCCATAAAAAAACGAAATCAAAACAAAAACAACATTTTGAAAAAAGCCCAAAAAATTTAACTCTTGCGCAGCAGCCCGCAATCATTACTGCAGGCGCCGTTTGTCCGACTACCGGGACCGTCGGCGATGACAACTGTCGCACTAATGACGATCCAGATGGTGGACCCACGATGGACCACCCTGAGATTCAAAAAAAGAGACCGTTGGGGGTGAACTTACTGCCGGCGCCCACCCTTTTTGACCATTCCATGCTTTCAGAGCCATCATTACGCGATTCTTCCACGCGTTCCGATCGACTCGGCCTTTTCCGACCCGGTCGACTCGGCAGTTCAAGAGGACGTTGACCGGGTCGACTCAGTCCACCCTGACCGAGTCGACTCGGTCAAGGTTGACCTAGCCTCATTGGCTGACTCGGTCAATATGGACCGAGTCAACGGGGTGGATCGCGTCTACCTGACCCCCAATGACCCCAGAGTCAACGATGATCGGGTTGATCTTTTTGAGTTGGTCAACATAGACCGTTCTCACCAATTGGTCAACATTGACTGAGCCGACTCGGTCAATATTGACCAAGTTAACTCTGCTGACTCGAGTAGTTGGGGTTGCGATGAGGTGGTGCACCCCATGGTCAACCAGGTCCAGGTTGACTCCCATGTCAACGTTGCCCAGGTTGACTCCATGGTCAACATTGACCACTTGGTCAACGTTGACCAGGTTGACTCCACGGTCAATGTTGACCACTTGTCAACGTTGACCAAATGGACAGCTCTGGTGTCGAATTGACCACTAGGCAGGGTGAGACGTTTACACAGCCTGCCTTTTTGGTTCATCCTATGCCGACTGCCCACTTGATCATTTCTACGCAGCATGACCAGGTTGACTCCACGGTCAACTTTGACCACTTGGTCAAAGTTGATCATTTGGTCAACACTAGCGTAGAATTGACCACTAGGCAGCTTGGGACTCACCCCCCACCGCCTGCCTGCTCGGTCAATCCTGCACAAATTGACCATTTGGTCACTTCTACGCAGCTTGACTTGGCCGAGTCAACGCGAGTCACCCAGCTTGACTTGGTCAACCCGGATCAAGTCAACAAAAATGACTCACGTTACTCGCCACACGCAGAATTGGCTGCATCGTTCCCCACTGATTCAGAGGCACAGGTTGGCGTGATCGATTTACATCAGTCGAACACGGGAGCTCATGTCCACCCTACCCCGCCCAACGAGGACCCCCCCATGCAGGCCCCATTGACATCTAACGGTAAGGGATCACTCCCGACAATGACGTGGGCAGCGAGAGTGGCACGCGCCTCACATACACATACCACCACTCCGATCCCAAAACCCACACTCCTCCCTCTCTATGACGATACGATCCCGGCTAGGGGTTACATTGACTCCGAGGGTGTACGCTCAGTTACCTTCTCTAAGGAGGAGGTAATGCGAATGGCAGCACCATTCACCTACACGCAGATCGGGCGGTTCGCTACGAAGAGACCGCTCATAGATGACATCATGAGAGTCTATACAGCACTAGAGAATTTCCTGGGACAAGTAGTCATTGGAGCAAGGAATCACAGGAGCATTTTTATTCGATTCCAGCTTGAAGCTGACTTCCGGAAGGCCTGGAGCCGCACCACATGGACGATTAACGACTCCACGATGCATACCTACTCTGTCCTGGTGTGGATAGGATTTCCTGGCCTACGACCGCATTTATTTACACCTACGGCCTTGGAAACTCTTGCTAGCGCGGTTGGCACTTTCATACAAGCGGACAAAGATGTTCAACTTTTTAGCCGTCCAGGATACGCACGAGTATGTGTCGAGGTTGACCTACTC
The DNA here is from genome assembly GCF_029677425.1 of Wolffia australiana. NCBI lineage: Eukaryota > Viridiplantae > Streptophyta > Magnoliopsida > Alismatales > Araceae > Wolffia > Wolffia australiana. Next base: position 10,593,032 of record NC_135845.1, read on the forward strand.
GCCCCCCTCCATCATATGATACTCATTCGAAATGGCGATGAGATGATCCTTCAGACTATGGTGTATGAAAACCTCCCGAGGTTTTGTACACACTGCACAGTATTAGTTCATACCCTTCACACATGTCGCCAAAAGGCGACGCAGACTCCTACCACTGCGGAGGAATTCCTCCAACCCTTGGCTTCTGATGACTACATCGCCGCTACTATCTCCGTCACCCAAGGGTGACGACCTACAAAGAGACCATCACTCGATTTGCGCCCTATGCCTACATCGGTGCAACCCACCGTTGTATCACCTTCTCTCCCTCGAGCCACCAGGGCAGCTAAGCCTACAACGGCTAAGCCTGCCCCCTCTACTTCCCAGTGGGTGAGGAAGGGTGCTGAGAAGCGCCCCAAAACCCCATCACAGACTAGAGATGCCTCCTCCCGTTAGGGCAAGGAGGTCAGTGTCGCCCCACTAACCTCGAATACTTTTGCCCTACTAGCGATACCTAAGGTTCTCGAGGATAGCATCCCCATTACAAACACACTTCCCATTAGGTCCATATCTCCCTCCACCCGATCTACCGCCTCTCCTAGACCACCCATCCAATCTACCGCCTCTCCCCGACCACCCACTCCGCTTCCCACGTCCTCTCTTAGTATACCGTCCCATGCTTCTCCTATCGTCCCATCCCACCATTCACCTTCCCCGCCCCTCTCCCCCTCCTTGCGTCACTCACCCGCTGCCCGCCCCCCACCACCTCCTTCCACCCGATCCTCTCCACCTGCCCCATCGCCCCATGCTCCACCTCCTACCTCTCCACCACCCCGCGATTCACTTCCTTCTCCACCACCATGCGATCCACCTCCCCTCATCCCCTCGCACCCACCCCCAGCTTTCACACCCGTCCCCAACCCCGCCTCCACACCCGCCCTCCACCCATCACATATACCTTCTGACCAAATGGAAAGCTTGACAAACTATCAAGTCATTTTCACTAGTTCGGAGGACATGGGTAGCGGTACTAGTGGTCCGGATTCCATAGAAGAGGAGGGCGATGTCTCCCTCTCGGAGGACTCTGATATGGATACCTCTCCTTATTTGAGACACCGTTTGGATGCATCACCTCCACCTTCACACCGTACATACAACACCCGACCTCGGGTGCGTCACGCGAGCCGATAGATCTATGATTCCAACTCTCATTTGGAACTATAGAGGGATCGGCAACCCTCTCACCCAAACACATCTCCTATCCCTTATCACTAGGCACAGATTAGGCATAGTGGGGCTCCTCAAACCGATGATTACATTGGATCAGTCCCACTGCATCGCGAGGAAACTTGGGATGGACCATGTTTACTGTCATCCCTCGAATAAGCTCTGGCTTCTTTGGAAGCGAGACTATTCAATCGCACTATTGGCTATAAAGACACGGTATGTCACCTTTGACGTACCATACTCCCCAAAGCCCTACCTACTTACTATCGTGTATGCCTTGCATAGACCCACCGAGCAGGAGGCCCTCTAGGCGGAACTCGCCCAACACATTCACTCCCTCTCACAGCTAGTTGATCTACCTTGGCTTATAGCCGGAGACTTCAACTGCATACGGGACATCAACGAGCGCCAAGGGGGCCGCCCATCTCAGCTACGCTCTATGCATGCCTTCAACGACTTTATCCACGCGACTTCATTAGTGGAACCGCCGACCATAGGGGAGAAGTGGACTTGGTGCAATGAACGAACGACTTGATCGTTGTTTTACTAATAGTACCGCATTGATGCATTGCACCCTCACAGTAGAGATCCTTCTGAGACTTTACTCGGACCATACACCGATCCTCCTTCTCCCGGAGTCGAGTCATTGGGTCCGGCGTCCCCCCTTTCGCTTCCAAACCATGTGGTTCGAACATGGTGATTTCCATAGCTATGTACGTAGCCATTGGCATGGATCGATTTCTACATCCCCTATGGAGAACTTCAGTTATCACGTGAGGAACCTCAAGCTCCACCTCAAATGGGGGAACCATCACGTCTTTGGTGACGTCCGTTCACAAGTCGAACTTAAAAGGAAATTAGCTGATGTCGACCGCCACCTACAGGAGTGCTGGACAGATGACATGGGAGAGCGTAAGCTACATCTCAGAGAGCAGCTTGAGGATGCCATGCGACGATAGGAGATATTTTATCTCCATAAATCACATATCCAATGGCTGTGAGAGGGTGATAGAAACACACATTTCTTTCACGCCTCGATCCGTCACAGAGCGCACCCGAACTATACGACCCTATTGGAGACGTATAGTTAGGATCCTGACCAGCTGGCAGCCGCAGGAGTGGAGTACTATCACTCACTCCTCTCTTCACACCCTACTGTTATGAGCGAGGACCTTCTTTCCTCCATCCCTTCCTTGGTGACCAGCCAAGACAATGCACTTTTGCTAGCCCTTCCAACCCGAGCGGAGATCAAAGAGGTAGTTTTTTCCTTGGGCCGTAACAAAACCCAAGACCGGATGGATTCACCACAGAATTTTATACAACGTGCTGGGACATTGTAGGGACCGACTTGGTGCTAGCTATCAAGGAGGTGTTCAGGAGTAAAGTTGTCGCACGAAGTTGGAAATCTACTTTTTTAGCGCTCATTCCAAAAGTGGACACTCCAACTTCCTTTCGAGACATTCGCCCCATCAGTCTTTGTAATGTATGCTATAAAGTCGCATCTAAGATCATTACAAAACGACTAGGATGCTGCCTTGATAGACTTATCTCGCCAGAGTAGTGTGTTTTTTGTCAAGGGTCGACAGATCCATGACAGTATCACACTAGTGCACGAGCTAGCCCAGTCCATAGACACTCGTATCCGGGGCTCCAATGTCATCATCAAGCTTAATATGGAGAAGGCCTTTGATCAAGTTGAGTGGAATTTCCTCCTCGAACTTTTAAGGTGCTTGAGTTTCACGGATGCGTTCATTGCACTTGTTAATGCTTGCATTAGGGAGAATCACTTCTCCCTCTTGATGGATGGAAATTCCACTAGCTTTTTCACGGCTATGCGGGGGCTTAGGCAGGGTGATCCTATTTCACCTACCCTCTTTATATTGATGGAGGAGGTCTTCAGCCGATCGCTCACGCGGGCGATCAACCAAGGCCTCATCCAGCCGTACTTTACAAAGAGGGGTTGCCCGATTCTTTTGCACTCACTATTTGCTGATGATGCCATCTTGTTCCTTAATGGATCTAAAAAATCCATTAAGGAATTTATGAGAGTCCTTACCGCGTCCGAGCATGCTTCGGGCCAGCTCGTTAACGCCTCGAAGAGTAGCTTTATAGTGGGACCTTCCACCACTATAAGGCGCTCTGAGATACTCTAGCACCATACACGATTCTCGCGAGGACGCCTTCCGTTCGATTATCTTGGATGCCCTATCTTTCTTGGCCCCGCTCGTCATCACTATTTCGATGCCATGCTGGGTAAGCTTAGAAAGAAGCTAGAGGGATGGAAACTTCGTTTACTCTCCCCAGGAGGCCGTATCCAACTTACCCTCATGAGTATCCCGTTACTTACCCTTGCGGTCCATTCACTATCTCTTACCATTCTCCACTCTATTGAACGCATATGTACGCGTTTTCTATGGTCTGGTCACCTCGAGGGAGAGATGCGCCATCACTGGGTTTCTTGGGAGAAAGCATGTCGGCCGACGAAAGAAGGAGGTCTAGGGATCAGACGACTTTCGGACGTTCAAAAGAAGCTTGTATGGCGTATGCGTACCACATCCTCCCCATTGGGGAATTTTATCCTTGCCAAATATGGCGAATGGGCACGTCACGAGATAGATATTCGGGGATCTAAGAGGTGGCGGGCGTGGCAGCGGCATTGGCTTGAAATGGCTCAAGTCACACGCTGGCATATAGGCCGAGGTGACATCAGCGCGTGGTATGATACCTGGCATGCTGATGAGCCCCTCGCTTGCCACCCCCGGTTCGTTCCGCACCGAGTGAGACTCACGGTGACTCAATTGCTCAGAGGCAATACGCCACACCTCTGGGAGCAACACGGTCTCCCCCTGGACACAATTCTTGAGGTCTAGAGTACACCACTAGACTCGAGTTCTGACTCTGCTATCTAGACACTCACATCTGATGGAGCCTACACGTGCCGCTCTTCTTGGGAACACTTTCGCCCAAAATCCCCTATACAGCATTGGGGTCGCCGTATTTGGCATCCCACCATCCTTACGCGAGTCTCCTTTTTCCTTTGGCCCTTATTACATTGAGGGCACAAGACTGACGATCGAGTGACCCGTATAGGGCACTCGCTACCTTCCCACTGCCATTGCTGTCCTTAACTTCCCCACATAGAGACCATGGATCACCTTTTCTTTTATAGCGAGGTAGCACTGGCATGCTGGCGCACAATCACAGATCATTGGCGTCTACTAACCCCGTTTGAGTGTTTTGGCAAGCTCTTTCTCTCGCCAATACACTCTAAACGGCGCCCCATCCTATACATCACCATAGCTTATCTACTATGGGAGATATGGAAAGGGCGAAACTCTTGTCGTTTTGCAGGTACACCCATGCGCATTGTGGACATCCTACGTCGGGTCAAGTTATGGCTACGCCATATTCACCGCCTCATCCCCCCTCGAGACGGCAGCTCAGCATTCGCCTGCGAGCTCCTTGGATCCTTAGGGATGCCCGTGACCCATGCCCCCACCCGTATTCACTACAAGATTGTTTATTGGCTCTCACCGCCAGTTGACATCCTCAAACAGGAACCCGGGACCAGCTGGGGGAGGCGGTATCCTTCGGAATCATACAGGGAGTATACTCTTCGCTTTCTCTTCTTTTTATGGAGTAAAGACTAATACAATGGCAGAGGCTATGGCGATACGCGATGGTCTACTCCTCTGTGAGGAACAGAACCTTCACAATATCGTCGTAGAGTCGGACTCACGGGTATTAGTTGATATGCTTTGTACAGGTCCATGTTCCTAGTGGCGCCTCCACCGCATATGGCAGGATATCATGCGGTGTCGTCATCAAATCAAGTGCTTTCGCCATCAGCTACGAGAGGGAAACCAGACCGCTGACGCCCTCGCCAATCACGCGGTACACACACGGACCCCCTCCCTCGTCTTTCTCTCATGGCAAGCGCTTCCTTCTACAGCTCGGGATGTTACCGAGTCGATCGTCTCGGCCTACCGACCCTCTGCACACGGCAAACCCACGCGAAGGCAGGCCCGCGGGATTAGAGAATTGCGCGGAATGGTGGAGTTTGAGGAGCGGATTGCACCCGCCCCGACTAGCACCCCCCACGCACTTCAGCCCCCGCTTGATGACATGAAGGCAAGGATATCTCTCGACCTACACCAATACCGCCGGGTGGTTCTGGAGGGACGATGACGACCACACTTCCTCGAGCGCCTGCAAGGTATCAGTTATGTATCTTTTCTTTTCCTAATCTATGGGCGTGGACGAGTGGGTTCCGAGTGTAATTGGGATATATATACTCGCTCCACGTCTAAAAACATTGAAAAACACTTCACTTAATAAATAAAAACCTCCTAGGTGGCGTCCAGGGCACGGATGGATCGGTCTACGGGCACAACCCTAGGGTTGGCCGTACCCGACACTGTGTTTTTGCCAATAAAAAAAATAAAAATGATCCACTGGTGGAGAAACAAGAAAATATACTGATGAAATCAGAACATATTGTTTGATGAAGGTGGCTCCCCTGTAAAGGAGATAGAAACTGCACCCAAAGGTTGAGATCTAGAATCTAGAGATCAAACTGACAGATGTGGCCAAAATTTTGAGGGCAGATGTTTTTTCACACTATTCAATCGATAAGGTTGAATCATAAAATAAACATTAGGAAGAAGGAAAATAACACCAAGGAAGCTCTCCCTGACGTTTATTGGCAAGGAAGGACACATCAGCTGCTTTTGAGTTCAATTCATTTCAATTATTTAATTAATATTGTAAGTTTCTTCTTCACCTTTAAACTCATTTTCGCCATTTTTTCTCTACTCTCTCTATCTGTACGTTATTCTTTCTTCTTTCTTTCTCAACATTTGGAGATTAATTGTTTAAAATACAATTCAATATATACTCTGTCTACCCCTACAATTTCACACCAAAATTTATTCATCTTGATTACCAATTTAAATTCTATTATTTCGCTTCATATTTCTCAAATAAATACCATAAAACGTTTATACAATCCTATTGTTGCACCAGGTTGATTTCGTCCTTGCTAAAAAAATATATGTTATCATTTTGATTTTGGATGACCAAAAAGTAAACTCCCAATGCAAGAGAATCACAAATAAAATCATAAAGAGGAATTACATTTAAGTACATTCGTGCTTTCTCCAACTTTAGAAAAGATAAAAAATCATAATTTCTTAGAAAGTGGCCTCTCTGTGGATCAACCCTTTTCACATCCTATTTTTCTTAAATTTGATAAAGGGAAATTTTAAAAATTTTATTCCATAAGTCTAACTCAGACGACACCATTTTTTAAACTTTGATCACATCACTTTTTTAGGCCTCTCATTTGGCAGCGTTTGCGGGGAGGGACGGTGAATATAAAACTCAAAAAATAAATAATATATATTTCTGAGTCAGTATGATTTTCCTTACTACATTCCTTGCTAGCCCTCATTTAGTTTTTATGAAAAAAAAATACTACTGAACATTAATCAAGTTATTAGTGCTTCCCCTTTTATGTCATTTTCCTTTTATGCCTACTTGACTTCTTCTAACACTTAGGTTGAGTTATCCCTTGTATGACAGGTGGAAGATCTTGGAATCCTCATCTAGTTGACCTTGCAAAAATTGAAGGTTGAAGGAGAAGTTCAAGACTTGAAATCCCTTTTGAGAGCTTCAAAGGAGAAAATCAACTAGTTGAGGAAGAGATGGGAGACGACCAGAACCACCAGGCTGAACAGGTAGTGAGAATAATGGGACTTAGAGAATAATATGACCCTGCATAAAGTGAAACCTACACAAAGATATATTTGCCCCTCTACCATAAAATGTCGATTTCAGAATTGATCCAAACATGACCAACCGACTACCTTCTTTTTACGGAAGCTTCAGTTATGAGTTCTTATAAAAATACACTCAAATTTGATCTTCTTACAGTTATGTAGGTGTTCCGCAAGAGCTTCTGAAGCTGTGGCTCTTCCATGTTTGCCTTGAAAGATAGAGCAAAAGAATGGTTCAAGGGAACAGGACAAAAATTCTGATCATGAAGTGAGATGGAATGAAGCTTCTTATAGAAATTTGATTCTTATGGCAAGCCCACTTCCGTGGTGAAGGCTATAAGAGAATTCATCTAGGGAAATGACACACTTGAAGAAGCTTGGGAAATATTCATGCCACTCACAAGGAAGTACCTACACCATTGTATCCCATCTTATGAGCTAGTACATATTTTTTTATGGAGGATTGAATGATCAAGAAAGACATTTAATGGACATATCTAGTTGAGGGATATTCTTTGATACTCATTCATATGAATCTATGAAGCTTATGGAGAAGCTACTGGAGGATTGGGGATATAGATAGATTTTTCACACACTAGCAGAAATGTAGGTCCTAAACGTGGGGGAATTATTGATGTAAAAACCATAGAATCAGAGCTTAGAATGGTTAAATTGGATAGGGATATGAGCAAATTTGAAGATTACATGGGTTGAATATATATACTATTATATTATATTCGTAACTAGAAACCTTCTTCTTTAATTATATATCCATTTTAACGTTGCAACATATATATATATATATATATATATATATATATATTTGAATTAGTTATTTTAATCTTGACTGTTATAATGGCTGTAGGTGCACTGATCACAGCCGTTGGTTGGTGTAATGGTCTCTCTTGTTCAATGCATGTGTTTTCATCTCGGCCGTTATAACAGAAATGATGCACCAGTCTAGATCATTGAGTCGGTCTTGCGGACCTCCAATGTATGATTTAATCCTGTCTTCATAGATTTAATCCTGACCTCCTATATTGAGTCCTACACTATCTTCGAACTTATATTGAATCCTATCCTCTTATTTTCTAATATGTATATAATATTTAATTGATTCATTACTAACTAATATCAATTACATCCCTAACGAGCTGCCGAGTTGACGCATTTGTCTGGTGCTGAATCCTTAACACCTCTCTCTCTCGTATGCTCTCTCTCCCCTCTCTCTCTATAGCTCTATCTCTCTCCCTTTCCCTCTCTCTCTCTCCCTTCCCTCTCTCTTTCCGGCTCTCTCTGGTGGGGACCTTCCCTTAACGAGATAGATGGCGTCCTATTTCCTTTTCTTTTCTTTTAATAGTTTTGGTTTTTTTCCAAAACAAATTGTCTGCCCAAACCCTAGAGGAAGCTCAATAGTAAATGAAATCGGGGTCCTCGACCTAGCGTTGATGGCGCCAACGTGTCACTATTGTCGTTGGCGCCACTTCATCTTTTACGGGTCGCAGGTCTGCACTGTGTGTCCCACCAGTTCCCCTCAGGTGAGAAGAACTCGACTTCGATGATTTGGTGTGCAGGGGGGTAGTGGATCCACGAGATCTGGTTGCAGGCATCGTAAGGCCTCCATGCAGATCCAATAATTGTCAATAGATGGTTTCCCTTGCCAATGAACAAGAAATTTGTGCACCGGTCCAATCTCGGTGGCAGTCATTATTTCATCAAAAATATCCTCAATGTTTCCTGTGTCAATCGGATGATAGCGAAGGTGGACTGGACTTGGAAAACTCACTCTCTAGAGAGGGTAATGGTAGGACTTGGCCGTTAGGTGAGGGGAGCAGGATGGATATAAGACCAAATCGGAGACGTTGAACGTGGGGCTAATTCCCTAAGTGGGGGGTACACCAAAAACATGAGCATTTTCCCCTACTCGCTTGAGAATTGGGAACAGCGTGGCACTACGAGCATGAAGCTTGGTAGCTAGCCAAGGAGAAAATTTCTCCAGCCTTACTCTCACTATCACCATATCTTCCTCCTCAAAGACTCAAAAACGACGACGTAAATCTACGGCTCGTTTGTATGATATGTTACTACTCATGATGCGATGATGAATATTCTTATGCAAAGTTCTAATATGTTGGGCAAAGGATTTAACATCATCAGAGACATGAGCGTGAGGGGGCAAGGGTATTAAATTAGTAGATTTACAAGGTGGCTGACTATGGACAATTTTGAAAGGACACATACCTGTGGTGCGATTGACTGATGCGTCATAGGCAAACTCAGCGCGTGGAATAGTGCAGTCCCAAGATTTGAGGTTATCCCAAACTAACAACCGGATGAGATTTCCTAGACTTCTATTGACAAATTCTGTTTGACCATCAGTTTGCGGGTGAAAAGCCCCAGAAAATGTAAGTTGGGTACCAAGAAGATACCAGAGAGTCTTCCAAAAATAAATCATAAAACGCACATCTCTGTCTGACACTATACTTATTGGAAGACCATGAAGATGAAGGATTATTAAGTTTTGCTACACAAGTGGCGTCAGAAGTTCTAGAGCAAGGAATAAACAAGGCCATTTCTGAAAATTGGTCGACAACTACCATTACTGAATCATGAAGCCTAATAGTGCTTGGAAGTCCCTAGACAAAGTCGATGCTCACATCATCCCGGGGCTTACGAGGGAGAGGGAGGGGAGTGTAGAGGCCAGTATTGTGCTTGACCTGCTTAACCACGACGCACACTCGACTTTGAGCGATGATGTTCGCAGCATCTCTCTTCAAAGTTGGCCAGAAAATCTGTATTCAACAGAGGAGACGGTTTTGTTACGGCCAAAGTGTCCCTAAGTCCCCTGGCATGTACCTCCCACACAAGGAAAGATCTAGGCGATGTTTGTGGAATGCATAGGCAGTGACCATAGAAGAGGAAGCCATCCTCACGGACAAAATCTTTGGTCTGTGGTGTGGGGCCGAAATTGAGGGATTGGATGATAGGGGAGAAATCAGGACAATCTAAATAAGCTTCTCTCATCTGCTCAAAGCCGAACACTTTAACTCTCATGACGTTTATCATGTTGATACACCTACTCAATCCATCGGTGACCCGATTCTCAGCTCCCTTTTTGTGCTTCAAAAAGAAGTTATAAGACTAGATGAACTCAACCCAACGACCATGTCGAGGATTGAGCTTTTGTTAGAAATGGAGGTATTATAACGCCTCATGATAAGTGTATAAAGCAAACTCTTTAGAGATCAGGTAATGACGCCAATGGCGTAGAGATTGGACAATAGCGTAGAACCCCTTGTCATAGGTGGAATATTTCAGCTTAACTTTGTTTAGTTGTTGCTAAATAATGTGGTGGGGTAGTTTTCCTTACTTAGGACACCCCCAATTCCGAGTCTGGAAGCATCACACGCGACTTCAAATACCTTTTTGAAATCCTGCAAGCAAAAGATTGGTGCTTGCGTCATCTCGGTCTTGATTTCGTTGGATGACCGGTCAGCCGACAACGTCCACTCAAAGTGGTTTCCGTTCAAACATTCGGTCATGGGTGCCATTATGGTGCTGAAGTTTGGGATATAGTGGCGATAGAAAGATGTCAGACCCTGAAAGCTGCACACATCATGTGCGGTTCTAGGGGTGGGTGGTGGTATCTTCTACCTTCACGGGATCCATAGAAAACTCTTGTATTGATAAGATAAACCCAAGGAATGATATGTAATCAATCAAGAACGAGTACTTCTTAGGGTGAGTATATAGCTGTTCAGCTTTGAGGACTTCACATACTTGTCATAAATGATAGAGATAATCACTTCTAGACTTACTATGAATCAGAATATCATCAAAATATACAAGGACAATTTGCCAATGAAAGGTCTAAGGACATTTCATCAAACGTTGAAAGGTGCTAGTGTGGTTTGATAATCCGAAGGGCATGACTTCCCACTCGTACAGTTCGTCCTTAATTTTAAAAGCTGTTTTCCACTCGTCACCAGGTTGGATTCGTACTTGGTGATAACCACTTTTTATGATTGATCTTGGAGAAAATCACAGAGCCTGACATCATGTCAAACATGTCATCTCTAAGAGGGATAGAAACCAATACTTAATTGTGATCTTATTTATGGCTCTATTGTTTATAAACATACACCAAGTCCAATCCTTCGTGGGGGTTGGGAGCGCGGGGACAGCGCATGGACTAAGGCTTTCTTGGATAAAACCCTTGTCTAGTAGATCCTGAACTTGTCATTGTAGCTCCTCATATTGGGTAGGGTCCATGCGATAGTGAGCAAGGTTCGGTAAGAAAGATCCAGGAAGAAAGTCAATGGCATGCTAAATATTGCGCATGAGTGGGAGAGCATTAAGTAACTCTTTGGGAAAAATTCTACCAAAGTCATCGAGGAGCTTGGTGAGTTCGGATGAAGGGGTAGAGGTATCACTAATTGTAGGATCTGGAATCATGGCAAGGCAAATAGATGACTCGCTATCTAATTCATTTCAGAATTGACGCTCGTCAAGAAGATACATCCCTAATGAGGTAGGCTTGAAGGGACACGTTTTAGGTCCAAGGGTGATGGGGGACCATCGCATCAACACCGACACCAGACGAGCTTTTCCACACCAAGCAGCTCATGCCAACGTCCACGACCCCAGATTCAAGTTTACGGCACAAAGACCCATGTAAGTTTCTTCACTGCTTGGTTCTTGTTTGTGATTTTGCTGAACAATGGGATTGGGCCGTTGTATTGGGCCTCATCCGTTATTTCCTTTTCGTCAATGTAATGCTTGTAAAGAGGAGGACCTCGTCTTGCGACAGTTTCCTCCTCTATGAACGGCCACTTGGCTCCCATCCTCCCTATATAAGACGATGGCATGCAAAGTGATAGGCAGACAAGTTAAAATTTGAAATCTGAGTGTTCTTGTCCCTTCCATTCCTTCCTTTTTCGTTCTTGAGAGAGATAGTTATATCATCGTAGAAATAGGATCGTGGAGATCGTGTTCTTTGTAGTCGTTTGGATACACACGTTGAGATCACTCCGTGTCACGTCATATCGACAATAGTTATCAAGCTCGTCATTTCTTGGAGAATCAATTTTAAGATTCAGCTTTCTTGGCAGTTATTCGTCAAGAACGTCAAGAAAGCACTGCGCCGCTGTCGCCGGATCTTGCCGCCACTGCTGTTCCTCTCGCACCCGTGCTACTGACGTTTCACGGTGCTAACCCGCGGAGTTCTACCATGCCAAGTGTCTATCGCATCCTGCATCGACCACGCCATCTTCTTGGCCGTGTATGTCCCACCCATGCGCCCGTGCCAACTGGTGCCCCACGGTTCTGCCGTGCAGCGCTCGGCCTCACTCCGTAGAAGCCTGGATCGCGCTGCCCGTGCTCCCACATTGCGCTGCCGCGCCGACGTCCCCCGTTCTCCATCATCAACGAGCGCGCCCGAGCCGCTGTGCGCCCCCATCTCTACCACGCATGTGCGCCAAAACCGAGTGCTCAACCGCGGTCCGCAAGCCTTGGCGCCACTTGTGTTCTCAGGCAAAGGCCCCTCGTGCACCCTTGACCTCTCATGCGCTGCATTCCACGGCAATCGAGCCTGCAGCCACGACCCTGCTCGCCCGTCTCGTGGATACATAGCATCTACAGGTCTTGCCTTTTGCTCTCCCCATTTTCATTCAGTATCATTACTTCTTTCAGTGCTGTCGTCTGCTATCATTTTCCTCTGCCGCCTTTATTGATATTGTTGGACAGGATAGCCACCACTTGTCGAGAGATAGGGTATTCTTGCGATAGACGATTAGATCCTTGATATTAAAGGTGCAACCCCGACGGGCCATAAAATGCCTCTCTCGTAGTAATCATTCTAGTAGATTCTTTGGGTCATCTAGAGTCTACCAGCCCTATTCACCTCTTCAAGGACTTACCGTATCGTTCACCTTAGCCTTCCCGTCCTTATTGCTCCCTTAATATCAATAATATCATTCACCTCGCATCCCTGTGATGTAATACGTGCCGTCGATCCCGGCTCTCAACGTATTACATCAAAGGGTGTAAGGATGCCAAGTTATCTTCTTGCCCGGATATGTAAATGAGCATGTGTCACTCCTGCCAAAGATTTGTACCTCATTGTTGTATAGCCATGGGCGACCTAGGATGATGCTACTGACCTTCATGGGTAAGACATCACACAAGACCTTTTTGTCATGGGATTGTACCTTGAGGGGGATGAGCAATTAGCTTTTTACGGGGATAGATGTGGTGTCAATCCGCGAATTGTGGTATGGGTGAGGGTGGTCAATCAATGGCAACCCTAGAAGGGCAACCATTATGTCGGAGACAACCTTTATACAACTACCACTATCAATAATAATCTTGCACATCCTTGTGCCTATTTTCATGTATATGTAGAAGATGGACATCCTCAATGTAGAGTCATCGGTAAAGGGTCGGGTGAGGGTGCAGCGGACAATTCCCCTAGTGGAGGTGATGGGTCGTGTCGGGTTGGTGACGCCGCATGCTAAGTGATTCCAATAAAACTCAATTGTCCCTCATCGTTCACACACTTATCGATGACCTAACTGTCAACCCGGTACTCTTCCTCATCAATTTCCTATTGTCCGGGGAGGGTTCAAGTTCTGTACAATCAAGTTCAATGTGCAGTGTTTTGGATGGACATCGCGAAGCCTGATGGCCATGCCCTTGGCATTTAAAACATGTCAACCCCGATTGGCCATTTGGGGATGGTTGAGTATGGAGGGCGCACGTGCGGCGGAATCCAACGATGATGAAGTACGACTAGCGGCTGGTGATGAATTCGTGGCCTGGGGTACCAGTGTCGACACATGCATATTTGCGGAGGATCATGTCGGGGTAGATACACGTGTGGGATGAGGTGGGGTGAAGAGGCGAGGAGGTGTGTGTGTAGGATAGGATAAATACTCTCGGTCATTGAGTGGAGGACGACTGAGCCCTATGGTGGCATGGTGAATGGTTTGACATTATTACAGGTTTTCTACAATTTGGTAAACTTGCACAAGTGTGGTAGCCTTTCGCACTAGCAACTCAGTCGCCAAGTTTGGGATAAGGCCCGTCCCAAAATGGGAAATGACCACACATGGGTTCTTCTCTATCCCACACTTCATACTCTTTTAAATGCGTGATATAATTAGCCACGGAATGTGTGCCCTGTCGAAATTCGTGTCATTGATCTAACAGGTTATCTAGATATGCCATGGGGACGTATTTCTCATATAGTTTATCCTTCATTTTTGTCCGCGTCTCTATAGGGTCATCATAACGGTTCTGTATAGAGAACTCAAAGTTTTCCCAAAAGAGCTTGGCTTGTCCGCCCAATTTCATCTCAGCGTATTGGACTCTTTGATAGTCACGCATGTCCCACCATTTGAAGTAACTATTCAGCTTAGACTCTCAGTCCAGGTATTCCTTTAGGTCATGTGAGCCCTCGTCCACGTAGTCCAGGTATTCCTTTGGGTCCCAGTTTAGGTATTCAGCTTACCTCTGCCTCCTTCGCCACCGTCGCGTTACCGCCGTGCCGTCGCTCGGACGGCAAATCCATCTCCTCTCCCTAGCGACGACCTGTTGTTGTAGTTCGCATCCTAACGGATACATCTCTATCACATTCTTCGTTCTACCAAGCAGCTTATCAAGCCCTACTTGAAGGAATTCAGAAGATTAATGATGCCTTACAGAGTTTTGATGGAGAATCATCCACGCAACTTGATGGAGTCCAGTTCTCAAAGAGAAGGAGAATCCCCCTCCTGAACGACGGGGGAAACACCACCCTCCTTAATGAGATAGACCGAGTTCTCTTTCCTTTTCTTTTCTTTTAATAGTTTTGGTTTTTTTTGTGTAATTCCAAACATCAGGAGAACACTATAAAAGCCATCTCCCTCGAAAAAAAAACGTTGGTGAATTTTGGAATAGAAAAAAAGTTTTCATTTTCACCCCTGCCCTCTTTGCCACCCTCGTGTTACCGCCGTACTGCCACTTGGATGGCAAATCCTCCTCCTCTCCCTAGCGACGACCCGTTGCCATCGTTTGCATCGTCTCCGCCCACCGCCATCCGCACTCTCTCTCAATTTTCCCCTCTCTATCTCTCCCACTCTCTCTCTCCCTTTCCCTCTCTCTTTCAGGCTGTCTCTCAACCTTTCCCTCTCTCTCCCTTTCTCTCTTTTTGGGACTCTCTCGCCAGCTCTCTCCCATTCCCTCTCTCTCTCTCTACGGCTCTCTCTCTCCCTTTCCCTCTCTCTATCTCTGGGGCTCTCTCTCTCCCTTTCCCTCTCTCTCTCTAGGCTCTCACTCTCTCTTTCCATCTTTCTCTGTCTGGACTATCTCTCTCTCCCTTCCCCTCTCTCTATCTCCGGCTCTATCTTTCTCCCTTTCCCTCTCTCTCTCTAGGCTCTCACTCTCTCTTTCAATCTCTCTCTGTCTAGACTCTCTCTCTTTCTCCCTTTCCCTTTCTCACTCTCTCTTTCTGGGGCTCTTTCTCTCCCTTTATATCTCTCTTTCTGGGGCTCTCTCTCTCCCTTTATATCTCTCTCTTTGGGGCTCTCTCTCTCCCTTTCACTCTCTCTATCTCCGGTTCTCTCTTTCTCCATTTTTCTCTCTCCCTTTCCCTCTCTCTGTCCATCTCTCTCTCTCATTTTCCCTCTCTCTCTGGCTCTCTCTCTCCCTTTCACTCTTTCTATCTCTGGCTCTCTCTCTCCCTTTCTCTCTCTCTCTCCAGCTCTCTCTATCTCCAGCTCTCTCTCTCTCTCTCTTTGGTAGTCTCTCTCCGGCTCTCACTCTCTCCCTTTCCCTCTCTCTGTCTCGGGCTCTCTCTTTCTCCTTTTCTCCTTTTCTCTTTCTAGGACTCTCTCTCCAGCTCTCTTTGTCCCTTTCCCTCTACCTCTTCAGCTGTCCATCTCTCTTCCTTTCCCTCTACCTCTTTGGCTCTCTCTCTCTCCCTTTCCCTCACTCTCTGGATTTCTCTCTCTGCCTTTCCGTGTCTCTATCTCCGGCTCTCTCTTTCTCCCTCTCTCTCTTTGTGGGACTCACTCTCTCCCTTATCCTCTCTTTCTCTCTCCATCTCTCTCTGATTAGGTAGCTTAAATATCGACCTATCTTGTCTTGGAAGCCCAGTGATTGTTTCAATCATGGTCTCGGGGGGATGATAAGGAAGCTGACACGGATTCGACTATCGCTCTCATTCAAAAACTGGAGGACTGTTGCTTCCAACATACTGCTATTTCAAAAGAGGGCTACAATGGCAAGTGCTGCTATTTCAACAGAAGAACAATGGTCTGCAGGGCACCAACAATTCAGCGGTCATATTGATGCATAAAATACCCGTGTAATAAATCAGTTAATTGAGGCTTTTCTAACTATAATGCGTCTCTTAGGGTGGCGGCTCCACCCGCCACCCTGTCTATCCTCTTATCCCCGTCTATCGCTTTTGCTCTCTGTTGTTTCAGCCTAAAGCTTGATGATAAAGATCATGAGACGCCCATTTCTCCTCTTGTATGGTTTCTCTTCTTGATTCCGTCTTGGCATTTCACGTATCTTAACATGTATTAGAGCCATGTGCCTTGCAGCAATGTTAAAAATGCCATGGCTATGTTTCCTAGTCACAGCCAAGATCTGCCAACAAAATCTCTATCTCATTTGGCATCAAATATTTCTTTTTTGACAGTAATTTTGCCACCATCTACGGCAATATCAGTTTTATTTAAGGAATACACATGTTGGTTATTTGCGGCATTATGGGAAGCAGATTGATCCTGCTACCAGTCATCTATTGGAAAGTTTGGTATGAGAAGCAAATCGCACTTCTCCAAAACAAGCCATGGCGGCGGCATCGGTGAAGTCTATCTAATGCTTTGAGGTCGCAGTCGCCTGTACTGCAAAAAAAAGAAGGACGTAGTCGTCGGTACTGCAAGCATGGTCACGGGGTGATCAAGATCAACGGCAGTCAGATCGTGCGTGCTTGTTACGCATGAAGCTCTATGCCACAAGGCCTATGAGCCGATTCTCCTCCTAGGTTGCTACCGCTTTGCCATGGTCAACATCCGGATCCGCGTCAATGGCGGAGGTTGTAAACCATGCTCAGAAAAGTCAATGTTGATGCTGTCGTGGCCTTACACTATCTTTAGATGTCATGTCTCTCAGATCTACGCCGTTCGTCAAAGCATGCTTTGCTTGTTGATAAACAGAAGTATGTCCATAAACAAGGGAAGAAAGAGATTAAGGATATTCTCATCAGCTTGCCCGTCTATAGCGCGCGGAGCTGTGCCTATCGTAGAGGCAGATGACCCTCGTCTGCAGGGAATATCTCATTCTATTTGAATCATCCCCCATTTTCCCAAGCCTGGGATCATGTTCAATGATATCACGATAGTGTTGCTGAAGCGAAGATTTTTCAAGGACGTGGTTAATATTTTTTGTTGAACAGTATCAGGAAATAGGAATCACCGATATCGCTGGAGTTGAAGCAAAAGGATTCATCTTTGGCCTCCGATCGCTCTGTCGTTTGGGCCAAAATTTATTCTATTCCTTGTCAAGTGATATCGGGGAATTATGTGCTCCCTAATGAAGACTCAACTCCTTTTTTTTATTTTATTTATTTATTTATTTTTATTTTTTTTAGTGGCAAGAAACACGGTGCCGGGTACTGCCAACCCCAGGGTTGTGCCCGCAGACCGATCCATCCGTGCCCTGGACGCCACCCAGGGGGTTTTTATTTATAAAGTGACCGCAGACTCGACTCAGATTGGAAGGCATCAAATTTTTTTTTCTGCCGTATGGGTCGAGTTGGACCTAATTGTCATGGACAATGAACCTGCGGACAAGGCTGGTCTCTCCAGTCTGTAGCAGTTTGGTGAGCTACGGCACAAGGTCGGGAAGCCACAATAGTTCTCCTTGCATCAATATCAACTCTAATAATGTCATAGCTGCATCCCCGACGAACCCAGCAGAGGTATCAAAATATTGAAGTTTCTCTCTTCTTTTTGACTGAATATTTATGCAACTTAAATATCGACCTCTGTTCTATAGCAAGCCCAATGATGGAGGACCATCGTGCCGACGACGACGACATCAGCCGGACGACCGACGACGACTCGCCAGCAGCCACGTCGGACAGCTCGTGCCGACGTCCGCAACCCGGGGTTTAAGTACTCCGGGTAGGTTCGAACAATTTATGTTTTTTCTATGTGTATTTTCTTTGCATTTCGAATTATGGATTGCGCCAGTATCGTAGGGCCCATCCTCGTCTTTATTTTCATTTTCAGATTGTATTTTGATTTTGTAAGGAGAGGTCGAACCACATCTCATGACGGTTCAACCTCTCCCCACGTCTCCTTGGCACCCCTCCTCCCTATATAAGGGGAGGGCATGCCCAAGGGACTACTTGGAAGTTTTTGAATTGAAATTGTTTCAAGAATCTTCCCCCTATCGTAGTCGTAGCGTAGGGGGTTTGGCTAGCCCCACCTCTTCGTCGAGACCACTCCGAGGAGTAGAGCCCACGTCCTGTCCATCGAGATCACTCCGGGCGTGACGTGTTCAACCGTACCGTCGAGATCACTCCGGTACGTTAAAGATTTTCAAGAAGCTGTTGAAATTAAGAGTCGAGAGAGCACCCATCGAGATCACTCTGGGCGTCCTCGAAGGTTCGCGACGACTACGGCGCCGCGCTGCATTCGGGAAATCATCTCCAACGAGGAGAACCACCCGCGACCCACCAAGAACTCACCACGCCAGGTTCTTGGCTCTACCCATCCACCACCCTCGCTTCTTGATCATCTAACCCCATTTCTTGATCTTTCCCACCGATTCTTGAACGCCACCCATTCTCATCCCCCATTCTCTTGAAATTCTTGATCGCCCAACCGCTTCCCCTACCCTTTCTTGATCGCCCTTTCCCCTTCCCCTGCCCTTCTTGATCGCCCAACCACCTCTTCTTGCCTTTCTTGATCGCCTCCCCCTACCCCTGCCTTTCTTGATCGCCCACCCTCCTTTCCCCTTCGTTTCTTGATTCCCAACCGCCTCCTCTTGCCTCTCTTGATCGCCCACCCTCTTTTCCCCATCGTTTCTTGATTCCCAACCGCCTCCTCTTGCCTTTCTTGATCGCCCACCCTCCTTTCCCCATCATTTCTTGAATCTTCCTCTTCACCCTCATCGTTCTTGACCATCTTCCACCACTTTCCATCGTTTCTTGAATCTTCCTCTTCACCCTCATCGTTCTTGACCATCTTCCACCACTTTCCATCGTTTCTTGAATCTTCCTCTTCACCCTCATCGTTCTTGACCATCTTCCACCACTTTCCATCGTTTCTTGAATCTTCCTCTTCACCCTCATCGTTCTTGACCATCTTCCACCACTTTCCATCGTTTCTTGAATCTTCCTCTTCACCCTCATCGTTCTTGACCATCTTCCACCACTTTCCATCGTTTCTTGAATCTTCCTCTTCACCCTCATCGTTCTTGACAATCTTCCACCACTTTCCATCGTTTCTTGAATCTTCCTCTTCGCCCTCATCGTTCTTGACCATCTTCCACCACTTTCCATCGTTTCTTGAATCTTCCTCTTCACCCTCATCGTTCTTGACCATTCCCCACCATCTTCCATCGTTCTTGACCATAACCACCCCATTCTTGCATCACCCTTTGGCTTCCCCCCCCCCTTTCTTGATTCGACCGCCACTTCTCCCATTGCCGCCCTGCCCCGAACCCGATTCCGACCACCCGCATCACCGCCCGCGTCGAGACCCGCTCTGTGCGCGACCCCACGCGCGCCGTGGACCCATTCGGCGCCGCGACTCCGCGCCAGCGCGCGCCGCCAGCGCCGCGGACTCGCGCCAACCGTGATCCGACCGTGCGCGCGCGACTTCGCCCGCGTGGTCCGCCAATCGCCACGCGGTTCTGCCGCACTCTGTGGCTCCACGCGCGCCGAGGCTTCGGCCCGTCATCAACCCCCTGTGCCGCCGTTCTGCCCTGTACCGTGGCTCTGCGCCACCGCCACTGCCAGTTGCGGCCGGTGCCGC
Source organism: Wolffia australiana (assembly GCF_029677425.1). NCBI lineage: Eukaryota > Viridiplantae > Streptophyta > Magnoliopsida > Alismatales > Araceae > Wolffia > Wolffia australiana. The sequence continues at coordinate 10,613,049 of NC_135845.1, forward strand.
CCGCCACTGCGCCAAGCCACGTTGATCCCTCCGGCATTCCGGCCTCGACAAGGCGAATCCGTCCCGGGCGCTATCTCGCCCGTCTTGATCGCCGTGGACTACATATTTTAAGGTCAGCTCGTCTCCTCTCCCTCCTTAACCAGTATTATTACCTGTTCCAGTGCCGTCCTCCGCTATCGCATCCTCTGCCGCCACTCATCACTCGACGACGGATTAGGAACAGCCACTGTTGTGGGAGCAGGACTTTCTTGAGGTAAACGGTCTGTCACTTGATCTTTAAATTCCGAACTTATCAGGGCCGTTAGACGCCCCTCTCGTCTAGACGTCTAGTGGTCTTGAGGGTCATTGGGAGTCTGACTTTCGGATCAATCTATTTGGTGATCGTCACCGTCCATCGCGTTATATCCTTGTGTCTTAACTGCTCGATCATAAAATCTCATTGTGTTTGCATCATATCATCATTATTCCTGTGACTCGAAACCCGCCGCTCGATCCCGGCCGTCGGCGTATCGCATCACCCAAGGATTATTTCAATCATGGTCATGAGGGGGGGTGATATGGAAGCTGACATGGAAGCAACGGTCGACCTAATTCAAAGACTAGAGGACCCTTGCTTCCAAAAGAGTGCTATTTCTAAAGACGGCTACAACGGCAACTGCTGCTATTGCAACAGAAGAACAATGGTCGGTAGGGTACCAACGACTCAACGGTCATATTGATGCATATAAATACACGTGTAATACATCAGTTCATTAAGGCTTTTCTAACTACAATACGTCTCCTAGGGCGGCAACACCGCCCATCGGCCTGTCTATCCTCTTATCCCCGTCTATCTCTTCTGCTCTCTGTTGTTTCAGCCCAAATGCCTTGAATATCACGATAAAGTCTCCTGACTGCCTGTATGAATTATCTCATGAGGGGGATTCTCATTCACTTTTTATTGAACGCAGTAGGAAAGTTTCCCGACAAACTCTTATTCCTTTTGTGACTTTGATTTATTGTGGATTGGTGCACGAGATGACTTCTTGCCTTATTAATCACATGTCTTAGACAGTCATGAGAGTTACCTGTGTGAATTAGCTCATGCCTATGATTTTTCATTTGACTCTGGTAAAAGCAAGCATGAAATTTTCTTGACTAAGCCTTATTCCTATTGTGTCTTTGATTTGGTGTATATTGATGCATCAGATTATTTCTTGCCTAATAATTTGCATGTCTTGGATAAGCATGATAAGCTCCCCTTTTTGCCAGTATGAATCTTTTAATTTGGGAGATTCTCATTTTATTCTTGTCAAAACCAGCACGAGATTTTCTAGATTAAATCTTATTTGTGTTTTCTCCTTGATTTGTTGTCAACTGGTGCATGAGATGATTTCTTGCCAGATAGTTCATTTGCATGTCTTACACGAACATGATAAGCTCCACCTGTTGCCTGTTTAAATGACCCAAATGGGGGTTTCATTTGATTGTTGTAAAACACAATATCAAATTTCCTCCATAACATGTAACATGTATTTTCTCTTTCAATTGTTGTAGATTTGTGGATGAGATAGTTTCTTGCCTAATATTTCACCTGTATAAGATGAGGATGATAAGCTCTCCGCTTCCTAGATGAATTATTCCATGTGGGGGGATTTCAATTGATTGTTGTCGAAAGCAATATCATTTTACACAAATAAACTGTATTTCTTTGTACATTGGTGGATGAGATAGTGGTGATGTTCTTCCTGAATAATGAACCACTATAGCAGTATGGCCCTGGGATGATATGTCTGAATACTACATGAAAAGTACGTGCATTTGGGCTCTCGCATGAGATTCTCAGTCGCTTGGGAAGAAAGAAGATAAAAAAAGATAAGGTTTAGAAGAAAAGTAAGTGGTGAGATCAGCCTGAAATCCGTTCCATTTGTTTACTTAGCAGTTGCCTTTGCAGGCTGCCTATGGACTGCCCCCTCGATGGCTCACTCTTCTAAGATATAGGCCATTTTTAAGTATTTGCCTTTTATTTTGTGGAGATTTTCTTTTCGTGAATTTAAAGCTTAAGCATCAAACCATAAATTCCAAAAAACATAAACTTGTTAAATCCTATTCATCATTTTGATCTTTAAAAACCCAATAATGATTGCCAAATTATCTTCACTCACACTAAAGCATGAAGCTCAAACAAAAATATGTCTTACCATTCAGCCAAGAAAAAATAATGCATTCCTGAATTTACATAAAGCATGTAATTTAGTTTGCTTAAAAACAATAATTCATATGCCATCATTCTCTTCATATTGAGGCACCTTGCGGGTATTACTGGATTGCTAAGGGAACCATAAAGTTTAAATGCTTTTCTATTGTCTGCCCAACTCTTAAGCAAGGTTTCCTCCCACATGTATCTACAATAGTTGATCTGGCCATGACAACTTTGACTTATAGACCAACAGGATTTACCCCATGTATCTGCAATGCGGACTCCTTTTGTCAGTTGTCTAAAGCCATGGCAACGGACAAAGTTGTATTTAGTTTGTACTCTCATTTGTAATTTTTTTTTATCTATTCTGATTAACCAGCTCATTTTGGCTTAGCATCATTTACAAACCAGGCCTCACTTTTTTATCCCAAAAAGACACAATGCCAGGTAAGACCAATCCATCCATGCCTTAGAAGCACCGAGAGGGATTTTATATGTATTATGGTAATGTTCCACTTAAAAACATTGGGTTCAAAAAAATGGGTTTTGATTACAGCCAACCCTCAGAGATTAAAAGCAACGTAGAACTAGGACAAACTGATCAAAGGATCGAAGATAAAATCATTACACATGCATATTCCTTTTCTGAATATCATGATTTTGATCCTATCATCCGATGGGTGACTAATGCGGGAAGATTCTATGACCATATTTAGTAATGAGAGTATGGTTCTTCATCCATCAGTTTGTTCCATCTTCTCTTTCAAAAATGATGATCCTCAGAATTTCACATCCATAGAGTACTACATGTCTTCAAACATAAATCATGGAATGGATATAGACGGGTGCCAATCAATGCAGAATTATTTGGTGATCTAAGGATGAAAAATCTCAACAATCACATCAAAAATCGATATATACAGAAACTATAAAAACCCCACGCTTACATAAAAGGATTATGCAATTAACCAACGAAAAATAGTCAAATCTGATTTTCTCATAATTATAACGGCGCAAGAAGAGAAAAATATTAGATGGAAAAAAACCCTACAATAATATGCAATCAAGAACTGGATACTAAAAGGCAGAAACCTGGGCATCACGTTTGAGAAATCTAAGAATGAGCAAGGTGTACAACCCATTGTAGTCCAACACTAACTACAGAAAAATAAAGAGCCGAAGCCCAAAAAAAGGGGAATGTGATTAACTAACAAAAAAATAGATGAAAATGTATTTTTCACAATTACAGCACTGTACATAAGAAAAAACAATCTTAAGTGCAGCAAAATTCCACGATAGTCCATAAAAATAAGTGGTTATTTAAAGCAGTACCTGCTCATAAGTTTTCAATAATCTAAAGATGTGAAACCTTTCTCTTCAGATAGTCGATGAACATTCTTTTTGCGTTGTCTGCATCTGTCAGAGGAAGCGGTTCACTTTAGGTTGCCTGGCCTCGCAACTTGATGAATATTCGTCGTAGGCTTTTCAATTGAGGTAGACCGATTGTTCTTTGAACAATTAGGCGAACTTTGGTTTAGGGTCCAAAAAAAGTTTTGAATGAAAAATCAAAAGAAAATTGCATGATAACCAATGAATCGAAGAGAGAAAATTTAAAGTTTTAAGTCAAATTAACCAGAATTTCCTAGCCAAAGAAGATAAATTTTATAGCGAGTAAAGAAAAACACAAATGTTTGTTATTTGCAAGGGAAAACATCATTGTTTTATCTCGAGAGCATTATTTTTTAAAAAGGATACAGAAATATATCTTTGCCATAGAAGTGAAATTTTATCTGGAGAAAAGGAAAGCATATTTTTTTGTTTCACAGACATCATCACTCTAACAGGCAGAAGATTCCTTCAACAAAATCCTGCCTTTTAGAGAAAAGTTTGACTAGTAACTGCTGACAATAATTTAATGAAGATCTTTTTACAAAATTGAGAGTTATGAAAGGATTAAATTTAAAAGAAGAGATGATATTTTGAAAGATCTTCTAAATAATCACTGTAGAATAAAGGATATAGTTGGTAGATGCTGGCCAGTATATCCTTTTTTAATCACTCTGACGTCCCTTGATTTTGAATCAATCTTTTTTGTCAAGAATGACACTGCTTCAATGATTGCAGGAGACGACTCACAAATTCCATCTGTTTGAAATTTAAATATGAAGAATATGTAGCGAATACTCAGATCAATTAATTGCCCACTAAAACCTCAATTGAAGGTATGTACAATAAATCTAATGATAGGGAATTTATTTCTGTCCAATATATTTTATTTGTTGGACTGGGAGTTCTAACTCCAATATATTTAATGATAGTAAATTCATTTCTCCAATCCGCTATCCAGCTCTCTCTTTCCCCTACACCCCTATCAGACATACGACTTGACTTCAATCGGTGTAATCAAAGTCCTGTTCTTTCTCGTGTTCATCTTTTTCTTGCTGAGTCAATTCAACTGTCCTCCAAGAAAAAACAACCCTTTTAAAAGGGTTCTCCATCTCTCTGAAACTTACCATCCGAGATTTTGTTAACGATGCAGCGTCACCCAGGAGCCGCTCTCCTTCTCTGTTTACTCTTGGCTTTACCCAACAAAACACTCTATAGAACTTTCTTGGGTGTCTCGCTCTATGGTGATGTTTCCTTACACACAGTGGATAGCATGCATGAGAGGCACAAAACAAAGTTAAAATGGGCAGATTGACAGCAGTCTCGCGGGCAGCGACGGACCCCACAACCGACTCCGCAGCCACTGCAAAATCGTCCTGCACAACGAGGTAGGAATTAAAATCGCCACAAGGATGTTGTTCACTCTCGCTGTTGCCGCCGCCGCCTCTGGGGGCATGTCCACCACCCCCAATAACAATGACAACGAAGTAGCATCTGCATTGCCTGTCAACACGAGCATGATAAACTCCCTCGGATGCCTATATGAACTATCTCATGAGGGGGATTTTCATTTACTAAGAATCGAACGCAGTATTAAATTTTTTTGGTCAAATCATATTCCTTTTGGTGCGGGAGATGATTTCTTGCCTGCTTATGCACATGCCCTAGTCACTCATGAAAGTTGCCTGTGTCAATTAGCTTATGCAGACAATTTTTCCTTTGATTCTCGTCGAAACCAGCAGGAAATTTTCTTGCCTAAATCTTATTCTTGGTGTGTCTTTGATTTGTTGTATATTAATGCATGAGACAAATCATGCCTAATAATTCGCATGCGCTAGACAAGCTCGATAAGCTGGCCCGTCGGCTGTATTAATTATTTTATTCAGGGGATTTTTCATTTATTCTCATCGAAACCAGCTCGAGATTTTTCTCGATAAACCTTATTTGTGTTTTCTCTTCAATTTATTGTGAACTGGTGCATGAGATGATTTCTTTTCTGATAATTCATTTTCATGTCTTAGACAAGCATGTTAAGTTCCCACGGTTGTACGTATGTATTATTGTCACACGGTCAAATGTCGAGCTAGGACTCTTTGCTCAGAATTGGCGTGTGCCAGCCTCAGTGCTTGGGCAGAACACTGAGCAGCCTTTGATCTCTTGTAGCGGAAGCTCTTGGAATTGCTTAAGATCGCACAGAAGGGATTAGAGGAGATGTTGGTGCTAGGCACCGTCCGTGAATAGGGTCATTGCATTAATATCTTAAAGAGTACATCGTGATTACATGGGGGAAGACAAGCGGTGTTACAAGGAACGAGACGAGGCGCCTTGCGCCGAGGTAATGTTGCCACACCACCTTAGGGCCGCCGCTCCGCGCACGCTCGCCCGCTCTGCCGTTACACAAGCCCGCCGGGCCAAACGCCGTGCACCCGCGGGCCTGACGATCACACACGCCACCCCTGCCTTGACGATCACACACGCCACTGACACCAATGTCAACGCCCTAGACCGCAGTCTGTGCGACGCCGCCGCATTCGACGCCACCGAGATGGGTGCTATGCGCCCAGCACTACCCGTAGGGGCATTGCGCGCCCACTGTGTCGTCTCGGCGCTCTCCGTGCGCCACATGCCTTAGTCTCCTGGCGAGGATGTCTCCCAACCACGCGCCCCGCACACACAATGAGCGCGTTGCCCGCGCGGCCATTGCGCAGCATCCCGCACAACTCCGCTCGCTGCACCCGCAGCATGCTGCCCAGCCTGCGCATCCTGCATCCACGCACAACACTTCCCGCTCCCGCGCACAGCGCTCGGCGCTGGCGCGTAGCGCTGGCGGCTGCGCGTGGACTGTACCTGATCCGTCCCGCCTTGTGCGTGATGCCCAAGGCGCACATGCTGATCATCTCGCACGCCCAACACGCGCGGACCGTACCTGAGCCGTCCCGCCTTGAGCGTGGATGGGCACGTGCGCAGTCTGCCGTGCATCACCACCGACAGTGGCAATGGCCTAATAGATCAGTTATTTGGATATCACTATCCATTATGACTCAGTCCTTAAAAATGTCGTGAGCCAAACATGCGGACAAACCTTGCCAATAAGCATGCAGGCCTCTAGGCAAGGAATGCTGCCTAGTTAGGGGCCTAACACCCCCTGCTTGAAGATGTCGACGCCCTCATCGACGCTCCCTGGTCCGCTTCATATGCTTGGAGTAGGTCCTCGAACTGCCATAAGTCCGAGTCCCGCTCCCAAGTGGCTGATTCCTCTAGCCGGTTTTTCCACTTGATGAGATACTCGATCTTGTGATAGCAGCCATGACGTCCTCTCCAGTCAATATCCCACTTTGCCAGGACAGCTTCTACTTCCTAATCAAAGTGTGCCTGCACATTTGGTGGCGCACGCTGGGGCTGGTTCCTCGCCGCATCTTCAGGATCTGGTACATATTTCTTCAGAACCGACACGTGGAAGACCGGATGGACCGCCAGCCGTCGGGGAATATTGAGTCGGTAGGCAACCCGACCGATTTGCACCACCACTTCGAAAGGTTCATCGTAGCGGGGAACCAGACCCTTATGACGCTGCTTTGCGTACTTCTTCATTCTTTGAGCAGCACGCTCCAACGCCTCACGGGCTTCCTCAATGCGAGCATAATAATCTCGCACAAAGTGGAAGGCCGCAGGGAAATGTCCATTCCCTTTCCTCTTCACAACTTCCGGAGGAGTCAGTGGCTGTCTTCCCGTTGCAATCTCAAACGGCGAGTGACCCGTAGCCGAACTTCGGTTGATGTTGTGTGCAAACTGTGCTACATCCAGTAGCTCCACCCAGTTCTCTTGATTGGCCGAAACGTAGTGCCGGAGGTATTCTTCAAGCATAGAGTTTACACGTTTTGTCTGACCATCTATCTGGGGGTGGAAGCTCGTAGAAAATTTGAGCTTGGAGCCCATGTACTTGAACAGTGACTCCCAAAAACGACCAATGAACCTTGTGTCTCTGTCGCTAATGATGTTCAGTGGAAGACCCCAATACTTCGCCACATAGGACATGAACAAACGAGCCACTCCATCTGCGTGCACTTCCGACGTGGTGGGGATGAAGGTCGCATATTTGGAAAAGCGATCCACGACAACCAAAATGGAGTCGTGCCCACCCACGCGCGGAAGGCAAATGATCAAATCCATTGAGATGGACTCCCACGATCGGCTCCCCCTCAGGAGAGGTTCCAGCGTTCCAACTGCCTTGGCCTTCTCCGTCTTGTCTTGTTGACACACCAGGCATGAACGGACATAGGCTTCTACATCTTGTTCCATTCTCGGCCAGTGATGACTGCTGGACAGGAGTGCAAGCGTCTGGGCCTGCCCTGGGTGTCCAACGTGGGGTGCATCGTGGGCCTCGTAAAGGAGCTTCCGGCGCAACCCACCTGCACGAGGCACATACAGTCTATTTCTCGTGGCGTAGACGACGCCATCCTCAATCCAGAATCTCCTTGTCTCGCTCGTAGAAATTCGCTTCATTAGGCGTACAACTTCTAAATCATCTTTCAGGGCAAACTTGATTTCGTCGAGGATGCTTCCTTGGACTGCTGAAAGTGCGGCCACGAACACTTCCGATTCTTTGCGGTTTAGGGCGTCGGCCACTTGGTTGGCACACCCCGGCTTGTAGTTCAAGTTGAAGTCGAACTCCGCCAAGAAGTCTTGCCATCTTGCTTGCTTCGGGGTCAGCTTCTTCTAGGACTCGAAGCAGCTGGTGGCCACATTGTCGGTGTAGACCACAAATTTTCCTCCGAGGAGATAGTGGCGCCAAACTCTCTGGCAATGTACCACCGCTGTCATCTCCTTTTCGTGCACCGAGTACCTCCGCTCGGCGTCGTTCAGCTTGCGACTCTCGTAAGCCACTGGGTGCCCGTCCTGCATCAAGACACCTCCAAGGGCAAAGACAGAAGCATCGGTATGTACCTCAACTGGCCTGTTGAAGTTGGGCAGCCGGAGCACCAGTTCGCTGAAGACTACACTCTTCAGCTTATCAAATGCTCTTTGACACTGATCTGTCCACTGCCACTTCATGTCTTTCTTCAACAAGTCCGTTAGAGGAGCAACTAGTCGGGAGAAGCCTTTGATAAATTTCCGGTAGTAATTCGCCAACCCAAGGAAATATCTTAGCTGCGGTACTCCTTTCTGCTCACTCCAATTTCTGATGGCCTTCACCTTCGCGGGATCCATGCGCATACTTCCTTTCCTGACTAGGTGTCCAAGAAACTCAATCTCCTACAATGCAAACTCGCACTTTTTCGGGTTGAGGTAGAGCTCGTGCTCCTTCAGCTTGGCCATCACCTTCCTCAGGTGCCTCACATGGTCATCCAAGCTCTGGCTGTATACGAGAATATCATCCAAGTACACAACAACAAAATCGTCTATATAATCCCGAAAAATAGTGTTCATGAGGCAGCAAAAAGTAGCAAGAGCGTTTGTGAGCCCAAAATTCAAAGGATCCGTAGAGCGTCACGCACGCCATCTTCGGTTCGTCCCCCTTCTTGATCCGCACCTGGTGGTACCCTCTCTTCAATTCCATCCTCGATAAGTAGCGAGCCTCGCCAAGCCTGTCGAACAATTCTTCAGCATTCGGTACAGGATATTTATTTTTCACTATTACCTTGTTCAACGCTCGGTAGTCCACACAGAGTCAGAGCGATCCATCCTTCTTCTTGTGGAAGAGAACTGGAGCGCCGAAGGGGGCCTTGGATGCCCGGATGAGCTTGCTCTCCAACAATTCTTGGAGCTGCTCCCTCAGCTCCTCCAGGTAAGCGGGGGGCATCTTGTAAGGCGCCCGCGCAGGGGGATGTGTCCTAGGGAGTAATTCAATCTCGTGGTCCACATCCCGCCTGGGCGGTAGCTTCGCGGGGAGCTACGCGGGCATCACCCCTGAGTCAAGATTATTTCTCCAACAGGGTCACCCAGGAATCGCTCTGCTTCTATGGTTACTCGTGGCTTTCCCCAATGAAACACTCTATACAACTTTGTTGGGCGTCTCGTTCTATGATGATGTTCAAACATACACCGTGGAGAGCTTGCATGGGAGGTGCAAAACTACGTTAAAATAGGCAGATTAGCAGCGGTCTGGGGGCCAGAGACCAAAACCGCCTCCCCCACCGTGGCCACTGGGAATTACTCCTAATCCATATCGTTTGCGCGGGAATCCGCCGCCGCTGCCGTCGCCACAGGGAAATCTTCATAGAGAATAATTTCATGAGGGGGATTTTCATTGATTATCATTGAAAGCTCTGTCAAATTCCACGAAGAAATTGTGTTTTCTTTTTTGTACATTGGTGCATGAGAGAATGGTGATGTTCTTCCTGAATAATGAATCTCCTGAAGCATATGGCCTTGGGATCACTGGTATGAATACTACAAAAGAGGAGGTGGGATTCATGATAGTAGCGCATTTGGGTTCTCGCATGAGATTCTCAGTGGCTCAGGAAAGAAAGAAGATAAAAGAAAACAAGGTTTATAAGAAAACTAAGTGGTGAGAAAAGAAAATGTAAGTTAAATATATAATGGTAACATAAAATCTCGCCAAAGTTTAATTGGTTGCATTCGTATTGTTGATCATCCATATCAAAGATATCAATGGTCATGGTAAATGTAGTTAGATGGTTTTAAAACTTGATGCTCATTGTTCAGGTGGTCTGTGCTTGGATATTTTTCTCACCTATAACGATACTCAAAGTGAATCAAACTTCAAAATTTTAGAAAGTTTAAGGTTTAATGCAATGTTATTGACTTCTTTTCCTCATGCAATTCAGCGGTCATAATACTTTTGAAGAAAATTTTTAGTTGGCCTACAATTCAGACAGAAGATGAATTATGACAAGGACTCGTATCATGTCAGATTGGTCTAACTAACAGAGGGGTAGGTTGACCACCCCAACTTGACTAAGAGGGCCAAAGAATTACAAATACTAAAAATGATTATATATTAATTTCAATATATCATATATTCTAAACGAAATTTTAATATTTTAAAATCATTGATAAGGATGAAATTTGAACTAATAGTAGGCATACCTAATGAAACTTTTCATGTTAGTTTAAATCCTTATTTTATATGCTAGCTGGATTTTAAAACAAATAAAACTTTACATGAGAAAAATATCGAAGGTAATGATTATTATATTGATATTAATTATTCATGAGTTTATTCAAGTTGGTTCAAACTACTGAGAGAAAAGTAGAGAAACAAAGAGGAAACGATAGAGAGAGAGATTTATTTAAAGAGATATTCCAGGATTTTGGTTCAGGGATGCGTAGATATATTGAGAGGCAAGACGAAATAAGATAAAAAGGATATGTGAAGGAAGGAAAACCGCAGAGACAAGTTGGTTAACAAAGATACAGATCAAGAGGGAGAAATAATAAGGACGACATACATAGGGTGAAATCGATAGATAAAAAAATTAAACATGGGTTTATATGATAAAGAGATAAGATAGTACATAGATGTTTTTAGAACATTTTATGTCTTTCCTTTAACATTAATTTTTAAATAGCAAAAGTCTTATATTGTCCTCATAAAAATCATTAAAATATGAATTTATTTAAGAGAAAAAACCTTATTCACTTTCATTTCTAAAAGACCATAAATCAAAAAAATTAAATGCTTGAATACTTATGGTAAGAATAAAGCACCAACTAAAGATAATTTCATGCGTTCAATTGTAAATAATTTCATCATGAATAATCGTGAAAAACATGCAATTGAGTTTCATTTATAAGAGTAATTCATAGTTTTTAGTAACTTTAGGCACATATATCTTACATTATGTCACCAATTTTGAATATTTCTAACCAGATTATACCAATATCTAAATAATAAAACCATTCCTCAATCAAATGACATAGTATGAGAGTAAAATATAAACCAAAAGATGCACCATAACAGACTATCATGAGAATCATATGTCAGGCCCATCATGTGTGATCTACATCTGAACATAATAAAATATATTATAATAATGAGTAAGTCGCAATAAGGTTGAAAATGGATACTACTGCGTCTCATCGGTCATGAGAATCATACAAAATAGCTGATAATCTCAAAATTAGTGTTTAATTTTGTTGCCGATATTTTTCATATTATTCGGTATCAATATAAACAAGTACTCACTTGGTAATCTTCGCTTGTGATGCGTGTGGATCGACTCCACAGGGGACAGTGATTAAGGATTTAATATTCTTAATATGGTGATTATTTCGATGATAAGAGATATATAATAAATACTATATCAAGTGACGAGAAAATTTAAGGCGAGATAGCGATATTAAGTTGGGGAGAGTAGTTAGTAGATACTGATAATTGGGTTTGAGAAGATCGAGTGAATGTGAGAATGAAATAATGATGACACGAAGAGCGACAGGAATAAGGTGGAGAATGAGTCAAATATGAAAATTGTCAAGAAAGTCGTAAGACGTCAGTTAGAGAACGTATGGAAGGATGTGATGGCAAGACGTGGTAGTGAATGTGATTTAAGCTACCGATGTGTCAAGAAATAATAGTGCAAGGTGAAGATGCTTACCCTAGATCCTTACGTTCCATTAGGATTATAATTGCGTGTATAGGTAAGTTTTCCCTCTTCTCTATTACTTCTTCCCACACACCCCAGACTCCACGAGCACACTTGATGGATCTAAAAAATACATTATCTTTCAATCAGCCCACGTGAGTAGGAATCAAGGTTAAGGATGAATTTGATAGTGATCCATGCCTCTATTTATAGATCATAAGGTATGGATGGAAAGAGAGGGTTAAGAAAAAGCATCCCTGAAAATTTCAGCTCAATCAAACCTCTTGATCGTTAGACACCGCACTTTAAAGTTCGAGTACTCCGGGCCATCTATTTTTCTCTCTCCTCATCATCTGCGTTGACGCTTCCTCTTTTCTTGTTTTTGCTCAATTGGTCTTATTGCCAGATAGTGAATGATTGGTGTGATCCCCTCATCTTTTGTGCTCGTGTGCTCCGAGAACTCCAGATGTCCCAGTAGAAAAAAGACAAAAAAGGATCTCAATGTCCTTTTTAAATATTTCTGATATAGCGGCGCATGGCCGTGCCGCATCACACTATTCCCCTTTTTCCTTGAATGGCATGCTGATGTGTGTCATTCTCTTCAGAAAAAGTGGAAGATTCCCCAATCATTGCTTGACGTGGCATGTGTTTCCAGGTGCCGCATCAGCATTTACTTTCTTTCTAATCAATTGCGATGGTACACGTGCATGTCACATGTACCGTCAAATTTTTTTACTTTTCTCTTGCTTTTATTAAGTTTTTCTCAATCGACGAATTGCATTCCTTGCAATGTAAATCCTTCTCTTTTCCTATTGGTACACGTGGCCCCTCAAAATAAAAAAAAAAAATATCAGCTATTAATTGGTGCGGTATGACTTTTTTTTACTTGTGATTCGTGATTCACAATTAGGACAGCTAATCATTGCGACATGCAGCCACGTTTGTATAAAATAACATTTTAATTTATAGAATAAGTTGGATTGATTGTTAAAATCATCAAAAGATAAGTCAGTAATGAGGTATGTTAACAGTTTCCAATTCTAATATCAGAGCACATGCTAGGAATCATCTAGCCTTTATGGCTTTAAATTTTTATATTTAAATTGACTATTTTTTAGACACTGGTTCATGGAATTGGCAATTAAATCTACAAAAGCTACAACAGACTCTGTAATAGCATATAGATCAATTATTTTATAAATATTAGTTTTAAATGTTTTTAGAATCTTTACAGAAGAGTATGGAATGACGGTAAATTTACTTTTGGGATGTTATTAGAAATGTTAGTATCTTTCAGAATATGGTTTGAACATATAATGTATCTTAGTTTTTTAGTTGTTAGCAAATAAGTTTAAAAGAAATAAAATGTTTAAAATCGACTGTAAAGTTATCATTAAATATATTGGAGTTAGAACACATTTCCAGCTCTCATTTACACAAGTAGTTGGAAATGCGTTCTAACTCAAATGTAGTTAATGATATTTAGATATGAATTTATTGGAGTTAACTCGAATATAGTTAACTTCAATATAGTTAATGATAAAGGTATATCATTTTCATTAGTGTACGTGTGATGCCTAGAAATAGTTTAAACCAAAAAATACTAACGCAATGAATGGATTTGTAATTTAACATCTGATTATTACTACTTGTACTTCAAACAAAAGTTCACTTCGATTTTATAGAATTTCTCTCTCTGCCTCTCCTTCTGTCCCTCTCTCTTCTCCCTCCGGTTCTCTCTCCCTTTCCCTCTCTCTCTCTCTCCGGCTCCCTCTCTCCCATTACCTGTCTCTCTCTCTCCGGCTCCATCTCTCCCTTTCCCTATCTCTCTCTCTCTCCGGCTCCATCTCTCCCTTTCCCTATCTCTCTCTCTCTCTGGCTCCCTCTCTCCCTTTCCCTCTCTCTCTCTCTCCGGCTCCCTCTCTCCCTTTCCATTTCTCTTTCCGGCTTTCCCTCTCCCTTTCCATTTCTCTTTCCGGCTTTCTCTCTCCCTTTCCTCCCTCTCTCTCTCTCCGGCTCCCACTCTCCCTTTCCCTCTCTCTCTCTCCGGCTCCTTCTCTCCCTTCCCCCCCTCTCTCTCTCTCTCCCGCTCCCTCTCTCCCTCTCCCTCTCTCTCTCTCTCTCCGGCTCCCTCTCTCCCTCTCCCTCTCTCTCTCTCTCCGGCTCCTTCTCTCCCTTTCCCTCTCTCTTTCGCCGGTTTCTTCTCTCCCTTTCCCTCTCTCTTTCGCCGGTTTCTTCTCTCCCTTTCCCTCTCTCTTTCTCTCCGGCTCCCTCTCTCCCTTTCCCTCTCTCTCTCTCTCTCTCCTGCTCCCTCTCACCCTTTCCCTCTCTCTCTCTCTCTCTCCGGCTCCCTCTCTCCCTTTCCCTCTCTCTCTCTCCGGCTCCCTCTCTCCCTCTCCCTCTCTCTCTCTCCCGCTCCCTCTCTCCCTTTCCCTCTCTCTCTCTCCCGCTCCCTCTCTCCCTTTCCCTCTCTCTCTCTCTCTCTCCGGCTCCCTCTCTCCCATTACCTGTCTCTCTCTCTCCGGCTCCCTCTCTCCCTTTCCCTCTTTCTCTCTCTTTCTTCGGCTCCCTTTATCCTTTTTCCTTTCTCTCTCTCTCCGGCTCCCTCTCTCCCTTTCCATCTCTCTCTTTCCGGCTCTCTCTCTCCCTTCCATTGCTCTCTCTCTCCGGCTCTCTCTCTGCATTTCCCTCTCTCTCTCTCTCCGCTCTCTCCGGCTCTCTCACTCCCTTTCCCTCTCTCTCTCTCTCTCTCGCTCTCTTTCCCTTTCCCTCTCTCTCCCTTTCCCTCTCTCTCTTTCTCTCTCCCTTTCCCTCTCTCTCTCTCCCTTTCCCTGTATCTCTCTCTCTCCCTTTCCCTCTATCTCTCTCTCTCCCTTTTCCTCTCTCTCTCTCCCTTCCCCTATCTCTCTCTCTCCGGCTCTCTCTCTCTCCCTTTCCTTATCTCTCTATCTCTCTTCGGCTCTCTCTCTCTCCCTTTCCCTCTCTCTCTCTTCGGCTCTCTCTCTCTCCCTTTCCTTATCTCTCTCTCTCTCTCTCTCTCTCTCTCTCTCCCTTTCCCTCTCTCTCTCTTCGGCTCTCTCTCTCTCCCTTTCCTTCTCTCTCTCTCCCTTTCCCTCTCTCTCTCTCCCTTTCCCTCTCTCTCTCTCTCTCTCTCCCTTTCCCTCTCTCTCTCTCTCTCTTTCTCTTTCCCTCTCTCTCTGTCTCACTTCGGCTCTCTCTCTCTCCCTTTCCCTCTCTCTCTCTCTCTTCGGCTCTCTCTCTCTCTCCCGTTCCCTCTCTCTCTCTCTGGAGTTTCGTAGTAAAGGAAGTAAGAGATTCACCTAAGTTTGATATGCTTAAATAATTTAATCTGTCATCAGTTACTCTGAATTTCCGCTTCATCAAAACAAGTGAGTTCACACTAAAGTCCCTCGCGAGGATAACAAGCCTCATATTCCGCGGTACAAAGTCAAATAATTTATCGATCTCGTGCACGACTCGTTTCTGGTTAAGAAAGATTCATATTTCCACGCGTGGCTAGTCCCGGTCCGTGTTTCCCCTACCAATCTGTCCCGCGTACGACTTGACTTCAATCGGTGTAATCAAAGTCCCGTTCATTCCCGCGTTAATCTTTCTCTTGCTGGGTCAATTCAAGTATTCTCCAAGAAAATAAAAAACCCGTTAAATAGGTTTCTCCATCGCTCTGAACTTTCCATCTGAGATTTTTTAACGATGCAGGGTCACCCAGGAATCGTTCTTCTTCTCTGTTTACTCTTGGCTTTCCCAAGCGAAACGCTCTGTAGAACTTTGTTGGGCGTCTCGTTCTACGATGATGTTCAAACTTACACTGTGGATAGCTTGCATGGGAGGCACAAAACTACGTTAAAATGGGCAGATTTACAGCGGTCTGGCAGGCAGCAACGGACTCGAAAACCGCCTCCGGCGCCACATGGAAATCCTCCAATACATGGTCGGTTCGCCGGGCCGCCGGCGGCATGTCCACCACCACCAACAACGATGACGATGTAGCATCTTCGTTATCTGCCGAAGACGAGCATGATAAACTCTCCCGCCTGCCTGTATGAAATATCTCATGTGGGGGATGAAGACGGAGGAAGCTCGCCATCAGCATAGTAGGAAGCTTAATAAAGATTAGATAGTAATAATCCACATATCCTATACTCGTTACAGATTAGACAAATAGGAAACATATAGGTTCAAACATAGATCAGGATTAAAGATATATAGGATCAAAGATAGTTAGGATTAAATATAGATATGAAGAAAATATCCAGACGGTAAATAACGGACATAGTCGTTATTGGTTTAAATCAGATCGAACGGTCTAAACCGTTCGATTCTCAGCCGTTATAACGGCTACGATTTAAAACCGAGCGAATGGTCAA
Source organism: Wolffia australiana (assembly GCF_029677425.1). Classification (NCBI taxonomy): domain Eukaryota; kingdom Viridiplantae; phylum Streptophyta; class Magnoliopsida; order Alismatales; family Araceae; genus Wolffia; species Wolffia australiana. The sequence goes on from NC_135845.1 coordinate 10,629,545, forward strand.
GATCGTTCGCTCCATAGCCGTTATGCTAGTTATAACGGCTATGTTTAAAACAGGTCGAACGGTCTCGATCGTTCGATTTTCAAACCGTTTTACTATAGCATCTATATAAATACAAACCAATTGTTAAAGAATAGATGTGTGGAAATAAGAAGAGATCTTTATCCTCTTGTCCTGTCTTTCTCCTCTCCCCCTCTCTTCTCTTGTCTCTCTTGTTTCTCTCTTCTCAACCTTTTCATCTCAACGCGAGGATCGACTTTTACAGGGGACTCTCATTTATTTGTAATCGAACGCAGTACGAAAGTTTCCCGACAAAATCTTATTCCTTTTGTGACATTGATTTGTTGTAGATTGCTGCCGGAGGTGACTTCTTGCCTGATTATTCACACTTCTAAGACAGTCATGAAAGTTGCCTGTGTGAATTAGGCCATGCGGAGGATTTTTCATTTGATTCTCGTCAAAACCAGCAAGAAATTTTCTCGATTAAACCATATTCTTGTGTTGTCTTTGATTTGTAGTAGATTGATGCATGAGATAATTTTCTCGAAACAAGAATGTCTTTGATTTTGTCGAAACAAGCATGTGTCTTTGATTTGTTGTAGATTGATGCATGAGACGACTTCTTGCCTTATTATTCCCATGTCTTAGACAGTTATGAGAGTTGCCTGTGTGAATTAGCTCATGCGGAGGATTTTTCTTTTGATTCTCGTCGAAACAAGCATCAAATTAGCTCAATAATTCGCATGAGATGACTTCTTGCCTTATTATTCCCATGTCTTAGACAGTTATGAGAGTTGCCTGTGTGAATTAGCTCATGCGGAGGATTTTTCTTTTGATTCTTGACTAAGCCTTATTCCTGTCGTGTCTTTGATTTGGTGTATAATGATGCATGAGATAATTTCTTGCCTAATAATTCGCATGTCATAGACAAGCATGATAAGCTCTCCTAGTTGCTTGTATGAATATTTTGATTTGGGAGATTCTCATTTTATTCTCGTCGAAACCAGCACGAAATTTTCTCGATTAAATCTTATTTGTGTTTCCTCTTTGATTTGTTGTGAACTGGTGCATGAGATGATTTCTTTCCAGATAGTTCATTCGCATGTCTTAGACGAACATGATAAGCTCCGCCGGTTGCCTGTTTGAATGACCCAAATGGGGGTTTCATTTGATTGCTGTGAAACACAGTCTGAAATTTCCTCCAAAACATGTAATATGTATTTTCTCTTTGAGTTGTTATAGATTTGTGCATGAGATATTTTCTTGCCCAATATTTCACCTGTCTAAGATGAGGATGATAAGCTCTCCGCTTCCTAGATGAATTATTCCATGTGGGGGGATTTTCATTGATTGTCGTCGAAAGCAATATCATATTGTGCAAATAAACTGTGTTTTTTTGTATGTTGGTGGATGAGAGAGTGGTGATGTTCTTCCTGAATAATGAACCACTGCAGCAGTATGGCCCTGGGATCATCTGTCTCATTACAACAACAAAAGTAAGAAGCTAAAAGAAGATATGGTTTCGAAGAAAAGTAAGTGGTGAAATCAGCCTAAAATCCGTTGCATTTGTTTACTTAGCAGTTGCCTTTGCAGGCTGCCTATGGACTGCCCCCTTGAAATCTCACTCTTCTAGGCTATAGCCCATTTTTAAGTATTTGGATTTTTATTTTATGGAATTTTAATTTTGTGAATTCAAAGCTTAAGCATCAAACTATTAATCTCAAAAAAATATATACTTGTTAAAGCTTATTAATCACTTTGACCTTTAAACCCCCATTAATTACTGGCAAATTATCTTCACTCACAGTAAATCATGAAACTGAAACAAAAATATGTCTGACCATTTGGCCAAGATAAAATAGTACATTCCTGAATTTACATCAAACATGCGATTTGGTTTACTTAAGAACAATAATTCATATCAATCGCAAAATATCAATTCCATGCAATGGAATTGAGTTCATATCTTATATATGAAAATGAGACCATTGTTTTTGGAAATTATTCCTTACTTCTCCTAGATTTTCCTAGAATCTTGGGAAATAGTTTGATATCAAGCACATTATGCCATCATTATCTTCGTATCGAGGCACCTTGGGGGTATTATTGAATTGTTGACAATTATAAATTAGGGAATCGTGAAATTTAATTGATCTTCAATTGTCTGTCCAACTCTTAATCAAGGGCTCCTCCCACCATGTATCTGCAATAGTTGATCTGGCCTAGACAACTTTGACTCATAGACCAACAGGATTTACCCCGTGTATCTGCAATGAGGACTCCTTTTGTGAGTTGTCTACAGAAGTGGCAAAGGATGTAGTTGTACTTAGTTTGTCCTCTCATTTTAATTTTTTTATCTATTTTGATTAACCAGCGCAGTTTGGCTTAACATTGTTTACAAATGAAGGCCCACCTTTTTATTCCAAAAAAACACGATGCCAGGTAAGACCAATCCAGCCATGCCTTTGAAGCATCCAGGGGGATTTTATATATATTATCGTAATGTTCCACTTAAAAACATTGGGTTCAGAAAAGGGGATTTTGAGTACAACCAACCCTTAGAGAATAAAAGCAATGTAGAACTAGGACAAACTGATCAAAGGATCGAAGATGAAAGCATTACACATCCATATTCATTTCCTGAATATCACGATTTTGATACTATCATCTGATGGCTGAGTGATGAAAACAATTTCTTGCCCAAAGAAGATAAATTTTATCACAAGTAAAGAAAAACGCAAATGTTTATTTTTTACAATGGAAAACATCATTGCTTCAAATCAAATAGAGCACTATTTAAAAAAAAAAAACAACAGTATCAATTTGTCAAAGAAGTTAAATTTAATCACGAGAAAAGGAAAGCATATTTTTTTGTTTCGCTGACATCATCACTCTAAAAGGAAGAAGATTGCTTAAACAAAATCCTGCCTTTTAAAGAAAAGCTTGACTAGTAACTGCTGACAATCATTTAATGAAGAAATTTTAAAAAACTGAGAGTTATGAAAGGATTTAATTAAAAAGAATAGACAATATTTATACACGTATTCTAAATAATGACGAAAGAATAGAGGATATAGTTGGCAGATGCTGGCCAAATGAGATCCTGCTCCCCAGTCCCCCCAAACAAGACAACTGATTTTACACAATTACAGCGATCACCTCCTGCCTACACTTATAATATGTCATAAGTCAAACTAAAAGCTAGGAAAATATATCAAATGGTACTCACCTGAGTTGCACGATCCATTTCGTACAAGGAATTTGCCTCTCCCGTCCGCACCTAATCACATGTTTTTATTGAACTCATAAACTTACCAAATAAACTAACAAAAGCAGGGGATAGGAACTTTCAATTCTATTTAATAGGCGAATTATTGCTTACACTTTGGGCTGCGATGGTCGGTTGGAAAAGTCTGACGTCCCTTGATTTTGAATCAATCCTTTTTGTCAAGTATGACACAGCTTCAATTATTGCAGGAGACGACTCACGAATTCCATCTGTTTGAAGTTTAAATACGAAGAATCAGCAGCGAATACTGACATCAATTAATTGCCCGCTAGAACCTCAGATAAAGGTATGTCCAATATATTTTAGGACAGGGAGTTTATTTCTGTCCAATATATTCCATCTTTTTGACTGGGAGTTCTAACTCCAATATATTGAATGATAGTGAATTCATTTCTCCAATTCGATTAAGGTATATCATTTTCGTTAGTGTAAGAGTGATGCTAGAAATAGTTCAAACCAAATAATACTAACGCACTGCATCGATTTGTAATTTGAGGAGGATCTGAAAATTAATCTACGTAATTCAAACAAAAATTCACTTCAATTTTATAGAATTTCTCTCCCTCTCCTTTTGTCCCCTCTCATCTTTTTCCGGCTCTCTCTCTCCCTTTCCCTCTCTCTCTCTGGGGCTCTCTCGCTCTCTACGACTCTCTAGCTCCCTTTTCCTCTCTCCCTCTGACCCTCTCTCCCGCTCTCTCTCTCCCTTTCCCTCTCCCTCTCTCTGGGGCTCTCTTGCTCTCTCCGACTCTCTCTCTCCCTTTCCCTCTCTCTCTCCGTCTCTCTCTTATACTCTCTCTCTCCCTTTCCCTCTCTCTCTCTGGGGCTCTCTCGATCTCTCCAACTCTCTCCCTTTCCCTCTCTCTCTGCAACTCTCTCTCTCTCTCTCCGGCTCTCTCTCCCCCTTTCTCTCTCTCTCTCTGGGGCTCTCTCTCTCCGGCTCTCTCTCCCTTTCCCTCTCTCTCTCTCTCTGGGGCTCTCTCTCTATCCTCGGCTCACTCTCTCTCTCTTTCCCTCCCTTTCTCTGGGGCTCTCTCTCCCTTTCCCTCTTGCTCTCTCCGGTTCTCTCTCTCTCTCCCTTCCCCCTCTCTCTCCCTTTCCCTCTCGCTATCTCCGGTTCTCTCTCTCTCTCTCTCCCTTCCCCCTCTCTCTCCCTTTCCCTCTCTCTCTCTCCGGCTCTCTCTCTCCCTTTCCCTCTCTTTCTCTCTGGGGCTCTTTCTCTCTGGGGCTCTCTCTCTCCCTTTCCCTCTCTTTCTCTCTGGGGCTCTTTCTCTCCCTTTCCCTCTCTCTCTGCGGCTCTATCTCTCTCCCTTTTCCTCTCTCTCTCCGGCTCTCTCTGGCCCTTTTGTTGGAGTTAATCTGGACTTGGTTAAGTTAGGAGTTAATGTTTTTTGAATAAGTCAACAAAGAATAAGTCAGCATGGTTTAGGGTGATGTGGAGGCAGGAGCTGATTAAAGGAGAGCAGAAGACTGGGTTCCTTTGAAGACCAAGTACATGGACACGTGAGTGGCTATGCTGAGTTTAGATCTATAAGCAGTTATGAGGGAGTGCCTATAAATATGTAGGTGTTCCATTGTTGTAGTATGCTGTGTGCATCAAGGTTCCTTTCTCTCTCAAGTGTTCTTGCATCTTATTTCTCTGTGAGATCAAGAGAGTGAGGGCTTAAAACCTTTTTCTATGTGTGAGATCAAGAGAGTGAGTGCTTGTCCTTCCCTTCTCTGTGTGAGTTGCTGAAGTTAGAGAGCTAGGTTCCAACACCTTTCCCTCTCTCTCTCTGTCTCTCTCTCTCTCCCTTTCCCTCTCTCCACTCTCTCTGGCTCTCTCTCTCTCTTTCCGATCCCCTCTCTCTCCGGCTCTATCTCTGTCCCTTTCACTCTCTCTCTCCGGCTCTATCTCTCTCCCTTTTTCTCTCTCTCCGGCTATTTCTCACTCCCTTTCCCTCTCTCTACCTCCGACACTCTCTCGCCTTTCCCTCTCTCTCTCCGGGTCTCTCTCTCCCTTTCCCTCTCTCTTACCGGCTCTCTCTCTCCTTTTCCCTCTCTCTCCGGCTCGCTCTCTCTCTCTTTCCCTCTCTCTCTCTCTCTGGGTCTCTCTCTCTCTCTCCCTTTCCCTCTCTCTATCTCCGGCTCTCTCTCTCTCCCTTTTCCTCACTCTCTTTCTGGGCTCTCCACTCTCTCTCTCTTTCCTTCATTTTATCTATGGGCTCTCTCTCTCCCCCTTTTTCTCTCTCCCTCTCTAGGGCTCTCTCTCTTAGGTGAATTTATGTTAAAGGCCCCAAAAAGGTCTGAAAGAAAAATCATAAGATAAATACAATTATGACTAATGAATCCAAGAGAGAAATTTTAAAGTTTCAAGTCAAATAAACCATAACTTCTTACCCAAATAAGAGAAATTTTATCACCAGTTAAGATAAATGTAAATGTTTATTTTTTTCAACGGAAAACATCATTGCTTCAAATCAAATAGAGCAGTACTTTAAAAAAGATACAGCAGTATCTCTTCGTGAAAGAAGTGAAATTTTATCACGAGAAAAGGAAAGCATGTTTATAAACATATTATTAATAATGACAAGAGAGTAGAGGATATAGTTGGCAGATGCTGGCCAAATGAGATCCTTCTGATCGGGTTGAAAACTCGCAATTCACCACTGCGTTCTCGACTCTGATGGGGCTCAATGAACTTGCAATGGTCACCCGACTGAGCGCGTAAACATCAACCTCATGGAAAGCGATCTTCACTGATCAACCCACCGAGGAGAGGAAAGGTCAGATGCCTTACCCTGCAGTCTCTCCCTGCTGGTGGGCCCCTACCCAGCAGGGAGAGACTGCAGGGTAAGGCATCTGACCTTTCCTCTAATTTTATTTTTTTAATGGCAAAAGTCTTATATTGCCCTCATAAGATTCATTAAAATATGAATTTATCCATTAGTTCAGGCCATCGTAGCTTTCATTTCCAAAAAACCATAAATAAAAAAAACAAATTCATTAATATTTATGCTAAAAATAAAACACAAAACGAAGATAATTTCATGCGTTCAAGGGTAAATAACTCCTCCGCGAGTAATCCCGAAAAACATACAATTGAGTTTCATTTATAACATTAGTTCATAAAATTTTTAGTAACTTTATGCACATTTCCTCTCATCTTTGTTGGGTTTTTGTGCCTTGGTTCATCCATTGAAAACATGATTCCATGGATGATGAAGCGTGTTAATTGATTTGCAAGCGATCTTTGAAAACATTCATCAAATGTACCTTGGGGGAAATTGTTCCACCCTTGAATTTGCCGCTATGAGATTATTATGAAGCCATTCATATGTCCAGCCTCTGGAAGTATCCATACGATCATTTGTCGCTTGGATCTCCACCTCTTTTTCTTCAACGCCTTTTAAAAATCTTGAAGATCTTCTCACCATGAAGACACTCTCTTTGGTTGAGGGGAGAAGAGAGTGGATAAAGGGGGGGCTCTCAAATTTGGCTGGCCTGGGTGCTTTAAATGAGTGCCCCTTCCATATTATTATTTTACTTAAGTTTTTCTCAAAAACCATGCAAAGTAAAATATATCCAGCAATGCTCTTATGATCTCATGTGTGTGACCGTCGAGGCCCATGTATCATTCTAGTTAACAAATTTAGTAGCCCAATAATTATATTGACCAACTTAACTAATTAACTAGATCAACATATAGATTAATTAACTAATATCTATTTAACCCAAGATATATCTTGAATTTCCAGTCTGTGGGGTGCCAAGCTATGCCTCATGTTCTAGAAGATGATGTGAAACGACGATGGCCGGGATCGATCGGCGCGTTTCACGTCACAGGATTATAATGCGAATGTATTGGATGTAAGCCGAATGATGAGAAAATACGAATGAGCAGATAAGGACTTGACGGATAGCGACGTCGGCCGTACTGGTCAACGAGAGAGGAGTGATCCTAAGATCAAACCCCCAATGACCCGTTGGACCCACGAGACGTCTACTAAGTGAGGGGCGTCTAACAGCCCTGGAGCGTTTGGCGTCCAAGTCGGATGACAGTCCGTCTACCACAAGAATCCCTACGCTCGACAAGGTGGCTAGTTCTATCCGATGGTGTTCGAGAATATCGCAGTAGTGGACGCGATAGGGGAAGACGAGACTGTCGAAGATAATAATACTGGAGTTTATGGAGGGGAGACGAGACTGACTTTTGTATCACTTAGTCCAAGGCGTCCAAGTCGTCGAGCGAATGCTTAGTGACGGATCGTGCGGGCGAGTATCGTTGACGAGGACGAAACCGGGTGTGGACGGTGCGGTCCTAACTACCAGTAGAGAGCTGAGTCCACGGGTGGCGTGTAGCAAGAGTCGGAGCAGAGGGCACACAAGGCGTGCGCTTGGCTGGCGCACGGCGCAGTCGTGTGGGCGGGCAAGACAACGAACCAAGTATCATGGGAATAGTCGTGTGGGTGGGGCAGAAAACCAAGAAATCGGTTATGGCGTCAAGAAATCAAGAAAGGTGAAGGCGATGGGAGAGCGAAGGGAAGGACGAAGGGGAATCAAGGAGATATGGTGAGATCAAGAAATCAAGAAATCAAGAAATCAAGAAATCATGAAATCATGAAATCAAGAAATCAAGAATTCAAGAAATCAAGAGGAAAGAAAGGTGGACGATCAAGAAAGGCAAGAGGGGCGGTTGGGAAATCAAGAAACGATGGGGAAAGGAGGGTGGGTGATCAAGAAAGGCAAGAGGAGGCGGTTGGGAATCAAGAAACGAAGGGGAAAGGAGGGTGGGTGATCAAGAAAGGCAGGAGTAAGGGGAGGGCGATCAAGAAGGCAAGAAGAGGTGGTTGGGTGATCAAGAAGGGCAGGGGAAGGGGAGAGGGCGATCAAGAAAGGGCAGGGGAAGCGGTTGGGCGATCAAGAATTTCAAGAAAATGGAGGATGAGAATGGGTGGCGTTCAAGAATCGGCGGGAAAGATCAAGAAATGGGGTTATATGATCAAGAAGCGAGGGTGAAGGGGTGGCGTCCAAGGAAATGTGGGCGAGATGGGCTGGATGAAGGAGAAGGGGGAGGATGTGGTGGAAGATGGGCAGGGGAAATCAAGAACCTAGCTGGCGTCGGGTTCTTGATGGTCGGGGCAATGCTCCCTCGACGGAGCGGATTCCCAGCTTGGTCGCAGCGTCGATGAGGTTCAGGAACCTCCAAGAATTCCCGGAGTGATCTCGACAGAGACTCTTCCTGGCCCTGAAGGATAGCGACTTCTTGAAAATCTTTCACCCGTGCCGGAGTGATCTCGACGGCACGCTTCAGCACGATCCTCCCAGAGTGATCTTGACGGAAGAAACATGGGCTCTACCAACGGAGTGATCTCGACGTGGGGTGGGGCTAGCCAAACGCCCTACACTAGAACTACGATAGGGGGAAGATCAATTGCAACTCAATTTTCAACAATGACTTCCAAATGTTCCTTGGGCATGCCATCCCCTTTTATAGGGAGGATGGGTGCCAAGAGAACGTGGGAGAGGACGAACCGTCACAAGACGTGGTTCGGCCTCTCCTTATAGATTCAAAATACAAATGAAAAAAAGGAAATGAAAAACGAAGGACGGGGCCCAACACTGGCCCAATCCCTAAATCCAGAAGTATAAGAAAAAATAAACATAAATGAAAATGCATACTTACCTGGAGTACTTAAACCCCGGGTGGCGACCGTCGGCGCGAGCTGCTTGTCGTGGCTGTTGTCGTCTCGTCGCGTCATCCTCTAGATGGATCTTCGTCTTCGTGGCGTCGTCCTTGGGATGGTCCTCCATCAGAAGATATTGAGTAGTGTTTGAACCCTCTAAAGGAACCTTTACTGTCATCACTTGCCTTACACGTATAATCCATCATCTGCGCAATACTCTCGAACGACTTAGGTATAATTTATCATCAAATCCTATTCTTTCATTTGATTAGTACTGATGCCTAACGGGGATCATTGCAGAACTCCTCCAATATGGCCACTAACATGGACAGCGCTTTTCTGCATTGTTTTCCTTGAGTCAATCTCCTCCTATATCAAGGTCAGATGATCCTATCTTGACCACTCAATCATCTCCGTGAGCTTCTTACCTTATCCAAGGTATGATTTGTTTGAGTCCCATGATTTAAGGCTCGTATGTCGTAGTCGAAATGTAGTCATCCACTCACAAGATGTTCTTGTTGTCTCAGGTCAATGGATCACTCATACAACCTTGATATGAATCAACCTGATTGAGACTTTGGTATTATAATACCATTCAGGGGTTCGTACAGATCAATATTAGGTAACTCTTTCTCCAAAGAGCACCCAATATTAGGTTTCGCCACACTGATACCACATGTTCAGCTATATTTATCGTATGAGTGGGATCAGCTAGTGTTATCCCATCTGGATAACTTGATGTCCATCGCGACAACCCATCGAATAGGAGTATTTAGAATACATGTTTAAAGTCTAGTTACCATTGTATTATGATCTCATCACTAGGTCATTCCGCATATTCACGGACTTCATTATCATCATCACACTAGAATAATAATGACCTTAATATTTTATTCAATGAACTTATAAAACATAGTGGTGTGATTGGTTTGACGACCCTATAAAATCCATAAGTATGCTCCGAGAACAGCAATGTACTTGTAAGAGAAAAAGAAAAAAAAGGCTTCCAATGTCATTTATCAATATTTCTGACATAATGGCATGCAGCCATGCCATGTCAAAATATTCATTTTTTTTCCTTCAATGGCACGCTAACGTGTGTCATAAAAAAAAGAGGAAGATTCCCCAATTATTGCTTGATGTTGTATGTGCTTCCAAGTGCTGCATCAGCATTTTTAGTTTTGTTAATCAATTCTCGTGGCATATGCATGTTATGTGTACCTTCAAAAAAGTTTACTTTTTCTGTTTTTTATAATTTTTTTCTCAGTTGACGAATCTCTTTACTTCCTTTTTCAATCATGCTTAAGTCCTACTGGTCCACATGACACTATCACAAATAAAAAGATAGTGTCAGCTAAAGATTGGTACATTTTGAGTTATTTTTTATTTGTGATTGTTGATTCACAATTAAGACATCAACCATGTACTAATCTTTGAGTTGTCTAATATTATGATTGATAGTATAATTTGGATTAACTCTTTGAATTATTAAAAGATAACTAAGGAATGAGGTATGTTAACAATTTCCAATTATGATAACAGAACCCACGATAGGAATCATTTATCCTCTATGGCTTTAAATTTTTATATTTTTTATTTTTCATATTCTAATAACATTTAAAGTAAGTACTTTTTGGTCAATTGTTTATGAAATTGGCAATTAAATCAATAAAAGCTTAAACACTCTCTGTAATAGTCTACGGATCAAGTTTATTTTATAAATATAAATTTAAAATTTTATTAGAATATATATATATATATAATGATATGGAATAATAGTATATACTTTTGAAATGTTTTTAGAATGTATATAGAATATTATGGAATAACAGTATATTTACTCTTGAAATGTTATTAGAAATATATATATCATTCAACATATGGTTTGATCATATAATCTATCTTAGTTTTTTAGTAGGAAATGTAAAAAATTAAATGTAAAGTTATCGTTAAATACTGTGGAGTAAGAACACATTTCCAGCTCTCATTTCAACGCAAATAGCTGGAAATTAGAGCCGTTGGATGTAGACGGATGACGGTTGACAAGCTCGAAAATGCCTGTATATATGTCGTTATTTAGGGATTTTTTGAGGTTAATCACTAAACTTTTTATTTCCCTTAATGCTTGAGTAAGGGGTCGAACCCTAGGGAGGCGATAGGAAAATTCAGTTTTCCTCAAATTAGGGATTAGCACTCGAGTTTTAATAGCTATGATTCTTTTTTACTTTTAATAGATTTTATGATTAGTTAGCAATCCTTCACAAAAATTACTCACTAATCCTCTAGTAGGTTGTTTAAGTATCCAATGGATCTTAGATTCTTAGGATGTTACTGTAACAAATATCTAGATCAACAGGTTGAAGTGTGCTTAACGTGTTTGTTTATCCTGAATACTTAATGCAGCTTGAATATTTTTTTATTTTCTTTTTATTCAATCGAAAATGATTTAGAGAAGAAATTGATCACAGTAGTTAATACCAGTCTTTTTATAAGGATGTATTCAAATTTCTCATAGACTAGAAGGCCTAAGGTAATATTTTGTAGTAATTTGTATTTTTTTGATTGATTTCTCACGGATTTAGAATGTTAAGAAGAATTTTTATTATTTTTATATTTTATTCCACCCTGATTAATTCGGTATTGCAAAAATATCCTATGATTGCAAATCGTGAATGTGATTCACGATTTGCTGAATTTTCAGAAGCACGAGCATGAATTTTTTGATTTTAACAAACAAATGTGATTCAAAATAGGATAGGGACAATCGATCTAGGCTAATTGATTTGAAATCAAACTAAAATTCACCAGCTAAAAGAATTTAAATCGGAACATAAAAAAACAACAGCAAGCGTAAACGGAATGCTAATTTCATAAAATCAAGTATGAAATAAAGTGCAAAAAGCAAACAGGAATAAATCTAGAGGTACCGGAAGCTATCAGGGAATCAATCTGAGCCAATCCCGAGCAACGAACGCCAAGTTTTTCCACTGATTTTGGCTTGAACTCGACAAAACATGGAGGCGATAGATCTGCAAAATTCCTGCTCCAATCAGTCTCCGAATCGCTACTGCTGATTCTTGAGTCTTGAAGGAGGCTAGGCGATCCTTCCTTCAGCTTAAAAAATAAGAACGATCGTTAATTTTTTGATTTTGCCCTTTTATCGCCGTGGAATCAGAAGAACAAGTTCTTCCGACTCCGTTACAACAGTCGTCTTCTGCGCGCTATACGTAGTGTGCACGACGCAGACTGGTTAGGCCATGTGGCGCGATGGACTGCTGTGCATTGTGCGCAAGGTCAGGCGTGCGTGTGAAATGCATGAAACCTTTGACGAAGGCTATAATCCGCTGATTCATCCACATAGTGCTGCACAAGATTGGGTTAAGTGACACCTGATTCATCCATGTAACAGTACGTGCCTTGCGCTACGTGCCGCACCTTATGTGCGACACGCATGACATACGTGCATGCGTGTCATGCACCGAAGGGTAAGTGCGGTTTGTGATTCGTCCGCACTCTCCTTGATTCATCTCGCTGCACACTAAACACCCTTTAGTGCTTAAACTGGCCTAATAAAGGCCAGTTTCATAAAAAAATGTTTTTAAATGGAAAAACACCTAAAATAAATGCTAAAAAATGTACTAATACCTAAAAAAGGATTTTATTATTTTCTAAAGTTCAATTTATTTATTTATTTTCTTTTTATTTATGGAAATAGGTCAATTAATCATTTAGTTTCATTTAAAATTCATCTTGAAAACATTTAAAGTGTAAAAACTGACCAAAATATTGATTAAAAGTATTATTTAACTTCCAATTCAAGGAATTTATTATTTTAACCTAAAATGATGATAACATCGTTTAAAATCCATGTTTTACGCATTTAAAGCCCAAAAATATGATGAAATTGGCATTAATTTAGCTTCTATTTGCATGTTATGAACGGTCTTGGGCGGATGCAACAGGACTGAATGGCCTTCAATTCAGTTATCTATCCAGGGCCCTTTTGTTTGTCCAATTTGTCATTCGCCGGGTTTCTTCATCGTCACAAGTCCATCAATAGTCCCCTTCCATTATTTGTTCGTTACAGAAAAACAGGACAGATAACGAACGTATGGATCACAGAACGGGGCCTTTTTAGAACAATATTACTAGAAATTTAGGATTTAGGCTAGATCCTCAATCCCTCATCCCCATTTGATAATCCAAATCTGCCTACCCTCTTCCAATTGTACTGCCAAGAGCCGTTACCCACTTGTGCTCATAGGCCCGGCCTTGAGCTTCATCCTCCAAGCACCCATCCTCTCCACAAGTCTATCAAAGGTGACAAAGTCTTCCTCGTCTTCTCTCTCTTTTGTATTGTTTTTAAGTTAATTTTGGATTGGATTAGTTATTCTTTTTGTTGCAATCTTTGCTCTTCTTATGTATTGAGCATCCCATCTCTTTTCTACTTCTATGGTGCCTCCCATCTCTCACATTCCCGTTTGTCTTTGTCTCTCCCTCTCCATTTAAACTCCTTATCTTACTTAAACTACTTAACGAATAAACGATCACCTATTGATAAAGTGTTTATGCGATCGTTCTCTACTCTTCTTCTCTTTACCTCTTCATTCTTTATCCAATTGACTGTTCATCTACCTTTCTTCTATAACTCCATCTTTCTACTGTCGTACGCAGGACCTCACAGCAGCAAAGAAAGTGGTAACTAAAATACCCTCCAATTTTTTCATGGAGCTTGGATTTCAGGGATGAAAAGAATGTGAAGCAGCAGTTCTTCCGAATGGAGCTCTACCAGTTCTGTAGAAAACCTGTATCGTAAGAAGCTCTCCAAATTCAGTAAATTTTCAACATTCCAAACGACGAGATCATATTCCGCAGAGGATTAAGAGGCTATTATTATGTCCTGAGTAGTACAATGAAAAACAATTTCTGGGGCAGTGTTCTGCCAGTGAGCTGACGAAGGAAGCTGGCACAGGTTGCAGACTTATCATGATGAAACACAACAGTCACGTTGGACACTTCGTGTTCGTGTAGAGGTGGATTCTAAATGCAATGAATTAACATGAATGAACATATATGATTTCAAGAAAATCAATGTCAAGAAATATTCCACTCGGTTATAAATGAGATGTAAATCAGCAGACAACACGTGACGGGTTTTGTCACAATCGAGCTCCCAATGATCCGTATAATCAGTTCAAAGCCAACAGTGTAGGGGTCGTCTCGTGCATGAGTGTCCACACCATCACCGAGAACGAATCCAATCCAATACCGCCAATGATATATTCTATTAATATACGTAAGAGGCTATCCCTAGTATCGCACTTAAAATCCACTCGAAGGCAGAGGAGCAACGCAGACACCAGTACTGAAAGACGTACCTAATCACGGTAGAATAAAGAGGAAAGATAAAACCTGGGTTCGGATGTAGTGGAGGATGAGAATCGTCCAAGTGGGTGGACCGGAGCACGAACGTGGTAACACCCGAATAACAAAGGTAGTCGACAAAGGGGCATCAATGTTGCGTGACAATGGACGCACAACAATCCTTCGATAGATGCCAAAATAAGTTCCAGATGTAGCAACTCCAATAAGAGTAGAAGATAGGCAGCACGTGAATCAGATGGTAGAGGCTAACGTAGGTGGAAGTCACGTGGGTGTAGCAACAACGATTCTTCCTCCAACAGTCTCACCGAAAAATGTGTTAAGGAGTCCGCACCGGAAGGCGTGTGCGTCAACTCGCCGAGTCAACAAGACATGACTGACTAGAAGCTAATCCAGATTAGATAGTAAAACTCATATATATGCTATACTCGTTAGAGGATTAGCAGATAGGATTAAATATAGGATTAAACATAGAATAGGATGAAATTTAGACGGTTAGGATTAAATCTAGATAGAGTTATAAGAGATAGGATTACAATGGGTCTACAGCACCGATCGACGGTCACGATTGGTGCGCCCATTTAGTTATAACAGTTCAGATCTAATCATACGACGTTATAAGAGTTAGGGCTCACCGCACCGATCGACGGTCACGGTCGGTGCAGCCTCTGCATTATAACGGCGTAGATTAGATCAGAATTCCAAACAAATATATCCGTTGTAGTTCTATTACAACGGATACATTTTAAACAACAGACACTTACTATTTTTATGTATTATAGCATTATAAATGCAGATTAAATGTAATAATCACTTTGTGGAGAATACAACGATCTTCTGAACTATATTCTCGGTGTCATCTCCTCTTCTTGTTCTCCATTCTCCTGTCTCTACTTCTTCTCTCCTTCTTTCAATCTCTGCAAGATTCTCTCACAGAACGATCTATCGGCACTGTGAATGATGAACGAGTGGGAATCACAGGGAGAGACGATCAGAAAGGAGCATCCTGCAAAGAAACTGATGAAGATCTATGGCAATTTGGGGTTCCTCGGGGTGAGGGATCAGACTCCAGATCAGGAGGGACTTAGTTGCCTATGGGAATAATCATTCCTGATAGGGTTCGGTGACTGTCTGATTATTACAACGACGCCGCCGAAATTGATCTGATCGTGGATAATAATTCCACCGAATGTCGGAGGAGCAGCAACCCCCCGTTGAGAAGCCGTAAAACACCAGATAATTACTATGGAGAAGAAAAAAAAGAATGATTCCCTCGTTGATGAGAATAGGCTGCCAGGATATCATTTGCACAGGGAAATCCACAAGGCGTAAATTGATTTTCTGAAGCTTGATTGTCGATAGTGCTGGTGAAGGAGACCGATTTTCACCCAACGATGGGAACTATCAGGTAACTACCGATTCACCGTTAGATGAGCCGTGGGAAAAATCTAACTCCACTATTTTGTTCTTTTGAACTACAATAACGGAGAAGGAGAGGGGCACTTCTTGCACACATTCATATTTTTGAAATTTATAGCACGTGCATTCATACATCTACATGTCATATCATCATTTAGTAGGAGTCCCCTTCCCTTTATGTAGTATCTGGCTTTGTCAATGGTTTGTACACGTAGTGGCGCGCAAGAGGACTACCCGTTGGCTCATGATTGGGAGAATGATGCTTGCATTTATGATCTTCCTTTAGAAGGTCAGGTTTACACGCACCGTCTGAGCACTTACCTTGACAATGATGATCGAGATACTCATTCGGTGGACACGGAATCATATTCATGTTATTGGAGCTCACCTCATAGCCGGATACGACCCCGCCGATGACCATCCCAATTTTATCAGTCACCTGAGTCGTTTACCGCTAATGCTTATGAGGCAAGCCCGACAAGTGAATCGACCTTTTTCCTACCCTCTCCTAGACGCTTGGCATGACAGTTGGACGATTTCTATCGACAATGAGATGATCCTTATCGCATGCAGGATGATCGTTACCAGGAGGATCGCCAAGAGATTGATCGGCATCTCTATCATGATGATTGTTACCAGGACAATCGCCATCAGGGCGATCAGGATCCCTACTCCAATGATCGTTGCCAGGACGATCATCATCACTACGATTACTGTCGACAACAGAATGATCACTATCAGGATGACCGTTACCAGGATGATCGCCATCCAGACGATCATGATCACTTCCATGATGATCGCTACAAGGATGAACACCATTAGGGAGATTACGATCACTACCCGGACGATCTCTACCAGGATGATTGCCATCAGGATGAACATTATCGACATCATAATGATCACTATCACGACGATCGCTATCAGGATGATTGCCACCTAGATGATCGTCACCAGGAAAATCACTATCGCCTGCGAGACGATCGTCACCATCAACGGGACGATCGTTACCAGGACTACCACCCCCAGGATGATCGTTCTCGAGAGCAAGACAACAGCTATCATCCACAAGATGACGATCCTAGACAGCATGATGATCTCTACCCATATCGTGATGATCACTACCATAACGATCGCCGCATGGATGATCCCTACTACGGGCATGATGATTACGATAGATATTCAGATGACTATTCTTCGCCGCAAGACGACCGCCATAAGCAGCAAGAAATACATCAGATAGGAGGACCACCTTATGACCACCAGAGCCTACATCGCGAGCAGATCCCTATCCAATACCCAGCTTCGGGTGGATCATATCCATTGCCACCTACTTATGTTAGCCCGCCTCTACATCGTGCAAGGATACCCCTATGCACAACCAATGCCTTACGTTCCACATGCATCTCCTGCATTGCACACCTATGGAGCCCCACTCGCGCCCCAGGCCCAGTAGACATGGTCCAAACAGTGCGAGCGGATCCTGCTCGTGCGGTTGGGCGCATGTGCGGGGCGTTTATGCGATCATTCGCACACGATTTTCGCACACCGCACCGCCCATCGCACAGGGGTCACTGCGGTGCAAAAATCCGACGTTGTGCAGTTTTCAATGTGTCAGCCCCCCCCCTAGGCTCGCCGCCGGCTTCCCCCCTAGCCCGCACCCCCCGCTGCCCGCCCCACCTCTTGCCCGCGCCCACTCCGCCCGCCCCCCTGCCTCCCCCTTTGGCTTCCCCCGACCGTCCCCGCGCCCTCTCCACCCTCCTCCGCCCATGGCCCCCTATCCGACCCGCACTGCGTTTGCAGCCTTCGCCGGCATCGTCTTCTCCGGCGACGTCGTTTGGGCGATTTGGCGGCGCCACCCTGGCCCGTCATATTATTTTAATTATTAATTATATTTATAATTAAACATAGTATATATCACTTATATTAAGAATTAAATATAGTTATTTTATTTTCCAAATCACATTTAAATTTTTATAAAAAATCATTCTAAATGTGCAAATTCACTGCGCCGTGCGGTGCGCTTTTCCGCAGAAAAGTGCACCGCACACTGCACAGGGCAATTTGTGCGTGCGAAAATTCGCACACTAGGTGCAAATTTTCACACCGCACAGCACAACCGTTTCTAAGGCCCAGCATACTTCTTTTGTACCTGTCTTGCCCCATGTCCACCAGGCACCTTGTGTTACGCCCTACATGCCGTCGACGTATGTCTACCCACCGACCGCGCATACTTCGTATGTCTCACATGCGCCATCAATTCCTTATATGCAGAATGACCCACCGGTGCTGCACGCGCCTTATGCGTTAGCTACACACTACGCCACATTCAGGGTGTTATCAAACTTTAGACACCTCACCACCACTTGCAGCACCCACGCCATATGTGTTCCTCGTGCCACATACACCCTTCGAGCAATATGCCTCAGGCGACCTATACGTCATCGGCCACATACTAGCCTTCTCACATTGCTTCAGAGTGTGACACTCGGTTTGATGAGCCCCCAAAGAACTATGACGCACAATATGATGCTTCTTATCCGTGACTATCCAACAACGAGTATTACGGTGATGCTATAGAGCCTCCTCGTAGACCTTGTCATGTTAGGACCACTAGGAGGACTAGGAGAAGTGCTCGTAATTTGCTAGATGCATGTACATTTAGGACTTCTACTGAGTCCCCACCAGTTGATTGTGTCCTTCCCCCCGCTTGAGCTAGAGGAGCTCAAGACTGCCCATGGTGTTACTTTTACGTTAGACCCACTAGAAGGGCCTCCGCCAATGCCGAGGCTATAGTTTACTTTTCTTACCAAGCCAGCCATAGATGCGCTCGATGCCATGCCTAGTGAGGACCTCTTGGTAGAGACTCTGATAGAGACTCCGCCCCAGCAGACCATTAGTGAACTGGAGCTAGTAGAGCTCGATGATACGAGATGTTATGATTTCCTGGAAGACCATCCAGAATAGTTTCAACTCTTTGGAAAACTTCAGTTTACCTCTCCCGGTATGTATGAGCTAGCCGAACTTGTGGCTAAGTCTAGTGATGGATTCCCAAACGAGCAGCCGAAAGAGCCTCTGCCATTGCACATGCTACAGTATACGGTTCCCTTAGTTCTAGAGTTAGTTGAACCGTTGGTTACCTTTAATTATCGATTCTTTGTAGGGCCTCTAGAAGAGCCTTCGCCCTTGGCGATGTTACAGCTTGGATTTTGTACTAATCTAGACTTAGACCCACTTTTAGTCATGCTTCCCGTTTATATCATGCAAGAGCTTATGGACGGAGTTTCTACGTGTTAATGTGATAGATGTGCTTTTCGGGCTAAAACTTGTACAACGCGTCCCCACGGATGTGAATCACATTCACGAGAGGAGGTCTGATGCACCTCCGAATTTCTTTTTCCGATCGCATGCCCTATTTGCGAGGTACATTTGGAAGCCGATGTGGCTTCTCCGTGATACATGAGTTGGACTTACTATGCCTTACCCCTCCGCCATGGATACATGGCATGAGGTAGACCTATCTCTCATATATTACTTAGTCTGTTATTGTGATATGAGATATTTCATGATGTGAGAACGGGTTACCCCCTGGGCAGAGCTCGCTACCTTATCACTAGTGATTTACGTCATCGATTTGATTATGTCCGATACCATGTACGGCCAGATACTGTGTAAACCCCTTGAGCATACACTCTTAGTCTCGCATTATAGGTCCTTAGAATATGGCATTTGTCCATCATGTGAGAGAGTCATGTCATAATATTCATACATGCATTGCATTCCAACATGAGATGTATGAACTTGTTGCCGATTTACATCGATGCCCAGACAGTTACTATGAGGGTGACTTGGTTATGGATAGGTTGAGGCCTGCGAGATACTCTTCATGGGTCACTACGACGCTTTGGGCTCATAGTGGCGGGCCTTTCTCGATAGTCCGGATGGTTGGAAAGATAGCATGCATCACGAGTATTTCTCCTAATTTAGAAATATGCCCCATCATCGGCGTGTCCAACCTTGAGTCGTACCAACCCATGTCGCCTCTTTTCTCCACCAAAAATCCATCCCATTCTAGCCCTAGTAATTTACAGTCATTTGTGAGTGAGTTTGCTAGTCTACCTTCTCTAGATTGCGCCCCACTAAGGCATGAGAGCATAGAGGAGGTACTATGGGAGGTAATTAACGTTGCAAGGAAAGGAGGCATAAAACGACTGTTCCTTATTCGATGGGAGGCCCCCCCTCCCAATGAAGCACCTTGGGACACACAAGAAGATCTCCACCCACCTGTCCAGCGTGAGCTATCCTCTCGACACGATCCAATTGGCCTCAACCTCAATACAGTGGAGCTTTCCCCACTCTGGGAGGATGATGGGAGACCTTGTCAACCCGTTTGTCATGCAAAGGCACACGAGCGATACCCAGCCTTCGGAGTACCCGGCCTCGTCAACGGCCTATAAAGATTTGATGTTATCTTTCCTTGCAATTCCTTATTTAGTAGGCCATGTATGTTGGTCAGTTATTTGTTTGTTTATTTGTTTATTCACATGTGTCTGGACCGTTGTATGTCTACACGTTGCAGGTGTGTTAGCGCATGTGTGGGTACTCGTGTGCCTCTCTCTCTCCTATTAGGGGGCCCTACTAACTCTTAAGTGTGTCTTTTCTACTTTATTTCTAAGGAGGGAAGGTCCATATTTGCCCCTATAAAAGGTGGGGCCTGCCCATAAAAAAGAGAAGGGAAGAAAGATTGAAAAAATGTGATTTTTAATATTTTTTCTGATTTTTTTGTCTTTTTTTAGCTTTCAACATATTTATGAAAA
This sequence comes from Wolffia australiana, assembly GCF_029677425.1. Taxonomy (NCBI): domain Eukaryota; kingdom Viridiplantae; phylum Streptophyta; class Magnoliopsida; order Alismatales; family Araceae; genus Wolffia; species Wolffia australiana. The sequence goes on from NC_135845.1 coordinate 10,650,109, forward strand.
TGCCAATGAGAAGTTAAGAGAGAGAAAGGAAACCCTAAAGTTCACCGGACACCGCCGCTGCCATCGTCGAAAACCACCACCGTCGTGTTTGTCGTAGCTCCGATCGCCGCTCTTGAGGCCGCCCAACGCGACTAGCGGCAGCCCAGCGCCGCTAGTGCCCACCAACCGCCGCCAGCGGCCGCCGACCGCCGCCAGCAGTCGCCCGCGCAGCCCGCTGCCCGTCCAAGCATCTCAAGGCCACCCATGTCGGCCGTTGACGCCCCAAGTCATCCGCGGACTCGTGGCCCGCTCGTAGCCGCCTAGGCCATCCGCGGCTGCCCTCGGCAGCCCACATAACCCGCAGCACCCCGCAACCTCCTAGGCCGTCCGCGGCATCCCGCGGCAGCAGTGGCCACTTTTGTGAATCATAATTGTGATACAAAACCTCCTTGAAAATTTATATAAGATCAGGTATATGAATCATAATTGAGTTGATGTTTCATTGATGTGCTGAAGCGAGCTGATGTGCTCATCGCAAAGGCCCCACAAAAATTTCATGTGATAAACCCAAAATATGTCATGTAATTGTACATATTTTAAGGGCATTTTGGGTTCATTTCATGTGTATTTTCTCTAATTTTATAAGAATTAAATATTTCCTGCCCTAGATAGAGGAAATGATAAAATAATGCTTTTTAACTTCATTTTTATGCATGCTAGACAATGTAAATATTTCTTAGTTTAAATATACATTAAAGACTTGTTTAATTTTATAATATGCTATTTAGTATGTTGTTTATGAAAGTGCAGGGGTGAGTCTGTACTGAATTTGAAGAAAAAAGTAGAGAAAATTTTAATGAAAATAATAAAGAGATAAAAAGGGAGCCCTATGGGGCTGGTTAATGAGCAAACCAAGTGGTGAGCCTCAAGCCAACAGCCAGGCCAGCAAGCGCAAAGCACTCAAGCCAGCCCAACAGCCTGTGAAGGCCATGAGACATGGAAGCCCACAAAGCGAGGCCCGCATAGAGCACAAAACATGCCCACAAAGGATGGTATGGAAGTAGTATGACTTTCGGTTTAATTCATTTAGCTTTATATATAAAATTTTATATATTGTCTCGCATTTTAGAAATTATTGATGTGGGATCTTAATACCATTACACATTTTTGAATCGTCATGGGCTGAGCCATAGAGTCAGAGCATGATTCTGGAACAACTGGCGGTGATCAAAGGAAATTAAAAGTAAATCGAGACCGGGCTTCGAGCCAGACTGGCCCTAAGCTCCTATTTTTGGGCCGTTTTAAGTGGACGGATACAATCCCATCTATCTGATCTTCTTTAAAAAAATATCAGACGGTGAGGATCTATTCTGTCCCGTTTAACATATATTTTTCTAATCTTTTCAGGCTGACATAGATTGCGGGGCCCTGGGCCAAACGAATGAGATGATAGGGTGGTGACAAAGTGGCTGACGGGGAACTGACGTGGACCGCTAACGTGATGGTAGATAAAAATCAACAGCCAGGGCATTTTCATCTAGTTTTGCCCATGGCCATCGACGCTGGCGGTTGGAGGCCATCTTCATCTGACAATGAGGGACCAACAACCATCCAACAGCCTGAGAGGACTCCTAGGGTTGTCATCCTCCATCAGATGGCCTCTGGGATCCTTCTTGAGCCTTTAAAGAGTCCCCCAATGCTACAATTTGAGTATATCTCGTCGCAGAAATGAAAATGAAGGCGTAGGTTCCTCCTGAGTTTGGAAGCAAGACGGCGGCGTAGTGACAACGCTGGTAGCTGCAGAAGACTTGGGAAGGTTCCGGTAACTCTGAACTCTCCTCGGTTGACATTTGGTACTTTGACACTTCAAGTGTTATTCAAGCTTGTTTAATCAGAAATCTTGTTCCGTTCAATCATGATTCATCTCCGAGATACGATTTGAGCATAGTATCGAACACCTGGCATGTTTGATACTTCATTTTCTATTTCATCTAAGTTCGTTTTCAAAACCTTTTTATCGACAGGCTTATTACAGGTAGTCCGTCAAGCGCCTCCAGGGGGTTGAATACTACTACCGGACTTCCTTCAGGCATTTCGTCGAAGACCTCAAGGGCGTTCGACAGAAGACCCTTCTTACCTTCGATTTCCTCTATAACCCTATATAAAATACTTATAAAAATCATAGTATAAGTAAATTACTATGTATATCTCTCTTTCTTCGATCCCCTAATGGGCATTTGGTCGAACACCTCTCATGTGTTCGACTAAATCGTCCCATAGCTTCTTGAAATCAACTATAAATACAAATATAAACTATATAAAATCATATAATACTAAAACACCCATTATTCATTAAATCGACTCTACAAAAATCCATAAAAATACATATAAAAATATCAAAAATACCTATACTAGTTTTATACTAAATAGTTCACCCATATCAGTAGTATTCTATAAGCATGGGGTATCTTATAGTGATATAATTAATTCTTAACTACTACAAGTAACCATTTATTCCCTCTTAATATCTCTATATACTTATGTAACCACTTAGTATATAATATTGGATACTCATCCTCTTCCGATCTACATTCTTAATAGATATAAGTATATATTTCTCTTGCTTACCTATCTAAATTAAATAGTCTTTCCCTATCTATCTAGCTTCTCCATCTTTATCTCACTCTTATCAAATTACTTATTCTTATTGAGTTCTTATCTAGCCTTTTACTAACCATATTATTACCCTTCTTAAATATAATATCTAACCTCTTCAAATCTTCATTATTCTTAGTATCTCTAGTACATATATAGAATCTTATATATATTCTCCTCTATGACTATCTTATTAAACTAATATCCCCTCTACTTATTAATTAGTTATCTCTTCTCATTCCCATTATCTTTTGTAATATTACTACCTGTCATTAACTAATATCTCTGGAGTTTCGCAGTAAAGGAGATAAGAGATTCACCTGTGCTTAAATAATGTAATCTGTAATCAGCTACTCTGAATTTCCGCTTCATCAAAACAAGTGAGTTTACACTAAAGTCCCTCGTGAGGATAACAAACCTCATATTCCGCTGTACAAAGTCAAATAAATTCTCGATCTTTTGCACGACTCGTTTCTGGTTAAGAAAGATTCATATTTCCACGCGTGGCTAGTCCCGGTCCGTGTTTCCCCTACCAATCTGTCCCGCGTACGACTTGACTTCAGTCGGTGTAATCAAAGTCCCGTTCATTCCCGCGTGAATCTTTCTCTTTCTGGGTCAATTCAAGTGCTCTCCAAGAAAGAAAAAAACCCGTTAAAATGGGTTCTCTTTCGCTCTGAAACTTACCATTCGAGATTTTTTAACGATGCAGGGCCACCCAGGAATTGTTCTTCTTCTCTGTTTACTCGTGGCTTTCCCAAGCGAAACGCTCTGTAGAACTTTGTTGGACGTCTCGTACTATGATGATGTTCAAACATACACTGTAGATAGCTTGCATGGGAGGCGCAAAACTACGTTAAAACGGGCAGATTTACAGCGGTCTGCCGGACAGCAATGGACTCGAGAACCGCCTCCGCCGCCACGAAGAAATCCACCTAGATCAACTCGTTCACCCAGGAATCCGCCGCCGCCGCCGCGGGCATGTCCACCACCACCAAGATCAATAACAACGAAGTAGCATCTTCGTTGCCTACCGAAGATGAGCATGATTAAACTCCCTCGACTGCCTGTATGAATTATCTCATGAGGGGGACTTTCGTTTACTTGTAATCGAACGCAGTACGAAATTCTCCCGGCTAAATCTTATTCCTTTTGTGTCTTTGATTTGTTGTAGATTGGTGCAGGAGATGACTTCTTGCCTGATTATTCACATGTCTTAGACAGTCATGAAAGTTGCCTGTGTGAATTAGCACATGCGGAGGAGTTTTCATTTGATTCTCGTCGAAACAAGCATGAAATGTTCTCGACTAAACCCTATTCCTGTCGTGTCTTTGATCTGTTCTAGATTGGCGCATGAGATTATTTCTTGTCTGATAATTCGAAACCAGCATGAAATTTTCTCGATTTGATCTTATGTAAGTCTTCTCTTTGATTTGTTGTGAACCGGTGCATGAGATAGTTTCTTGTCTGATAATTCATTCACATGTCGTAGACAACCATAAGCTCCCCCGGTTGCCTGTTTGCATGACCCAAATGGGGGGCTCCATTTGATTGATGTAAAACGAAGTATGAAATTTCGTCCATTACATGTAATTTGTATTTTCTCTTTGCTTCATTGTAGATTTGTGCATGAGATAGTTTCTTGCCTAAGAGTTCACCTGTCTAAGACGAGCATGATAAGCTATCCGCTTCCTAGATGAATAATTCCACGAGGGGGATTTTCATTGATTGTCGTCGAAAGCAATATCAAATTCCCCGAATAAATTGTGTTTTTTTGTAAGTTGGTGCATGAGAGAGTGGTGATGTTCTTCCTAAAAAATGAACCTCCTGCACTAGTATGGCCCTGAGATCATCTGTCTCAATACTATAAAAGAGGATGTGGGGTTCATGATGGTAGCACATTTGGGCTCTCGCATGAGATTCTCAGTAGCTTGGGGAAGAAAGAAGATAGGGTTTAGAAGAAAAGTAAGCGGTGAGAAGAGAAAATGGAAGTTAAATGTATAATGGTAAGATAAACTTTGTCAAATTTTAATTTGTTGCGTTGGTATTGACGATCATTCAGATCAAAGATATCACTTAGTCATGGTAAATGTACTTAGATGATTTTAAAACTTGATGGTCATGGTTCTGGTGGTCTGGGCTTGGATATTTTTCTCAGCTGTAACGATCGTCAACGTGAATCAACTTTGAAATTTTAGAAAGTGCATGTTTCAACGCAATGTTAATGATTTGTTTCTCGTACAATTCAAGGATCATAGTACTTTTGAAGAAAATTTGTTTTGGCCTACAATTCAGACAGAAGGTGAATTATGACAAGGACTCTATCACGTGGGGTTGGCCTAACTGACCAACGGGTAGGTCTACCACCCCAACTTGACTAAGACTCTAAGAGGGCCAAAGAATTACCAATACTAAATATGATTATATATTAATTTAAATATATTATATATTCTAAAATAAATTTTAATAAATTTTAAATCATTGATAATGATAAATTTTGAACTAAGAATAGGTGAACCTACTGAAAATTTTCAGGTTAGTTTAAATCCTTATTTTATATGCTAGCTGGATTTGGAAACAAATAAAACTTTATACGGAAAAATAATGAAGATAATGAATACTATAGCAATATTAAGTATGCATGAAGTTATTCAATTTGGTTCAAATTACTGAGAGAAAAATAGATAAACAAAAAAGAAAACGATAGAGAGAGATTTACTTAAAGAGAGACTCCAGGAGTTTGGTTTGGGGATGTGTAGAGATATAGAGAGGGCAAGACGAAATAAGATAAAAATGGGTCGAGTAGTGATAACACCCCGAATTTGGTCTTTATTTCATGCTATTAGCACAATTTTATGCATTTAAAGAGCTTAAAATAGGGTTGTTATCATCCAATTACATGAAAAAACTGTTTTCAAGTGATTTCTACTTTTTTCCCTAATTTTCTGTTAATTCTATGAATTTTAAGGGATTTATTTGAGCTTGAAATAATTGATTTTGAATCGAAATGGCAAGTTTAATATTTGATTTTGAGATTTTTCAGTACGAGGATGAATCAATGAATTTTCTAGAATTTTCTAGGATTTTTTACGATTTTCTAGGATTTTTCTGTGATTTATTTGAAGAGGAAATGCATTTTTTCTAAGAAAAAAAGATATATTTATAAAGAAACAAATGAGTATTAAGAAAATTTTCGAACTTTGAAGGGTTTATTGTAATTTTTTGTTGCAATTATACCCTCAAAACAGCTCTCGGTCGTGGTTGCAGGCGTAAAGATGTTACTTAAAATTTTCTAGGGTTTTATTGCAAATGATTTAATATTTGTTTTAATATTTTAGGGAAAAAAACAGGAGGAGAGAGAATGCGCAAACGGCATATACACAAATATTTTTTGGGCGGCATCCATCCGTAATTGTATTTTTTGAAATGGGTTTTGCCGCAAAAAGGCCAAAGAGTTTTTCGCGTGTCGACGTGGCATCATCGTGGCCGTTGGATGAGAATCCAACAGCGCTTGAGGAGGGGTCGACGCTGGGAGGTAAGTTTGCCGCCCGCGTGGCGCGTACAACGCGCACGCACGGGAGGTGACGTGGCGCTTGTGGATTCGCCCGCGGGGCGGGAAAGGCATGGGCCACATGCGTGTTATATTTATACTCCTGATTTGTTTTACCTTTTTTCTGTCTATTTTTATTTTTCGCCGGGGGTACGTGGCACAACGAGAGGGCACCTGCCTAAAGAAGTTGAAACGTCGCCGCCAATGAAAAGATGACACCTCAGCGAGCGGTTAGAAGAAGAAACAAATTAAATAAATGATTTAATCCAATGGCTAATATTGGTTTAAATTTATTTATTCATAACTTTCGATCCAGAAGTCCGATTGAGATTATTTTTTTATAGATTTTCTCGTCTTGATCCCCTCCTTCTATTTGTATGTTTGGATTATTGAGATCAAGCCTGCATTGATAGATAAAATTTAATTACTCATTAGGGGTAAAATGGTAATTTTGCCATTTTACCTAGGTATAAAAGCCGAATTTTGAGAGGGTGTCATTCTTGATGGTGCTCTATCACAGCTGCAAGACAGAGAGGAGCCCCATCCTGGATCAACCTGTTTGGTACATTTCCCTTCTTTGTATTTGAATTTTGGTGCATTTTGAATGAAATTAGTTCAAATTATTGATTGTTCTTCTTGATTCTGGTCTGAAATTCTAAATCGCTTGGCTTGAGCAGTATGTACAAGCCCTGATTAGGATTGAGAGGAGAAATTGAGAGATTTATCTAGGTACTCAACTGCATGCCCAAAGAAAACTCTAAAAAAAACTTTGAATTCTAGGGTATTAAAACTTTGTTTTTTTTATTTTTATTATCTAATATTGTAGTCAGTTCTGAATTATCAAATTTAAAAAAACAAACAAACCAAATCAAAACTTTCTTCTTAAATCCCTGTAAAGTGAATTCCTTCATCCTCTCATTTGGATCAATTAATTCAACTTAGAGTTCCCTAAATTCTTCTACTCTTCCCATTTCTTCTACCTCCCTCTCTAAATTCCCTTTTCTAATTAGGTTAGATTGATCTTCATTGAAGATCAAGTTTGTCCTAATTATTAAAAAAATCATCAAATTGAACTCCTTACTAGCCTCCCTTGGACGATACCTTCACTCATCATTGTGCATCTTAAGTGAGGCTTTATAAATTTTATTGTATAAGCTAAAATTGACAACGACAAGGGTTAAAATTGCATAAATTTTACCCCTATTTTTGGTTTATCAAGTAGGAAAGAGAGCCTAAGAGACAAGTTGGTTAACAAAGATACAGATGGAGAGGGAGAAATATCAAGGGTGGCATACATATGGAGAAATAGATAGATAAAGAAAATTAAAAAGGACATTTTTTTCTAGAATATACATTGAGAAGAGAAAGACAGAGTGAGAAGAAAATATATGGGTTTATACGATAAAGATATAAGATATCAAACAGATGTTTTTAGAACATTTTATGCATTTCCTCTAATTTTTTAAAATGGCAAAAGTCTTGTATTCCCTCATTAAATTCATTAAAATAGGAATTTATCCATTAGTTCAAACCGTCTTCACTTTCATTTCCAAAATATCATAAATCAAAAAAATTAAATGTATGAATATTTTTACTAAAAATAAAACACCAAATAAAGATATTTTCATGCGTTCAAGGGTAAATAATTCCCTCGTGAATAATCGCGGAAAACATGCAATTGAGTTTCATGTATAAAAGTAATTCATATTTTTTTATTAACTTAAGGCACATATATCATACATTGTGTAACCAATTTTGAATATTTCTAGCCAGATTATACCAATATTTAAATAATAAACTATTCCTCAATCAAATGACACAGCATGAGAGTAAAATATGGACGGTAAGTTATTAACTATGAATATCCTGATGACTTATAAAATCTGACCATAAATTCTAAAAATTGAATGAGGCATTGAATTTCTAAAATATATTGTTTTAGATGTAATATCCTAAATCACGATTTATTACAGATATATAGATTTGAAGACTACAATGAAATAATTACCTTCATGTAACTTGTCTCAGACCTACTTATATGATGCCATCCCCTTTACTATTTACAGGATCTACAGAATGCATAAACCTTTAAATACCAGACTTAAAATTATTGGGCCAGTGACCCCCATGTCGTCTTAGGAGGGAAGAAGTAGAGAAAGAAGAAAGATCAGAAAAAAATAGGTTTATAACAATACTAAACGTTATATCATGCATCTTTATTTATATTTATATTTATATTTATATTTATATTTATATTTATATTTATATTTCTACTTATCCTTATATTTCTACTTATGTTTATATTTGTATTTATTTTTATATGTTTAATATATTTAATTGTAAAAGGATTCAGGGATTAAAACAAATCAATTTGATAGTCTATTTGTATGATGACATGTCCCTTATTATTTGCAAGATCTGCATAATGCATAAACCTTTCAACACCAATCTTGAAATGATTAGGTTATTAACCCCCATGTTGTCTTAGGAGGGAAGAAGTATAGAACAAAAATATCACAAAAAATAGGTTTATAACAATACTAAGCATGCTATGAAGCATCTCTTCTTTATTCATATTTATATTTATATATAGATATATATATATATATATATATATATATATTTGTATTTTTATCTGTATTTTTATATGTTTACGTATCTGTATCTGTATGTGTATATGTATCTGTAAATTTATATGTATCTATATCTTTATCTGTATATGTATATGTATCTGTATCTGTATCTGTATCTGTATCTGTATCAGTATCTGTATCAGTATCTGTATCAGTATCTGTATCTGTATCTGTATCTGTATCTGTATCTGTATCTGTATCAGTATCTGTATTTGTATCTCTATATGTATTTGTATATGTATCTGTATTTGTATTTGTATATGTATCTATATCTGTATCTGTATCTATATCTGTATTTGTATATGTCTCTGTATCTGTATCTATATCTGTATCTCTTTTTTATTCGTATTTGTATTTATATTTATATTTATACATAGTTAGGTGTAAAACCATTCAGGGATTAAAACAAATCAATTTGATAAACGTTTTCTTAAAATTGGCCCCCTTATCATTCCTTATCGTCTTCACACAAATGGTTACAAGGCCAATCATACTTATCATAAGAAATAGTACTACTCGTGATTACTGATGTTAAATATTTAAATCGTTACAAGGTCAACCATACTTATCATAAGAAATAGTACTACTATTGAATATCTTATGAGTAGGAACATTTGAAATAAACATGTGTGATCACCGCTTTATGATCTCATCATTATTCACAAGATTCACTTTAGTGGATGATGTTGACAGTCATCGCATAAATTCTGACTATATTATAAACATTGCACACAAATAATACTGAACATAATTTATTTCAATTAAGTTAAATAAGAAGTGTGGTTGGTTTTCTGGCCTTGTACTTCCATCATTAGTATCTCCGTCATTTAGACATTTCTCGCTAGCAAAAGGTTAATGATATTCAATTTTAAATTTAAGTGTGATTCTTTATTTGATATCATTCTTACATCTACACACCTTCCCACCAAAAACACCATTATCTTACAAAAAACATGTCCAGGACCTTGGACTCATTGATGTGAAAAATTATTTTTAAAGATGATTTCAAGTCTAAAAACTTTATGTGATGTTTTAATGTAATCCATGATAACATAAAATGTAATTAAACCATCTTATAGGTAAAGAATTTTCTATAAATTATTTAAATTATAATGATGGTGTGAATATTATATTATGGAAAGGTCAAAGGAGGAAGGTATTGACTTTTAAATATATGGATGTATAAATAAAAAGGACTAAGGGGTCAGAGTATGAGTAAGACTGAGGGGTCATTTTTGTTTTCTTCACTCCCAATATTTATCTTCTATCTCTGTAACTTTGTTAGAAAATTAGATAATATTCCATACAAATACACCTAATTTTAAAACCAATGGGTCATTTTTATTACAGATATTATGTTAAAAGTTATGTATAAGATAATTATCTTTTTAGGTTTCTAAAATCAAGTTACAGATATTATACTTCACATTAAGTTTAGTGAATAACTCATTTATGACAAATTTTCCGCACAGCAAATGATCTTCATTTCATGTCAAAATTTCTAACCTTTTTTACATTCTGCATTTATAAGTTAGGTTTTTAGTGATATACAGATATTTGTAAAACGTTACTGAAAACGAATTTAAACTGATGTCAGGTGATATTAACCTCAATAAAATGTTTCGGCTCCGTTGATTACATACCTTAGTGGGTCAAGCTCCCTTCTAGCCATTGCATTTGCAGGCTGCCTTTGGACTCTCTTCTGAGCTATGACCCATTTTTAAGTCTTTGCACTTTATTTTGTGGAATTTTCTTTTTTAAAATTCTAAGATAAAGTATCACACTATGAATTCCAAAAAAAGTAAACTGGTTAAAGCTTATTTATCACATTCACCTCTAAAATCCCATTAGTTATTGAAAAATTATCTTCACTCACAGTAAAGCATGAAAATTAAATAGAAAATGTCAGACCATTCAGTCAAGATGAAATAGTACATCCCTATGCATTAAAATTACATAAAAGATGTGATTTAGTTTTCTTAAGAACAATAATTCGAACTTGAAATATTCCTTTTGCTAAACTGAGGCGTATGAATCACACAATATCAATTCCGTGCAATGGGAGTGACTTCACCTCTTATGTAGGCAGACGAGGCCAGTATTTGTGGAAATGATTCTTTACTTCTCCTAGATTTTTCAAGCATTATGGGAAATAGCTTGATATCAAGCACATAATGTCACGCCATCATTTTCTTCACATCGAAGCACCTTGGGGTTATTATTGGATTGGTGAAGTTTAATTGATCTTCCATTGTCTGCCAAACTCTTAAGCAAGGGCTCCTCCCACCACCCTTCTCTCTCTTCAGCTCCACCCTATATTCATGTGTCTCACTTGTAGTTTACCCTTGGAGGCAATAACCTTTAGGAATATCTCCAATTTCACTACCTTCAATGCCTAATATACAAGAAAGTCCTAAATAGCAAAGTCAATGACCCATTGCTATGCTCCAGAGAACCATTACACATGCATATTCCTTTCCTGAATATCATGATTTTGATCGTATCATCCGATGGCTGAGTGATGCGGGGAAATTCTATGACCATATTTAGTAATGAGAGTATGGTTCGCCATCCATCAGTTTGTTCCATCTTCTCTTTCAAAAATGATGATTCTCTCTCATAATTTCACATCCATATATTACTAGATGTCTTCAAACATAAATCATGGAATGGATATAAACGGGTGCCAATCAATGCAGAATTTATTGGTGATCTAAGTATTAAAAGGCTCAACCATCACATGAAAACTCCATAAATACAAAAAACATAAAAAAAACCCAGCACTTGCTTAAAAGGAATGATGCAATTAACCAACGAAAAAATAGTCAAATCTGATTTTCCCATAATTATAACAGCGCAGGAAGAGAAAAATATTAGGTGCAGCAGAACCCTACAATAATACGAAATCAAGAACTGGTTACTAAAAGGCAGAAACCTGGGCATCACTTTTCAGAAATCTAAGAATGAGCAAGCTGTACAACCCATGGAATTTAAACACTAACTACAGAAAAATAAAACGCCGAAGCCAAACAAAAAGGAGAATGTGGTTAACCAACAAAAAATAGATGAAAATGTATTTTTCAGAATTACAACACTGTATATAAGAAAAAACAATCTTAAGTGAAGCAAAACCCCACAATAGATAGTACATGTATTCTAAATAATGACGGCAGAATAGAGGATATAGTTGGCATTTGCTGGCCAAATGAGATCCTGCTCCCCAGTCCCCCGAAAGAAGACAGCTGATTTTCTGCAATTACAGCGATCACCTCCTGCATGCAGTCATAATAAGCTATTTAAAACCTCACAAGTCAAACTAAAAGCTAGGAAAATATTTCAAATAGTATTTACCTGAGTTGCACAATCCATTTCGTACAATGAATTTGCCTCTCCCGTCCGCACCAAATCACATGTTTGTATTTAACAAATAAACTTACCAAATAAACTAATAAAAGCAGGGGATAGGAACTTTCAATTCTATTTAATAAGTGAATTATTGCTTACACTCTGGGTTACGATGGTCGGTTGGAGAACTCTGACGTCCCTTGATTTTTGAATCAATCATTTTGGTCAAGTATGAGACTGTTTCAATGATTGCAGGAGACGACTCACGAATTCCATCTGTTTGAAGTTTAAATACGAAGAATCAGCAGCGAATAGTGAGATTAATTAATTTCCTACTAAAACCTCAGCTGAAGGTATGTCCAATATATTAAATGATAGGGAATTTGTTTCTGTCCAATATATTCCATCTTTTTGACTGGGAGTTCTAACTCCAATATATTGAATGATAGTAAATTCATTTCTCCGATTCGATTAAGGTATATCATTTTCGCTAGCGTAAGTGTGATGCTAGAAATAGTTCAAACCAGATAATACTAACGCACTGAATCAATTTGTAATTTGACGTAGGACGACTACGGGGTAGGTGAGGTAGGGTGGAACGACAGGATATACGGGCTAAGGGTAGGATGGATGTCTGAGGGATAAAACAATACACAGAAATTCACGGCCGAATTCGGATTTAAAACTGATGAAAATCTGGTGGTGCAGCTCCAACCCTTTCGAGGGCGGGAGTACTGTCTTCCCCCACCGCGACGATGCCTAAGCAACGAAATCAATACCCGAATTTGCGTCGCGAGGAAACACTCGACAAAGAGGGAGAAGAAGTAGAAAATCCAAACTAAATCTAATTCTGACGGCAGTCGAAACTTCTCGAGAAAGCATTGAACGAGGAACACTTCGACACCAAAGAGTTCAGGCTTACCTCTGCAGCGTAGTGCGTGAAGAGGTTGCGGGCAATTCTGATCGTGACGAAGCTGGGCGAATCTGGGCATTGAGCAGTCCAGTGGACGATGGACGATGCTGGGCATTCCGGGCGTTGAACGGCCCTGGTTGAGTGCAGATGTTGTGGTCGCAGAGTCAAGCATGGGCGAACACCCGCGCGCGCAAAGCGCACGAAGGGTGCGCGGAGCGCACGGAGCACGCGGAGCAGCGTGCGCGAGCATAGAGCAGGCAACGCGCGGAGCGCCGGCACGCGCGCGGAGTGCGGGGAGTACGGCGGAGCGCACCCGAGCGCGCATAGCGCGAGCGGCTCAAAGCGCGAACGATGTTCGGATAGGGGCGGCCTGAACGTGGCCTCGGGCGGCCCAGTTTGGGCAGCCTTGGGCGCTCTTGGGCGGCCCTGGGGGGCCTGCCTGGGGCAGCCTTGGCAGGGCTGTCTAGGGCGGCCTTTGCGGGGCTGCCTGGGTGGCCTTGGCGGGGCTACCTAGGGCAGCCTTGGCGGGGCTGCCTGGGCGGCCCTGGGCGGGGGTACCTAGGGCGGCCTTTGCGGGGCTGCCTAGAGTGGCCCTAACGAGGATGCCTGTGCGGCCTAGTCGGGGCTGCCTGAGCGGTCCTGGCGGGGCCGCTTGGGCGGCCAAGGCTGCGGGACAAGAGAGGGAGATAGAGAGAGAGAGAGAGAATGAAGAGGAGACGGGAGGCCGGCGTCGCGAGGCGGCGACGGTGGCGGCGGCAACGGCGGCGGCGGCAGCGGCGGCGGCGGCAGCGGCGGCAGCAGCAGCGACGACGGTGGTAGCGATGACGGCTAGGGTTACGAGGGAGAGGGGAGGCTGGGCAGTCCTCCAAGAAGAGTTAACAAAACTCAATTTTTGAAATAATGACTGCCTAATGTTTCTTGAAAACAATGGCCTATATATAGGCCTTGGAGGAAAGAGAAAATGACGAGAAAATAAAGACGAGAAAATAAAGACGTGCATCGTGTCACACCAAAGGGCAGTTGTGGATCTGCCTCTGGCATTGTGTCATGATGCACGTAGCGACGTGCGTGGGTGGAGACGTGCTCGTCGACGATTGCGGCGTGTTGACTTCGGTTGACTCCAGTTGACTGTGGTCCATATCGGGCGTGTTGACTCCGGTTGACTGTGGTGACGTGTTCGATGCTGAAGTGTTGGCGTCCTCGCCATCAATTCCCCCGGGGTGCGGAGAACTCGACTCTGTCGGGTAGGCGTCTAAAAGCTCCAACGGGATCACCAAGTCGGGCTGCAGGCGAGCCAGATCTTCCTCCGTAATCCTCGTGTCGTCTGTCGATGCTTTGCGCTGCCAACGAACAAGAAACTTCCGCACCGTTCCACCTTTGGTGAAGGTGATTACCTCGTCCAGTATCTCCTCGATGATTTCATGCCAGTCAGAGGGTAGTGATGGCGGAGTGGACAAGTCAAACTCGCTCACCATAAAGTTCAAGGGTAGAACGGGGCCATTAGATGAAGGCGGTGGGGCTTTAAACACGACTAAATCCGAGATATTGAAAGTGGTGCTTATTCCCCACGAGGAGGGTATGTCAACGGCATAGGCATTTTCCCCAACTCGTTTGAGGATCGGAAACGGCCCGGCACTACGAGCATGAAGCTTAGTAGCCCGTTTGGAGGAAAATCTTTCCGGCCTAACTCTCACCATCACCATTTCACCTTCTTCAAATTCGCGAAAACGGCGGTGTAAATCTGCGGACTGTTTATATGAGGCATTACTATTTATGATGCATGTATAGATTTCCTCATGCAGATGTCTAATATGCTCAGCGAACTCATGACCATCATCTGAGACTCTGGCATGCGATAACATGGGTATGAGGTCGGTAGGGGTACGGGGTAGATGACCATGCACTATCTCAAATGGACTTAAACCAGTGGTACGATTGACCGACGCGTTGTAGGCAAATTCAGCACGCGGAATGACAGAATCCCAAGAAGTGAGGTTGTCTCCCACCAACGATCGTAATAGGTTGCCGAGGCTCCTATTAACGACCTCGGTCTGTTCATCAGTTTGGGGGTGAAAAGCTGTGGAAAACTTGAGCTTTGTCCCCAAAAGATGGCAAAGAGTCTTCCAAAAGTAGCTATTGAATCGAACATCTCTGTTCGACACTATGCTTTTTGGAAGTCCATGGAGATGCACTATTTCATTGAAAAATAATTGAGCGACATGAGACGCATCAGAAGTTTTAAAGCAAGGGATGAAATGAGCCATCTTCGAGAAACGATCCACAACCACCATGATGGAATCATAGCGTTTGTTCGTCCTCGGAAGCCCTAACACAAAGTCGATGCTCACATCCTCCCAAGGTTTCTGAGGGATCGGTAGTGGGGTATAAAGGCCAGTGTTCTGTTTGACCTGCTTAGCGAGAGCACATACACGACATTGGGAAACTATATTGGCTACTTCTCGCTTTAGGGAGGGCCAAAAGAATCGATGCTCAACCATAGCTATGGTTTTATCCCGCCCAAAATGACCACTAAGGCCTCCGGCATGCGTCTCCCATACAAGGAAATCCCTAAGAGAGGATTGGGGAATGCATAGGCGTCGTTCAAAAAATAAGAATCCATTTTCTAAAATATAATCTTTGTATTCGGGATTCGGATGATTGCCTAAAGTCTGTAGAATGGGAGCAAAGTCTGGGCAATCAGGATATAGGTCCTTCATCTGTTCAAAACCAATAACCTCGACCTTCATAACATTTAGTAAATGGACTCGTCTACTCAAGGCATCGGCGACCCTATTTTCGACACCTCTCTTGTGTTTGAGGACGAAGGTATAGGACTGGATGAACTCAACCCACTTAACATGTCTAGCATTTAATTTCTGCTGAGAATGGAGATACTTCAAAGCTTCATGAGCGGAATAGAGGACAAATTCCCTAGAGAGCAAGTAATGACGCCAATGACGTAAGGATTGGACAATAGCGTAGAACTCTTTGTCATAGTTGGAATATTTACGTTTAGCGTCATTCAACTTCTCACTAAAGAAAGCTATGGGGTGATTCTCCTGACTCAGGACTCCACCAATTCCTAATCCCGACGCATCACAGGCAACCTCAAATACTTTATCGAAATCAGGTAAACAGAGAATAGGGGCCTGAGTCATTCTAAGTTTGATCTCATCAAAGGAATTTTGCGCAGCTGTTATCCATTCAAAATGATTTCCTTTAAGACACTCAGTCAGGGGTGCCATGACGATACTAAAGTTGGATATGAATCGCCTATAGAAAGTTGCTAGTCCGTGAAAGCTATGAACATTGTGGACATTTTTGGGCGTAGGCCATTGTGTAATAGCGTCTATTTTGTCCAGATCGACAGAAACTCCTTGTGCTGATAAAATGAAACCTAGGAAGGAGACATGATCAACAAGAAATGAACACTTTTTAGGGTGTGCATATAACTGTTCATTTTTCAGGACCTCACACACTAAACGTAAATGATGGATATGGTCGGTTCGGGATTTACTGTAGATAAGAATATCATCAAAATAAACTACGACAAAGTTTCCTATGAATGGCCTAAGGATATGATTCATCAATCGCTGGAATGTGCTAGGTGCGTTTAATAAACCAAAAGGCATGACCTTCCACTCATACAGTCCATCCTTGATTTTAAAGGCGGTTTTCCACTCATCTCCAGGGCGGATACGAACCTGGTGATAACCGCTTTTAAGATCAATTTTGGAGAAAATTTGGAAACCTGCCATCATATCAAACATGTTGTCGATACGAGGAATAGGAAATCTATACTTGACGGTAATCTTATTGATGGTTCTACTATCAATGTACATGCGCCAACTCCCGTCCTTTTTGGGAGCTAATAGTGCTGGGACGGCGCATGGGCTGAGGCTCTCCTGAATGAATCCCTAGTCCAAGAGGTCTTGGACTTGGCGTTGGAGCTCCTTGTACTGCGTGGGATCCATACGATAGTGGGGAAGATTTGTCGAGGAGGATCCAGGAACAAAATCAATGGCGTGTTGGATTTCTCGCATAGAAGGTAGCTCATTGGGTAAGTCCTCGGGGAAGACACTATTGAATTCGGCTAGTAATTTGGAAACCTCCGGTGAGAGTGACGTGGAATCCTTTGAGTGATGATCAGGAATCATAGCTAAGCAAATAGACATCTCGCCATCTATCTCCTTCTGAAATTGGCAACCACTAAGAATGCATATACCTAAGGAAGAACATTTTGGCGAAGATTTTTGTGAACTTTGAGTGTACAGATGCCACGTAATTTTCTTTCCCTGATGTATGAATGAACAAGTATTGCTTCTACCAAAAAGATGTACATCGTTATCGTACAGCCAAGGACGGCCGAGGATAACGCTGCCCACCTTCATGGGTTACACGTTGCACAATACGTCTTCCTTATAAGATTGGACTTTCAAAGGAAGGCGTTATTGGTTCTTTACGGGAATCGAGGTAGCATCAATCTAGGAGACATAATATGGGTTAGGATGGTCAATTAGAGGTTCGCCCAAACGTGACGTCATGACATCAAATACGGCGTTAACACAACTGCCGCTATCTACAATCGTCTTACACATCTTGTCACGAATCTTGAAATATGTATAGAATTTGGACGTCCTAAAAGCAGAATTATCGATCGAAGGCTGAGTAAGGGTACATCAGACAACTCCTCTAATAGATGTAGACGGATCTCGATAAGGAAGGGTTGGTGGGCAGTCGGTGATACCGATAAAGCCCACTAAATCTTCCTCATGCACGAATTCGTCTTCGACGTAACTATCTACCCTATACTCTTCCTCGTCGATGGGTTGATCATCTACAACAGGGGTGTTATCGGCGGGCTCCTGACCTATATGTAGAGCTCGAGATGGACATTGGGAGGCTCGATGACCACGACCCTGGCATTTCAAACAGGTCAAGCCAGAGGGACCGATATGTGTGGGGTTGGATTGAGGAGGAGCTCTAGCTGTGGAATTAAGAGAAGATGAGGCACGAGCATTTGGTGTAGTAGAGGATGGTGACGGAGCGGGTGGACGATGTTCGGTGGGATTGCAAGTGGCGGTTGGAGCTGGTGGTGGTGGTGCCGGGTGTTGGGTTCTATAGGCCTTGAGATGGATGAACAGAACAAAACGATGCGCAGCGGAAGACTCTTTGCGAATCAAACGACATCGACAAAAAACATTAAACAATGTACCTTTGCACGAATCTGATTTGTGATTTCGTCGATCCTGGAGCGAGATGAGTCGAGCTGCTCAAGTGTGCAGCCTCTAGATGTAATCACGCGGTCCTCGGCACGTCGGATCTCCTCCTTGTTGATGAGCCCCGTTCTTTCTCCGTCGGCGTCGTTACGTCGTCCCGATCACATCAGGGATGGAGAGTGGGTGTGGGGAGAGTGGAGAAGAAGGGGAAAGGCCCCTGAACAATTCTGGCCAGGGTGAATTTCGTTCAGAGCCTTCCCCTATTTATACTAAGTGGGTATTTTTCATAAAAACCCCCAAAACTTAAGTATATCTTCTAACGTCCAAAAGACCATTTGCGTGTGACCCTCTAGGCTCATGTATCAGTCTAGTTAACGACTCCAGCGGCCCAATAACCTTTATTGGCCTTCCAAATTAATTAACTATATCATCATATAGATTAATTAATGTCAGATCGATTAAACCCAATCGATAGGTCGAGACTCTGACACGTGGGGTGCCAAGCTACACCTCATGTCCTAGAAGATACAAAGGAGTGTGTATCGACTCACTCATGGAACCTGTTCATCATCGGTTACCGTGTATGTATAATCCCTCATCCCCTTGACGCTCCTTGGATGACTTAGGGTATGGTCAACTATCAAACCCTAATCGGTCATCGGAGTTAGTACTGATGCATTTGAAAATCATTAGAGAACTCTTCTCCGATATGGAACACTTGCATTATGTAATCTCCTACTAAAGATGATCTTCCTAATCAAGTGAAGTGTGTTAAGAAGTTCTCCAACTTCAGATGAGACCTAGACTATTTCACTTGTGCATTAGCACCATTGGTGTTACACAACAATGGAATAGGGTTTATGATCAAATATAAATGTATGGTTAGTGATGAACATTTCAATCACTATTTCTTCTTGTGATAACATCAACTACAATGATGTACTCCACTCTCGTCGCCAAGTTTTAAGTTGACCTACTTGGAAACCTTCCAATAGGTTATACTTTCATACAATAAAACATGACTTCAAATGTAGACTTTCTATCATTTGAATCTCGTTGAAAACTCAATTTTATATAGCCCTTGAGTTTCAATGCATCTTCTCCATGAACGCAATATTTCCTTTTGTCTTCTCAAGACATCCAAAACACATATCATGTTGTTTTAGTGCTCATAACTATTAGAGCTCAAGCCACCTTAGGCATTGCACATAGAATGATGTGTATGATTAATCTCATTATCATGACACAATGAACCTCTCACCGAGTTCCCCATCCCAAAACTCCTTTTGTAGATGATATCTATGTTTATGGATTTGGAGAGTAGTGACCTTATTGACCTATCTCTATAGATCGGTATTCTCAATACATAGGTTAATTCTCCAATATCCCTTCATGGAGAAGATATCTGACAGTTGTTCTTTTATAGAGTATAACATTCCTACATCATTCTCAATGAGTAGAATGTACCCTACACAAAGAATATGATAATTATGATCGTATTTGTGCTCCCACTGGTCATCATGTATACTTGCATGGCTGGTTCTTCATTCTCAATGAAGACATGAGATTTGATCACTCTATCAAAAACTCATATTCTAATTTTAGAATGTCTGCTTCAATCCATAATTGGATTCTGGCAGCTTGCACACTTGGATGTATGATTTTAGGTTGTATCATATACACCTTCATCCATTTCTTGATTCATAATCATAGTGTGCATCTATGGCGAAAACAATTCTGGTGGACTGTATCATGGCAGCTAGTGTGAACCCTTACTCCATGAACTTTTGCTTTGAACAATTTCAATCTTTCCATCAGCACCTAATCTTTATCAAAAGATTACTTACTCTTAATAGGTACCATACCCTTCAGAGTGTCAACCAAGTTCACAACTTTGTTGAGATGTGTGGACCAAATTCTAGAATTCATATGTTCTCGCTCATTCCAAAAGTTAGAATAGCCTCTTCATATGTTAGAGATCACCATCTCTTAGGTAGAGTGTTTTGACATTAACTCAAAATCACGATGTCCAACATTATGATCTAGTTATCTATCACTTCTACCAAACATATGAACCTTGTCGGTATACTTTTGAACAAGTTTAGGACTAACTCCTCATCTAATTAGGTTATGATATTTATGGATCAGGAATTCCTTTCGAGACTACTTTGTCTCCCACTATCTTCTCGTAGAAGATATGTGTCTTCCATCAAGACAATCCTTAGTCAACAAAACACTTTTGTTCCTTAGGATGGTAAAAGTAGTATCCAAAATTTCCAATTTGGATATCCATACAATCCATATTTTATAGTCCTCAACTCCATCATATCTGAGTCGAGCTTTATCTTATGGGCTAGACTTCCCATTTGTAAAGTTGGGCTTCGTTTTCTTTCCACAACTCTTGTGGAATAGAATTCACAGATTAAATGGTTAACAAGTTCAGCATTCATGCAATTGCAATGATTGCATGTACACATGGGTTCACTAGAAGTCTTAAGTTGCTCTTCATGGAATCCACTATGTCTAACACAATTTGAATCCATGTCTTTGATGAACCATTCATCTCATACGTGGATGACTAAGATGAGATAAGTAACATCTTCATGCATGAACTATGTGAACTCCATATTCAAGTATTATTCTCTTCGATCACATCAAAAAGTTTTATACTCTTTCAGGTGTGTAGTAACGTACATCCCCATGTATCAACTACAACAAATCATTGACATGTTATCCACTTCATAAGTTTGGAGACATGGGTACTTTACCCAAAAGGTATGATTAGCATCTAGCATATGATTCAAAATCAAACGCGCTAATTATGCATCCTATGCATCTTAGATTATGTACCTTTTGACAATATTACATATGCTCATAAAGATGAGCTTCCTTCACATAGTTCTTGCTCTTGTTAGGAGCAACATCACTTTGAGATAATGGTAAGAATCATCCACTATGATTATTCCCTTTCTATCCTTGCTAAAGCAATCAAATGAATGGAACAACTATTGTTCTCAATAGTTAGGGAATATCTTAATCTGTTCATAACAGGTGTGATGTTCTTATTCATGATAGGAACATGATTATCTGCCAGGGGAGGTTTATGCTGAATTGCACGGTTGGAATAAGAAGGATTAGATAGGTGCGACCGGTCGGTAAGAGCAGGACGATTGTACACAAGAGAATGGTATAAGTTCTGACAAAGTTCTAAGTCCTCTACAATCTGATAGGCCTGCTCGAGAGTCGTGGCCTTACGGACAAGCAATTCTGTCTCTAGATAAGGGTTAAGACCAGTCCTAAAATGAGAAATAACAACTCGAGGATTCTCTTCAACTTGACACCTCATATGGAATTCCTCAAACTGAGTGATATACTCAGAGACGGGGCGTCTATCCTGCTGCAGTTTGTGCCATTGGTCAAGAAGGTTATCTAGATAGGCAAGTGGGACGTATTTCTCACGCAGTTTGTCCTTCATTTGGGCCCAAGTATCTATGGGTGCCACATGATGGTTATAAATCAAAAATTCAAGATTCTCCCATAAGATTTTTGCTTGTCCCCCTAATCTCATCTCGGCATATTGGACTTTCTAGCATATTGTACCACTTGAAATAACTATTTAATTTAGACTCCCAATCAAGATACTCTTTAGGATCCCTAGATCCCTCGTAGTATGGAACATCGACTTTGACGCTACGCTGAATCTGCTGCCATTGGTTGTCGTGATCCGCACGACGGTGATCGCGAGGAGGAACCACATCCTCGGGTGGAAAAGGATCGTTCCTGTCCGAACGATTCCCGTTCCATCCGCGATATCTATCATCAGGTGGATAAGGATCATTCCGAGGGGGATGATTCCTATCGCGCTCTAGAATCCTCTCCTCCGGTGGATGGTAATCGTCGCGTAGTGGGCGATTTCCATCAAGTACCGGGGCTCTATCCATCGGTGGATAGGGATTGTTCCGTGGGGGGCGATTCCTATCCTGACTTGGGGTCCTACGTTCAGGCGGATACTAATCGTCTCGACGATTTCTATCATGAACCGGAGTGCGAATATCCGGAGGAATCAGATCGTCATGCTCGGGACGATTGTGATTTCGGCTTCCGAATCTATACTCGGGTCGTATAGGATCATCAATGTCGCGATGATTCCTATCACGATCTCGAGATCTAAGATCTGGGGGATAGTGGTTTACAGGGATGTCGATCTAGACCTCTATTTTCGAGTTGATGAGTCTGTTCGCTCACCGCATCGATCGAACTAGTTAGACGGTTGTCCATATTGGTAATTCGTGTATTGACATCACGAAAACCATTCTGGACAGCGTCTAATACACGATCGATGTCTCCTCGAGAGGAGGTTGGTGGGGTGGACAATGACAACTCATGGACAGGGATGGACACCTCACGACCGTCTTGGGGTTGGTCTGTCATCGGAGCGGCAACTCGTTTGCCTGAATGCAAATGCATGCAATAGGACTGACAATGATGAATGGTGACGTCTACGATGGCGGAAACGACTGGGCTAACAGGTTAGGCTCTGATACCAAGTTGACGTAGGACGACTACGGGGTAGGCGAGGTTGGGTGGAACGCCAAGATAAACAGGCTAAGGGTAGGATGAATGTCTGAGGGATAAAAAAATCCACTGAAATTCACAGCCGAATTCGGATTTAAAACCGATGAAAATCTGGTGGTGGAGCTCCAACCCTTTCGAGGGTGGGAGTATTGTCTTCCCGCACCGCGACGATGCCTAAGCACCGAAATCAATACCCGAATTCGCGTCGCGAGGAAACATTTGACAAAGAGGGAGAAGAAGTAGAAAATCCAAACTAAATCTAATTCTGACGGCGGTCGAAACTTCTCTAGAAAACACTGAACGAAGAACACTTCGACACCAAAGAGTTCAGGCGTACCTCGGCAGCGTAGTGCGTGAAGAGGTTGCGGGCAATTCTGATCGTGACGAAGCTGCGCGAATCTGGGCGTTGAGCAGCCCACTAGACGATCGACGATGTTGGGCGTTCCGGGCGTTGAACGGCCCTCGTTGAGTGCAGATGTCGTGGTCGCAGAGTCAAGTGCGGGCAAACACCCGCGCACGCGAAGCGCGCGAAGGGTGCGTGGAGCGCACGGAGCGCGCAGAGCAGCGCGCGCGGGCACTGAGCGAGCAAGGCGCAGAGCGCCGGCACGCGCGCGGAGTGCGGGGAGTACGGCGGAGCGCACCCGAGCGCGCGTAGCGCGCGCGGCTCTAAGCGCGGACGACGTCAGGACAGGGGAGGCCTGAACGTGGCCTCGGGCGCCCAGTTTGGGCAGCCTTGGGCGCTCTTGGGCGGCCCTAGGGGCTTCCTAGGGCAGCCTTGGCGGGGCTGTCTAGGGCGGCCTTTGCGGGGCTGCCTGGGGCGGCCTTGGCGGGGCTACCTAGGGCGGCCTTCGCGGGGCTGCCTAGGGCGGCCCTAGGCGGGGCTGCCTGGGTGGCCCTGGGCGGGGCTTCCTGGGCGGCCCTAGGCGGGGCTGCCAGGGCGGCCATGGGCGGGGCTGCCTAGGGCGGCCTTGGCGGGGCTGCCTAGGGCGGCCTTGGCGGGGCTGCCTAGAGTGGCCCTAGCGAGGATGCCTGGGCGGCCTATTCGGGGCTGCCTGAGCGGTCCTGGCGGGGCCGCTTGGGCGGCCAAGGCTGGGGGACAAGAGAGGGAGATAGAGAGAGAGAGAGAGAGAGAATGAAGAGGAGACGGGAGGCCGGCGTCGCGACGCGGCGGCGGTGGCGGCAGCGGCGGCGGCGGTGGCGGCGGCAGCAGCGACGACGGCTAGGGTTATGAGGGAGAGGGGAGGCTGGGCAGTCCTCCAAGAAGAGTTAACAGAACTCAGTTCTTGAAATAATGACTGCCTAATGTTTCTTGAAAACAATGGCCTATATATAGGCCTTGGAGGAAAGAGAATGACGAGAAAATAAAGACGTGTGTCGTGTCACGCCAAAGGGCAGTTGTGGATCTGCCTCTGGCGTCGTGTCATGACGCCCGTAGGGACGTGCGTGGGTGGAGACGTGCTCGTCGATGGTTACGGCGTGTTGACTTCGGTTGACCGTAGTCCATAGCGGGCGTGTTGACTCCGGTTGACCGTGGTGACGCGTTCGATGCTGAAGTGTTGGCGTCCTCGCCATCTGATTTGTAATTTGAGGAGTATCTGAAAATTAATCTACGTAATTCAACCAAAAATTCACTTCTGTTTTATAGAATTTCTCTCCCTCTCCTTTTGTCCCTCTCTCCTCTTTCTCCGGCTCTCTCTCTCCCTTTCCATCTCCCTCTTTGTGGCTCTCTCGCTCTCGCCGACTCTCTCGCTCCCTTCCCCCCTTTCTCTCTCTCTCCCGGGCTCTCTCTGTTTGGTCTCTCTCTCCCTGTCCCTCTCTCTCTTTCCCTCGGGCGCTCCCTTTTTCTCTCTCTCTCTCCCTTTCCCTCTCTCTCTCTCTCTTTCCCCCTCTCTCTCTCTCTCTCCCCCTCTCTCTCTCTCTGGCTCTCTCTCGCCCTTTCCCTCTCTCTCTCTCTCTGGGGCTCTCTCTCTCGCCGGCTCTCTCTCGCCCTTTCCCTCTCTCTCTCTCTCTGGGGCTCTCTCTCTCGCCGGCTCTCTCTCGCCCTTTCCCTCTCTCTCTCTCTCTCTCTGGGGCTCTCTCTCTCCGGCTCTCTCTCGCCCTTTCCCTCTCTCTCTCTCTCTGGGGCTCTCTCTCTCCCGTTCCCTCTCTCTATCTCCGGCTCTCTCTCGCCCTTTCCCTCTCTCTCTCTTTGGGGCTCTCTCTCTCCCGGTCCCTCTCTCTCTCTCCCGCTCTCTCTCGCCCTTTTCCTCTCTCTCTCTCTCTGGGGCTCTCTCTCTCCCGTTCCCTCTCTCTATCTCCGGCTCTCTCTCTCTCTTTCCCCTCTCTCTCTGGGTCTCTCTCCCTCTCTCTGGCTCTCTCTCTCTTTCCCTCTCTCTCCCCGGCTCTCTCTCTCTCTCCCTTTCCCTCTCTCTCTCCGGCTCTTTTCTCTCCCTTTCCCTCCTCTCTCTGGGGCTCTCTCTCTCTCTCCCTTTCCTCTCTCTTTCCGGCTCTATCTCTCTCCCCTTCCCTCCCTCTCTCCGGCTATCTCTCATTCCTTCTCCCTCTCTCTCCCTCCGGCTCTCGCTCTCCCTTTCTCTCTCTCTCTCCGGGGTTCTCTCTCTCACACCGGCTCCCTCTCTCTCAGGCTCTCTCTCTCTCTCCCTTTTCCCTCTCTCTGTATTTGGCTCTCTCTCACCGGCTCTCTCTCTTCCTTTCCCTCTCTCTCTCTCCGGCTCTCTCTCTCTCCGACTCACTCTCTCTCAATATCCCTCTCTCTCTCCGGCTATCTCTCACTCCCTTTCCCTCTCTCTCCCTTCGGCTCTCTCTCGCCCTTTCCCTCTCTCTCTCTCTCTCGCTTTCCCGCTCTCTCTCTCTGGTGCTCTCTCGCTCCCGTTCCCTCTCTCTCTCTCCATTTCTCTCGTTCTATCTACGGCTCTCTCTTTTCCTTTCCTTCTCTCCCTCTCCGGCTCTCTCTCTCTCCCTTTCCCTCTCTCTCTGGTGCACTCGCTCTACCTCCGGCTCTCTCTCATTCCCTTTCCCTCTCTCTCTGGGGCTCTCGCTCTCTCTCCGGCTCTTTCGCTCGCTTTCCCTCTCTCTCTGGGGCTCTCTCTCCCTTTCTCTCTCTCTATCTCCGGCTCTCTCTCTTCCTTTCCCTCACTCTCTTTCTAGGGCTCTGTCTCTCTCTCCCTTTCCCTCGTTCTATCAACGGCTCTCTCTCTTTCCCTTTTCTTCTCTCTCTCTCTGGGGCTCTCCCTCTCCCTTTCCCTCTCTATATCTCGGGCTCTCTCTTTCTTCCTTTCTCTCTCTCTCTCCGGGTCTCTCTCTTTCTCTTTCCCTTCCCCCCTCTCACTCTCTCCGTGTCTCTCTCTGGAGTTTCGCAGTAAAGGAGTTAAAAGATTCACTTCCACTTTCACATGTTTAAATAATTTTAACCTGTAATCAACTACTCTGAATTTCCGCTTTATCATAACAAGTGACTTCACACTAAAGTCTCCCACGAGGATAACCTGCGACTCGTTTCTTGGAAAGAAAGATTCATCGGTCCACGCGTGGCGTGTGACGGTCCTTGTTTCACCTACCAATCTGTCCCTGTGTCCCACATACGACTTGACTTGAATCGGTGTAATCAAAGTCCCGTATATTCCCGCGTTAATCTTTCTCTTGCTGGGTCAATTCAAACTTTACATCTGAAAGTTTTCTCCGTCAAATAGTGTTCTCCGTCGCTCTGAAACTTTACATCTGAGAGTTTTCAACGATGCAGCGTCACTCAGGAATCGCTCTTCTTCTATGTTTACTCTTGGGTTTCCCCAACGAAACGCTCTGTAGAACACTGTTGGGCGTCTCGTTCTATGATGATGTTCAAACACACACCGTGGAGAGCTTGCATGGGAGGCGCAAAACTACGTTAAAGTGGGCAGATTGGCAGCGGTCTGGCAGGCAGCGACGGACTCCACAACCGCCACCGCCGCCAAGAAGAAATCGTCCTGCACAAACTCGTTTATTCCGGCGGCCGCCGCCGAAGCAGGCATGCCCACCCCCACCAACAGCAATAACAACAACGATATAGCATCTTCGTTGCATGTCTAAGACGAGCATAATAAGCACCCCCGGCTGCCTGTATGAATTAGTTCATGCAGTGGATTTTTATTTACATGTAATCGAACGCAGTAAGAAAGTTTCCCGATTAAATCTTATTCCTTTTGTGTCTTTGATTTGTTGTAGATTGGTGCAGGAGATGACTTCTTGCCTGATTATTCACATGTCCTAGACAGTCATGAAAGTTGCCTGTGTGAATAAGCTCATGCGGAGGATTTTCCATTTGAATTATCGTCGAAACAAGCGTGAAATTTTCTCGACTAAACCTTATTCCTCTTGTGTCTTTGATTTGTTGTAGATTGATGCATGAGATAATTTCTTGCCTGATAATTCGCATGTCTTAGACAAGCATGATAAGCTCCACCACCAACAACAATGACAACAACGATATAGCATTTTTGTTGCCTGTCTAAGACGAGTATAATAAGCTCCCCCGGCTGCCTTATGGATTATTTCATGCGGGGGATTTTTATTTACTTATAATCGAACGCAGTAGGAAATTTACCCGACTAAATCTTATTCCATTTGTGTCTTTGATTTTTTGTAGATCGGTGCATGAGATAATTTCTTGCCTGATATTTCGAATGACTTAGACATTAATGAAAGTTGTCTGTATGAATTAAATCACGCAGAGGATTTTCATTTAATTCTCATCGAAACCAGCACGAGATTTTCTCAATTAAATCTTATTTGTGTTTTCTCTTTGATTTGTTGTGAACTGGTGCATGAGTTAATTTCTTGCCTGAAAATTCATTCACATATCTTGGACAAGCATGATAAGCTCCCCGGGTTGCCTGTATCAATGATCTAATTCACAGGATTTTCATTTTATTCTCATTCGAAACCAGCACAAGATTTTCTCGATTAAATCTTATTTGCGCTTTCTCTTTGATTTGTTGTGAACTGGTGCATGAGATGATTTCTTGCCTGATATTTCATTCACTTGTCTTAGACAAGCAAGATAATATCCCATGGTTGTCTTTATGTATTATCTAATGCGGGGAATTTTCGTTTAATTCTCGTCAAAACCAGCATGAAATTTTCTCCATTAAATCTTACACAAGTTTTATCTTTTATTTGTTGTGAACCGGTGCATACGATAGTTTCTTGCGTGATAATTCATTCCCATGTCTTAGACAAACATGATAAGCTCCCCCCGTTTCCATTTGATTGCTGTGAAACGCAGTAATTTCGTCCATTGCATGTAATTTGTATGTTATATTTGATTCGTTGTAGATGAAAAATGGAAGCAAAAGATATAATGGTAACATAAATTTCGCCAAAGTTTAATTTGTTGCATTGGTATTGTTAATTGTCCAGATCAACGATATCACATGGCCGAGGTAAATGTACTTGGATGATTTTAAAACTTGATCCTCATGGTTCTGGTGGTCTGTGCTTGGATATTTGTCTCACCTGTAACGGTTGTCAACGTGAATCAACTTTGAATTTTAGAAAGTGCATGATTTAATGGAATGTTAATGACTTTTTTCTCGTGAAATTCAACGATCATAGTACTTTTGAAGAAATATTTAGTTGGCCAACAACTCAGACAGAAGGTGAATTATGACAAGGATTCCTATCATGTCGGGTTGGTCTAACTGACCAAGCTGTAGATCGACCACCCCAACATGACTAAGAGGGCCAAAGAATTACCAATACTAAAAATATTTATTTATTAATTTCAATATATCATATATTCTAAACTAAATTTTAATATTGTAAATCATTCATAATGATAAAATTTGAACTAATAATAGGCATACCTAATGAAAATTTTCAGGCTAGTATAAACCATTGTTTTATATGCTAGCTGGATTTGGAAACAAATAAAAATTTACTGGAGAAAACTATTGAAGGTAATGATTTGTATATTGATATTAATTATGCATGTGTTTATTCGAGTTGGTTCAAATTACTGAGAGAAAAATAGATCAACAAAAAAGAAAACGATAGAGAGAGATTCCAGGATTTTGGTTCGGGGATGCGTAGATATATTAAGAAGGCAACACGAAATAAGATAAAAAAGAGGTTGAGAAGGAATGAGACCTGATAACATGCAAATAAGAGCTAATAAAGTGCTAAGTTCATCACGTTTTTAGGATTTTAATGCTTAAAAACATTGATTTTTAATGCATGTTATCATGATTTTAGGTTAAAAGAAGAATTTTTTTAAATCTCAATTTAAATAACACTTTGGAAAAATAATTAGGTCACTTAATACATTTTAAACCTTTTCAAATGATGTTTATAGGAATGTTTTAATTGACCTATTTCTATAAAATAAAAATAAATTTAACAATGAAATGGATTTTAGAAACTAATAAAGTAGTTTTTAGGCATTATAAAAAAAATTATGATTTTTTTAAGCATATTTTTTATTGAAACTGGCACTTATTGGGCCAGTTTAAGCGTTAATAGGGCAATAAGTGCGCAGGAAATGCACTGGAGGATGGCGGGCAAATCAGGAGCCAGAAATCAAGCCTTGGTCCATGACACGAACGCACTCAAGCATGTGCGTCTCGCGCACCACGAGAAGCACGAAGTGCACCACACGCTGACTGACATGTGATGACTCTCAATAAGTCATCAAATATTTAGACTTTTAAGTATCAAAGCATCAAGAATATTTAGTTAATTCATGTGAGTTGTCATGCATATGCATTATTTTATAAAATTACTAACCCCACTTGATTCTTCGAATCAAGTGGATTATATTTGACATTTTTTGGTTAGTAAGTTCAGAAACAGGTTAAGACAACCAAAGGAGGACGACAAGAATCAAGAGGAGTTGGCGAAAATTCAAGAAGAAGAAAATTCCAAAAATGCCCCCGGGGCATGTGTTAAGAGAAACCTATAAATACTCTCTTGAGAGTTCATTTTGAGGTTGTCCAGAATTTTCTCTAAGGAAGCTAGGGCTTGGAGAAGAAGGTGTTCTGCAGACCCTCCAGTAGCTGATGAGCCATTGGAGCTGGGAGGAGAGGCAAGCTGAAGAGTATCCGCTCAAGAAGATCGCCGACTCGCCGGACAGGACGTGACACGAAGTCGGAGTGATTGAGCTGGTTCAGCTTTGTATTCTTCTCCCTCTTGGACAATCTCGGTTGGGCTTGAAGCAACCTGCAAGGTTCTTCAGCATTCTCCAACCAGAGTTGTTTATGTTTTAGTTAATCTAAAGTTTTTTTTGGTTGTTCAATTCATCCTACTTCTTGTTTTCCCTAAAAAATCTACAGCTCTCTACTGAATTTGCACTAGAAATTCTCACACGCAGCCAGCAGCCAAACCGCCAGCGACCCAGGCCTCAGCCTAGGTCGTCAGCAGCTCAAGCTGCTAGCAGCACTGCGTGCGCAGCAGCTGCCTGCGCGCAAACGCCGCCTGCAGCAGCGTAGTGCGCAGCACGCCCGCGCGCAGCTGCCGCTTGCAGCAGCGTCGCGCGCAGGCATGCCCGCGCGCAGCAGCTGCCCGCGCGCAACTGCCGCTTGCAGCAGTGTCGCTCGCAGGCAAGCCCGCGCGCAACCGCCGCTTGCAGCAGCGTCGCGCGTAGGCACGCCTGCATGCAGCAGCTGCCTGCGCGCACACGCCGCCAGTAGCAGCCACGCGCAGGCGCTCGCGCGTGCACAAACACCCGCTGGGTGTTTGTGAAATTTCCCCAAAGGGCAAAGGAAAATCCTCAGTAAAGGAAATCCTTAATGAAGATTTCCTGCACCGAGACTTTTAAAGAAAACTCTGTCGTTTGTACTGAAGATCATTTACCAGAGTTTATACTTGAGTATTGAGATTTAAAAGAACCGATTTGATAGAAAGAATTCTTCTGCTGTTTTTTGCCGTCTCCCTATGGATCGACCCTCACTCGCCCTAAGCTGTGAGGTTATAAATTTCGTTGTATAAGCTCAATCCTCACGCGCATTAACTGATAAATAACCAGTAAAAACCACTAAAATCGAGCTTATCAACATGGACCAATAAGAATATCGATCTAATTATAACCGTCGAAGCATCATCTGTGCGTCGCACACACACACAATATCATGCGTATGATGTACCGTGCTCCACTACATCACGTGGACCAACCCGAGCGCTCGGTACAACCTTCGTAGAAAGGGAATAACAGTAAATTTCGGCGATAAAAGGAAGGAGAGATCAATTTTTATGCCCATTCCTGATTTTTAAGCTCAAGGAAGGAAGGCCTAGCTTCTTTTAAGACTCAAAAAACAACTCGAGCGATTTGGAGCTCATTTTGGACCACAAATTTGCAGATCTGTCGCCGCATTCTTCCCCAAATTCAAGCTAAAATTCGTGGGAATTGGGGTGTGCGCTGCACAGAATTTGCCCAAACCGAGTCACCGATCACCCCTGGTACTTCTAGCTTTCTGTTAAATTCAATTCGCATTAGACTTCGTGTTCAATTTTAGCATATTCGTAGTTTTGATTACGTGCAAAAGTTCTGATGCATTTTCGATTTAGTTGTGTTGATTCTCAAATTTCCTTGATTGTTGAATAGTTTAACATTAATTAGTATAGATTAAATCATTCTGAATTGAAACATATCTTTACTTACTCACATTAGTTTCAAATTCATTCAATTAGCAGATTGTGATTATAATCTGCCAATTTACGGTAATTCTTAATCTAAAGGAAAAAAGAACTCTTAATCTGATTTCTTAACCTTTGAATTTACCTCATTTTAGAAAGGATTAGCATCCTGTAGTGAAGATTAAACATAGTTGGAGTGAAATTGAATCTTTCATAACTCAGGTAAAGTCTCACTTTCCTGAATTAGCAAAGGGTAGCTACAATCTGTTAGTTCAGCGTATATCTCCAATTTCAAAACAAATTAGATAAAAATGCAAAACACTATGAAAATTCTACCTTAGGGCTTCCAATCCGTGAGAAATTTGGATTAATCATTTACAAAAAAGTTTTGCAATAATTAATTAGGATTAACTATCTTCTCTGAACTGTTGTTAATTCACTAAATAATCCAAAAACATAATTCAATTTGAATAAAGTTTTTGGGTAGATTTTGATTTGGATTTAATGATTAAAACAATTTGACGAAAAGTAAAGCTGAGATCCTAAAAATCTAAGATCATATCAACACAGAAACAATCTAGTTGGGGATTAGTTCGTACTTCTGATCAAGAAGTGCTAACTAACCATGCATTTGATTCTCATTGATAAAAAATTTAAAATTAATATGTGATATGGATGAACTGAATTTGAAAGATAATATACAAACATTATGTTCACTTGGATAAAAATACGTCATCAGTCCAAGTAAGAGTTCTTAAACCTACGTTGATAGAAATTGAATCTCCCTATCGCCTCCCTAGGGTTCGATCGCTTACTCAAACATTAAGGGACAAACAAATTTTACTGATTAAGTTCAGAAAACCCTTAAAATAACGAAAAATATAACACGTATTTTTTAACTTATCAAGACCTAAGAGACAAGTTGGTTAACAAAGATACAGATGGAGATGGAGAAATATAAAGGGTGGTATACACAGGGAGAAATAGATAGATAAAAAAATTAGACATGGATTTATAGGATAAAGAGATAAGATAGTACACAGATGCTTTTAGAAAAGTTTATGCCTTTCCTCTAATTTTAATTTTTAAATGGCAAAAGTCGTGTATGGTCCTCATAAAATTCATTAAAATATGAATTTATCCATTAGATCAAGCCTTCTTCACTTTCATTTCTAAACTACCATAAATCAAAAAAATTAAAAGCACGAATATCTGATGGCGCACGCCATAGGAGATCATCGATGACGTCATCCGCCTCCTGCCACCGTCGTCGAAGATCAGGTGAAATCGCTCAATTTATTGTGTTTTGTTTTTTGTCGTTCTTTCTCGTGTTTTATGTTTTCTTGTGTCATCGTGTTTTTTTGTCGCGTTCGCGACACGTCCCATATTTCCTTCATCATCGTCACGGGGAGGGATCCTTAGTCATTTTTTGACCCCCCTCCCTTATGCCCTTCCCCCTTGTTTCTCTTCTTTATTTTATTGTTAATTTCCCCTTTTACCTTGTAATGAAGGGGCCCAATATATAAGGGCCCCCTTAATGGACCCTTTCTTTCCTTTTGTTGACCCAAATTAGGGGCCCATTTTGACCTCCCCTTTATAAGGTAAGAGGGGGGGCCCTAATCCCTTAGAGTAGGAAGAAGAAAGAAAAAGGAATTTTGTGTTTGTTCATCTTGGTCTCCCTTCCTCGTTCAAGAGAAGATCAAGGAGGAAGGAGGAAGAGAGCGTCGAGAAGAAGAAATGGGGTGGAAAATTGATAATTCAGATTGTATAGGTTATTAGTTAATTAAGCTCAAAATTTAATTTTAAACCTGCCATTTTCATTTAAAAATAATTATTTCAAGCCCAAATAAATCTCAGAAATTCATAAAATTAACAGAAAATTAGGGGAAAATCAGAAATCAGTTGGAAACATTAAATTTATGTAAATATATGATAACAACCCCATTTTAAACTCTTTAAATACATAAAATTGTGCTAATAGCATGAAATAAAGACTGAATTTAGGGTATTATCATTAGTGATGAGCTAACTTCACTAATTAGTGTCATTGGTTTATCCGAATTAAAACAACAAAAATTTATAATAACCTTACTAGCGTAGGGAGAGTAAGGTTCGATCCACAGAGAGCAAGGATTTTTCCTAATGAATTTGTGCTTTAGTTATATATTTTTTAATAATTTTAGAAGTAGGTTTACTACATATGAAGATAAATAACTAATTAAATAAAAATATAAAACAAAGTAAGTTAAAATATAATTATAATATGTATAATAATATTAGTAGGCAGAAAATACTTTTTTGGGATTTTTTAGGAGTATTTTAAAGCCAAAATAAAATAGGAAATGAAACAGCTGGCGCTCTAGACTTGGTCAAAATTTGGCTAAGTCCGGATGCTAAATGGGGAAAGTGGCTTTGCGGAGGAGAGATAAAAAAATGGCATGCACTAACTTTACTCTAGAATGAGTTCTATAATGAATTTTTGAGCGTGGTTGGATGCGTTGGAACCGTCTAAATATTTTCTAGCTGATTCAAGTTCTAACAAATACAAAAGACGAACAGGTAAGAGTGAAAAATGAGAAATAAGAAGGTAACCTCTTTGTCACACCGTCCAAGGCCCAAGGGACTTCTTCTCCTTTCCACCAGCTTCTTCAGCCCTGGATGCTTCCTGCTCAGCCTGGCACTCACTAAGGTGAATGGATCTATGACTCAATTTCACTTAGGCCACCAAACATTACTTTGGATTGAATCACAAAATGAATATTACAATAGGGTGAAGGGGTTTATATAGGGAGAGAGAGAAAATGAGAGCCATTGGATTTTTAATACAATGGATGGCCAGATCTTCTTTTCTGGGTCATGATCCACGTCCATTATGGTCCTACAATCAGCATTGAGACCTTTTGAATACCCCAAGGACGTTCAAGACTTCTTTCTTTAATTAGCATTAAAGGTGTTATCTTTAAGTTTCCACCCTTGGATGTTTTATGGATTGAATGGTTGGGTCTTCTTCTCTAGCTTGGATCCACGTCCAAGGGTGTCCTCCAATCAGCATCCAAGCACCTGAAATAGTCATAAATAATCATGACTGGACCTTCCCCTTGCCCTCCTTTCTTTGGCCCAAGATGCCTCTCATAGTGGGCTTAGTGGAGCTTCCTTAGTGGGCCTTTAGACTAGAGCCAGCTGTCTTGATTTGGGCCTCCTTTCTTGGCCCATGGTTGTGGCTGGGCCTGCTCTTTTGGGCCAAATAGCTTCTTCTTCATTTAATTATCCCCTTTATTCATCAAAGTTTCACCTAATTCCTGCATCTTCCACATAAACTAAGAAGAGAGTGAGATTCATTCCACTTAACTCATTGAGTTAAGTGGGGTTAGTCCCACAAATGACAATAATTAACTCCAAATTAAAAAAAGGTGATTTTATTTCATGATTTTTCACAACTTAACATAAATGTTGATAATATATCCAGATAAAGATAAAGAAGTAGATAAATTAGCTAGAATTGCACATATATATTACTATCATTTTGGATTTATCAAAACTCGCGTCGGGCAATGAGGCATCCGCCTACCCTTCCCTTCCCAATTTCTTGTCGGTTCCCTCCTTTCCAGAGTGGACTCCCCGGACAATTTGAAGCTTCTCTTCCCCGTCAGCCAAATTTCCTAAAAAATCCACCTGCCCCACGCCCGCTGTGGGTAGAAATTGGATTCACGACACATCTAGCGGCTGAATTCGCTCTTCTCTACCTCCTATCAGCCAAATTTGCTGTTCCCACCTTTGCACTTGGTGGAAAAGAGCCGCCATGGATTGGGTGTTTGGATCAACTTGAGGCCTTTGGCGCTACAAGGTGAGGGACGAGAGTCACTACAGACTGGTGACTAGAGGACGGGAATCCTCTTCTTGTACATCGTGCACCCTCTTGAGGTCAACGCCCGCATTCTCTTGTGCGGGCAACCCAGCTCCTGCCCCACGCGTACGCGTGCCTGATGCAGCGGAGACATCTGAACGAGAGAAGCACATCTGAGGACTGTCCCCATGCTAATTTTAATTGTTAGCTACCATACGCCCTTCGAAGGTCACCGAGGATCCCCAACCCCACGCGTCTCAATCGCTTGGCCCGGTGTTTGTCCGTGAAGCGAACCTTCCTTGTCACCAGGCAACCGCCGTTGCTCCGATCGTCTGCCCGTGGGGTGACTTGCCAACTACCGATCACTGAATGTTGCTGCTCGCATCCTCCCTCGCCAGCCCCTGGTTGTTTTACCCTGCCATACAGGAAGGGGCGCCCTGGGCCGCACAACGTTTGAGCCGGCTCCTCGCGGCCCCTCCGCACTCTCTTCCTCCAACCTTTAATCATAGCTTTGGCATCTACATTGGCTCGTCGAGCCGTCGTGATCTCTCCGGCAATTTTCTGCCACACCCGCTCCAATCGCCACCGACCATCAACGACCCTGCACGATAAGCCACGCACCAACAAGGTACGCCGTCCTCTCCCGCCGCTCGTTTAATTACCGTATGCAGTACTCATTCGTCTTGACTCCACCGTGCTCGGGCTAGGTAGGTGAGAGAGGAAAATTGAGAGAAAACTATGACGTATTTATATGGTGATCTTACGGTAACTACGACGTATTTATTTAATGCGTTCTTACATGGTGATCTTTACAAAACAATTTATATAAAACAACCACCTGTATTTGTTAATCCAGCCTGTCCTAATCATGTATGTCTACTCAAAAAATCATTGTATGGCCTTAAACAAGCTCCACAAATGTGGTACAAACGACTATCTGATTTTCTCATTCTTCACAGCTTTACTAGTTCTAAAACAGATAAATCTCTATGTTATAAGAATGTATCGAAGTTCAAAGTATTTCTCCTCATCTATGTTGATGATATACTTGTTATTGATTCTAATCCCTCAACTGTTGCAGAAACAATTTCCTCTCTTCAAAGTGCATTTCCAGTTCACAATCTTGGTGCACCTAAGTACTTTTTGGGAATCAAACTTGTGCAAACCCCAAAAGGTATTGCTCTTTATCAGTCAAAATACTTGGCCCAAATATTGCAAACTGCCAATATGGGTGATTGTAAACCCACTCTACCGTAAGATTGTTGGGAGTCTTCAGTATTTGACCGTAACTCATCCAGACATTTCCTATGCTGTAAACAAGGCATTAAAACATTAGATGGGCCCGACCCAACAATCTAGGATAAGATTGTTGGGAGTCTTCAATATTTGACCGTAACTCGGCCGGACATTGCCTATGTTGTAAACAAAGCATGTCAACATGTGCATGATCCTCATGCTGAACATTGGGTTGCAGTAAAGCATCTGTTAAGGTATCTAAAAGGCACTGCAGATTTCTTATTAACATACTGCCACAATTCTTCTTTGCAACTTAATGTTTAAAGTGACTGAGACTGGGCTGGTGACCCAACTGATCATCATTCTAAACAAGGGCACCTCATCTTCCTTGGATCCAATCTCATCAGTTTGTCTTCGAAAAAGCAATCCACTGTCTCCCTCTCTAGCACTGAAGCTGAGTATAAGTCTATCGCTAATGCCACCGCTTAAATTGTCTGGGTTGAATCCCTTACTAGCTGCTAAAGAAAGCATTAAACAAATAGTTCTGTGTTTAATAACAGGACTAAAAGTTTCATTAAAATCGAAACCCTCTTGTTGGTTATAGCCTTTTGCAACCAATCTAGCTTTATATTTATCTATGTGACCAGTGGATTTATATTTTAATTTCTAAACCCACTTGCAACCAATTACATGAAAATTTGGATCTCTTGGAACAAGATCCCGTGTATTATTTTGAATGAGAGCATCGTATTCAGATGCCATTGCCTGCATCCAGTTTTCATTTTTTGAGGCAATGGAAAATGAATTCAGCTCAGTAATAACTGTTTTAGAAACATTTAGACATCGAGGAATTGGATATCTAACGGAACAGGTTAATGATTCTTTTAGAGGAATAGGATTTGTTTCTTGGTAATAAATGTCTCAAAGAGGCTTGATTTTTTATCTAACATTTGGATCAGGAGTACGATCAAATTTTAGAAATCATTTCAGAATATTTGGTAGTAATATCCGAATAACTTTGAGAATCATTCTTATCTGGAGATAAAAATTGGTTGTTTGATTCAGGCCAGTCAAGATCATGAGTATGATCAGATTTGACTTGTGAATCAGGAACAACTGTGTCACTATTCTGAGTAGATCCTGAAATGGGAAATGAGGGAACATCCGAGATGATGTTGGAATGAGGAGATGATCCCAAAATCCCTGCTGTGGGATTTTGTGTTTTAAAAGGAAAAATAATTCTCATAAAATACCACATGGCGTGAAATATAAATTTTACCTGTCTGGAGAGAAAAACATCTATATCCCATGTGCATTGAGCTATATCCCACAAAACACAAGTTTCTAATCTATCTTCGAGTTTATTGTTAGTATAAGGTCGCAAATAAGGATAACATACACATCCAAACGTTCTCCAAAAATTATAATCAGGAATAATTTTAAAAAGAACTTCATAAGTAGATTTATTTTGTAACACTGGTGTAATCATTCTATTAATAAGAAATACCGATGTGATTACTTCTTCATCCCAGAAATATTTAGGCGTATGAGATTGTTTTAATAAATCAAGTGAAGTTTCTATTATGTGACGATGCTCCCTTTCTGCAGTAACATTCTGTTCAGGATTAAGGAGGAGTCGAAGACTTGATGAACTATTCCATGTTGTTTGAGGAATGAATTAAGTGATTGGAATTCACCTCCCCAATCGGACTGCAAATAGTTAATTTTACAGTTAAACTGATTTTCAACTCTTTTAAGAAATTCCTCAAACGTGCAAAGTAAATCACTTTTCTTTTTAAGGGGATAAAGCCATGTGTATTTACTGTAATCATCTATAAAAGTGACATAATAAGAGTAGCCAGATTTCAACAAAACTGGTGAAGGCCCCATAAATCAGAATGTATCACTTCTAAAACTTGAGTGTATGAAAAGTAGGATTAAAAGGCAGTTTATGTGATTTGGCTAGATTGCAAGAATCACATATATGATTTCTGCTCAATTGAGAAGCAGATAATCCAAACTGATTTATTGTATAAGCTAAAATTCCAAAATGAGGAAGCCCAAGTCTGGCATGCCAAATGTCGGTTGACGCCTTTTCCCCAAGAAAAACAGCCTTGGAAGTGTTGGGTGAGTCTAGATAGTAAAGACCATCTTTGACTCTCCCTTTGAGTAGTACTTGATGAGTTGCTTTGTCCTTCACAAGGCAATAGAAATCATGAAATTCAATAAAAACGTTGTTATCTCGAGTAAACTTATGTATTGAAAGTAAATTCTTAGAAATTTCTGGAACATGCAGAATATCCTTTAAGTAAAGTATTCTATTTGTAGTAGTTATTTTAGAAGAACCAACAGATAAGATTTTCAAACCTGTTCCACTACCTATGTGTAGTTGATCATGCTGTTGATAGGGAAGTGGTTGAACCAATGTGCTTTCGTTTGCAGTGACGTGATGTGTTGCACCAGTGTCGGGGTACCACCCTTGATGCTCGGAGGTGAAGGAAACATAGGCTTGTCTTTGAGGATTGTGAGGCGTGAAGGTGGACTTAGAGTTGTGAAACTCTAGACACTCTATGGCTCGATGTCCGAATTGACCACAGATCTGACATCGAGGAAGAAACTCTGGTTCTTTCCCCTACCTCTTGCTCTGCCTTGAAAGTAGTTCCTAGTTTGATTGTAGTTTCTTGAAGGGTTGTATCCTTGCTGATTGCTTTGTGCCTGCAAACTGTTGGCCATTGGAGGAAAAGCATTCTTTTCCTCTTCTTGTTCAAAACTTAAGAATGCGTCATGAGCCTTCAGGTTAGTAACAATTTCATCGAATTTCAGATGCCCAAGGTTCGCATTGCAACTAACAACAAATTGAGTGTAAGCTGATCCTAGGCCTCTTAAGAAAGTGTAAGTAACAGATGACTCTAGAATTGGATAGCCTATTTGTTCCAAAGACTCTATGATAGTCTTAAAATGCTGAATATATTCTTACACTGACCTTGTACCTTTTTTCATGTTGTGCAGTTGTCGTTGTAGCTCCATAATTCTCACTTGATTCCATCCAGCAAACATGCTTTCAAGCTTATCACACGCTTCTCGTGATGATTTTGCTTTGTTGATGTAAGGTAGCACCGACTCTGAGATGGTTTGGTGGAGAAAACCCAAGACCTGTTGGTCTATTCTCCACCGTTTCTTGAATTTGGGATTCTCCACTATATTCCCATGTGCATCTACAATCAAAATTGGAGGTGAAACTCCTTCAATAAACTTCATTAGATCATACCCGTGTAAAATTGGGATGATGGATCCCTTACACATTTGATCATTATCACTGCTCAATCTTGGATAAATTGAGATTCTTGGAGGGACAGAAACTTGGACTTGTCCTGTAGTTGCGATGCTGATTTCGACGACGGATACGGCAGGTGTGACGGTGGCAGAATTCTCCCCTGACATATTGATCCCCGAATCAGGCTCTGATACCATGAAGAACTCGCTCTAGCTTCAAGAGGTTCAAGAAGAAGAAGGAAAAGAGAATAGAAGGGAGAAGAAGAGAGAAGAAGAAGGGACGAAGAAATGTTGATGTTGGACGTTGTCCGGTCATCACCGAGCATGCTGACTTGGTGTCGATGAGGTGACAGTTTCAGACAACGTCCAGGGCAATGTTTGACAGTGAATCCTAACGGCTAGGATCTACGATGAAGATGCAGAATGTGCCTACTTATGGTACATGCAAGCGCCGACTAACAATGGATTCCGACTTCCGGGAAACTGACGGAGTCGCCCGGTGATGGGAGGTTAGGTCTCCCGAGCCTTGTCTGAGGGGGGTTGAGGATGGTACGACGCCGAAAGGGAAGTTCTCCCGCCGGGCTTTGCTCACACGGGATGGGCAAACCCGACTAGTACCAAACAGGTAAGACACTCAAGTTACACGTATTTCCACTCATCCTGTCCCGCTCACCTACGTCTAGCCCAAGCGCGGAAGAGGCAATTTGACTAAGCACTGAAGGAAATAAGAGACGGGCCAGAAGGGATGTACCTCAGCGGGTTCTGCTAACCCCCGTCCTGGCCTTGTGCATTCGTCCTAGTGCGGCACTGTGGGCGTCGGTGGCTGGAACTTGGCGAGAGTAATAGGCACATTTGAATGCACGGCGTCGGCGACGTCGTGGGGTACGAGCACGGGTAGCGACGAGCTGACGAGCACAATGAAGACAACTGCAGAGCGCTGGCAACCTCGCGGAAAGTGCGGGCACGCAGCCAGCCCGGTGGTTGAACGGGCACGGAGGGCGTCGGATTCCACACAGGGAGAGGTGGATGCTAGGTGCCGAGGTGGCGTAGATGGCATCTGCAGGAGCGACCGAGTCGACAGGTGCGAGGGCGCCAATTCGGTGCAGGCCGCGGGTGCAAGCGTGAGGCTGCGGCGTCGGGCCTAGCAAGTGGTGGTGGTGCGGGTACACAGAGAGGTCCACGGGTAGAGGCGGGGTTATCCCACGACGGGCGCACGCACGCTATTTGGCTTTGGTCGGTGCAACCTGACCGGCGGCTAACGGTCGCGTGGAATGGTGACGGAGGTGGTGGATCAGAGGGCAGCTCCAGCTGAGAGTCCTTCGGGAAGACCCGGGCACTCGCGTGCGGTACCGGCACCGTGACAGGGAGGTAGCGCAGTGTGCGCGCGTGTGCTACCGGCTCCGACGTGACACGCGCGAGCGGCGACTGCTACCGAGCGTTGGCGTTGGTGCACGTGACAGGCAGTGTCTGGACGCGTTCTGGCGGCCGGCGGTGGTGGGTGGTGGCCTTCCCATCTTGCTTCCTCCTTCTCCTCCCTCCTTCTCTACCTCCTTCTCTTCCTCCTTCCTCTTCTCTCCTTCCTCTATCGTGAGCGGCAACCTCTCATCTAACACTCCACTTTGAAAAACACAACTTAGTCAAAAATAAACGAGGGTGATTGTTTAGGGCACCATCCTGTCCCTTTTATAGGGGGAGTAGATGGGCCTTAACATAACAGGCCTAAACCCAAAAAAGAAAATAAAAGAAAGGGAAGAAAGAAAAGAAAAGGGAAGAGATAAAAGGAGGGGAAGACAAAGGGGAGAGGCGGGAATTATCCTTCCCTTGAGTGGTGGTGGAGGGGAATTCTTTATAGGTTGGGTTCCCCTCACTACAACGAGTAAGATGAGAAATAAAGACGGGAACAAGAGATAAAAACAAGGGAAAGGAAAGAAACACGGAGGAAGTCCGAACAAAACAGTGAAAGGGAAGAAAGATAACGAGCCTGTTACCCGAAATACTTGAATATGGGCGTATGTACCATCACCTTAGCTTGCCGGGCGGGCTGAACGCAAACCGACGGCAATGTCAATGCCGATAGTGACATCTCCGAAGACGTTTCTGGGGGCTCGGACTTTGCTGCGCCATCAAATGCTCTTAAGATCGTTGTATTTCCTCACTTAAAATGTTTAACAAGGTGGGTGAATTTATACTATAAAGTAGTTACAGATAGTTGCTGTTATAATCGTAGTCGTTATAATTGTTATAACGGCTACTTCTTGATTAAATCTCATCCATCCATAAGAGTCAGTTATTTGAACTTCTGTTGTTATAATCGTAGCCGTTATAATTGTTATAACGGCTACCATCGATCTAATCCTGACCGTCCATTCCTATCTATGTTTAACTCTATCTACATTTGATCTTTTCTATGTTTAAACTTATATTTCATCTTATCGATCTAATCTCTAATGAGTATAATATATAAACCCATTTATTACTACTGTAATCTTGTTTAGGTTCCTCTTCCGGTGGCTTCTTCCTCGCGAATCTTTGACTCCTCTTTACACCGGTTGCCTGTTTGAATGACCCAAATGGGGGTTTCATTTGATTGCTGTAAAACACAGTATGAAATTTCCTCCATAACATGTAATATGTATTTTCTCTTTGATTTGTTGTAGATTTGTGCATGAGATAGTTTCTTGCCTAATATTTCACCTGTCTAAGATGGGATGATTAGCTATCCGCTTCCTAGATGAATTATTCCATGTGGGGGGATTTTCATTGATTGTTGTCGAAAGCAATATCATATTACACAAATAAACTGTGTTTCTTTGTACGTTGGTGGATGAGAGCATGGTGATGTTCTTCCTGAATAATGAACCACTGCAGCAGTATGGCCCTGGGATCATCTGTCTCATTCCTATAAGAAAAGTAAGTGCATTTGAGCTCTCGCATCAGATTCTCAGCAGCCTGGGAAGAAAGAAGCTAAAAGAAGATATGGTTTAGAAGAAAAGTAAGTGGTGAGATCAGCCTAAAATCCGTTGCATTTGTTTACTTAGCAGTTGCCTTTGCAGGCTTCCTATGGACTGCCCCCTCGAAATCTCACTCTTCTAAGCTATAGCCCATTTTTAAGTATTTGCCTTTTGATTTTGTGGAAATATTCTTTTTGTGAATTCAAAGCTTAAGCATCAAACTATTAATTCCAAAAAAATATTAACTTGTTAAAGCTTATTAATCACGTTGACCTTCAAAAATCCATTAAAATTACTGGCAAATTATCTTCACTCACAGTAAATCATGAAACTTAAACAAAAATATTTCTGACCATTAGGCCAAGATAAAATAGTACATTCCTGAATTTACATCAAACATGCGATTTGGTTTTCTTAAGAACAATAATTCATACTTGAAATATTCATTTTGCTAAACTGAGGTATATCAATCTCATAATATCAATTCCATGCAAGGGAAGTGAGTTCCCCTCTTATGTATGCAGATGAGACCATTGCTTGTGGAAATTATTCTTTACTTCTAGATTTTCCTAGCATCTTGGGAAATAGTTTGATATCAAGCACATTATGCCATCATTCTCTTCGCATTGAGGCACCGTGGGGGTATTATTGGATTGTTAACAATTATAAACTTAGGGAATCGTGAAATTTAATTGATCTTCAATTGTCTGCCCAACTCTTAAGCAAGGGCTCCTCCCACCATGTATCTGCAATAGTTGATCTGGCCTAGACAACTTTGACTCATAGACCAACAGGATTTACCCCATGCATCTGCAATTAGGACTCCTCTTGTGAGTTATCTACAGCAGTGGCAAAGGATGTAGTTGTACAAAGTTTGTCCTCTCATTTGTAATTTTTTTTATCTATTCTAATTAACCAGCGCAGTTTAGCTTAACATCGTTTACAAATGAAGGCCCACTTTTTATTCCAGAAAAACACAATGCCAGGTAACACCAATCCAGCCATGCCTTAGAAGCAGCCAGGGGGATTATATA
Organism: Wolffia australiana; assembly: GCF_029677425.1. Taxonomy (NCBI): domain Eukaryota; kingdom Viridiplantae; phylum Streptophyta; class Magnoliopsida; order Alismatales; family Araceae; genus Wolffia; species Wolffia australiana. The sequence goes on from NC_135845.1 coordinate 10,693,917, forward strand.
TATATTATGGTAATGTTCCACTCAAAAACATTCGGTTCAGAAAAGGGGATTTTAGGTACAACCAACCCTTAGAGAATAAAAGCAATGTAGAACTAGCACAAAGTGATCAAAGGATCGAAGATGAAAGCATTGCACATGCATATTCATTTCCTGAATATCATGATTTTGATACTATCATCCGATGGCTGAGTGATGAAAACAATTTCTTACCCAAAGAAGAGAAACTTTATCACGAGTAAAGAAAAATGCAAATGTTCATTTTTTGCAATGGAAAACATCATTGCTTCAAATCAAATTGACCAATATTTAAAAAAAGATAAAACAGTATCTCTTCGTCAAAGGAGTGAAATTTTATCACAAGAAAAGGAAAGCATATTTTTTTCTTTCGCAGACATCATCACTCCAAAAGGCAGAAGATTCCTTAAACAAATCCTGCCTTTTCAAGAAAAGCTTAACTAGTAACTGCTGACGATCATTTAATGAAGAATTTTTAAATAACTGAGAGTTATGAAAGGATGTAATTATAAAGAAGAGAAGATATTTAGACACGTATTCTAAATAATGACGGCAGAATAGAGGATATAGTTGGCAGATGCTGGCCAAATGAGATCCTGCTCCCCAGTCCCCCCAAACAAGCCAACTGATTTTCTGCAATTATAGTGATCACCTCCTGCATGCAGTCATAATAAGCTATTAAAAACCTCACAAGTCAAACTAAAAGCTAGGAAAATATTTCAAATGCTATTTACCTGAGTTGCACGATCCATTTCGTACAAGGAATTTGCCTCTCCCGTCCGCACCTAATCACATGTTTGTATTTAACTCATAAATTTACCGAATAAAATAATAAAAGCAGGGGATAGGAACATTCAATTCTATTTAATAAGCGAATTATTGCTAACACTCTGGGTTACGATGGTTGGTTGGAGAACTCTGACGTCCCTTGATTTTTGAATCAATCTTTTTTGTCAAGTATGAGACTGTTTCAATGATTGCAGGAGACGACTCACGAATTCCATCTGTTTGATGTTTAAATACGAAGAATCAGCAGTGAATACTCGGATCAATTGATTGCCCATTAAAGCATCAGCTGAATGTATGTCCAATATATTTAATGATAGGGAATTTATTTCTGTCCTATATTGATTGATGGTAAATTCATTTCTCCAATTCGATTAAGGTATATCATTTTCGTTAGTGTAAGTGTGATGCTAGAAATAGGTCAACCAAATAATACTAACGCACTGAATCTATTTGAAATTTGAGGAGGATCTGAAAATTAATCTACGTAGTTCAAACAAAAATTCACTTCGATTTTATAGAATTCCTCTCCCTCTCCTTCTGTCCCTCTCTCCTCTCTCTCCTACTCTCTCTCTCCCTTTCCCTCTCTCTCTCTCTAGGGCTCTTTCTCTCCCTTTCCCTCTCTATCTCCGGCTCACTCTCTCTCTCTTCTTCTCCCTCTCTCTGGGGCTCTCTCTCTCCCTTTTCCTCTCGCTATCTCCGTCTCTCTCTCTCTCTCTTTCCGGCTCTCTCTCTCCCTTTCCCTCTCTCTCCGTCTGGGGCTCTCTCTCTCTCACCGGCTCTCTCTCTCCCTTTCCCTCTCTTTCTCTCTTTCCCTCTCTCTCTCTGGCTCTATTTCTCTCCCTTTCCCTCTCTGTCTCCGGCTATCACTCACTCCCTTTCCCTCTCTCCCTCCGGCTCTCTCTGGCCCTTTCCCTCTCTCTCTCCGGGTCTCTCTCTCTCTCCCTTTCCCTCTCTCTCACTGGCTCTCTCTCTCCCTTTCCCTCTCTCTCCGGCTCTCTCTCTCTCTCTTTTCCTCTCTATCTCTCTGGGGTTCTCTCTCTCCCTTTCCCTCTCTCTCTCTCTCTCTGGGCTCTCTCTCTCTCTCCCGTTCCCTCTCTCTCTCTGGGCTCTTTCTCTCTCCCTTTCCCTCTCTCTCTCTCTGGGCTATCTCTCTCCCTTTCCCTCTCTCTCTCTGGGGCTCTCTCTCTATCTCCAGCTCTCTCTCTCTCTCCCTTTCCCTCACTCTCTTTCTTGGGCTCTCTGTCTGTCTTTCCCTCGTTCTATCTACGGATCTCTCTCTCCCCCTCTCTCTCTCTCTCTGGGGCTCTCTCTCTCCCTTTCCCTCTCTATATCTTCTGGCTCTCTCTCTCCCTCTCTCTCCCTCTCTCTCTCTCCCTCTCTCTCTCCCTCTCCCTCTCTCTCATTCTCTCTCTGGGACTGTGTCTCTCTCTTCCATTCCCTCTCTCTCTCTCCGTCTCTCTTTCTCCCTCCCCTCTCTCTCTCTGGATTTTTGCAGTAAAGGAGTTAAGAGATTCACTCCAACTTTCACATGTTTAAATAATATAACATGTAATCAACTACTCTGAATTTCCGCTTTATCATAACCAGTGAGTTTACACTAAAGTCTCCCGCGACGATAACAAGCCTCATATTCTGCCATAAAAAGTTAAATAAAATCTGGATCTTGTGCATGAATCATTTCTAGTAAAGAAAGATTCATAGCTCAACGCGTGATGTATACTGGTCTGTGTTTCTCCTACTGCTATCCGACATACCACTCGACTTCAATCGGTGTAATCAAAGTCCCATTCTTTCCCGCGTTCATCTTTCTCTTGCTGGTGTGGGGTTTGACCTTGATCGGGTCCCACATGGTTTATTTTATTTCCCGCTCAGCACTCTCTCCATTTCCCGCTTAAAGTTCCTTTGATAAAAGGAACAATGTGGAACATTATTTTTAGAACGAGGGTTTCTTCTTTGGTTTATTTCTTCCTTCTTCTTCTCCCTTGTTCTCTCCCACCAGGACCTGAGTTTCCAAGGAGTGGCAGCTGGGATTCTATCCCGACATTTGGTATCAGAGCTTGAAGTCTCATCCAAGGAGGAAGCAAGAGCAGATCCATGCCACGACAGGCTGGTGTATCTGCCTCGCAAGCTGGTGGGATGTCTTCAACAGAAGGTGAGTCTGCTAGAACCTCTGTCATGATGCCCAGGTCTCTGGTGGAGATTGGACATGGTTTCCCCGTTCTCTCCAAGCAAAACTATTCTCTCTGTGCTATGAGAATACAAGGTCTGGTGGAGGCGAATGGCTTATGGGAAGCTATTGAGGCAGAGAAGGTGACAAAGAAGAAGGATCGGCAAGCATTGTTGGTTATCTATGGCGCAATATCTGATGAGATATTGGCTCAGTTGGATAGCAAGCTAACGGCCAAGGAGACGTGGATGGTGTTGAAGACGAAGAACTTGGGTGTTGCTCGTGTTCAGAAGGCTAGAGTGCAAGCCCTCAAATGGGAGTTCGAGCTACTCATCATGGGAGAAGATGAACTTATGTCTGATTTTGTAGGGAAGCTGTCCAAAGTTGTCACTCAGCTAAGGACCATGGGAGAGAAGTTAGAAGAAGGAGACACGGTGGCCAAGCTACTCCGAGCTACTCCAACGGAATTCGACTCTATTACATCCTTCATTGAGCAATTTGGGGAGATGGAGTCAATGACGTTGGAAGAAGCAGTGGGATCCCTCAAGATACATAAAGACAAGTTGAAGGATCGCCAATCAAGAAGAGAGGAGCAAGTTCTGCTAGTGAGAGCTATCAGAAAGGGCAAGAAGAAAGATGAAGATGAAAACTCTCGTAGCCATGGACGTGGACGCAGCAAAGTAAGAGGTCGTGGCCGAAGCAATGGTGGCAAAGGATGGAGCAAAGACGAGGACTATAGACCTCGAGATAAGTCAAAAATTAAATGTTACAATTGTAATAAATTTGGGCATTTCTCTTTTGAATGCCGCAGCGAGAAGAAAGAGGAGAAGGCAAATTTGGACAGCGCTGAGGAGAAGCGCGAGTCAGCCTTGCTAATGATGCTGACAGAGCCTTTGAATCATGCACTACTCCAGGGAAGCGAGGGAGATCCTCCTATGCCTGATATGTGGTACCTCGATACAAGGGCTAGCAACCATATGACGGGCATAAGAAGTCTGTTCTATCAGCTAGAAGAAGATCACCTCGGTAGTATTCGTTTTGGCGACGGGTCGAAAGCGGATATTCAAGGCAAAGGAAGCATCATACTGTAGTGTCAAAGTGGAGGAGAAATGACGCTGAGTAATGTTCTCTTTATCCCTAAATTACGCTCTAACATTTTGAGTATTGGGCATTTTGATGAACAAGGCTGCTAGACTGTGATGGAGTGTGGTCATTTGATCATATACGATCAGCAGGAGAGATTGTTGGCTCGTGTAAAGAAGACGAATGGCCGATTATATATGTTGAAGCTAAATACTATCAGAGGTTGTTTGGGTTCGGTTGATGATTCTGCTCAAGTATGGCATGAGCGCCATGGGCATCTCAACCACCAAGCATTGAAGTTGTTAGCTGATCGAGAGATGGTCGAGGGATTACACTCTCTACCGTCTCCAGACCAGTTATGTCAAAGTTGCATAGCAGGCAAGCCTTCGAGAGTAACATTTCCGTCTTCATCAACATATAGAGCAAAGACACCACTTGAGTTGCTGCACGTTGTCTTATGTGGTCCGATCACTCCGTCGACATGGGGTGGTAATTCTTATTTTATGTTGATAGTTGATGATTTTAGTCGACTCATTTATGTTGCCTCGCTGAAGAAGAAGTCTGAAGTTCTTGGCGCTTTCACAAAGTTTAAGGAGACGCAAAAGGTGAGAAGAATGTGAAGGTCAAAGTTCTCAGGACTGATCGAGGAGGAGAGTTTGCTTCAACAAAGTTTTTGGCTTATTGTGATAAGCATGGGATAAAGAGACACTTGACGGCTCCATATTCTCTGCAGCAGAATAGTGTCGTTGAGAGAAGGAATCAGACAATTATGTCCATGGTGAGATCAATGTTGAATGGGAGAAGCCTACCCAAAGAGCTTTGGGGATAGTCAGTGAGCACTACCGTGTATCTCATGAACCGCGCTCCAACTAGAAGTCTAGAAGGAGCTACACCGTATGAAGCTTGGACAGGTTCAAAGCCTAAGGTTGCACACCTTAGAGTTTTTGGCTGCCTAGCTCATGTGAAAGTGCTGGGGGGGCACTTGAGCAAGTTGGATGACCAAAGCAAGCCTATGGTCTTCATCGGTTATGAAATTGGGTCTAAAGCTTATCGTTGCTATGACCCTAACAGTGGAAAGGTGTACGTGAGCAGATACATCATCTTTGAAGAAAATGCAAAGTGGGACTGGGATGTCCCTGAAGTGAAGAAGAAGCAAGGTACCCCGCTCTCTCATGATTTTCTAATGTTAATTGATGATTGTGATGGTCAGGTGGATGAGATACCAGTGGAGGAAGCTGATGTTGCATCACCTCAGCATGAAGTGAGCCCTCAACCATGGGAAGGAGATCCTCTTCTCACTACTGAAGAGAGCTCGCCTAAGAAGTTCAAATGTTTACGTCAAGTTTATGAAGATACCGAGCAAGTCCACCTTGACCAAGAAGAGTGCTTGATGATTGAGGGGGAGCCAGAAAATCTCCTAGAAGCTTCTAAGGAGGAGGTGTGGCGACGTGCCATGAAGGAGGAGATGGACTCCATTGAGAAGAACCGCACATGGGAGCTGGTGAATCAACCAAAAGGCTTCAAGACGATCGGCCTTAAGTGGGATTTCTCGTGGGAGTTTACTTGCTCGTGGGAGTGTACATTGATGACTTGATCGTGACCGGGTCAGAGAGCTTTCATATTGAAGCGTTCAAGGGCGAGATGATGGACATGTTCGAGATGAGCAACTTGGGATTGCTCAACTCTTACTTGGGCATAGAAGTTATTCAGTTAGATGGGCAGATCAAACTGAGGCAGAGAGGTTATGCGATGAAGATTCTACAGCAGAGTGGGATGATGAATTACAACCCAGTCCATACACTGCTTGAAGCAAGACAGAAATTTATCGTTGAAGGCTCGTCTGCTCTTGTTGACTCCACAGAGTACCGGAGTCTGATCGGCAGCCTAAGGTATTTGACTCATACCAGGCCTGACTTAAATTATTCTGTGGGAATTCTAAGCAGGTATATGGAGACACCGACGGCTGAACACATGATGACGGTGAAGAGGCTCTTGAGGTATATCAAGGGAACATTAGACCTTGGTCTATGTTATGAGAAAACAGTTGGAGAAGAAGAGCTGTGATGTAATACAATGTCGGCCGGGATCGAGCGGCTCGTATTACGTCACAGGAATTATGATGCGATGACGTGAGATGTAATTCAATGCACGGGAAAGTAGCGGATGAGCAGTAGAGGGAATCGGCGGATAACGGTGTCGGCCGTGCCGGTCAACGAGAGAAGAATGATCCCTAGATCAAACTCCCAAATGACCCGCGAAATCAACTAGACGTCTAGACAATGAGGGGCATATGACGGCCCTGGAGTGTTCGGCGTCTAGGCCAAAGAATATCCGTCAACCTCAAAGAATTCCTACACTCGACGAAGGTGGCTATCCTATCCGTGAATTGTAATGAAAATAATGGCAGAGGACGCGATAGCGGAAGACGAGACTGGAAAAGATAATAATGCTGGTACACGGAGGGGAGACGAGACTAACCTTAAGTCCCACTTATCCACGGCGTCAAAACTCGTTCTGGCAGGTGATGTGGTGTAGATGGTAACGTGTTGGTAGACGACTCTGGCGTGATTGCTCGGACATCGGACCGATGAGCGCAGGAGATGATCAAGTCAAACGACCTTGGGACCACGGCAAAGGATGTGGCAGCAGACGGGCATGCGCGGAGGTGTTTGGTGGGCGTGCTCATGGGCCGGCGCGAGGAGCACGATGGGCGCACTGGCGAGCGGACGCACCGCGCGGTGGTCGCAAGCGAGGGCGCGCGGACGCCTGCAGCGGCGGGCGGAGAGGCTCGCGGGAAGAGGTACCCTCTCGCGCGGGCGCCGGGCGATGAACGGTGGAAGGGTGGTCGAGCGGGAGGCGAGGGCGAGGGGCCAAGAATCGAGAGGAAAGAAGTGTGGGAGAATTGAGGGTTCAAGAATGGTAATGGGGAAGGGTCAAGAACGAGATGGGGAAAGGACCAAGAACGAGATGGGACGGATCAAGAACGAGATGGGAAGGATCAAGAACGAGATGGGAAGGGTCAAGAACGAGATGGGAAGGATCAAGAACGAGATGGGGGGGTTCAAGAACGATATGGGAAGGTTCAAGAACGTGATGGGAAGGATCAAGAACGAGATGCGGAGGGTTCAAGAACGTGGAGGGGCGGATCAAGAATGAGATGGGGGGGGGTCAAGAACGTGAAGGGACGGATCAAGAAGTTCAAGAAAATGGGTGGGGCGTGGTAGAATCAAGAAACGGGGCGAGGGGAAGGAATCAAGAAAACGTGGGGGAGGGGAAAGAGGGGAAGTTCAAGAAATGTGGGAGGATGTTCAAGAACGGTGGTGGGGTGGATCAAGAATCAAGAGAAGGGGGGGGTATGGATCAGGAATGGTGGAAGGGTGGAAAAAGGTACCAAGAAATGGCTTTCTTGAACTGTAACAACCAAGAACCCTCCAAGAAAGAGGAGTTCTTGATGGATCTGGGGTGTGCTCCCTTGGCGGAGCAGATTTCCCCGGTTGATGGCATGTCGGCGACGCTTCTTAATCTCCCAAGACCCCCGGAGTAATCTCAACGAATGCCTCTTTCGATTCTTGATGGCAGCGGCTTCTTGAAACTCTTTCCTCGCACCGGAGTGATCTCGACGGTGCGCTTTAACACGTCTCCCTTGGAGTGATCTCGACGGGAGAGACGTGGGCTCTACCCACGGAGTGATCTCGACGTGGGGTGGGGCTAGCCAAACCCCCTACACTACTCTCTACGATAGGGGGGAGACGAATTGTGAATAAACTTTTCAACAATGACTCCAAGGTGTTCCTTGGGCATGCCATCCCCTTATATAGTGAGGATGGGTGCCAAGTGAACGTGGGAGAGGACGAACCGTCACGAGACGTGGTTCGGCCTCTCCTTACAAATTCAAAATACAAACATAAAAAGTAAAAATGGCAAGGACGGGGCCCAAAAACATTGGCCCAGTCCACAAATCCGAAAATACAAACACACATGAAAATGAGCATAAGTAACAAAATAAAAGTTCTTACGCGGGGTACTTAAACCCCGGGTGGCGAGCGTCGGCACGAGCTGCTCGGCGTGGCTGGCGACGTCTCGTCGCGTCGCGTCATCCTCAAGATAGTTCTTCATCATCGTGGCATCGTCCTCGAGATGGTCCTCCATCAAGCTGGTTGGCTACTACGATAGTGACCACGCTGGAGACCTTGATGACCGTAAGTGCACCACTGGTGTAGCATTCTTCTTCAAACAGAACCTGATAAGTTGGGCCTCACAGAAGCAGAAGATCGTAGCTCTCTATTCTTGTGAAGCTGAGTATATATCCATGACTCTTGCGGCATGTCAGGGAATTTGGTTGGCCAGGTTGATTGCAGAATTGAAAGGAGAACGTCTGAAGCCTGTGAGACTGATGGTCGACAACAAATCTGCCATTGCCCTTCACCATAGTTGCTTGAAGCACATCCACCATAGTCACGTCCACCATAGCCGCTCGAAGCACATCGACACAAGTTTTCATTGCAGAAGGTAAAGTAATTGTGCACCATGTCAGCTCAGAAAATCAGCTTGCTGACATCTTCACGAAAGCTCTCGGACGGCTAAAGTTTAGGGAGTTCCGTGCAAAGCTGGGAGTTCGAAGTGTCTGCGGGGAACAACATCAAGATCAAGGGGGAGATTGTGGGGTTTGACCTTGACCGGGTACCACATGGTTTATTTTATTTCTCGCTTGTCACTCTCTCCATTACCCACTTAAAGTTCCTTTGATAAAAGGAACAATGTGGAACATTATTTTTAGAACGAGGGTTTCTTCTTTGGTTTATTTTTTCCTTCTTCTTCTCCCTTGTTCTCTCCCACCAGGACCTGAGTTGCCAAGGAGTGGCAGCTGGGGTTCTATCCCAACAGCTGGGTCAATTCAAGGAAAAAAGAACCCGTTAAAAAGGGTTCTCCGTCACTCTGAAACTTACCATCTAAGATTTTCTTAACGATGCAGCGTCACCAAGGAATCGCTCTCCTTCTATGTTTACTTGTGGCTTTCCCAACGAAACGCTCTGTAGAACTTTGTTGGGCGTCTGATGTTCAAACACACACCATGGAGAGCTTGCATGGGAGGTGCAAAACTACTTTAAAATGGGCAGATTGGCAGCGGTCTGGCGGGCAAAGACCAATACCGCCTCAGCCGCTGTCGCCACAAAGAAATCCACCTACACCATTTTATTCACCCATGGGGATGGGGCCGCGACGGGCATGGCCACCACCACCAACAACAATAACAACGAAGTAGCATATTCGTTGCCTATCGAAGAAGAGCATGATAAACTCTCCCGACTGCCTGTATGAATTATCTCATGTGGGGGATTCTCATTTACTTGTAATCGAACGCAGTATGAAAGTTTCCCGACAAAATGTTATTCCTTTTGTGACTTTGATTAGCTGTAGATTGCTGCAGGAGATGACTTCTTGCCTGATTATTCGCATGTCTAAGACAGTCATGAAAGTTGCATGTGTGAATTAGCTCATGCGGAGGATTTTTCATTTCATTCTCGTCAAAACGAGCATGAAATTTTCTCGACGAAACCTTATTTCTGTCGTGTCTTTGATTTGCTGTAGATTGATGCATGAGATAATTTTCTCTAAACAAGCACGTGCCTTTGATTTGTTGTAGATTAGTGCATGAGATGACGTCTTGCCTGATAATTCATATGATAAGCTCCCACGGTTGCTTGTATGAATATTTTGATTTGGGAGATTTTCATTTTATTCTCGTCGAAACCAGCACGCGATTTTCTCGATTAAATCTTCTTCATTTTTTCTCTTTGATTTGTTGTTAACTAGTGCATGAGATGATCTCTTGCCAGATAATTCATTCGCATGTCTTAGACAAACATGATAAGCTCCCACGGTTGCATGTATGAGTTATCATATTCAGGAGATTTTGATTTTATTCTCGTCAGAACCAGCATGAAATTTTCTCGACTAAACCTTCTTCCGGTCGTGTCTTTGATTTGGTGTATATTGGAGCATGAGATAATTTCTTGCCTTTGACTTATATTTACATTTATAGTTATATATTCATTTTTATATTTGTATTCCTATTTGTTTTGGTATTTGTATTTATAATTAAATTTATAAATAGTTAGGTGTAAAATCATTCAGGGATTAAAAAAATTTGATATAAGGTCCCCATATCATTCTTTGATACACTTATTCTTAAAGTAGGCACCCTTATCATTCTTTATCGTCTTCACACAAATGGTTACAAGGTCAACCATACTTATCATAAGAGTAGGAGAAAATAGTACTACTCCTGAATATATTATGAGTAGTAATCACCGCTTTGGACATAATCCTTGAATGGTATATATATATATACATGTGTGATCACCGCTTTATGATCTCATCATTATTCACTAGATTCACATTACTTGATGATGCTGACAGTCATCGCAAAAATTCTTAGATTATATTATTAATATTGCTCACGAATAATACTGACCATAATTTATTTAAATGAAGTTAAATAAGAAGTGCAGTTGGTTTGCTTGCCTTGTACTTCCATCATTAGTATCTCCGTCATTTAGACATTTCTTTCCAAAGAAATATTAATGATCTCTAATTTTATTTGATCTCATTCTTACACCTACACACCTTCCTACCAAAGACTCCAGTATCTTACGAAAAGCCTGTCCACTACCTTGGACTCATTGATGTGAAAATTTTATTTTAAAGGCGATTTCAAGTCTAAAAACTTTATGAGATATTATAATGTAATTTATAAAAACATAAACTGTAATTAAACCATCGTAGAGGCAAATAATTTTCTATAAAACATTGAGATTATAATGGTGGTGTGAATATTATATTATGGAAAGGTCAAAGGGGGAAGGTATTGACTTTAAAAAATATGGATGTATAGATCAAAGGTACTGAAGTGTTAGAGTGTGAGTAAGAGTTTACTTCCGACCCTATATTTTCTTCAAAATAATTTCATTCTCTTAATTATTATGCTTATTCTTTTTTTTTATTTACTCTCCATCTTTATCTTCCATCTTTATTACTTTGTTAGGAAATTAGATAATATTCCAGACGAAGACACCAAATCTTAACACCAATGGGTCGTTTTTTATTATAGATATTATGTTTTAAGTTATAGATAAGATAATTATATTTTTAGGTTTCTAAAATCAAGTTACAGATATTACAATTCACATTAAATTTAGTAAAGAATTCATTTTGTGACAATTTTTCCTCACTGGAAGATGATCTTCACTTCATGTCAAAATTTCTATACTTTTTTACATTCTGCATTGATATATTAGGTTTTTAGTGATATACAGAAATTTGGAAAATATTACTGAAAACGAGTTTTAGACTGATGTCAGGTGATATGAACCTCAAGATAAAATCTTTGGGCTCCCTTGAGCACATACCTTAGCGGGTCAGGCTCCCTTCCAGCAGTTACCTTTGCAAGCTGCCTTTTGACTCTATTTTGAGCTATAGCCCATTTTTAAGTCTTTGCATTTTATTTTGTGGAATTTTCTTTTTGATAACTCTAAGATTAAGCATCAAACTATAAATTCCAAAAAAAAATATAAACTGGTTAAAGCTTGTTCATCCCTTTCACCTTCAAAATTCCATTAACTATTGGCAAATTATCTTCACTCACAGTAAAGCATGAAAATTAAATGAAAAATGTCAGACCATTCGGTCAAGATGAAATAGTACATCCCTATGCATGAAAATTACATAAAAGATGTGACTTAGTTTACTTAAGAACAATAACTTGTACTAGAAATATTCCTTTTGCTAAACTGAGGCATATGAATCACATACTATCAATTCCGTGCAATGGGAGTGACTTCACCTTTTATGTAGGCAGACAAGACCAGCATCTGTGGAAATGATTCTTTACTTCTAGATTTTTCAAGCATCATGGGAAATAATTTGATGTCAAGAACATAACGTCACGCTATCATTGGGGTTATTATTGGATTGGTGAAGTTTAATTGATCTTCCATTGTCTGCCCAACTCTTAAGCAAGGGTTCCTCCCACCACCCTTCTCTCTCTTCAGCTCCACCCTCTATTCATGTCTCACTTGTAGTTTACCCATGGAGGCAATAAACTCTAGGAATATCTCCAATTTCACTACCTTCAGTGCCTAATATACAAGAATATCCTAAATAGCAAAGTCAATGACCCATTGCTACAGTACAGTATTAAGGATTCGATGTGATGGGTGGAGAATTGAACCCACTGTGCTCTAGAGAACCATTTACTGGAGACATTAGAGTATATAACGTTGATTGCAATCATTAGAACAAATATTTGATCTGGGCTAGTCAACTTTGACTCAGAGACCTACATGATTTGATTTTCACTACCTGAGAGGCAATGCAAAGTTCATCTGCAATGAGGTCTCTTCTTGTGAGTTGTCTACAGTAGTGGCAAAGGATGTAGTTTTTATTTACTCAGTTTTTCCTCTCATTTTTAATTTTTAACCATTTTGATTGCCTGGAGAATTGTAGCTTAACATTGTTTCCCGATGAAGTCCCACTTTTTATTGTCAAAAACACGATCCCCGGTAAGACGAATCCAGCTGTGCCGTAGAGCCACCAAGGGTGATTTTATGTATGTTCGGGTTCAGAAAAGGGGATTTTGAGTACAACCTACCCTTAGAGAATAAAAGTGATGTAGAACTAGGGCAAACTGATCAAAGGATCGAAGATGACATTACATATGCATATTCCTTTCTTGAATATCATGATTTTGATCCTATCATCCAATGGCTGAGTGATGCAGGGAAATTCTATGACCATATTTAGTAATTAGCGTATGGTTCTCCATCCATCAGTTTGCTCCATCTTCTCTTTCAAAAATGATGATTCTCTCTCACAATTTGACATCCATAGATTACTAGATGTCTTCAAACATAAATCATGGAATGGACATAAACGGGTGCCAATGAATGCTGAGTTTTTTGGTAATCTAAGGATGAAAAAGCTCAACAATCTCATGAAAAATCAATATATACAGATAACATAAAAACCCAAATCTGATTTTCAGAAATTCATGAAATATATACAGATAACATAAAAACTCATGAAATATATACAGATAACATATAAGGAATTACGCAATTAACCAACAAAAAAATACTCAAATCTGATTTTCTTATAATTATAACAGCGCGGGAAGAGAAAAATATTAGGTGCAGCAGAACCCTACAATAATACCCAATCAAGAAATGGTGACTAAGAGGCAGAAACCTGGGCTGCACTTTTCAGAAATCTAAGAATGAGCAAGTTGTGCAACCCATAGAAGTTGAACACCAACTACAGAAAAATAAAACGCCGAAGCCAAAAAAAAGGAGAATGTGGTTAACCAACAAAAAATAGATGAAAATGTATCTTTCAGAATTACAACACTGTATATAAGAAAAAACAATCTTAAGTGAAGCAAAACCCCACAATAGATAGTACATGAAAAATAAGTGGTTATTTAAATCAGTACCTGATCAGAACTGTTCAATAATCTAATGATGTGCAAGCTCTCTGTTCAGATACTCGATGAACATTCTTTTTGCGCTGTCTGCATCTGTTGGAGGAGGCGGTCCGCTTAAGCTTGCCTGCCCCGTCAACTTGATGAATGTTCGTCTGAGGTTTCTCAGCTCAGGCAGACCGACTGTTCTTTGAACACTTAGGTGAACTTCAGTTAAGGGCCCAAAAAAGTTTCGAATGAAAAATCAAAAGAAAATTGCACTGATAACCAATGAATCCAAGGGAGAAAATTTAAAGTTTCAAGTCAAATAAAGCAGCATTTCTTACTCAAAGAAGAGAATTTTTATCACGAGTAAAGAAAAACGCAAATATTTATTTTTTGCAATGGAAAACACCACTGCTTCAAATAAAATTGAGCAGTATTTAAAAAAAGATACAACAGTATCTCTTCATCAAAGAAGTGAAATTTTATCACGAGAAAAGGAAAGCATATTTTTTTCTTTCGCAGACATCATCACTCCAAAAGGCAGAAGATTCCTTACATAAAATCCTGCCTTTTAAAGAAAAGCTTGACTAGTAACTGCTGACGATCATTTAATGAAGAAATATTTAAAAACTGAGAGTTATGAAAGGATTTAATTTAAAAGAAGAGAAGATATGTAGAAACATATTCTAAATAATGACGGCAGAATAGAGGATATAGTTGGCAGATGCTGGCCAAATGAGATCCTGCTCCCTAGTCCCCCCAAACAAGAAAACTGATTTTCCACAATTACAGCGATCACCTCCTGCATACAGTTATAATAAGCTATTTAAAACCTCATAAGTCAAACTAAAAGCTAGGAAAATATTTCAAATGCTATTTACCTGAGTTGCACGATCCATTTCGTACAAGGAATTTGCCTCTCCCGTCCGCACCTAATCACATGTTTGTATTTAACTCAGAAACTTTCCAAATAAACTAATAAAAGCAGGGGATAGAAACTTTCAATTCTATTTAATAAGCGAACTATTGCTAACACTTTGGGTTGCGATGGTCGGTTGGAGAACTCTGACGTCCCTTGATTTCGAATCAATCCTTTTTGTCAAGTATGAGACTGCTTCAATGATTGCAGGAGACGACTCACGAATTCCATCTGTTTGAAGTTTAAATACGAAGAATCAACAGAGATTACTCAGTTCAATTAATTGCCCAATAAAGCCTCAGCTGAAGGTATGCCCGACAAAGAGTAAGAAACTTGTAAAATGAAAAATACCAAGAAAAAAGGTCAGCAGAGTCTAGTCAAACCCCTGCTCCAATGATATCATAAATGAAAGTGGTAAATAAACCCTTGCTCCTCTCTTACCCTGGGAGCCTCTCTCTCTCATCCTTCTCAGCCTTCCCACCTCTGAACGTCGAATGATTTACAATGAGACAATTTATCGCATTGAGTGTATTTCGAGCCACTGTTACACTGAGGAGATAAGTTCATTGGGAACTTATCAGACTTTTGACTTCGCCTACATTTGTTCGGAACGGAAAAAAATGGATTCGCTTCACACATTAAAAAACCCAAAAATGGAAAAGCTGACATGGAACTACCACCTCTGAATGGCGTGAGCTCGAAGAGTGGAGAATCCCAGCGGTTGCGTCTATCCGGCCTCTCAAATCTTCCAACTAAATCTGAAAATCTATTTCGACAAATGTGACATGTTAGTGCCTACTTTGATCAGTGATACACGAAATCCTCTAAACTCATGCATAAACAAGGGAAAGATCTTTTTTTAAAAAAAAGATCATTCCCTTTTTGAAAATGATCTATGATTCTGAGGTAAATTTATGATAAAACCAGCATTCATCTGATTGAAAATTTCCTCACATTTTTTCATCATAAGTGGGATCTCCTCGTTCTCTTCGTTCCACATTCCATTGCCTACAAATGTTTTCTTCCACGTCACAAAATAGCTGAAAGGTAAAAATACGTGAAAGAAATTGGCACTATGTCAACAGACGGATGCCGCAAATAGTATCTCAAAAAATATCACTGGCCCTCTAGAATCATACCGCACATAATATCTAAGACCTTAAGTAACCTCATAATTCTTTTTTTTTTTAAGAAGAAAAACGTAGCCTCATAATTCTTAAAAACATCACATTTGAATCCTCCTGATGTACATTCATTTTTTAGGAAAGCGGATCAACAAAGGTTCTTTAGCAGGGAATTATCAACAAACTTCAACGTAATGAGTCAATTCAACAAGAGAAACATTCCAGTGAAAACAAAGGACTAGTTTTCCCCAATGATGACAAGTTGATCACCTATGAGGGACAATGACAAGTAGTCCTCGTCATCGTATTGTGTTTGGTAGTACCCTAGAAGCTGATGTTTTATAGGACTTATCCGCCACCTGGATCCTTGCCAATCTACTGCCGTTCAAATGAAAACTGCTCTTCTTGTTCTTCATTGCACTCCTACAGCCCAAGCTCCTCTGCAAAGATCCAAGGCCAGATCCAACCCACACACCAAGAACACTCCTACAGCCCACACTCCCTTTGCCAAATTCAAAATCAAGAAGATGTAACTGTCTCTCCTGCCCTC
Source organism: Wolffia australiana (assembly GCF_029677425.1). Classification (NCBI taxonomy): domain Eukaryota; kingdom Viridiplantae; phylum Streptophyta; class Magnoliopsida; order Alismatales; family Araceae; genus Wolffia; species Wolffia australiana. Next base: position 10,710,027 of record NC_135845.1, read on the forward strand.
TGTCTTTTTTCAACTGGTCGCCTCAAATTTCCTCATCCCCTCCAACCAAACCCAAGGTCCGCCCCATTCGAAGTTGTATCCCCCCATTTCCTCCTCTCAGCCCCTTGTGGGACTAGTTTTGGATATATTCCCTCTATGCCCTTGCTCACGTTTAAGTCTCTTCTGGTGCAACTTCTTCCAGTAACCAATGGGAAGTGCAATAGCATCAAATGATAGAAAAAAAACATCATCATCATCATACCCATTGACTAATGATGAGGACGATGATGAGTTGTCATTGTCCTCATCATCAAAAAGAGTAAGATGGAGAAAGTGGAGAGAATGATGACTAGTATCATTGCCATGCTTCAACAATCTGCCGAAGAAAGATGATTAAGATGATAAACTCGTCATCTTCATTATCATCTTGCCATAAAGGAGAACCCTACAAAGGATTCTATTACTGGAGTTAAAGCAACAATGATAAAAAGAAATGGTAAGCACCAAACGATTACGATACAGATAGAAGAAAAAGTGGTCCCTGCCATATTCCCAAAGTCTTCAGCCAGCGGAAAATTTGAAAGACCCAGTAATTCTCACAACACATCCCTCCTCCCCTCTAAATGGTCATCAAATCTTCTAGAAATCTACTCCATTTACCCTTTCGCTCTGACTTTACTGATGAAAAAATATTTCAATTTTTGGTGGATTTCATTATTGAGTCATGAGTCATCTCAAATGATATAGTGTGGAAGATAAACTGTGGTTTGGATTTAAGAAGGCGTCCTAACGCAAGTTAGACATTGGTTAGCAAAATGTAAGGAGTATTATCATTATACAAAAGCAATTGCTTACCTTGGCAAGTTCCGTGAGTTTACTTAGTTTAATGATCATAATAGGTTATGTTTCAAAACAAAATGATTGGAAATGTTTAGGGCCGCATAAATAAGGAAATGCATCGTATTATGATACGAACCTTGATCTAGGTTTGTATCGGGAGGAGAGTAGAGGGCGAGGCGAGGTAGAAGTTCCCAGGGTAGGAGAGTCAAAAAGGGAATGATAGGAGAGGTCGAACAGAGAAGGCAGGGATCGACCAGGGACGAGCTGCCTGATGACGCGGTGAAGGATTGACGATTGCGGGGACGGGGATCGTCAATGTCTAGAAGGGAACCGAACGGCAGAGGTAGGGATCGTATTGGAGGGGAGCCGGCTGAAGATCCGGTGAGACAACCACGGGGGTAGAGGATCATTGGACGGTCATGGGGATGGGACCGAGACAAAGAGGATCGAGATAGAGAGCCAAGGGGCTGATCTTACCTTAATTCTTGGCTGCCCTCCTCAAGGGAGGGCTATACATATTTGCAAGACAAGGAAGCAATCTACCCTAAACATGAGATGACTAAAATGCTCCTAGTGGGCTAAAATTCCTAAGATACCCCTGGGGGGAGGATCGTATCACATTACCACGCAATATCTTGTACCAGCTGCTCGGGCAAGGCACCACAACTCATATCTGTAGCCCTATATGGAGAATAGAAAGAATACAAGTAAGAAATGCCAGTTTCTGTTGAGAACAGAAAAGAGAAATAATCAAAAGGTAAATTAATCATGCAAATACTACACTGATAAAAAAGAACATTTGAACAGCGAGGAATAGATGATGCTTCATTTTAACAACTAACCTATTGAGGAAAAACAATTTTATGTTAAATAGAAGATCAAATATGAGCAAGGTACATCATTAAGAATTTTTCAAAGGGATAAACGGAGAACAAATTTGGGAATGTAAGAGAATTCAGTGCCAAAAACTATGTTAAATTTATTTTTGAAAATAAAAACTAAGATTAGATAAGTTACTGATAAATCAAATGTATACCTAAGCTGCATACATGGGTCAACTCTAATCAAAATGCTAGTTACAGAAATTTCTACCCTTGAAAACTCCAGAGTGTTGTTCGAACAGCTAACTAACATCCAAGTCATCTCCCATTAACATAAACCAGTAAAAAATCTTGGGAAGATAGCCAGAAACGATATGTTCCTGAGTTGACTCTCAATTGTATCAAAATCTCAGGAACAAAAGATTTTTTGAATGATAATAAATCGGTTAAAAGCTGAAACATTTGGAAGGCAAGAAATTATACAGACATATGTGCTTAAGACACCTTAATACGATCTTAGACTGCAACAGCCTAGAACGAATAAATTTGAAGCCATGGCCATCCTAACCTTGATATTGTTCAAAGAATCCACAATGATAATGCGGTCTTTTGAAACAGATCTATCAACTTCGGACCTCAAAACCCCCCTTAAATTCTTCTCTGCCGTCATATCTGTTAGTAATACAATAATATAAACGTAAGCCAAAAGCTAAATAATCTCCATAAAGTCAAAATTCCCACGTAGGGTGAAATGATGTGGCGCGTTTGAGTAGTAGAAATAAGTAGAATATAAGGAAGAATCATTGAGAAAAAAATATATCAAAGAGGATATATGCCTGCGTAGCTTTCATTCAACCCTCGATGAAGAGAGGATTCGTCAATGACCCTCACTGTTTCCTTTATTTCGGAATCTTTGAGAGCACTTGCAAGGCAGGCTGCAGCCGTAGACTTTCCGCTGCACGGCTGACCGCAGATCACAACTAGAGCCATCAGAAAACCTTTTCTCCCTGCAAGTATCAAAATTATTCAGAAACACCCCAATTCACCTTCACTCCAGAAACACTGATTGCGATGAAACAGAACGCATTTATGAAAGCATATTAAAATTCACAATTGAGCCAGAAATTGAACTAAAACCGCATTAATCGAGGTATTATGAGCAATAAAAGACAGAAATTCTTCATTACGGGGAGGACTACCTAAGAAATCAAATCACCCACCATCCAATAAACTCTGATTGCAATGAAATAGAACGATGTGATAAAATCGAACGTCAACCTCAACAATCGAGGTATTACCAGCACTAATCGACAGAAAATTCTGATTTCAGTTGTTATCTTCATCACAAGGACTAACTACGGAATCAAATCACCTAACGTACATCAAACTATGATTGCAACGAAATAGAACGCTGTGATAAAAGCAAACGAAGATCGCACAACAACCTCATCAATCGAGGTATTATCAGCACTAATCGATAGAAAAATATGATTTCAATAACAATACTCCACCACGAGAAGGACTACCTACGGAATCAAATCATCTACCATCCATTAAACTTGAACGCTGTGATAAAAGCAAACGAGGTTCACCACTAAGACAAAAAATCGAACTACAACTTCATAAATCGAGGTATTACCAGCATTAATCGGTAGAAAAACACGATTACAGGGGCCATCATGATCAGAAAAAGGGATTACCTTCGGAGTCAGAACTGATTCTAGCGACGGCGGACTGGTACAGTGGATCGCTTATTAGCGGAAGAACTACTGACGTATTCTTTAAAATCTCTAAGTATGTATATCTCGAATTTAACTTAATATTTAGAAGGTTCCATTGTTGGGTCTATAAAGGCCCAATATGTTTTAGGCCCATTAGACTAGCCTAACCTCCGCAGGAAGAATTTAGATGGATAAAATTAAGAGAGAAGAGACAATGAGAGAGAGCAAAAAAGAAATGAAAATGGGGGACCATAAAATTTTCCCCATAAAAACTAAGAGGAAAAAAATAGATAGAGAGAGAGAGAGGAAAATGAAGAATAAATAATTGAGATTAAGTGAAGTTTGAATCCCAAATGGAATTCTAAGATGAATTAAATAAAACGTACATGTTGGCACTCGTGTGCTGCAAGCTGGCTTGAGCGATGATGTGCTTGGTTAGGTCTCTCATAATAAAAACGTACGTTTTTATTCTCTTTAAACAAAAAAATTAACCTGCAAAATATAATAAAAATATTAAACTCATTAAAATTAATACCATTAATGCATGAATTGTAAATTCACCTTAAAAGGGGGATAACATCAACAAAATGATTCACAAAAATAGCCTTTAAATACATGTGATTTAATGTATCATAGATGGATTCATCAGAGAGAATACAGAAAATTGAAAGAGGAGAGAGAGTGAAAGAGGAGAGAGAGAACAAGACAAGGGAGATAGTGAAAGAGGAAAGAGAGTAAGAGAAGAGAGAGTGAAAGAGGAGAGAGAGAGAGAGAGAAAGTTATAGAAGAGAGAGTGAAATAGGAGACAGAGGGAAGAGGAGTGAGAGAGAGTCATTACAGTCTGAAAACCCTTGGGATGATAAAGAGTTTAGGTTGTGTTAGAGAGAGAGTCACTTGTGTCTGAAATACTCTTGGGAGGATAGAAGAGTTTTAGGAGTGTGTTAGAGAGAGAGATAAACTAGTGTCTGAAAAACCCTCGAGAGGATAAAAATTTTTAGGTGTGTGTTAGTGTTAGGCCCCTAACTAGTCGGCATTCCGTGCCCAGAGGCCTGCGTGCTTATTGCGAGGGCTTGTTCGTTGTATTTCGGCTCATGACATTTTTAAGGACTGAGTCATAATGGGTAGCGATGCCCGATACCTGATCTTTTAGGCCATTGCCGCTGTCAATGGTGATTCGCGGCAGACTGTGCACGTGCTCGTCCGCGCCCAAGGCGGGACAGATCATGTACGGTCCGCGCGTGCTGGGCGCGCGGGTTGAACAATGTGTGCGCGCGCGCGCCAAGCGCCGCGCGCCAATGCCAAGCGCCAATGCCAAGCGCCAATGCCAAGCGCCACACACGGGCGCCAACGCTACCCGCCAGTGGCAAGCGCTTCGTGGGGGAGCGGGAAGCGCTGCGCGCGGGTGCGAGACGTTCAGGCAGGGCGGCGTGCCGCGGTTGCAGCGTGCGGAGCTATGCGGGGTGCCGCAAAGCGGCCACGCGAGCAGCGAACGCATTGCGTGTGCAGGGCGCGGGGCTGGGAGACATCCCGTCAGGAGACTAAGGCATGTGGCGCACTGAGAGCGCCGAGACGGCATTGCGGGTGCGTAGCGCTTCTACGGGTAGTGTTGGGCGTGCAACGCCCAGCTCGGGGGCGTCGAATGCGACGGCGTCGCGCAGACTGCGCGCTAGAGTGTCGACACAGGTGCCGGTGGCGTGTGTGATCGTCAATGCAGGGGTGGCGTGTGTAATTGCCAGGCCCACGGGCGCGCAGTGCCCGGCCCCGCGCACTTGTGTAGCGGTAGAGCGGGCACGCACGCGGAGCGGCGGCCCTGAGGCGGTGTGGCGACATTACCTCGGCGCAAGGCGCCTCGTCTTGTTCGTTGTATCACCCCTCGTCTTCCCCCATGTAATTATCCCCAATGATGATCTAACCCCTTCTATGCGATCTTAGGCAATTGCAAAAGCTTCCGCTGCAAGAGATCAAGGCTGCTCAGTGTTCTGCTCCAAGCACTGAGGCCGGCACATGCCAATTCCGAGCAAGAAACTTAGCTCGAGATTTGACCGTGTGAAAGTTAGAGAGAGAGATGAACTAGTGTCTGAAAAAACTTTGGGAGGATAAAGTTGTTTAGCAGTGTGTTCAAGAGAGAGAAAAACTAGTGTCTGAAAACCCCCTTGGGAGGATAAAAATTTTTAGCAGTGTTAGAGAGAGAGATAAACTAGTGTCTGAAAAACCCTTGGGAGGATAAAATTTTTTAGGAGCGTGTTAGAGAGAGAGTCACCCTTGTTTTAGGAGTGTGTTACGGAGAGAGAGAGAGAGAGAGAGAGAGAGAGAGAGAGAGAGACTAGCGTCTGAAAAACCCTTGACCCTTGGAAAGATAAAGAAGTTTTCCGAGAGAGACACTAAACCCTAGCCAGACTGCGAGGAAGAAGAGGCAGTCCTCCCCCAATTTCTCCCTCTTCTTCTCCACTACAAGCGTTGCCGAAACCAGCGATAGAGGATGCCCCGCCCCTACGCCGTCAAGTGGCTGAAGAAGAAGCGAAAGAGGAATCACTCCTCCGCCGATCCCGACTCCGAAGATGTAAACGAAGGATCAAACGGAGAAGAATCTGAATCGCCGGAGATCGACGAAGACGACGCCAATGATCGAGCTGGAATGGCTTCCGATGAAGCCCTGCCTACTCAGTTGCTTCCCGGGCTTCCTCTTTCGACCATGGCGGAAGAGAAGCGAAAGCCGGGCGTCATATTCATTCTTGAAAAAGCCTCCCTTAACGTCGGGAAAGTGGGAAAGGTGCAAAATTTATCCTTGCCGTCGGAGTTTCCTTCGTTTTTTTGTGCGAAGATTGATTTGAATTTTGATCGTTTGATCGTTTTATTCGATTTTGTTGCTCAATTAAACTGTTCCAGAAAGAAACTATTTTGAACGCGGATGATCACACCAATTACTTGAGAAAACAAGGCAAGGATCCTGCTGATTTTCGTCCTGATATTCTCCACCAGGTGTGTCTCTGGGCTTATTTGTTCTTTATTATTGTCAGTAAATGTAGAGTTTCTCTTCCAAATTTCTGTATCTATTTCGTCTTCCTCAGTCTGATTAGATCTCTCATACCCTCCACCCTCCGTCTTTCTTCTCTCTTTTACTCTTCTATTCTCTTTTCTCCTTCAACTCGCTCTTTTTTCTCCTCTATTCTGCTCCCTCTCTCCAATTTCATATATGCTCATTTATCTCTCTCTCTTTATTCTCATTTCATCTCGTACCTATGTTTCCATGCTTATCTGTTCTCATCTATCGCTCTTTCTTGATTCTCTTCTCTTCTATCTGCCTTCTTCATTCTTGTCTCTCGGTCTTCATTCTCATTTCTTCTCTCTCCCTCTTCAGTTTTTTATCTTCTCTCATCTCCATCTCACTTCATTCTCACCTCTTTCTTTACCTCTCTTCATTTTCATTTTATCTCCCTCTTATGCACACATTCTTCCTCTCTCTTTCTCTCTCCCTATCTTGTTCTTGGGATTAACTCAAAAGCTGGTTTTTTCTTCCCATTAAACTATTTTTCAGGCGATGCTTGCTATACTCGACAGCCCTCTGAACAAGGCAGGAAGATTGCAAGCGCTGTTCGTCAAGACCGACGATGGAGAGCTCATTGACGTTAAGCCCCACGTCCGCCTCCCTCGAACTTTCAAGCGCTTTTGCGGTCTCATGTGTAAGTTCAACCTCATTCTCCATAATCAATATCGTTTGATTATGATCAAATATTTTATAACATCAATGTCTGCTTTTCCTGGAATAGTTTTTTCTGGAGAGCGGTGAAAATCAATTTGCGGATAAAGTGTTTACCGGACTATTAAGAAATAAACAAATAGTAGGAAATATTCGACTCTTTTTAATTAAAATAATACTTTACATCTTTATATAATTCCAATATTCCCTGCCTTTTGTTTTTAAATTAATTGGTTTAATTCATTCTTATTCCTACCTCAAATCGGTTACAGGAAATGCTCCTTCTATACTACTTCTTTGTTGTCTTCTAAGATAAATATCTGGGGATAATTATGCAATGACATGCTTGCCCCGATTTTCCTAATTAAGATATTTTGATCGACATTTTTGTGGAAACCAATTAGGATCATAAATATGGTCGTCCTGTTTATTCACCGCTTAGCTAATTTCATTTCAACTCTTTTTTCGTAGATCAATTGAAATGTAAAAAGAGTATTCATGCGACTGGTAAGCGGGAAAAACTCTTCCGGATGATTAAGAACCCGGTCACCCAGCATCTGCCGGTAAACTCCAGGAAAATAGGTGAGTCAGAACAGTCAACGCTGCCAATTCAGCCTTTCCCTCCCCTGAAAATTTTCCTATTGTTGTAGGTTTTTCTTTCAGTTCTGAGAAGCTAGTTCATATCCGGGACTATGTCACTACGGTGGGAGACGATACCACCATCGTATTTGTGGTATATTTCTTTGTTTATCTTGTTTTCCCTGCTTAGAAAACTTTTATGATTCGAGTTCCCCTTACTGTGGCTTTTTTTGCGATTTGTTCTCGGATCTGGGAACTTTAGGGTTATTTTTTATTTTAATTGTAATATAATTGTTAACCTTGCGGCATTTGATACTTTTCCCTAGGTGGGGGCCATGGCCCATGGCAAAATTGAGGCTGATTATGTTGAAGATTGTATATCAGGTGACTGCCTACTTTTGTTTTTGTATGCAACATTTGCCGGAGAAGGATAATGAAAATATATATTTTTTTGACTGGGTATTTTCCTGAACAGAAGGGGTTAAGTCGATTTGGTCAGATCTTGATTTTAACTATTTTTTCCATGACAAGTTCTAGGGTTTCTTTCTTTTGTAAATTTGTGATTAATTAATTGTTCGTTGTCAATTTCTAATAAGTTCTATTTTGGGCTCTCTGTGGTTGGAAATTTGTTACCTTCCGGCGGCTGCTTCCAGCAAGCAAGAGCCGAAAAAACTACTTATTTTGTGCAATTTACAGTTCTTTTAAAACTAGAATTTTAAGAATAACGTTTGGATTATAGCTCATTTTCAACGGAGTTTTTCCCAAAAGGGGTAACTCTGTCCTCTTAATTTTGTACTTGGCGTCGGTTTATGTTTGCTAACTTAATTTGTTTTATTTCTATTTTGGCTCATTCGCGATGACTAACCAATCGTTGAAAGTTTTTTAAGTTTTGGGATAGAAAAATGCTTGTTGGTTATATAAAATATTTGTCTTTTTGCGCCAGATTTATCATGTTCTTAACCAACATTTAAATTAATGCAGTGTCAAACTACCCGCTGAGCGCCGCCTGCTGCCTTAGCCGAATCTGCAATGTTCTTGAGCTAAAGTGGAACATCCTTTGATAGGTAGATCTTACTTGATCTATTTTTAATTTTTTTTCGGTAAAGCTTATCATAATCGTTGACCCATTTCCAGATTACATCATCAAGTCTTCGGAGGAAATTTTTTTTTGGGTGGAATAAAATAGATTTGGTGGGTCAAATATTATATTCTTCCATCGAGACGTGTTTTTTGAGAGAGAGAGAGAGAGAGAGAGAGAGAGAGAGAGAGAGAGAGAGAGAGAGAACGCGGTTTTCTGGTTCATCTTTTTACCGACTCCAGCCCATGTCCAGAAGGATTCTCTCTGTTTCCAACAAGAAAAGAACAAAGAATGAGAAGATTATATAATATAAAGAAGACAAGAGAGCCAGGAAGTAGAGAAAGAGAATAAAATAAAGGTATTGAGGTGGACGAGGATAGAGGGTGGAAAGGAAAGAAATTTAAGAAGAGGAGGGGGAAAAACTTGAAGAACTAGAAGGAAGAACAGCGGAAGAATTTGAAGAAGAAGAGAAAGGGGAAGGATTTGAAGGAATAGTAGAGAAAGGGGAAGGATTTGAAGGAATAGTAGAGAAAGGGGAATGATTAGAAGTAGAGAAGCGGGAGAAAGGGGAAGGATTTGAAGAAGAGGGAGGAGAAAGGGAGGATTTGAAAGGAGAACAAGAATTGGAAGCACAATTTGAAGGAGAAGAAGAAATTGAAGCAAAACTTGGAGGAGGAGAAGAAATTGAAGCAGAATTTGAAGGAGAAGAACAAGAATTCGCAGCAGAATTTGAAGGAGAAGAAGAAATTGAAGCCGAATTTGAAGAAGAAGAATCAGAAGAAGAATTTTGAAGGAGAGTTGGAAGATGAAGAAGAGGGGGCAGGGATCAAAGAAGAGCGATCAGATGGAGCAGCTGAGGTCGATCTTCGAGCGATTCGACATGGACGGCAACGGCAGCCTGACGCCGCTGGAGCTAGCGGCCCTGCTGCGCTCGCTAGGGCTCAAACCCACGGGCGACCAACTCCGCCATCTCCTCGCCCAAATCGACGCCAACGGCAATGGCGCAGTGGAATTCGACGAGCTCGCGGCGGCGATCGCGCCGCTGGTGTCGGAGGCTTCGCTGCTTGACCGCGATCAACTCCTGGACATCTTTCGCTGCTTCGATCGCGACGGCAACGGGCTCATCTCCGCTCCCGAGCTCGCCCGCGCCATGGCCAAGATGGGCAACCCCGTCTCCTTCTTCGATCTCAGGGAGATGATCCGCGACGCCGATCGAGATGGCGATGGTGCCATCAGCTTCCCCGAGTTCGCCTCCGTCATGGCCAAGTCTGCTGTACAGTTCCTCGGCCTCTCCGACTACCCCCCTCTCTGGTAGATTTATACCGGATTTTTAGCAAAGATCTAAACTTTACCTAAACTTTGTCTCCGCCCCGTCTGGAGTCCTGGGAGGAGCAGAACGGACGGGATGGTTTTCCTTATCGTGGGACGAAAAAACCGTCTCGTCCTGAGTCTCGGATGATGGAAGAACAAAAGTCTGTCGAATTCGATTCTGACGGTTGAGATCTGGTTGCGTGGCATCTCAAAATCAATTCCTTGACATTTTGCATTAAAGTCCCTGCTTTTTATTGGTGCCTGCAAACTGACGCCGTCGAAAAGTAATTGTACATGTGCCCCATCTGGAATCCCGGGACGGATGGAGGGACGATTTTCCTATCGTTGGATGAAAAAACCGTCCCGTCCTGAGGTGTCAGACGATGGAAGGACGATAATCCTTCGGATTGAATTCTGACGGTTGAGATCTTGCCGCGTGGCATCTCGAAAACAATTCCTTGACATTTTGCGTTAAAGTGCCTGCTTTTATTCGCACGCTCAAACTGACGCCGCCAAAAAGTAAATGTACATATGCCCTGTCTGGAGTCCCCAGACGAACAGACAGGACGGTTTTCCTATCCTCAGACGAAAAAACCATCCCGTGTTGAGGTTTCGGATGATGGAAGGACGAAAATCCTTCAGAATTGATTCTGACGGTTGAGATCTTGCCACGTGGCATCTCGAAATCAATTCCTTGACACTTTGCATTAAAGTCCCTGCTTTTATTCGCGCACGCAAACTGATGCCGCCGAAAAATAATTGTACGTATGGCCCGTCTTGAGTCCCGTGACGAACAGACAGGACGGTTTTACGTATCTCCTGACAAAAAAACTGTCCCATCCTGAGGTCTTGGACGGTGGAAGGACGAAAGTCCATCGGATTCGATTCCAACGGTTGAGATCTGGTCCGTGGCATCTCGAAATCAATTCCTTGACATTTTGAGTTAAAGTTCGTGCTTTTATTCATCCGCGCAAATTGACGCCACCGAAAAGTAATTGTACATATGCCTATCGTCGAACGAAAAAACCGTCCGGTCCTGACGTCTGGGAAGATGGAAGGACGAAAATCCTTCGGATTCGATTGTGAGGGTTGAGATCTTGCCGCGTGGCATCTCGAAATCAGTTTCTTGACATTTTGCATTCAAGTCCCTGCTTTTATTCGCACGTTCAAACTGACTCCGCCGAAAAGTAATTGTACATATGCCCCATCTGGAGTCCCAAGACAAACGGATGGGATGGTTTTACATATCTTCCGACAAAAAAACCGTCCCGTCCTGAAGTCTCGGATGCAAAGTCCAAGAGAGGGAGGTCTACCTCTCTTGATGAAGGATTTAAATTTAAGATGAATTGATGATATACAAAGAATCTTGAATAAAAGATGTATCCAGTACAGATTGAATCAAAACTATAAAAATTATTTCTTGAAACATTTCAAGAGCTATTGATTCACATCTGAATCAAGAAATGAAATTCATTCAACAATTTACCAAAAAAATAATTTTTAGAAAATGTATTAGTGAAATCATCTCCACAATAGCTAGGTAACTACTCCGATACCATTATAACCAATGATTTAGCTCATAAGTTCGTGTCAAGTGATGTAGATTAAGAGTGGGAGATTTACTTATTAATTAATTTATGAATATTGAATGTCAAGGCATTTACTGGAGATGTGTGTTTTGAGGATTTTTAAAACACATTAAGGTCTAAATCTTGTGTTAAATATATTTAAATAATCAAAACATGTACTTACAATCACAATATGTAGAACCATGAATAAATAACAAAATTCAATCACAAACATTGAAATTTATGCATTAAGTTTTCCTTACATCAATATGAGTCTATCTTCCATCATCTTACACACATCTAAATTGAGAAGGTTTGACTTGATTTGATTAGTATAATACTAAGTTCAAATTTGAAAATATTCCATTCATGATAAGTAATATAATTTCATTTAAAAATAAAAAATATATATTTATTTTTCTAGTAAATTATTTTAGTTTCCTTAGGGTGAATTTTGAGAAAATATAAGAAAGTTAGTGTAACTAATAAGGTCTAAAGGACTATTTTTATAATTGATGAGGACATATTTTTTAATTTTTTTATGTTCATAACTTTTCATTTATTTGCTTGTGTTTTCATAGAAATATCAATAGGAAAAAATGGGTAGCCATGTCAGGAAAGGCAAAATAGTACATTATTAAAATTAAATAAAAAATATAATGTGAATAAAAAAACAATGGGAAGCACACAAATGCATCATCTGACAGATGACCTCACTAAATCATCACAATAAGTATAAATAGCCCAAGACCATTTTTTAAGTCAATGTATCACTCCTATTGTGAATATTTTAAAATTACAATACTCTGAATCTGCTTTCTATTTTGAATAAACTAAGAATTATAATAAGTAACTAAATGATATAAATCCATTTATTTATTTTCAAAATGAATTTTCTTTGGTATCCTATTATTTATTTGTGGATACTTTGGACTGCTACTGGTGAGTGATAACATGGTAAATCCGTTGTTATTTCCATAAATTTTATATGATTTATGATTCATTTCAGTGTATGTTATTTTGCTTTTACCTGGACTAACTTAATATTTGTGCATCCATTGTAAAATTCAATTTCTCCACGTCATGGTCATTTTTAACTAACCCTGCTTATCTCTCTAAAGGAAAGCATTTTTATTAATCATGATTAAAATCTTTGTTATGTGGGTGCATAAATTCACAAGAATGAAATGGGTGAATTATTCACAAGCTGTCAGAATTTTGAAGTTAGTTAATTGGAAAATGGGCTCAAAGGGGTGAAATGTGGTTTTGAGCTTTCAAAGAAACAATTATAAGACTCTGAGAGACAGTATGACCCACCCATTACTCAATCTTTTAGTTAATAAAAGTAAGTTAACTAGATTTTGAAGGAGAAACCCTCAATCAGTGAGAAAAAGGAGGAAAAATGGTGAGGAAAGAGAATAGAAAACTTTGAATGGGCAAAGGGTAATACTTGGATAATTAAATTTAAGTAAATATAATTAAATTTAAGGGTTTTTAATGAAATATTATCACCTTATATAAATAAGGGAAGGCCTTGAATACAATTCACCCAGGCCAGAATTTTTTATGTCCCTACATTCTTCTCCCTTCTCCCATTTGCTCCTCTCCATTCCTGATGTAATGATAATTTGAAAATAAGGGTTTAATACATTGTTTAAGGTTTCTAGTAAATAAAAAAATATTTATAATATTCATTACAGGCATAGAGCAGGTAAGGGTAGAATCCAGAGGGAGCAATACTTGAATAAGCAAATTTGAACTTTAATTTTATTTTATTTTGATTTTCATAATTATTTTAAGAACCGAATCTAATTCTATAAAAAAACTAGTGAAAATTAGTTCGAAAAAATTCTTGGAAATTCATAAATATTAATCATATTTACTATTCACTCTAAATTTATAAAATAAGTATGGACAATTTATATTTGAAAGTACCAACTAATTCTAATTCAAATACCTTATGCAGCGATTAGTGAGAGCTAGGTGATGATTGATAGAAATGGTGTGAGTGGGATGGAGTGGATGAATGAAATACCACTACTGATTACGATGGAGGTGGTGGGAATATGCTGATGAGCAATGGTGGGGGTGAGGGATGATGATTTTACTATTTTTGATGGTTATAGATATTGATGCAGATATGTGTCAATGAGTGAGGAATTGGGTGTGGCGTGCATGATCATGGAAATCTAGGCTGTTGGAGATGGTAACCCAAGAAAAAGGACAAAGACTTGAGTTAGAGAAAGACAAAGATCACACAAACCTCGTCGTTACATGCCCAATTGATTAGCATAGTGCTTTTGATCATGATAGTGGGTGCTCTTTAGTGGAAAGAGTTCACTAAATTAATCCGTACAAATCCTTGAATGGTATTATTCACGTCATGGTTGTGTAAATGGTCCTTGGAGCTGAGACACAAAAGACGTCCTATGGACGAAAATTTATATCATAACTATGACCTACAAATCTCTAATCATGGGATTCTAAACAGTCTTAGTTCGGGTGCATCAAGAAGTTCATGAAGATGATTAAGTGGTTAAGATAGTATCCTCCACCCTCAATATAAGAGGAGATAGCTCAAGGAAGATGATGCAATGAAGTCCTTGGCCAAGGCAATGAAATATTAGGGATGAGTTTCTTCAATGATTTTAGAACGCATCAGTACTAATTCGGACGACCGATTAGGGTTAACAGTAGACCAAACCATAAGTCATCCTAGGAGCATCAGGTGGATGAGGGACTATACATACATGGTAATTGATGACAGACATGTTCCATGAGTGAGTAGGCATGCACTCCTTTGTATCTTCTAGAATACAAGTTGTAGCTTGGCTCCAAAGGGTTGGAGACTCAACCTAACAATTGAGTTAAATTGATACGGCATTAATTTTTCTAAAGGATAACATAATTAATTAATTTTGAAGGCCAATAAAAGTTATTAGGTCTCTAGAGCCATTAATTTGACTAATACACTGGTCTGGAGGGTCACATGCAAATGGCGTTTTGGGTGTCAGAAGATATACCTAAGTTTGGGGGGGGTTTATGAAAAATACCTACTTAGTATAAGTATGGGTCTTCCCCTTCTTCTCACTTCTCCTTATAGATCCAGTACATTCTTGATGTGATTAGGATGTTGTAACGAAGATGACATAGGTTGAGCAGAGCTCGTCAAACTGGGGCAAGGGGCACTGTGACCGACGCTTGGCAAAGGGGTGGCAGTATAGGAGGCTTCCAATGCTCCACCCCAGCTCTTCATCTTACTCCCTCTCCTTCCCTCTCTTCTCCTCCTTCCTCTTCTTCGTCCTCCTCCCCTCCTCTTTCTCTCTTGGGGTGAGATCTGAAACGGCTTGTAACTGCAACAAGGAGAATTCCAGATCTGAGAATGAGTGTGGTTCCCATCATGGCCTTATATAGGGCCATGATGGGCCCCTTACAAAGAGTCCATTAGGGAGGCCCATTAAATGACCCCTTTTTACAACATAGATAAAAACCAGATAAATTAAAATGATGCAAAAATAAATGATTCGGACGATTACGGCGATACGGACGTGAAAAAAACATAATGATACGGATGCCTCAAGGCGAGTATGGTGAACTCTTTGTGCCGAACACAAAACATGAAATTGGATGAACAAAAAGCGGAGAATTAAAACACGAGCACGTGCGCAGATGTGCATTACCTGGGGTATTTAAACCCAGGCATTTTCATGGATACTTTGGTGCACCGGTCAGGATGGACACGGACCGGTAGTGATGTTGTCAACGGCAAGGATGGCTCTGATGACGTTCCATCGATGTCGTTTGGGAGTGCTCCATAAAGTATCATCACCAGTTCATGCCCTCTGAATGATTGAAATAATTATTATTATCATTTCTGTTTTGTATTACATTATTCGTGCAATTGTTTTTATTTTATAATACTTAAATTTAAGTAAATACACAAATATGAATACAATAAGTGAATACCAGGTCTTTTTTGAAACTAGTTTAAACTTAACTGAAGTAGGTAGAGCCACTCTTGCTTCCACACCTTCACTCTGAAGCCTCGCTTGTTCGAACAACTATCTTTGGATCTCTTTTGGGCTTCCTCTCTAGCGAGGAGTGCCCTAATATAAGTCGCTTAAGTTGAAAGGATATGTGATTCTCATCCAGAGATTTGGCGTGCACATTAATCAATTCAATCAATGAGATCCGTAGTTAACTCGTGCTGTAGTACCTTGCTCAAGTACATAGGTTCTTTTCATCATATCCTCAGGACCTTCTACACTGAAGGTACCTAGAAAAGCTATCTTTAGAGAAGTTATGAAATAAAATAAGAAGGATAAGAGCTGTGTGGAGGCAGCTTAACTACAAAGGCAGGTGTTGGCCAAAATCAAAGACCCGAAGGAACAAATGACGCGCAAGTAGGCATTCCTTTTTTGGGCAGTTTATTTGAAAAAGGGACGAAACAAAGCCAAAGAATTCAAATTATTGTGTGAGTGAATCTGGACCGAGTCCAAAGTCTGGACCTGTCACAGACATGGACGATGGATGGGACGGGATGAATTTTGTCCCGTCTGGCAGCCGTATATTTTCAGATTCTTCCAGGAATTTTTCCACAAATGAAATAGTTCGTATGCATCCTAAGTCTGCCAGCTTTGTCCCATCTGAAAAAAAATCATCCTGGACAAAAAAAAATTTAACTATATTAGTGAACGGTTCACCCCGCTTGAAATCAGCCCTATCGACACCACCCTCCGGGTTGCCCTCCTGGGGGTCAACACACAGTGTCCTGATTGTGGAGTGATGACGGTCCTTTATGGAGTTTTGGGGATCACCGCTCGTCGAGTTCGATGGTGCGCACTCAGCTCGAGTCACACCACTCCCCTCTTCCATCGTGCACGATGCTTTGAGGCCATCAACCCGTTTTGCCGAGCCTACTTGCGACCATGGCCGATATGCTCCCCTCACCATCTTGAGAGTCTGGAGCCTTTGCCGTGCCGGAAGTAGCCTTGCCCATCGAGGCCGCGGCCGGTGTTGCCCCCACTCTCACATGGCCCCTCTGACTACCCATCATCGACTCCCATCTGCTAGTGAATTCGAACTGATGGCACTCTCGTGATCTTGCAGGTTGACCTTCCCACACACGTTGACTTGTCTCACACTGCGACCGCCAGGATCTGGATCCTCTGGTCAATCGCAACCTCCTCTTTGGGTATTATTATCTCTCTCTACGTGTCGACCACGTGTGACCTCCCATTGGAAAGCCAGGGTTGGGTTAGTTGTTAGTCTGACTGCTTGGGTGGGTTGTTTCTTGATGGGAGAATAGAGCCATTATATTACTCTAGTGAAGGCTTCAACCCTTCCCTGGGAACCCGTACTAGAGGTCTCGAATCAAACTACGGGGTCATTGGGAAGCCTACCGCCTCTGTAGTTCCATGCCGACAAACTATCGGAGTCTTTCCCGAGGTTAGTGGCAGTCTCGTGTTTTTTCATTGTTTTAATTCAAACTCTTATTCATATCTTTGTGGCTGCCACTTTAGTATTTAGACGTATCCTTGAGTTGCAACGCGCCGTCTGATCCCGGCCCCCAGCGCGTTGCATCATATTGGTATCAGAGCCCTGTTGGTTAGCATTATTGGTTAATTTCTCTTCCAGCCATGTTTTTTCTATATCATATTTTGAAATTCATGGAACTTTGCATTTGCATCACATATGCCCCTCATTGTTAGGTGACACATGAGCAACTTCCCATGACTTGTTTGACATGCCTAGTATCATGCATATACTTCTAGAGGTTGCACACATGAACAACTTCACATGACTTGTTTGTGAATTGAAGAATTCATGGATGCGATCCATGCGAGGTGATACATTTCATATTTTAATGATGCCATTAAGATTAAATTTAAGTATTTTGATTGAAACAAAATTAATAACAACAACACATCAACATGCCTAATTTTTCAGTGTGAAATAATATTAAGAAATTTTAATCTTACTCAAAGACGTATAGCACAGAGCAAGGCCGTCTCCGTAGGAATTGGCTCTTAGAGGTAGAAATAGTCAAGTAATTAGAAGAAAGGGATAAGAGATGTTAGGAGAATAATACTAATGGAAAATTCTATAGTTATTATTTTTTTAAAATTCATAAAACAAAGATGTACGAAGAAATAATAAGAGATGGATGAGTATAGTTAGAGTGATGAAGGATTATCTGCAAGGAGAGAAAATCAAGTGAAAAGATCTACTAATCAAGAGGCATTCAAGATGTTTGTGGAGATGCCCAAGTGAGCATGAGTAGCTATCTGATATTTCTCATACATAACTCGAATGATTTTTGTTTACTTATAAGCAGAAAATTAGTAGAATAAGATGGGTAATTATTTATGGTTGTTAGGAGGTTTTTAGTGATTTTAATAGAACTGAAAGAATTTATAAAAGAAATGAATAAACTGTGTCTAGGAAGTAGATGCAGACCAGTTGTTTGATGAAATGCATAAAAGAGAAAATTTCAACTGTTGATGTGAAATTCATGCTTTAGTTGTGGGTGTTTATCTCCTATGATTCTTTGGGATCATTTAATTCTTCAAATATGACTTTATGATAGATGTTTACTTACTGGAATTCCATGCCATTTTGGGGGTTGCCGACCACTGAAGATTGATGGTCAGTCATGAATCTTGAGTTTGGAATTTTGATGAATTTACAAAAATACATTGAAGCTGGCTAGGATCAGTTATGATGAAGTATCTAATAATAATAATTCTAGAGAACTATTAATGTTTCCAATTAATTTTATTAATGTTTACAAGGAGAAGATTGAATCATGAACTATAGAGACTTTTGATTTTTCACCAGAGTAAGTATCTTTCCTTTCTTACCCCCGGAGGAAGTAGCCTTTGCATTGAGAAGTGTAGAGACATTTTCAGCATAAGAATAGAGGATTTGAAATAAGAAGAAAAGGAAAAAAAGGGGCGTGGTCAGGTGGTTCTAATTTTTTGCCTTTCGATGGTGAAAAACATTCGTGAGCCTGGCCAGAGGAAAACAAGCGATCTGTTGCAAAGTAAAAGAATCACCTTGCACGACTTTAGAAGAAGAAGGATATTGGTCAAGATCTTTTTGGCTTTGTGTTTTGTTGTTTGATTGCCGAATTAGCAAAGGAATCCGGTGCTGGGAGGCACAACAGTCTTCTTACATCAACGATTCATTTCCTGGTAAGAGGTCATTCAACATCCTTTCTTGAATCCACGCACGTTGAATAATTCTTCACATTGAACCAAACATATATTCATATATTTTATCAAGGGGTCAGCTACAATTTCCTAACTTAAAACTAAACTATAATTGTTCAACAAAATAGTTAAACTCTGAGGGAAATTTCATCCAAGCTTTCATCCTACTTTAATCTTAGTTAAAATTAGTATGATCGATTTCAACTGGGTTTAAACTCCTCTGATTAATTTCATTCGAGTTGAAAGTCTTATAATTGAATATGGGTGGTTTAAATTCTTTTGAGTAATTTAATGTGAGCTGAAATTAGTCTGATCAATTTCATCTGGTTTTTAACTCTTCTGGTTAATTTCATTTGAGTTAAAAGTCGTCTGATCGATCTCACCTCGTTTTAAATTTGCCGCTGTCAAATTATTTGTGTTGAGGTTAATTACTGAAATTAATCCTCTGTTTAAAGTGACTCTTGAAATATAACATTGAAATCGTTAGACGGTTGCTTCAATCTATGGTGTTCTTGATCTGGTAAATTGAGTGACATTAATATACACAACCAAATCGAATCGTACAAGTAAAGTTTATAATAGATCATATGAATCTTGACTTAATATACATATCTGCTGTTTTTTATTTGAATGGTATGAAACTTAGATTACTGTTGGTTCATCGCGTTCAAGTTGAGCTTGGATTAATCATGACCAACTATAATAGTTTTGGAGAATTTCCTCTTTGTTTGGTGGAGCCAGATTAACAGTGCAGGAAAGTAAAAGCTTAGTGGTCAAAGCAAGAAGAAGAAAGACGAGTGAAGTATTTTCACAAATCCTTCCAGGTTTGAGTTCATACTTTTATTGTCTATATGTAAAGCATTGATTTTCTAGTTGGCAGGTAAACCTGAGATTTTACTATAATACAAACAAGACGCTGCCAAAATATTCAGTGATTAAGCTGAGGTCTTTAGGATATTGAAAGAGTCATATTTGAATATCAAATAAAACTTTAGATCAACTGCTAGAATTTAAAAGGTGATGCTTGTAATAGATCACTCACTAATCGTGGTCAAAATTATTTGAAATTAACAAGCGGATAGTTTTTACTATATCTATTGAATATTATTATCTGACTGTTTGCTAGAGTTTTCTAAAGCATATCGATTATTTGTCACACTAAATTATTTAACTCAAACATATAGATAAGTGTATCTCAAGGTGCTGGCAAGTTGGGCCAATCAAGAAGATCTGAGTGGTCTGACCTAGAAGGAGTCGAGAAGGTGAGTGAACCTGCAAAGGCTAAGGGGGCCTGAGATTGCTCACAATTTCAATTCCTAGATAGGTGATATCCCTTTTATCAGGCTGGTTTAGCTTGGGGGGCTAAAGATGTGTTAGGTATTTGATGAAAAAGGAACTTCGGCTGGATATCCCAAGGCATGATTAAGGAGTAGTACCCCTTACCTGTATAAAAAATATCAAGTGTCCATCCTCATTTACCATTCATCTTAACATATACACTAAATATAGTTTAGACAATTCAAACAAAATAAAATATTACTTGAGGACAACCTAATTAACCCCCCTCTTAGGTTATCCCTAGTAACATAAAGCAATTACCGTTTCATGCCTTGCTCTGGCAATGTCTTCCTCCTGGTCAGTCGTCAGTTATCTTCTCTACTTTCATTTTCAGATCATAGACTGAAAGACTAAAAAGAATTGAAAAATATAAGATGAATTTCCTCTTTTGATAGTTCAAAATTTTGTTTTTGATTACGGTGAGAAAGGTGTGTTTTAAGTTGAAAGTATGCTCTAGGAGTCTTGAAAGTCGAAGTGGGTTCTTTTTCACAATTCTTTGACATCTAGGCGGCAATGTTTTTCCATCTATGTTGCTTAAAATTGCTCTCCGACGATGAAGATTTACACTACTGGCAGTTGGTTTATGGTATTATGGTTCAATGATAGAAATTTTTTTCTATGCAATGGAAGTGATTATCGATTTAGGATCAATCTATGTACCTTGAGGGAAACTTGTTCCACCCTTGACTTGCTCACTTTGAGATTGTTCGAAAGTCGTTCATGTTCCTGGCCTCTAGAGGTACCCATGTGATCAAATTGCTCTAGGATTAACATTTTTACTTCTCCAACTCTTCAAAATCGTGAAGATTTTTTCACCATGAAGATTATCCTTAGTCGAGTGGAGAAGTTCTTAGAACGAAGAAAGGGGGGTGCCCAGCTTTGGCTGGCTTTGGTGCCTTAAATGGGTGCCCCTTCCCTTTTTTATATTTTACTCCTGATTTTTTCTGAAGTAAAATATAAAAGCCATCAAGTAAAATATATTTAACAATGCCCCTATGATCTTATGCAAATGATCCTTTGAACCCATGCATAATTTTAGTCAGTAACTTTGGTGACCTAATAAAAATTATTTACCGAATTATTTATTATCTATAGAAACATATAAATGAATTAAATAAGAATTGTTTAACCCAACTGATATGTTAAATTTGCTGCATGTGGGTGTCAAACTACACCTTGTGCTCTAGAAGAAATCGAGTTCTCATGGAACCTTTACCGTGATTGGTTTTTGTATATGTATAATCCTTCATCCGTGCGAGACTCCCTAGTGACTTAGGTTATGGTTGATTGTGAAACCCTAATCTGTCATTTGATTAGCAGTAATTCGTAACTATGATCATTGGAGAACACCTTCTCCAATATCCTCACTAGCATGGCCAGGGATTTGTTGCATCATCTTCCTTGAGTCAATCTACTTTTATACCGAAGGCAAATGATCCCATCTTGACCATTTAATCGTCTCTGTTGTTTTCTTCCTACATTCGAGATATGACTTGTTTGAATCCCATGATTAGAGATTCGTAAGTCATAGTCAAAATGTAGTCAGCCATCCACGAGATGCCCTTGGTGTCTTAGGTCAATGGATCACTTATACAACTTTGACATGAATCAATCTGATTGACATTTAGGTATAATATTATTAAGGGATTCTTTGGATCAATTCAGTGAACTCGTTCTCCAAAGAGCACCCAATATCTGTCTTTAGTGTTGTCGCACTAAAAACCATATGATCAAACATACTTATCATATAAGTGGGATTAGATAGTGTTATTCTGTCCAAATAATTCAATGTCCATCTCGACTATCCATGGAATATGAATACTTAGGATACTTGTTTAAAGAATACCAATCACTATATTATAATCTTATTAAAATTCACATGGTCATTACATGTATTCTTCATTATAAATATCACACTATAATAAGAATGAACTAATATTTTATTCCATGAACTTAAATAAAAACATGGTGCTGTGATTTGGCTTGACAACCACATAATTTCGATCATGAGCTATCATGGACGATACTATTATTGACAAGAGTTCATTATAAACATGAGAAATAAGAAATGAGAATGGGTCTTGACCATTCAATCAAGAAAATAAAACAATTAGGATAAAATCACATCATTTAAAGAAAGTCCTCTGGAAAATGGGTGCATCTTGGGTTAGCCATGAGGCCATTCTCATTTCATGTTTTTATTTTTATGTGCCTACAAGCGGTATTCTCTCGGGCATAGGCCTTTTTTTGAAATTTGGCCAAATACACGGTGCTAGGTATGTCAAACCCTGCAGTTGTGCCCATAGACCGATCGAGCCATGCCTTGGACACCACCTTTGGGGGACTTTATATATGAAATGGATTGTTTATCAGTATTTAAGAGGCATGGAGAAAGGATATATCTATCCCAATTACACTTGGATCCTACTCATGCACGCCATGTGCAGGAAAGAAAAATGTACACAAGTGACACCTGGCAGGTGCTCAAAGAAGGGGTCTCATGTCAACATCTCACCAAGTCCACCCACAGTGGTGATGATGCATTGAGTGTGTGGAGCTCACCCCGCCATCAACATGTGGCATCGTTGAGGCATGTGGCGGGACACTTGTCAGGCGAGAGGGCGAGCACTCCCCCCTCTAGTGCTCCATGCAATACGCCAATTGTGGGGTCCATCCTTTGACAAGGTGTGACGCGTGCGAAGAGCTGCCAAGCCAAGGCACTTGACACAGTGGCTACAACGAGCTGCCCGAGGGAGTTCTTGCTAGGAGGAGTAAAGAGTAGAAGGGGCTCAAGTTCATACCGCATGGGTGTCAAGGGCATCCATAGTTTGGTTTCCATCCCACAATTGGTGACAGATGTTGATCAAGTGGGGGCAACACCATATGATGTCCCCCCATGCTTGCTGCAGTCATCATTGAGAGTAGGTACTTGCACGAAGAATGTTTACTAACACCTGTGAGTACATTTCTACAACAACATTGTGAAGGTTTCATGCCAGACTAAGAAACAAACCATCACGAATCGCCATAGCCTCGGTTGCTGTGTTAGTTTGGATACCATAGCCTCGGTTGCTGAGAATACTCCTTGTGTGCTCATATAGGATACTGCCCCTCTAGCGGGTCCCGGGTTCCCTTTGGCCGCACCATCCACTTTCAACTTGAGGATGCCAATTGGCGGTGGGTGCCAATGGACAAGCTATAGCCGAATGGTGATGTGGGTGAGGGTGACGGAGGCAAATTGCGATGTTAATTTTAATGGACATTGTAATTTTTAATTTGCCTACAGTCAAATAAATTTATAGCATGTAGAAACCTACTCAAAGACATATACGCGAGAGTAAGGTCATCTCCACAAGGACTGGCCTTTAGATGTAGATTTGATAATCGAGTTATTAGTTAATAAGATTTAGTAATAATACTAAAGATAATGTTAATAGGAAGAGATAACTAGTTAATAGGTAGAGAGGATAATACTTTCATAAGATGGGTATAGAAAGGAGAATATTAAATATCTGGTGATATCTTTTATAGCTATTCTAAGTGAGAAGGAATTAAGATACTAGGTAGCTAGTTAAGAAATATTAAGTACTTAAGAAAAGTAATTAGCAATGAGAGAATAGCTGAATGAAGAAGAGTTATGTAGATGAGTATATATATGTGTATATATGTATATTAAGAGAGGTCCGAGGGGATAGAACAAGGTTTATATATTACTAAGATGATGAATAATTAGGTATCTAATAGTATTTCACTTTAATATGCTAAGTAAGAACTTAAGCATTGTAGAGAGAAATTAGGAAGATGTAGATGACAATAATAGAAGTTAAGAAGTTTTTATATGACTATAGAATAGATTAGACTTATAGAGTACTACTTATAGTAGTAAGATCGTTATCACAGAATTATATAGGTAGTTTTAGTGGTTTTATATGATTTATGTACTTTTTATAGTTTTCTTATAATTGATTTAGTGAAATACAGGTAGATTTAGTCAAACACCTGAGAGGTGTTCGACCAAATGCCCCTTAGGAGGGGTAGACGAGGAGCTATTTATATGGTATTTACTTAGTAGTAAGTTTTTTATAAGTTTTATAAAGATTTTATAAAGAAGAGAGGGTGTTTCTGTCGAACGCCCGTGAGGTGTTCGACAGAATTCCCGATAGACTCCGAATAGTGATAAAGAGAAGATAAGAGAGTTGATTCTGTTGAACGCTCGTGAGGTGTTCAACAGAATGCTCAAAAGAAGGCGGGACATGTTTTTTTGATGTTTTTATAAGGTTGAGTGGGATAAAACTTAGTTAAATTGAATAATGTTGATTGAACACACTAGGTGTTCGATGAAATGCCCTCGAAGAAATCCACGAATCAAGAATAAGAAAACTAGTGAAGGAGATCACATGTGAGGGCTGAGCTGCGAGCGAGGGCCGGTATGAGATCGTGAGTGCATCTTATCCACGGCTGAACTCGTCGCATGATATCTAGTGCTCGCATGGGGGTCCTTGCAAAATGAGAGGAATTTTGCCCTTTCCAGATCTCCATAGTAAGTAAGCAATGGTGACGTGAAGGAATGGGATCCGCTTAGAGCGTGTTGGTGCCAATGAGTGTGTTTGCGAAAGAAACACTCTAACAGTGTTAGAGTAGAAGGGGTACATAGTAGTGGGCGCCAATGATGTGTAATTTGGCGCCAATAGTCTAGAGATGTCTCACTATGGAAAAAAGGATGCTCCATTGTCTCAGCCTGGGGAGATGTAGAGCAACAATGACAACACAGACTGAGGACTAATACGAGTAACCCGATCATCAGACAAGAGGCTACGATGTAGGAGTCTCTAGAGGAAAAAGAGACATGAGTGATGATCGCCGGATGCCACATGGGGTAACCCCAATGCTGGATAGGGGATTTCATGCAAAAAATGCTTCCACGAAGATCAATAGGCAAAGGTAAGCGTCCAAATAGGACGGTCATGAGTGGTCCCGATGAGAGTACTTCGAGCGTGGGATAACATGTCTAAGGGGAGGCTATGCTGTTCCCAAAGGTGGCGCATGTTGCACGTCGCAGCTGTGCAACAATCAATCTGGCGGTGATAGCGTCAACGCAATGACACTAGAAGTGCCACCACCGTCATCCGAAGTCAACACCACTGCTAAGGACACGCCGCCATCATCACCGGACCAAGTCAACATGCCAGCATGAGGCACATCTCCACCCACGCACGCCCCTTCACGCGTCCTGACACGTCGCCAAAGATAGATCAAGAACTGCCCCCTGACGTGACTCGAAACCACGTCGCTCATCTTTATTTTTATTAACTGTATTTTCTCTTTCCTCCAAGGCCTATATGTATAGGCCAATGTACCAAGAAACAGTTAGGAAAGTCATAATTCAAGAATTGAGTTTTTGTTAACTCTTTTTGGAGGACTTGCCCTAGACTCTCCTTCTCCTTTAGATCGCCGCTGCCGTCGCCGCCAACATCTCCGCCGCCGGTTACCTCCCATCCCTCTCTTTCTCTCTTCCTTTCCTTCCCTCTTTCTTTCCTTCGCTCTCTCCCGCCAGCACCAGGACACCCAGTGTCGGCTGCCCCTCTCAGGCCGCCCGCGCCAAGCACCCAGCGCCGACCGCCTGCTCAGGGCTGCCTGCGCCTAACGCCCAACGTCGGCGCCCCACTCAGGGCCACCAGCGCAAGTCGCCCAGCGCCGGTCGCCCCTCTTAGGGGAACCTGCACCAAGCGCCCAGCGCCGGCCGCCCCACTCAGGGCCGCCCGTGCCCAAGCACCCAGCGCTGGCCGCCCCGCCTAGGGCCACCAACGCACGTCAGTTCGCCCCCTTGTTCAAGTGTCCTCACCGTCGAGCAGCTCGGGCTAGCTCAATCAATTCATTGCCAGGGCAGCTCAACGCCCGGAACGTCCAAATATTTTTTCCAGTGGGCCTTACAATGCCCGGATCGCCTAGTCACATCACGACCTGAATTTATCGCAGCCTCATCACGCACTCTGGTGCCGAGGAATGCCCGAACCCTTTGGTGTCGCGTGTTCTTCGTCCATTGTGCCACGAGGATTCTTCCACCGCCGTCAGATTTGATTTGAATTTCTTGAAGTTACCACAAGTGCTTCCTTGCATGAGATTTCCAACGGACATGAATTCGTATTATTGGATTTGGTGCTTCAGCATCGTCGCTGTGGTTGAAGACAATACTCCCGCCCTCAACGAGGAACGGGGCTGCACTACCATCATTTCGTCGGTTTTAAGTTTTCGAATTTGATCATGTGGATTTTTCGGTCTGTTTTATCCCTCTATCCAAACCCACCCTGCATCCTCCTCCCTTCGTTGTCATTCCCGTCCCCCCCTAGTCGTCAGCTCCCCTAGTTGTCCTACATCATAGTTGTAGTTGATGGGGTGCAAAATAGTGTTGGTGGGCTAAAGGCTCATCGCGAAGCCATGTATTATACTAGGCGCTTATCATACCCTGACCGACATGAAAACGGGTAACATTGGCTATCTCTAGCTAGTGGCACTGCCAAGGCCACCACCTGCAAGGGCCTCGGATATCCAACTCTCTACAAGCCCAGTTGCCATACTTGGCCGACATGAAATGCCCCAACTGGGAGTTTGTGGTACGCATATGCGACACGAGCTTCTTCTAAAGCATATATTGGACGTCTTGAAGGTCTCTGATCCCTAGACCCCCCTCATTCATCGATCGACAAGCTTTCTCCAAAGAAACTCAATGGTGGGGATGCTCTCCCTTGAGGTGACTGGACCATAAGAAACGTGCGCACAGTCGCTCCACCGAGTGGAGGACTGTGAGTGATAGTGTGTGGAATACAAGGTTATGTAGTGGGATGCTTATGAGGACATGTCAAATAAGTTGGATGCATTCCCTAGGGGAGAGAAAATAAAGTTTCCATCCATCTAGTTTCTTTTGCAACTTGGCCAGCAAAGCATCAAAATAATGATGCGTAGCGGGTCCAAGAAAGATAGGGCATCCGAGATAATCAAAAGGGAGGCATCCTCACGAGTATTAGGTATATTGTTGTATAATGTGAGACCGCTTTGCAATGGTGGATGGACCAACCATAAAGCTGCTCTTCAAGGCATTGAGGAGCTGGCTAGAAGCCCGCTTGTACGTAGTGAGGACACTCATTAGTTCCTTAATGGATTTTTTAGATCCTTCAAGAAAAAAATGGCATCATCAGCAAACAAAGAGTGTGAGAGGATAGGGCATCCCTTTTTCGTAAAATATGGTTGGATGAGTAATAAGCTAAAAATTGATGTGTAAATACATCATCATTTTTGGGCTTTTACACTTATGCAATGAAATTTATAAATACCCTTAATCACTAAATATTGTGTATAGAAAAAGCAATGGGTCAAACCACAGGGAGGCACCAAGCAAGAATTTTAATCTGATTTTAAATAATTTTATTCAAGTGAATGAATTTTGCACTTAATAGACTTTAGTTATGTTTATAATTAATCAAAATTAAGTAGAAACTAAATTTTGATTTTAATATTTTGGTCAAGGCACTCAAGATAGAATAATTTTAATTATAAGATAAGATTAATTCGGATTACTAATTTCCCAATTATGATAAAATTTTAAGACATATTAAAATTGGGAATAAATAGTCAAGAAGGGGGTTTTGAAATTGGACTTCAAGATGGATGAATTTTTGGATGAAATATATTTAGGTTTTTTTATATATTGAATTAAATTTCCAACTGTCAATGTTGGAATTTAGAGAGAGAAAGTGAAGAATTTGGGGAAAAGTGAAATCCTAGCCTAATTTAAAAATCTAAAAATGCAGAATTGTTTTAAATCTGTTTAAAACTAAAGATTAAAAGCCAGATCTTGAATCAAAATCAAAATGCAATGCTAATTTCATTTCAAAACAACTTCAAGGTCATTTCAGTGCCTTGGCATTTAGAATCGTTTAAGAAGAAGTTCAAAACACAAATTAGAAACTTACAATTTTTAATGATGAATCTAGATCTGTCGACTTCCAAAGCAACTTCTGTATCCTTCCTGGCCAAATCATTGCGAAGAGCTTCAAAAAGTGAATTTTACCTTTTTCCAGACCTCTATTTAAAGATCCAACCTATGAGTTGTAGAGGGGGTAAAAGACAAACATGCCCTCAAAGTTTCAGCTCAATCGGACGCCTAGATATCAAGATTTCATCGTTTTACTAAGGATAAATCTAGGCCATTGGATCTTTTTTCTCTCTTAAAAATGGCATTTTCTGATTGGTTGGTGCTTTTCTTTCTCATTTTTCTCCATCTTGGATCGCGTTCTGACACGTTTTTGCATGCTTCCACAGGCCGTAATTATTGTGAAATGATACTGTATTTTGAATGGATAGAAAAATGCCTCGTCGTCCTACATTAAAAAAAGAGAAAGGGCAAAAAAATTTTGTTAACATTAGGGCACGCACCTTTTGACCGCCGCGTGCATTTAATGCACACGACAAAGCAAATGCGAGTGTAAAAAGGAAATATGCACGTGTGTCGGTAGCCACGTGCATTTAATGCGCACGCCTAATCGACTGTGGGACGAGGTAGATTATTGTTTAATAAATGCACGCGGAGATCGATTCTCTGCGTGCATTGATTGCATGTAATAAAAAAAAAGTTAACTAAAAAACAAATCTTACCTTTACCTCGCTGCCCGCACCTTGTACTTCATTCTACCAAGATTCGCTCATTATGGCATTGTCATGCGCGATGCCATAATGAGCCAATAATTGATTAATTTTTTTTACTTTAAATCATTTACCCAAATTTTAATATATATAACCAGATTTAAATATAGTAAAATTATAAGAATCATTTCTTTGAATTCTAAAATCATTTCTTAACTAAATACTAGTCAGAAAATTATAAAAAAATATTAAAAAAATCTAGAAAAATAGGAAAACCTTTACCAACCTCTGGCCAAGTATTTAATGCACTGTAAAAATTATTTATTAAATGCAATGAGGTTAAATACAATGTAAAAAATAATAAAAATATAGAAACAATAATAAAATCAAAGTGGAAGTCATTTATCTCCATTTATATATGATAACATGCAAATATAGCCATTAAAACATGTAAATGTACTAAAATACTCACCAATTAAACATTATAATTTGAAAGTTATCAATGAGGCCGCGGGCGATTGCTCGTGGGAGTGATCGCCTAAAGACCTCCTCCATTAATATGAAAAGGGTCGGTGAGATGGGATCACCTTGCCGTAACCTCTTGCGGCCGTGAAAAAGCCTATGGGGTTTTCATCCACAAAAAGAGATAAGTGATTATATCTAATGCAGGCACCCAAAAGAGCGATGAATGCATTGGTGAGCCCAAAGCGACGTAACACTTTGGTAAGGATACTCCACTCGACTTGATCAAAAGCCTTCTCCACATCTAGTTTGATGATGACATTCAAGCCCTGAATATAAGTGTCTAGTGAGTGGGATAGATTGTGAACGAGCATGATACTGTCTTAGATCTGTCAATCTTGAGGAAACCGCACTGTTCAGGCAAGATAAGTCTATCAAGGAAGGTCCCGAGATGACTTGTAATGATCTTGGATGCACACTCGGCCTATAGTCTCTTTTATCACTCTCGACCCGAGGCCTGATGCACACCTCCATGAAAGAGTAGAGTTATCCCATATGGAAGAAAGTTAAAAAAATGTCCTATCTTTATGAATTTTAAGAAAAAATATTCTTTAAAAATGAATTAATCTCTCTCCCATGCACTTATCACATTATCAATGGCGTGTATACCTCTATGGCCTATAACAGATGAGATTGTCTTTGGCTTGAGGCTATGCCTTGATGATCGTACAACTGCATGGGAGAGAGAAGTCATAAACTATGATGTACTTATAATTAGAGGTTACATTGATTTCCTTAAGTATGCATAGTTCGTGATAAAGTCATGAGAGAGAAAAAAATATGGAATAGGTGACTTACTTCATTAAATAGGATTTATGCATAATTAGTGATAACATGCATTTTCAGTATATTATATTATCATATTTACATATTTATCTGCATTAAATTACTCAAATTCGCATGTTATCAATTTAAAATGATTCAATCTACTTTTAGAATGAATTTCTAAATTCTCTGCATTTTTGGGACTTTTTCTAACAATAGATTCTAAAAGAATATAATTTTTGAGACAGAATCTGATTTTTCTAGAAATTGTCGACATTAAAGTTGGAAATATATGATTTTTCTGAGTGAAAATATATATTTATATGTATTTTTTTGGATGCTTATTTTATTTTATATGAAATTTAAAAGTTTTTTTGTTTTTATTTTTTTTTATTTTGGTTCGCCAGGCGTTGCCATTTGATTTGTCAAATGACAACAATTCAGGCTGTTTTATGATGATTGGCAGCATCCAATCATTAACAAGGCAATCATCACTTCGCGATTTGCAAAGGATCGTAATCCACTACCTTGATCAGATTTTGGAGAAATTAGCAGGACAAAATTTTTATGTTTTCTAGATGAATATTCAGGGTATAATCAAATTCAAACTCACCGTGAAAATCAAGGAAAGACTACCTTTAATTCCCCATTTGGAACTTTTGCATTTAGGAGAATGCTATTTGGACTATGTTATGCATTTGAAAGATGCACGACTGCCTTGTTTTCCAAACGAGTCAGATATTATCGATACGTTTTTATCATTGCTTTGTCTACTATTAGTCAAAATTTTGATGCATCCTTGGATAATTTAGAAAAGGTTTTGCAGATATGCATGGAGAGACGACTAGTGCCCAGTTGGGAAAAGTTCAAGTTCATAGTCCAATGGGGAATAGTAATTGGACACATGGTCAATGCCCATGGGTTAGAGATGGACAGGGCCAAAATAGAGGTGATCCAAAACCTTCCACTTCCTAGCAACACAAAGGAACTTAGAGGGTTCCTTGGCCATGCATGCTTCTACATGCGGTTCATTAAGGAGTTTTTCAAATTATCTTAACTAGTGACTAACTTATTTGTTAAAGATGTGAAATTTTAAATTAACGATGCAGAGAAACATGTTTTCTTACAGATAAAGGAGGCTCTTGTGAAAGCAGTACTCCTACAAACTACGGATTGGAATCACCCCTTAGGAACCTTGTGAAATGCTTCTAATTTTGCAGTAGGGCCAGTGCTTGGTCAATGGATTGAAAAGAAGTCACTGGCCATCTACTATGCTAGCAAGACCTTAGGAGATGCTCAGGTACATTACACTACAATTGAGAAGGAATTGCTGGCTATCGTGTTTGCATTAGATAAATTTAAATATTTTTTTGGGTAGCAAGATAGTTATATTTTCTGATCATGCTGCTATAAAGTATTTAATGAACAAAAAGAGGCAAAACCTAGGCTGATTAGATGAAGGTTTTAAATGAAAGAGTTTGAGCTAAAATTAAGGATAAACGTGGGTCTGAAAACCTTTTAACTGTTCATTTATCCATAGTAAATGATAGTAACTGAGGTTCCATTTGTTTAAACCTTTCCCCGTTAGCATATCCTCAAGATTAACACTAGAAAACCACCTGGTTTGCACACATAGTGAATTATTCAGCTTCAGGAAGGACTTAATATGATTGGATTGACCAAGAAAAGAAGACATTATTGAGAGATGTCCAATATTATTTTTGGGAAGATCCGAAAGTATTTCATGTAGGGGCTGATCAAATTTTCAAGAGATGTGTGCCAGAAGATGAAAATAAAAATATCTTAGAAGTATGACATTCATCTTTTGGTGGTGTACATTTTGGATAAAAAATTATTTATAGAAAGGTTCTTCAATGCATGTTCTTTTGGATAGTTTATTTTGAGACTCAAATGATTTTTGGAAAATTTCTCTAAAATGTCTATCAGAGGCCAATCTAAAAAGGAATGATGATATGCCCTAAGAATAATCAAAGAAGTTAAAAACTTTGATTTATGCGGCATAGATTTTATAGAACCCTTTGCACCATCTTCCAGACATGATTTTATACTGATGGTTGAAGATTATGTTTCCAAGTGGGTTGATGCAATTACCACTTGGACAAATGGCCGTAAAATAATACTAAATTTTTTGACTAAAAGGATATTCTGTATATTTGGATGTCTTAGAGCAATAATTAGTGATTTTGGATTCTATTTTAACAATTCTCATATCTGATCTTTACTTAAGAGGTATTGAGTACATCATAAGAGGACCATTCCATACCATCATCATCATAAATAATATGACCTGATGGTAAAGATTGGAGTGGAAGATTGCCTGATGCTCTGTAGGCATCTATAACATCCTATTAGGGACCCATAGGGATGTCTCCTTATAGATTAATCTGTGGAAAGACATGTCATCTTCCAGTTGAGTTCAAACGTTGAGCTTACTTGGCAATTAATAAGTCAAATCTTGCCATGGAAGATGTAGAAAAAATGGATGTTGTAGCTTCAAGAGCTTCAAGAGTTCAGAAATGAAGCATACAAGAATTAAAGCCTTTCATGATAGCAGGCTAACTAGAAGAAATGTCTATGAAAAATTAAAATTCAGGCTTTATAGTTCATATTTAAAATTTTTTCCAGAGATAAGACAGGGAGGGATGGAACATTTATTATGATTAAACTGTTTAATTATGCTCCTGTTTTGATTTCAGATCTAAAGACAGGTTGACACTTTAAAGTAAATGGAAAAAGATTGAAGCTGTACCTGGAATCAGAAGCTCAACCTATGGAAGCTGTAGTAGACATCCATGATGCACCAGGGATTTAATCTTGCATTAGCAAATTAAATTTAATTCATATATTTGCTTCTCTACATATTTTTTTCACTTCTAAAACTTTTTTATAAATAATTACTTATTAAAATAGCCCATTAGATCTACACTATCTTTCTAGACATTTTGGTTTAGCAAGAGGTCAATAAGGAGGAGGGAAGCATAATGAGCACACGGATCCAAGACAAGACCAACGACATCTATTAAATAGGCAAAATAAACACGGATTGAAAAATTCTTACATTAGGGACAATGCAGATTTTTATTTGGGGGTTGAATATTGTTCAATGATTTCTAATTGATGAATCCATTCATGTTGGGGGGGTAAATTTATTTCATAAAAAAGTTCAATATTTATTTTCTAATATCTTCATCAATTTAATCAAACCACACCTTGGAAAATTGATCTACTTTACGTTATAGAAGTATGGGTTTAGAAGTTAGGCTCTGGTATAAGATTGAGAACACCTCTTGATGGTATGAGCCATGATTGTAGACCTATGATCAATATCTGAATGTCTAGGATATCTGGTAGGATGAGGAACAAGCATAAAAATCAAAGGGTTGAAGTAATATTTTCCTAGGCCAAGTGCTGAGTGAAATGCCCATCATACCACTTTCCACTTGTTGAATCTATTTAAATGATAGGGATATCCATTAATTGGAATCTTGCTTAGAGGTGATCATTTATTTAAGTCTTAAAACACAGTCAATTTCTCTTGAGCCGCCTTAGGCTATCTTTGACAACCTATATATGAATCTGCTTCACCCTTTCTCCTAGCCTACCTTACGCCATTTCAAGCATTATTTCTTATCCATTGGGTTTAAATACTCTTCAATTGATGATTCAAGAGGGATGAGATGAGAAACATACAAAGTAAGAGATTGTAATGTGATGAATACGAGGTGGTGAGAGGGTGATAATAATTCTTTAATAAGCACGATACAAGTAATAATATAAGGAATAGGTAGGAGGATGTGGATACATCAAATGGAAATGGGAGAGTGAATTAGATGATGAGGTGAAGTGATGATGGATGTAGACGATGAATAAGAACATAGGATGATGAAATCACTGAATGAATGTGAGTGGATGTGGATGGATTATGGTGAAATAGAATGGTGGAAAAAGAAATGATAATGAATTAGCTAAAAGACGAGATGGAAGAATGAATAAGTGGTTGTGACATGGAGAAGAGGATGATGGACTAGATGATTTAGAGTTTTTATAAAAGATGAAGGTGAAAATATTGAGATCGAGATGAGAGATGGTTGTAGTAGGGTGAGATGATGGAAGATGGTGATGACAATGAGATGGTAAAAATATGGATTTAGATCTAACTAAAAAGATTTCAAGGAAAGAAACTAATGTAAGGCAAGCGACAGACCTTAGATCCTAATGTTTTACTGATGTCCAGGTATTTTCTTGATCCAGTTCATCCTCTCCACTTCTCCGTCGATTTTTCCCAAGCACTCAAGACACCAATCACACTCTAGATGGACCTTCAAAACCTGTCTCTTTCAGTCTGCCTCTCTTGGAGGAAGTGTGTTCAAAGATCATTTCTACAAAAATCTGAGGCTCTATTTTTATATGCAACCATATGGATGGAAAGAGGTGGGAAAAGGAAGCTCCGTTCAAAATTTCAAGCCAAAATATTTTTGGATCATAAGATATTGTGATAAGAATTTGGGCCATTCTCAGATATCGTGATTTAATTCATAAAAATGTTACATATATATACATATATATATATATATATTGAATTCAAAAAATGAGATATCTTCAAATATGATGCCAAATATTCAGCAAAAATTAAATTGTCATTAAAAAATTATGTTCTTCAGAATTTGATGTGGTAAAAACCATTAAAAATATTTTGCATAACATTAAAAATGTCATTTTAAAAATGAGGATATTCATTTTAGGATTGATAACGCATGCACATAATCAATTCAGTGGAAATAAACATGTAAATATGATCTTATTAACCTATTAAAATGCATGTTACGAATAGACTTTGAGATCAAAGGGATAACACCAAGTTCAGTTGTAAATTTATTCCACCACAACTTCCCAAGCTGTATTGGCTGCTGCAATATATTTAATTTCTATTGTGCATTATGCAGCAGTTATCTACTTGAAATTCTTCCATAGTTCGAGTAAGTTTTGAATGAGCCCCTCAAAAGATTGATTTATACAAAAGAACAAGCACCTCTGTTCAAAGTGAACATGAAAATATATGTATATTTAATATTATCCAGTCATATATGGAAACTTGAGTAAGTGTAACAGTGAACCTTTAGCTTATTTCATCCATAAATTAGAAATAAATCCTTAGTCATTAAGCGATTAAGGATGAGTTTGATTAGTATAAATTGTTCCTTTCCTAGGAATACCTATAATATACTCATAATAAGTAGATGAAATACTTCATCAGGTCTGGTAAATCGCATTTCATACAAGATAGATCCAATTGCCAAAACATGTGACTTTTTTCTTCATTGCCTTATCTTCATGAGTCTTAGGTATTGGTCCATAGAAACTTGAACACCAGGTCTCATTGGTATGAGACCTGCCTTTGATTTATATATATAGCGATTGGGATAAACCTAAGAACTTTCTTGATCTATCTCTTTAGATCTGTATCTATCACGTGTTAATTCTCCCAAATATTTCATGGAAACGTTAGGAGGACAATCACAATTTTATTGAAGAAAACAATCCTACATCACTTCCAATGACTAGAATGTCATCAACATATAAAACAGCAAAAGTAATTGTGCTTACACGAGTGCTTTTGTAAACACAAGGTATATCTAAATTTTTATTAAATCATAATATAAGGTTTCCTCATTAAATTTTAGATTCTAACTTCTTGATGCTCAATTTAGCCTATAAATGGGTCTTAAAAATATGTACACCTTTTACATATTTTTTTTCAATTGGCCAAATACATGGTGCTGGGTACGTCAAACCCTATGGTTGTGCCCGTAGACCGATCTAGCTGTGCCTTGGATGCCACCTAGGGGGGATTTTATATATGAAGTGGATTGTTTATCAGTATTTAAGAGGCATGGAGAAAGGATATATCTATCCCAATTACACTTGGATCCTACTCATGCACGCCATGTGCAGGAAAGAAAAATGTACACAAGTGACACCTGGCAGGTGCTCAAAGAAGGGGTCTCATGTCAACATCTCACCAAGTCCACCCACAGTGGTGATGATGCATTGAGTGTGTGGAGCTCACCCCGCCATCAACATGTGGCATCGTTGAGGCATGTGGCGGGACACTTGTCAGGCGAGAGGGCGAGCACTCCCCCCTCTAGTGCTCCATGCAATACGCCAATTGTGGGGTCCATCTTTTGACAAGGTGTGACGCGTGCGAAGAGCTGCCAAGCCAAGGCACTTGACACAGTGGCTACAACGAGCTGCCCGAGGGAGTTCTTGCTAGGAGGAGTAAAGAGTAGAAGGGGCTCAAGTTCATACCGCATGGGTGTCAAGGGCATCCATAGTTTGGTTTCCATCCCACAATTGGTGACAGATGCTGATCAAGTGGGGGCAACACCATATGATGTCCTGTCATACTTGCTGCAGTCATCATTGAGAGCAGGTACTTGCACGAAGAATGTTTACTAACACCTGTGAGTACGTTTCTACGATGACATTGTGAAGTTTTCGCGCCACATTGAGAAGCAAACCATCACGAATCGCCATAGCCTTGGTTGGTGTGTTAGTTTGGATCCCATAAAAAGATGAAAAGGCAAAGAGAATACTCCTTGTGTGGTCACCGAGGATACTACCCCCCGGTGGGTGCCATGTGTTGGGTTCTAGAGGCCTTGATCTGGATGAACAAACCAAAATAGTCCGCAACAGAATACTTGATTGGAATTGAATGGCATCATTAAAACGGTTAAAATGAAGTACCTTTTCACAGATCACATCCATGATTTCTTGGATCTCAGTGTGAGATGAGTCGAGCTGGTCAAGTGTGCAGCCTCTAGATGAGCCTCCTCATTGACGAGCCTGTTCTATCTCCACCATTGTCGTTACGCCGTTCTGATCACATCTGGCATGTAGAGAAGTGCGGGGAGAGTGGAGAAGAAGGGGAAGGCCCCGTGAAAAATTCTGGGCTTCGTGAATTTTGTTCACGGCCTTCCCCTATTTATACTAAATGGGTATTTTCATAAAACCCCCAAAAACTTAAGTATATCTTCCGACGTCCAAAAAGACCATTTGCGTGTGACCCTATAGCCCCATGTATCAGTCTAGTTAACGACTCCAACGGCCCAATAACCTTTATTGGCCTTCCAAATTCATTAACTATATCATCATATAGATTAATTAATGTTGGATTGATTTAACCCAATCGATAGGTCGAGTCTCCAACACGTGGGGTGCCAAGCTACACCTCGTGTTCTAAAAGATAGAAAGGAGTGTGTATCGACTCACTTCATGGAACCTATTCGTCATTGGTCATCGTGTACATATAATCCCTCATCCACTTGATGCTTCTTAGATGACTTAGGGTATGGTCAATTGTCAAACCCTAATCGGTGATCCGAGTTAGTAATGATGCATTCGGAAATCATCGGAGAACTCTTCTCTGATATTTCACTACCTTGGCTAAGGACTTCATCACAACATCTTCCTTAAGTTGTCACCTTTTATACTGAGGATGGACGATCCCATCTTGACCATTCAATTGCCTTCGTGAACTTCTTGATGTACCCAAACTAAGACCATTTAGAATCCCATAATTAGAGACTCCTTGGTCATAGTCAAAGTAGAACCGTCCGTCCACAAGACGTCTTTGGTGTCTCAGATCTAAGGACACTTACACAATCATGATGTGAATGAACCTAATTGACATTTAAGTATAGCACCATTCAAGGATTCGTACGGATCAATTGAGTGAACTCTTTCCGCTAAAAAGCACCCACTATCTATCCTTAGTGTCTCCACATTAATGGCTACGGGAATGGCCGTACTCATCATATGAATGAGGCTAGATAGTGCTATTCTATCTGGATACTTTGATATCCCTCTTGTGTAGCCTTTGAATATGAATATGAATATGAATATGAATATGAATATGAATATGAATATTTAGAACGCATGCTTAAAGACTAGTGAACTCCGTATTAGGATCTCATCATAATTCACTAAGTCCGATCATGTATTCATGGACTTCATTATAATGAATATGTTCTATTAATGAACATGAAATAAGATGTGGAATGTGTGATTGGCTTGCCAGCCACATATATTTCCATCACTGGGTTCCGTTTGGCTGCACCATCTACATTCAACTTGAGGATGCTAATTCGCGGTGGGTACCTATGGACAAGGTGTAGACGAATGGTGATGTGAGTGAGGTTCACCAAAATTCCCCAAGTGCGAAGGAGATCGCACGTAAGGGCTGAGCTGGGGGCGTGGGGTGGTATGTGATCGTGTTTGCATCTTATCCGTTGTTGAGCTCATCACATGATATCTAGTGCTCGATTGTGGTCCCCACAAAATGAGAAAATTTTTTCCCTTTGTAGATCTCCCATAGTAAGTAAGCAATGGTGACGTGAAGGAATGGGCTCTTCTTAGAGCGTGTTGGCGAGAGGAAAATCTTGCCAGAACACTCTAATGTTGCATAGCTCGGCGCCGGAACGTAGGTGGACATCGGTGCATAGGTCGGTGCCAGTGCATAGGTCGGCATCGGGGCATAAGTTGGTTGTATCATTGTTGTTGGTGTGCTACGTGTCGCATTGTAGCCCTTGGGGCCGTACGAAGGTGCATGGGTTGGCGCAGATCCGTATGGTGCTGGGTTTGCTTGGGGCGCCAACGGGTAATAGGGCTACTCTCGTGCCGGTGGGTGGCCATGTGGGTATGACAGTACATAGTCACCACACATCAGATACTGAGTTGGGGCGAGCTCATAAGGTCAGCCTTGGTAATTGCGATGTGGTCCTTCTGGCCGAGGTGGGTGCCTCCTTTTAGGGTGGGAATCACAGCCCTGGGTAATGCTCTGGCCGATCCTGATTGTAGTATCGCTCTTCGTTGCATTGCGGAGGACGATATCAGCCAGTCAAAGATTGTCGTCATTGTTGCTGTGCGCATGGCATTTGATGTAGCTGATAGGGGCACGTTGGTGGCTCATACGGTTGAAGTGGCATGTTGGGAGGCAGCTGGGACTTTGAGCTATCTATGGTTGGCACTTTCTCGGGTCGCTGGACAAAATCATACACTTGTGCTGCAGCGTGGTGAGAGTGCGGTGCTGATAAGGATGTTGAGGTAGTACAGTCTTTCCTAGGTCATCGTATCGAGGCAGTGGCACGGTCATCTATGGCCCGCTAGGGGAGTAGGATACCTAGGTGTGGATTCCCTACTAGCTCGCATTGTCAACTTGACCTCGACGGAGTCAGGCGTAGTGGTCTAAGGAAGTGCCAGCAAGGGATCTTCTATTAGAAGATCTGGGAGTCTGGGATCATATATAGGAGCCTCGTCGTGGGACGTGCCATCCACAACACACCGTAATTGGCCGCATGTTTGAACCATCCTATGGCCAGTTATCTCATTCTCTAGGGTTTCCTATCTAGGATGATGCAATGAGGAGTTATATGATTGTAATTTTTAATTTTTTACATTTTTAGAGGACCGATGGTGCTAAGTACAGTGGTTAGCACGATCGGCTCTAATACCAACTTGATGTAACACGAAGGTCGGGAACTGACAATTCAAGTTAATTCACAAAGGTGAATCTCGTCCAAGAGTGTCCACACTGTCAATATAGACGATTAGACCCAATACCGATAAAGACTATCACTATCACGAGAGGGAGGCTAATACTATATTTATGTTTTAAATTCTCTCATGGCAGCAGAAATCAGCAGTGGAAAAAGTAATTAAAACTGTCAGTAAATAGGAAGAGAATGAAGTAGCAGAACGTGGTCTAAAGGCATCCAAGGATCAGTCCAAATATGTCTATCCGAAATACCCAAACACCCATTCTGATGAACAGGAATTCCACGACAATGTAGAATAATGTTTATTGGTAGTGATGTACATGAATCACTTCAAGTAGGGGAGCAAGGAAGAACTGCAATAGCGGTAGCAATAAATCATGTATTTGGCAGATCATGTAGCGACTGTGGAACGTGGACCTTTCACTCATTGTACATTCCCAATCGAGGAAGAAGATGACGATCCAAAAGGTGAAGAGGTACTGTTGAGTCGATAGTAAACTCGTTGACAATGATGATGCTTCTGAACATATTCCTAATCTTCAAATTTATGGGGCATTCTTGGGGCAACGGACACCCAATTTGGTCTTCCTCTTTCAAGAACAAAAAAATGAGCGATGGATCGTCTTCAGCAGGTGAATATTGGTGCAATTTGGCGGCAATTGGCGGTACTAAAAATGCAATCAGAGTACATAATGACAGCAGTAACACCGAAGGGAAAATATATCCTTCAGTTCCCATACATGCTCTAAAGAAAACACTCTACAAAGTCAACTGATACTGAACGAAGATCACCCTTTCTCTAAGGGGAAGAGGGAGTGTTGGAACGATAAAACTACGAGATGAAATTCTTCTTCGTGTGACAAGTTCTTCTTCAAGCAATAACGATGGCGACGGGGGTCTCTCTTCTTCTTCTACAATATCTCCTTCTTGAACACAATCAACACTTTTACAAACGCAGAAAAAATAACTGTTAATAAGAACGAGATCTGAAATTTTACAATGACCAAGATCTCCTTCCCATGTCCACCCCTCCCCCTTCTTATAGAGAGGGAGTGGCAGTTGTGGGTGGCCCAATTGGGCCTCCTTTTAAGGGGAAAGCCTATTGGGCTTCCCCTTAAAAGGGTTTTATAGGGGGAGAAGAAGTCCAACAGGGATTTCCTCCCCCTAAAGATGGTACTAATCACAACTTGAAAGAAAACGCACAAAGGAGGCCGGTACTCATGCCGGAGGGGCCTCTCGACAATCTAAAGATAACAAAAGTGAAAATTACATAAAAACACACGACACGAAGCGAGATGGCGACGCCTCTTATCAAACCTGATAGTGGAACTGTAAATTCTTCACGTTGGCTCAGGCTTCATGATGTTACAGGCGACGGGTCAGGGCGCGATTGACTAGATGGTCATCCATGAGTAGGTGTACATAGTAGTGGGTGCCAATGATGTGTAATTTGGCACCAATAGTCTAGGGGTGTCTCACTATGAAGGAAAAGATGCTGCATTGTCTTAGCTTCGGGAGATGTAGGGCAACAATGACAACGCGAACTGATGGACTAAGACGAGTCACCCGATCATCAGCCAAGAGGCCACGATGTAGGAGTCCCCAGAGGAAAAAAGAGATGTGAGTGATGATCGCCAGATGCCACATGGGGCAACCTCAGTGCTGGATGGGGGATTTCACACAAAAATGCTTCCACGAAGATCAGTAGGCAAAGGTAAGCATCCAAATACCAGGCACTAATTGTACCCCGACCGGCCTGACAACGGGTGACTTTGGCTATCTCTAGCTTGTGGCACTGTCATGGCCACCACCTGTGAGGCCCTCGGATGTCTAACTCCCTACAAGCCCACTCGTCGTACTTGACCGAGATGAAACTCCTCAACGGGGAGTTCGTGGTATGCATACACCACACGAGATTCTTTTGAAGCATGTCTTGGACGTCCTGAAGGCATCTGATCCCTAGACCCCCCCTCGTGCATTGGCTGACAAGCTTTCTCCCAAATGTGCGCACAATCGCTCCACTAAGTGGAAGACTGTGAGCGGTAGTGTGTGGACTGCAAGGTTATGTAGTCGGATGCTCATGAGGACATGTCGAATAGCTGGATGCATTCCCTAAGGGAGAGAAAATGAAGTTTCAATCCATCTAGTTTCTTTCGCAACTTGGCAAGCAAAGCATCAAAATAATGATACCTAGCGTGTCCAAGAAAGATAGGGCATTCGAGATAACCGAAAGGGAGGCATCCTCAAGAGTATGGGTATATTGTTGAATAATTTGAGACCCCTTTGTAGGGTAGACAGACCCACCATAAAGCTGCTCTTTGAGGAATTGATAAGCTGGCCAGAAGCCCGCTTGTACTTAGTGAGGACATTCATAAATTCCTTAATGGATTTTTTAGATCGATCGAGAAAAAATGGCATCATCTACAAACAGAGAGTGCAAGAGGATTGAGCATCGCTTTTTTGTAAAAGATGGTTTGATGAGGCCGTAGGTGATTGCTCGTATGAGTGATCTGCTGAAGACCTCCTCCATCAATATTAAAAGGGTGGGTGAGATGGGATCACCTAACCGTAGACCTCTCGTGACCGTGAAGGAGCCAGCGGAGTTTTTGTCCACCAAGAGAGACAAATGATTCTCTCTAATGCATGCATCCAAAAGAGCCATGCGTGCATTGTTAAACCCAAACTAACGTAACACTTTGGTAAGGAAATTCCACTCAACTCGATCAAAGGCCTTCTCCATTTCCAGTTTGATGATGATGTTCGAGCCCCAAATATGAGTATCTAGTGATTGGGATAACTTCTGAACTAGTATGATACTATCATGGATCTATCTTCCCTTGACAAAACCACACTGTTTGGGTGAGATAAGTCTATCAAGGAAGGTTTTTAGTCTATTTTAATGATCTTGGATGCAATTTTCAAGCATACATTACAAAAGACTAATAGGGAAAAAGTCATTATGAGAAGCTGGAGTGTCCACCTTTGAAATAAGAGCCAAGAAAGTGGATTTCCAATTTCTAGGTAGGACTTTACGCATAAAGAACTCCTTGATAGCAAGCACCAAGTCCGTGGCTACTATATTCCAACGTGCAGAAAACTCTGCAGAAAACTCATCCAGTCCTCGGGCCTGTTCTGACAAAAGAAGAAGACCACCTCCTTGATCTATGCTCTCGTAGGAAGGGTTGTAAGTAGGGCATTTTCCTAGTTGGTCACCAAGTGGGGGATGGAATCAAGTAGATCCTCACTCACAGTAGTCGGTTGTGAAGCTAGGAGTATATTATAGTATGTGACACTGGCTGCTGCTAGCTAGGCGGGGTCCTGATTATGCATCCAAAATTTGGTCGCATAATTAGGACAAGCTCCATGACGAATCGAGGCATAAAAGGAATGGGTGTATTTTTGTCACCTTCTCGCAGCCATTGGATACGAGATTTTTTGAGATAAAAAATCTCATGTCGTTGCATGGCTTCCTAAAGCTGTTCACTAAGCCTAAGCTTGTGCTCTCTCGCTTTGTCAATCGAACCATCCTGTAGTTGTCGCTCAGTAACAACTATCTCCATCTTGAGGGCTTCGATTGGTGCACGCACGTCTCCAAATACATGTCGATTCCACATTTTAAGTGAAACTTGAGGTTATTATGTCTATAACTAAAGTTATCCATAGGCGATGTAGAGATTGTTCCATGCCAATAGTTGTGCACAAAACTATAAAAGTCTTCATGCTCTAACCACATAGCTTGGAATCAGAATGGAGGGTGGCAAACTCGAGTACTCAAGTCTGGGAGGAAGAGCAGTGAGTGGCCTGAGTAATAGCTTGGTAGGATCCCAGTCGTAATAGTGTAGTGCATCAGTGCCATGCTATTAGTAAATCAACGGTCTAGCCGCTCGTACATACAGACATCTACTTGGAACTCATTGCACCATGTCTACTTCTTACCTACAGTGGGAGGCTCCACGAGTGAAGCCTGGTGAGTAAAGTCATTGAATGCTTGCATAGATCGTAATCTTGGTGGTCGTCCTCCCTTGCATTTACTAGCTGCCTGTATGTAGTTGAAATTCATGGAAATATATGTGGCCGGCAAGCCAATCACACATTCCACATCTCATTCAATGTTCATTAATAGAACATATTCATTATTGTGCACATGTGATGCTCATAATGATGTCCATGAATACATGATCGGACTTAGTGAATTATGATGAGATCCTAATACGGAGTTCACTAGTCTTTAAGCATGCGTTCTAAATATTCATATTCATATTCATATTCATATTCATATTCATATTCATATTCATATTCAAAGGCTACACAAGAGGGACATCAAAGTATCCAGATAGAATAGCACTATCTAGCCTCATTCATATGATGAGTACGGCCATTCCCGTAGCCATTAATGTGGAGACACTAAGGATAGATAGTGGGTGCTTTTTAGCGGAAAGAGTTCACTCAATTGATCCGTACGAATCCTTGAATGGTGCTATACTTAAATGTCAATTAGGTTCATTCACATCATGATTGTGTAAGTGT
This sequence comes from Wolffia australiana, assembly GCF_029677425.1. Lineage (NCBI taxonomy): Eukaryota > Viridiplantae > Streptophyta > Magnoliopsida > Alismatales > Araceae > Wolffia > Wolffia australiana. The sequence goes on from NC_135845.1 coordinate 10,754,199, forward strand.
CCTTAGATCTGAGACACCAAAGATGTCTTGTGGACGGACGGTTCTACTTTGACTATGACCAAGGAGTCTCTAATTATGGGATTCTAAATGGTCTTAGTTTGGGTACATCAAGAAGTTCACGAAGGCAATTGAATGGTCAAGATGGGATCGTCCATCCTCAGTATAAAAGGTGACAACTTAAGGAAGATGTTGTGATGAAGTCCTTAGCCAAGGTAGTGAAATATCAGAGAAGAGTTCTCCGATGATTTCCGAATGCATCATTACTAACTCGGATCACCGATTAGGGTTTGACAATTGACCATACCCTAAGTCATCTAAGAAGCATCAAGTGGATGAGGGATTATATGTACACGATGACCAATGACGAATAGGTTCCATGAAGTGAGTCGATACACACTCCTTTCTATCTTTTAGAACACGAGGTGTAGCTTGGCACCCCACGTGTTGGAGACTCGACCTATCGATTGGGTTAAATCAATCCAACATTAATTAATCTATATGATGATATAGTTAATGAATTTGGAAGGCCAATAAAGGTTATTGGGCCGTTGGAGTCGTTAACTAGACTGATACATGGGGCTATAGGGTCACACGCAAATGGTCTTTTTGGACGTCGGAAGATATACTTAAGTTTTGGAGGGTTTTATGAAAATACCCACTTAGTATAAATAGGGGAAGGCCGTGAACAAAATTCACGAAGGCCAGAATTTTTCACGGGGCCTTCCCCTTCTTCTCCACTCTCCCCACACCCCTCTCCATGCCCGATGCGATTCGGACGGCGTAATGACAACGACGGAGGTTGAACGGGCCTCGTCATCGAGAAGGAGGAGATTCGACGTGCCGAAGATCGCGTGGATACATCTAGAGGCTACACACTTGAGCAGCTTGACTCGTCTTGCTCTGAGATCAAAGAAATCACGGATGCGATCCATGCAAAGGTACTTTGTTTCAATGTTTTTGTTGATGCCGTTTGATTTGTTTAAGTCTTCCACTGCAAATCATTTTTATTTATTCATCCGTGTCAAGGCCTCTAGAACCCAATAGAAATCCCTAGCTATAAACCGAGGGAGGCCAGCAAGTCTTAGGTGGCTTGGATATGTTGAGTGAGTTCCTCCCAGAGGACCTCTCGCACTAGATGTCAATACGAGGCATAGACTATCGTGAGCGTGTCAGGTTTTGGAGAGTAAAATACTGCAAAGGTAACATACAATGTCCCTTTAGTAAGAAATTCCAACGGTTAATCTCACTTCCAAAAGAGCTAGAGCTTATTCAAGGAATGACAGTAAACGTGATCCATTTCGAGTTTCCTCATAATGGAATGTAACTGATCTGATGTAGTCATCAACTCAATAAGCCCAACTATCCCTAGGTTGTGCTTATTGATGATGGAAAGGAGATGAGACTAGGTTTGAGGGCTGCCAATCCCTCTACAATTTCAAACAAGACTTGGAATAATAAAGCTATTGGCTTGCGTGGCACACCTTCGATTGGGTGTTATATATGCGACGTGTATGGGGGGCATCCGAATAATGTCCTAGAGAGACGGAGGTGTCTATGTTTGAATCCTTCAAAATGGAGGCATCATCCCCTCTCCTGTGGAAGCAAAACTGCTAGTGTCCCCACAATTAGCCTTAGAATCGGGGAGCAAAGCTTGATGGTTAGTCAAACATTCATCTCGATCAGATGGAATATGAAATGGATGGAGGTTGGGCAAGGAGGTGAGTATATTGAGTGGGGCGCATGTGGCTCGGTGGGGACGGTGGGCTAGCGCTGTGGAGGTCAGCCAGGGAGGTGAGTATATCGGGTGGGGGGCATGTGGCTAGGAGGCGATGGTGGGCTAGGGCTGTGGAGGGGTGGAGGAAGTGGGGGGGATGAAAGTGGGGCATCCACGGGTGGGGGGAGTGGATGATGAGGGAGGTGAGGATGTAGGAGGGGGGATGATGAGTGGTGGTGGGATGTAGGCCTAGGTGTTGGTGAGGTATGAGAGGGTGTAGATCTACAGGTGCTAGGGTTACTAGATCAACTCTACCTGATCTCCATGCAATCTCTCATATCGGTTCTTTCTGGTGCGTCCAAAAAGGGCAAATGTATTTGAGGTAGGTGTGGATTTCCTTTTACCTTTGCACGACCAGTTGCTAATAGAAGGAACATCCTTAGTCTAGGATTGGGTTTGGGGTGCTTATCAATGCCTTTCTTCACCCACTTTGGAGCTGTAGGTGTGGGCTTGGTTGGGATAGACTTAGCTGACATAGAATCCCCAGGTACGAGAGGTGACCCACTAGTTGCACCCTGCGGTGTGAGTGTGGGGCGTGTAGCCAGAGGCGGTCTCTTGTTAGGGCGACACCCTTGGGTAGTGAGTTTTGCCTCTGCTATGTATTCATTATAAGGCAAAGGAGGAATGTACTCTTCCGAGGAGGTCATGGTGTCCTGCAACGCCTTTTGGCGACACATATGGAGAGTGTGACCCAAAAGGATGTAGTGTGTATAGAACTGGGGAGGTTTTCATACACAATGGGCTGGCGAATTAAACCATCCCATTGCGAATGAGTATCATGCGATGAATGGGATCTAGCAGATCTATCTCTACACATACCCTTGCAAATCCAAGGTGGTTGAACAATTGTACGTCTTTTTCTAGACGTATAAATGTTCCAACGACATTAGCTAAGGATTCCAAAGTAGTGGGCGTGAAGAGATGTGGTCGTAACCCAGGGAAACCTATCCACACCGGGACAGAGTGGGGGCAATGTTCTCATGAGCTGCTTGTTTGCTCGTCCATCCATTGATAGGTGTGCATAGTGGAGCCACGGATTGACCATGTGGTGCGGCTCCAAGCCTTTATGAAGTCATCTTCCACTTGGAGCATATAAAAACACTTTGAGTGTTGCGTGCTCCTATAACCACCAGATTGAGGAAGTGCCTTGGCGCTAAGTATACCCTCATGATGTCATTTACAAGGGGATGCTTCATAGCAAATCTCCCTATCAATGTGTAAGCAAATGGTGATACCATTCGCGAGACCTCTTCTTTGGAGAATGCAACTACTCGCACTCCCTCTGAGTCGTTAAAACCTCGGTTTGGGGTCGTGACATCGTACAGAGGGGGAAGTGTAGTCTTGGGGAGTGTTTGGGTGGTAGATGTCTGTGAGGTTCCCCCCACTCCTTCCACCCAGGTCATCGGTAGTGTTCATCTGAATAGTTGCCCGTTGGGCGCATCTCCTTACTTCTCTTCCTATGTGTTCTATACTTCTATGCCAATAGGACCTAGTTTGGGTGAAGCAACTCGGTCCGGAGTGGCCAAGTCAACTCTTTTGGGACTGGGGGAGTTTTCATGGCTGAGGTCGGCTGAGTCATCATGGACCGGTTCAGCCATGACAGTTCTGACCAATTCAGTTGAGTTTAATCAAGCCAAATTTGTTGAGTGAGCTCAAGCTAGGTGGACTCAGGTCGACTCCAATCATGCCGAGAAAGTCTCCACTCAAGTTAGACCTGGTCGTATTAACCGGGTTGGCATGGTCCACCAGTTTGGGCCTGGCTGATTCGCCTAGGTCAGCCTAGTCAAAACCAAGTGGATCTACTAGGTCGATCACAACCGAGCTGAATTGGTCAACCCAGTCAGAGTTGACTGTATCAGCCTGCTTGAACCCATGCAGGTGGACCAGGTGAACCTGATCAGATTCGGTCGGGTCGACTCGGTCGGACTCAATCAAGGTGATCGGTTTGAACGAATAAGACTCGAGTGGGTCGACCTAATTTGACACATGCGAGTGGATCGGGTGGACTCAATCAGATTCAGTCGAGTCAACACGGTTGGACACGATCTAGGCGTCTAGGTCGACTAGATCAGACCCGACCTGATCGACCCAGTCGAGGTGACCGGATCGATTGGATCAGACCTGACCAGAGGACTAGGTCAGAATTGACCGGACTACCAGACTGACCCGGTCGGAATCGGTTGGGTTGACTGGTCCTACTTGGTCTGAATTAGTCAGAATCAGACCCTATTGAGTCAACCGATCAAACCCAACTGAGTCAATTGGATCGACTCGACATGACTTGACCGAGGCAGTTGAGTCGACCTGGTCGACGCGCTAGTAAGTTGGAGGGGTGGGGTCCAATATTGAACAATGACACGGCTGTGATGGATTAGTGAAAATACACTCCCCATCATCAGCCACCCTTCATTTGATGTACTCGGGAAAGATCGACGCTGGTGAAGATTCCACACATGCATTAAATATAAGCGACGGAGGATTCAATGTCCATGACAAGATGTTAAATGCTGTGGTTTAAGTTTTGGCATTTTCTCCTAACGTGGATTGCTCAACGGCTGAGATCAGGGTAGATGTTCGAGTTGGACCAATCTCTGTCGTTGATTTGGATGGTTGCAATGCATGGCGCTTGAGGGTAAAAGGTGTAGTTAATGCACTGGTTTCCCCTATTTTTTGGATTTTTCCCACTATCGTTACACATGGCTAAATCAGCTGTTAGATAGAGTGCCACCGGTTGACCAGCATGCCATTAATGGTGGCAGGCTGGAATTTGAGGGGTCATTGAGAGCATTTAATGTTGTCGGCCTCAGTGTAACGACTTGGAGGGGTTTTTGAGTTTTTTCGGTATTTTTTGATTTCTCTTGTCGATCAGATACGTCGTGGCTGGTGTGTTTGACGAACGAGATGAGCCGCCACACTAATGTGCCAGCCAACAAGGCTTTTAACGCGGACGACGCGTCAAAAGTCTTGCTAACAGGGCGGCCATCCAGGGTGGCTTCCAAAAGCGTGCCCACCAACATGTCGGACATGTCACGCGGGCAGCTTTGTGAACAATCCAGCTCAGCGGCCGGCATTGGATTGTGGGCCGCCAGGCAATATGAGAAGATAATATGGCAAACATAGGTTAAATCATAAATATTGGTCCTAAAAAATAGGAGAGATCAGGAATTATAGATACCAATCGATTCAGCTAATGGAGACAAGCAGATCAAGGACAGATTTGACATATATGCGTCTCCTAAATCAAAAGATATGCCAAGATAAAATTAAAAAATCAGAGGTCTGTACCATCAAGCTTGAATCCCTTCATTCTAGAGCTATAGTGCCCCATCTTGGACATTTCTGTAAAGTTGTATAGTTTGAGACCTTCTGAGTCCAATGAAGAAAAATCAGTTTGATCGCAGGTCTGTAGCAAAAGTTATAGCGAAATTGCCAATTTTGGAGGAGAGAGAAGCTATTGAAATACGCTTATGGTGGTGGTGATGAGAAGCTTAAAATAAATTCTTTAGATGCATAACTTACCAATCCAAAAGTATGCATGCAATCACACATATATAATCCATATTTTTTGTAATTATGTTTTATCTGTTATCAACATTATAGTGAAAAAATAGATTTGATGCATTCATTTGTCCATAGTATGCTTTTACTTTTCCCACTATGAATTCTACATGATTTACACAATAAACATCTGATAGATAATATCATTTTCGATTTTGATAATTGGACCTTAATTGGTGGAATGAGCTTTGGGACTAATCAGTCTTTAAAATGAATCATGTTTCAGCATTTGAATTAAAGACATAAAATATAGAAAAATAAAAGGGAGCCAGGCTGAAGAAGATGAGAACACCTGATCTCAGCCTAATGGGATGCAATCATAATACAATCATTTTTAAATAACAACCTGACTTCAAGCGGACCTGGCCCAAGTATGTAATAAAGGATCATTATTAATATGGGGTATAGTCTTAATTGTCTGATCTCCTTAAAGAAGATTGAAGGGCGATGTTAAAAGTCATAGTATTGTTATTCTTTTTTTCCAATGGAGTCATACGATTTGTTCATGGCAGCTAATGAGGACACCATGATCCACATGAGTAGAGAGCTGATTGGGTGATGGGGACTGATGAAGATTGCTCCTTCTGATAGGGAAATGTGACATAGATAAAGGACCATCGACCATAAGAGGGTCCATGGCTGTAATTTAATTACAACTATCAACCCCCTTTTTTGGGAAGATTAGACAGCCATGGGTAAAGCCATTAATCTTCACCCATCGATGTCATCCTTTTCAGCCAGACGATGAATACAGCAATGAGAAAGCTGATCGATGAGGAAAAAGTGGTGAAAAGGGCCCTTGCCCTATAATTTATAGTTTTTCATCATCTTTTAGAATCTTTCATTATACAAACAAGAATGAGGGATGGCCCTTTCCAAGGCAGTCAGAAGCATCTTGGGGGGGGGTGACTGCTCCGTAGCAGCTAGGGAAGCTCAAGATGGAACTAGAGGAGCTCTAGACGAGGATGAGCAAGGATCCACGTTGAAAGTATGGGATAGATGATCAGAATCCCTGCCCTTTTCTCTTTTGAATCAGGGTGATCTTGTTACTTTCTGAACTTTTCTGGTACATCTTAACCTTTCCAATTTAGGTCAGTGCATCCATGTAGTTCAAATCTCATTTGAAATCAAATTCGAATTCAAATATCTAAGAACAGCTTCCATTCATATCATATTTCCATACTTCTTCTATTATTTTAACTAATTTAATATTTCAAAATACAAAAAATAACTTCTAAACTATATCGATTTATCAACATCTCATGTACCAAACTGATATGCTATTCTCAACTTCTATTAATACTTATAATTAAATAATTGTTCTACTTATTATTGCCTCTTATAAACCACTCCTATCTCTTTACCTAATTTTGCTTGTATTTTTTCATAATAAAATACATATTTTAACTATATCACTAAATCTTTATCTTCGTTAAAATGCTATCCTAAGTTTGTATCTTATACATATCCATACCTTCACTCAAAACAACAATAAATAATAATAATTACTCTACCTAAAGTGTTACCCCTATTTTTCAGTCCCTATCTCTTTTGTTTCCTTTATTTCTATTAAAACTGGATATACTCTCTCTACCTAGCATCTTAATCCCAATCCATATTATAATAGTCTAAAAACAGTTTGTTCTCCTAAGTTCCACAACTTCATTTTTTAAATAGAATAATAATAATAACATAAAAATATCTTCCCTTTTATTTTATCTTCCATTTCATTGAATATCTTCCATCTTTAAATCACTCAAATCCATACCTTCAACCAACAGCTTTGGTATAAATTTTGTCATATCCTTGATACTCTCATTATTTCTATATTATTTCGTCGGATTATTTATAATTAGTACCTCTTAATTCCTTATTATTGTCTTTTCATAATAATCTCTTAATTCTTAATTCATTATTCTCTTATTTCCCTGCAAATACATCTTTATTTTATCTTCCATTTTCACTCAATATCCTCCATCTTTAAATCACCCATATCCTTAACTCAACAATCCCTATGGATACGAGATCCCTCCCCATTGGACATTTCTGAGGGAGTTTAATGATTAATAAATTTATTTGATCAAATAACCCTTGAGATGTACCACATACACCTCATCCTATGGTTTTCATTGAGAAATAAACTTTTCACACCTATGGGCCAAATCTCATTGTCATAACATGCAGCTGCAGAAATAATAATTTTGATTGCATTAATCATGGTAACAATGGATGTTGCGTTGTCGTAGTAAACTTCATTTATCTGATTATAGTGTTTCTTTACTAACTTTTCTTTGTATGTATCAACTTATCCATTCACACTAAATTTTCTCTTAAATATCCACTTGCACCTAATAAGTACGATGCCTTTTAGAGGGTCAACCAAATATCATGCTTGATTTTGGTGCATGTACTGAATTTCAGAATCCATTACTTCTCACCATCTCTGATAATTATAATCTGGAACTGCCTCAGCATAAGTCATATGATCATCATCCTTAAGGTGTAATGTCTTGATTTCACCCAGAGAAATGTCCAGAAGATCTATCATATTGCCTTTATATTGTTCCTCAATTACAGGGCCCTCATCTAATGATGTAGTATTCGTGCATGGGTTTGGTATTTGTTCCAATACTCCTTTAATTCCACTATCTTGTTTTAGAAACTATTCATCAACTAAGAAAATATCCCTGTTTCCAACAAGGACTGCTTGTTGTTCAGGGTGGTAAAAATGTTATCAGCTGCTTCTCTTGGATGTCCCACAGATCTATATGGTATGGACTTCCAAGATGCTTTGTATGTGTACACACGGATATTTCAAGTGTATATCCATGAAGGAACACAAGTAGTTTTGAAGAGCTTAACGTAGATCTCGCCATGGCCAAGAAGGTCAGATTTCTCCTCTACGGCACACCATTCAGCTGTGTTGTGTAGGGAGGAGTCCATTTAATCAGTGAACCCTTACCCTTGATGAAATGTGTGAACTCTATAGGCAAATATTATTATTCTTAACTTGATCGAACAATTTTAATACTCATTCAAGGTTCTTTCTCTACCTCATTCTATATCTACTTGAATTTTTCAAATCCTTATGACTTATACTTTGTCAATTGTATCCAACAGTATCTAGAGAAATCCTTAGTGAAAGTGATGAAGTAATAAGAACTATTTCTTTCTTGGACTAATGGGAGTCCCCATACTTTAGAATCTACTAGTTCCAATATATATGTTTGGCACGCTCTCCATTCCATTAGAATAGTGACTTGGATGAGTAATAAACCATACATTAGGATTATATATGCCATTTAACGCTTCTGGTTTATATGCCAATATTAATAATTTCATTAGAAGCATTGAGTAAGGGCCGAATCCATAGGGAGCAATGATTATATAATTAAAATTTATCTTTAATTTATATTTCTTTGGAGTTTATATTTATTTTAAATAATTAAATTTAATTAAAAGAAATAAAAATAAGGAAAATTAATTCAAAATATATATGTTAAGGTCAGAAAATATTAATCATATTTAACCTCATTTATTCAGATTTTATAGAATAATTTTGTGATTTTTAATATCATTTTAAAATAGAAAATACTAATTAATTTGAATTTAAAATACCTTAGCTGACGCTATTGGAGTGTTGGGTAGGGATTGCCCGTCCTGATACCGGTATCGGATGACGCTATTGGGACTGATGGTCTATCAGATACTGTAAAGAGAATTTGCGGTATCCATTTTTTTCGATATCAGGGTATCAGATATCGATATCAGATATTTGTTGCTACAGTAATGATATCTGATATCGATATCCGTCTCAGTGTCATCATCCACCTCCATCTCAGGGGTAGGATTACGACATCGGTTATCTATGTTGGATATCAAATTTTGATATCCAACATCTATAACGTACTTACCTGATTTTTTATTCGAAATTGTTGATGCCGTTGCGGATGGCGGGCAGCGGTATCAGCAGATGGCAGCGACAGCGGCATCGGTGTATGACAGACGACAGTCAGTTCTTCTTCCCGTTCTTCCCCATTTCCCAATCCCATATTCCCCTTGTTCTTCCCGTTCTTCACACTCTTCCCTTTCTTCCCCTTCTTCTCCCATGAATTCACTTCTTCTTCTGCTAATTCTCATCTTTTTCTTCTTCTTCTTCGGCCAATTCTCATTTTCTTCTCCTTATTCTTTGTTGTAATTCACATGGGTTCATTCCATTGAAAATCTTGAAATCTCCATCCTCATTGCATGTATTTCAAGAATTTCATTTCAAGTAAAAGTATCTATAACAATAATTTATTTATATTCCTCAATGCATTTAGCTTTTGTGTTTTGGTGTTTTAAGTTTAATTTTTTTTAGTTTGAAATTTTCTCCCATTAAATATTTACTTTTGTGTTGATTATTTATTTAATCTTGTTCAATGCCTTTGGGAATTCTTAAATTTCTATACCTCATCCTCTTCTCTTCCCTTCTTCTTGTTTCTTCTTCTCTACCCTTGTTAATTTTTCATCTTCTCTTGTCTTCTTAGTTTTGCTTCTTATCTTCTTTTCTTACTTTTGCTTCTGCTATTTTTTTCATCTCTTTCTTTTTCTTCTTATCTTCTTCTATTTCTTTTCTTCTCGTCCTCTTTTATTTTTCATTGCTCTATTCTCGTCTTCCTGTCCCCTCATATGTTATCTCAATTTTCTTTTTTTCTCCTCTTCTAGTCTTTTTCTCTCTTCTCCACTTCTCATTTTTTTTACTCTTCTCGTACCTTCTGGCTATTCCTTCTTCGCATCTACTCTTAAATTTTCTTCTTCACTGCTCATTCAAAATTTTCCTCTGCTGCTTTTTTTCTCTCTTTCTTCTCTTCTCCTTCTCTCTTCTTTTTCCCTGCTCTCCTCTCTTGATGCTTCTATTTTCCTCTCCTCTCCTCTTCCTCGTTCTTATTATTATCTTTCCTATTTATTTTTATTCTCCTCTCTCATTATCTCTCGTTTTGTGATTCTCTCTCTTTTTTCTCTCATTCTCCCTCTCTCTCATTCTCACTCACTCTGTGATTTTTGTCTCTTTATTTCTCTAATTCTCCCTCTCTCTCACTCTGTGATTTTTTATCTCTTTTTTCTCTCAATCTCCCTTTCTCTCATTCTCTCTCACTCAGTTATTTTGTCTTTTTATTTCTCTAATTCTCCCTCTCTCATTGTCTCTCACTCTGTGATTCTTACTCTCTTTTTTTCTATATTTATTCCTCTCTCTCATTCTTACTCACTCTGTGATTTTTGTATCTTTATTTTTCTCATCCTCCCTCTCTCTCATTCTCACTCACTCTGTGATTTTGATATCTTCATTTCTCTTATTCTCCCTCTATATCACTGTTTCATTGTCTCTCCTCATTCCCTCTCAGTCACATTCTTTATCATTCTCCCTTTCTTCTCTCATTCTCACTCAATCTGTAATTTTGTCTCATTATTTCTCCAATTCTCCCTCTCTCTCATTCTCTCTTACTCCGTGATTCTCTCTCTTATTTTCTCATTTCTCCCTCTCTCTCATTATCTGTCATTATGTGATTCTTTCTCTCTTTTTTCTCTAAATCTCCCTCTCTCTCATTCTGAGTTCTACGCAACGGAGACAGAATTATGCAAAGGCATGTGAAGATGACCCCAAAGTGGAGGACTCTAACATGGTCGTCTTGGACTGTCCGACCCATTGGAACGGCACTTACGCCATGTTATCCGCCGCCGCGAAGAAACATGATATCATTGATGAAGTGTCGAAGACTTTTGGCGAGAAGGGGAAGGCGACAAAGATGTCGAAGGACGAGTGGGAGTTGGTGCAAGAATTTTGTCGCATCCTTGGACGGTTTGCTGTATCCATCGACCATGTTTGCAATATAGTGACGCCGGCCATATGTGATGTATTATAGGTCCGTCTGGGCAGATGGAAGAGGTGGTCTTGCAAATCGAAGAGGGCACATTCTTCACATGCATATGACGGTTTCATGAAGGAGATTGTTCTAACATGGCACAAGCGTGTAAGGTGATGCAACACAAGCTAGCACAGTATGCAGAAATCTTGTGAGCGAATGATGCAATCACCTGCATGGAGTTGATGGACCCATTCCACAAAGGGTCAATGCTCCGTCTGGGCATCAGAGAAGCAACCATCGCATAGGTATGGTCCTTGTTACCATGTGACTTGCCGAGGCATGGAGTGAGTGGGCACGCCGAATATGGGCACTCAAAAGGTAAAGAGTTGGACTCTAGGCTTTAGAAGAATATGCAAAAAGTCCAACCGACACCTGTGTCAATGAGGTCGGCGTGGGATGACTTCAACCAATACCTAACAGAGGTCGTACCTAATGAGGGAGTGTTCACCCCACTATCTTGGTGGGCCAACAAATGGGCGAAAGGCTTCCCCTTGCTTGCTTACATTACAAGGGAGCTGCTGACGGTATGTGAAACAAGTGCTCGTGGTGAGCGCATGTTCTCTGATAACATGAAAATAAGATCTGATAAACTGTTAATTTCATCAATTGTTTTTCATTTTCTATCAATTGTTTTCTTTTACAAATATTTTTTTATTTAAACTGGCCCTTATTGGGCTAGTTTTGGGCGCTAACTATGATAAGGAGTGCAGGGCGCACGAATGAAGCACTCCACATGCAATACCAGATAGGTGAATCCTAAGATGAATTTACGTCCTCAGTGCGCGACACACACATACGCGATTTCGTGCGTGTCGTGCACGAAAGGGAGACACGTGAAGGCTCAAAGAGCATATCGCAATGCGTTGTACGCCCAGCGTACAATGCGAATAAGATTATAGTTCTAACGGAATCGGAAGAACAAGTTCTTACGATTCAGCGGCGATAAAATGCCAAAAAACAAAATTTCTTGGCTCATTCTTGATCTTTAAAGCTCAAGGAGCGATCCCTAGCTCCCTTGAAGACTCAAGATTCAACCAAGAAGAATTTGAAGCTCGATTCATGGAAGAACTTTGCAGATCCGTCGCCACAAGTTTCAGGAATTTCAAGTCAAAATCAGAAGAAAATCTTCGGCGTTCGTTGCTCGAAGTTCACCTGGATCGATTCTCTGCTCTTCCTGGTATTTCTAGGTGCATTTTGAACATATTTTATGCTTCATAATTTCCCCAACTTTTCTAGTTTTGAGAATTCCATTATGTTTGCCGTTTGTTTTTGAATTATGATTTTAATCGTTTTTTTTTGTAGATGTAGTTTGATTTAGAATCAGTTAGTCTTAGTCGATTATCAAATTCCTGTTGGCAATCCTACCTAATGCTTGAATCGCATAAATCGTGAATTCAATTCACGATTTCGTTCTTCTTAAATAAGCAAATAGTGAATCGTATTCACGATTTGCTATTTTAGGATATAGTTACAATTTGGTATTAATTGGGATAAAATAAAAATATAATAAAAATACTCTTAAAACTAGCATAAAACTTAGTTTTCTGATTCTTTAAAAATAGTAAAACCCCATATGAAAAATAAAATAGATTAAAGAAATAAAAAAAAACTTAGAGTTGAATTCATTTTAGAAATCGATTTCAAATTAAAAAGAACAAATATATATATATATAATTCAAAACGACTAAAGATTTTAAGTCAACTAAAAAGATAAAGTAAGTGATTTTATATCTCTGTTATTTAATAACAGAGAATCATTAAAATCACTTAAGTTCAGAAGGATAGGATGTTAGTTAAAATTTACAAGTATTAGCATTTAAATAAGAAATTAAAACATCATTTCATCAAGGTTTCCAATTCAAAACCCTAATTAGAAAGAAAATTGAATATTTCCTATCGCCTCCCTAGGGTTCGACATCTTACTCAAACATTAAGGGAAAAACAAATTTTAATGATTAAGCTCAAAAACCCCTAAATAACGACCTATAAATGTGCATTTTTTAGCTTATCATTCTCGATGGGCAATGTTATTCTCACGTTTAAGAGATCACGTTTGCCATCGATAATCATCGAAACGCTCATCACTATGAAGTGTTGGCTGCGTGCGGACAACAAGTGATGGTGCACTGATGTGGAGCTGGATTCAGCTGGCAAGGATGGACAAGATGGGGTAGTCGCATGTGCTCGAGGTACAGATCACCTACATTGACTACATTTTATGCATATTTTACGTAACCATCACTTTTTATTTGTTATCTCTTGCTATGCAGGTGATGACCAAGTAAGCACACCCCTTTGACGGAGCTGTGGGAAATTCTCAGGCGAAGGGCGTATTTTGATAGTAACATATTAAAAAAGGCATCTTTTGTTAAACATTTTGCAACATTTTCCTATATATTTCTTGAATTTTGTTAAAAATTTACGCTTTCCTAATTAGGAATACACATATTTCAATTTCACAATTAATTCAATCATAGAAATATTAAGTACATAAACCATGTTAAAGAACCAAATAGTGGGGTCAATTTTGATAAGAAGTTTGCAACATTTTCCTAGAAATTTCTTGAATTTTTCGACATAAAATATTTACACTTACCCGATTAGTAATATACATATTTCAAATTTACAATTAATTCAATAATATAAATATTAAGTATATAAACCATGTTAAAGAACCAAATAGTAGGGTCAATTTTGTTAAAAAATGATCAAAATTTTTCCTAAAGATTTCTTGAAATTTCCAACATCATAAATTTATACTTACCCAGTTAGTAACATACATATTTCAAATTTGCACTTAATTCACTCATATAAATATTAGGTATGTAAACCATCTTAAAGAACCAAATAGTGGGGGTCAATTTTGTTGAAAATTTTTCAACATTTTTCTTAAAAAATTCTTGAAATTTCCAATATAAAAAATTTACACTTACCCAATTAGTAACATACATATTTCAAATTTTCACTTAATTCACTAATATAAATATTAGGTATGTAAACCATCTTAAAGAAGAAAATAGTGGGGGTCAATTTTGTTGAAAACGTTTCAACATTTTTCTTAAAAAATTCTTGAAATTGCCAACATAAAAAATTTACACGTACCGAATTAGTAATATACATATTTCAAATTTGCACTTAATTCAATAATATAAATATTGGGTATGTAAACCATCTTAAAGAACCAAATAGTGGGGTTCAATTTTGTTAAAGAAGTTTCAACATTTTTCTTAAAATTTTCTTGAAATTTCCAACATAAATAATTTACACTTACTCAATTAGTAATACTAGTGTGGCCCGCTCGCAATGCTCTCTTTAGATAATTTTTCATGCCTTTGCGCGGGCTGCGGTGAGAATTTGTGCCTTTGTGTGCGGTGCGGGAGGCTGGGGGAGGAGGGTGGGGCAGCGGCAGGGTGGGGGATCTCTCTTCTCTCTCTCTTTCCCTCTTCTCTTTCTTGTCAGCCAATTAGCGTCCAGAAGGGTACACCAATTTCACACATCTCACCGCACAGAATATTCGCACACCGCACCGCACACCGCAGCCTCCTCCCCTCCCCAGGCCACCGCCGCCCCCTCCTAGCGGTCGACCCGCCCCTCCCTCGACCGCCAACGCCCCCTCCCAGCCGCCGCCCCGCCCCTCCCCTGGCCACCCGCGGTCCCTCCCCGCCGCCACCCTGCCCGCCCACGCCCCCTCCCTGCCACCCTGCCCTCCCCCCCCCCAGCTGCCCGCGCCCCCTCCCCACCGCCACCACCCCCCTTCCCCACCGCCCGCCCCCCCTGCCCGCTGCTGCCCCCCCCCTTCCCCGTCGCCCGCGTCCCTCCTCTCCGCCGACGCCCCGCCCACCTCCCCCGGCCTCCCGCGCCCCCCTACTGTCGCCCCGCCCCTCCCCCGGCCTGCTGCCTTGCCGCCCTCTCTCTCTGGCGACTGCCCCCCCTCCCCCCTTCCCTGGGGTGGCTCCACCGGCTCGAGCGAGTCAACCTCCAACCGGATCGAGCAGCGGCAAGGAGGCGGAGAGGGGGGGGGGGGGCACGGGCGGCAGTGAAGGGGGTGGCGGCGGGGAGGAAGCGGGCAGCCGGTGGAGGGGCGAGGCCGGGGGGGGGAGGGGGCTCTCTCTTCTCTCTCACTCTCTTTTCAGCCAATCAAAGGCCAGAAGGGTACACCAATTCCTATTATAGTAGTACAGATACATAATTCAATAATATAAATATTAGGTATATAAACCATGTTAAAGAACCAAATAGAGGGGGTCAATTTTGTTAAAACATTTTCAACATTTTTCTTAAAAATTTCTTAAATTTTCCGACATAAAAAATTTACACTTACCCAATATACATGTTTCAAATTTGCACTTATTTCACTAATACAAATATTAGGTATATAAACCATGTTGAAGAACCAAATAGTGGGGGTCAATTTTGTTAAAAATTGTTCAACATTTTTCCGAAAACTCTATTGAATTTTTCAACATAAAAAATTTACACTTACCCTATTAGTAATATACATATTTCAAATTTGCACTTAATTCAATAATATAAATATTAGGTATACAAACCATGTTAAAGGACCAAATAGTGGGTGTCTATTTTGTTAAAAATTGTTCAACATTTTTCCTTAAAATTTTTTGAATTTTTCAACATTAAAGATTTACACTTACCCAATTAGTAATACACATATTCCAAATTTGCACCTAATTCACTTATATAAACATTAGGTATATAAACCATGTTAAACAACCAAATAGTGGGGGTCAATCTTGTTAAAATTTTTTAACATTTTTCCAAAAAAGTTCTTGAAATTTCCAACATAAAAAGTTTACACTTGATTCACTAATATAAATATTACTTATATATAAACCATGTTAAAGAACCAAATAGTGGGGGTCAATTTTGTTAAAAATTTTGCGACATTTTCCTAAAAATTTCTTGAATTTTTCAACATTAAATTTTTACTCTTACCCAATTAGTAATTTACATATTTCACTATTACAATTAATTCAATAATATAAATATTAAGTATATAAACCAATAAACCATGTGAAAGAACCAAATAAGCTTCTAGTTTATTTTCAAATTTTCATAAAAATATTTTAGAAAATTCTTAGTCGGTTAGTCCCCATAAAAACTATAGGTTATATGTTGCTCGATTAAGGATCAAAATAATTATTTATGTGGGCTTAATGTATAAAGTTTTGTTCTCCTATAGTTCCCTTATAAAAATTTGGCCAATATAAAGTCATAGGGGCATTTCTCTAAGAAATGCCACATGTAGGTAGCATTTGTTGGCCTGCACAACTCATAAGAAGGTTTTACATTAAAAATGGCTGGATCAACTTTAAACCTTAAAATATTTTAGGAATCTACCATAAGGGATTGCGAAGGATTCGGAAAAAAATATCCGGAAATTGGTTACCGATATCCGGATATCGAAACCAATATCCGGATATCAATAACCGATGTCCAGCATCCGATATCCGTCGCTTCCCTATATCTTTGGTATGTGTCACCGATATCGGTCTACCCTTCAGAGACGGATATCGACCAACATCCGATATTCGATATCAGGCACTGTCCTGGTTTTCTTCCCGATATCGGATATTGGTTGTCTCATATCGAATATCGGACGGATATCAGTTGGGCAAACCCTACTCCTAATGTTTTTTGACTCTTCTCTTCCCTTCTTTCTATTCCATGTTCTCATCTTTTCTTAATTTTTCTTCTTCACAGCTCATTCAAAATTTTCCTCTGCTGCTTTTTTTATCTATTCCTGTCTTCTTCTCCTCTCCTCTTAGTGTCTCCTGTTCTCTTCTCTCCTATTTCTTTTTCTTCCCCTCTTCCACTCTTCTGCCCTTTTCTCCACTCCTAATGTTTTTTGCCTCTTCTCTTCCCTTCTTCCTATTCCTTGTTCTCATCTTTTCTATTCCTCTGCTGCTTTTTTCTCTCTTCCTTTTCTTCTCCTCCTCTTCTTTTTCCTGCTCTCCTCTCCTGATGCTTCTATATTGCTCTCCCCTCCTCTTACTGGTTCTTATTCTTTCCTGTCCTATTCCTTTTCTTCTCCTGCTCTCTCCTTTTGCCTTGCTCTCCTATGTTCATGCTTCTATGTTCTTCTCCTCTCCTCTTCCTGACTACTCTTTTCTTCTATCAAGTTTCTTTTTCTTCTCATATTCTTCTCTTGTTCCTTCTTCTCCACTCATTTTTTTCACTCTTCTCTTCCCTTCTTCCTCTTTCTTCCTCTTTCTTCCTCTCATCTCTTTCTTATTCTTATTCTTATTGTCTTCTTTTCCTTATTGTCTTATCTTCTTTAATTTTCATATTGTTTGCATATGAAGTTGAAAATTTCTACCCCTTCTCTAGAGTTTTAAGCATACTAAATCAACATGTGTTTATGTAATCTACAAGAACTAATCGTTGATAACCAAATTATGCTTCTAATAACTCTGAACCCACCTAGAGGTAGTGCCCCACCCCGAGATTGCTCTGGGCATGAGCCAACTGTCATGAATGTGGGAACATCTCATGCCGTAGAGAGCCACCCTCGTTCAAACCGATCAGTCATCAGTGACTAGTTCGAACACATTGGTGATGGGTACTATCCATGCTTACTGTGTCGTGAGAAGAACCCACACTATAACACAAAAGCGATCAAGCGGCAAGATGACAAGAGCACCAACGTATTTTGGAGACATTTCCAAGCTTGTCCTCCTACTCTTTCTAAGGAGCTAAAGGAACTGGTGGTGGTCGACAAGAATCAGCCGCTTATAATAGAGGCAATGGATGACCAACAACAGGGAGGCCAAGCCAACGAGGGCCTATAAGAGGGCATACCCCTAATGAGATGAAGAATGCCGTTGCACAGTTCATATGCTTGACGGATTCCCCGTGGAGCATCGTTTAGAATGTTGTATTCAAGGAGCTGTGGCACTACGGGACAGTTGGATTTGGACCCCCCAAGTGCAAAAGTCATGAGGTAGTGGACGATTCAAATGCATGGCCGTACGAAGGAAGAGGTAAAGAAGCTATGGGAAAACGTGGACCAAGTGTCCCTCACAGTAGACGCGTGGACTGCAAAGAACATTACTGGTCTTCTATGCATCACCATTCATAGGGTAGACATTACTTGCAATACAAGAGATTGTCGTCAAGCATGATGGGGACACCATGGCGTCCATCGTTCTCCAGGTCTTGGAAGAATTCTACCTGTGACCAAATGTTATCATTCAGCATCAAACTTATCTTTGTAATTGAACATGTGATTTTATACGTGACCTGGGTTTATGTAGGTTTTTGTTGTGACTATTGAGAATGCCTCTACAAAGAAGAGGATGTTGTTAATGATTGTGAAGAAGATAAAGAGCATCAACCTGACATTTAGCACCAGAAGACACGTCCCATGTGTTGCACACATATTGAACATGGTCATCCAAGCGGCAATTAAACGCTTCGGCATTCCTTCGGCCCAAGTAGATGAGCCCGATGAAGGCGATGTGAACAGAACATCAGAATAGTATGACATCGATAAGGACAATGTGCATGGAGATATGTAATCAGCGTCTGAAGACAATGATGGAGCACGTCGTCTCTTATATTTGGATGATGCATTAGCGAAGGTGCACACGCTAGTGCGCAGTATTTGGAGCTCTGCTCAATGGAGAAAGGACTATGCGAAGGCATGTGAAGATGACCCCGAAGTTCAATATTCTAACATGGTCTTGTTGGACTATCTGACCAGCTGGAACGACACTTATGTTACGTTATCTGATGTCGAAGAAACATGATGTGAGTGATGAAATGTCGAAGAATTTTGGCATTAAGGGGAAGTCAACGAAGATGTCGAAGGACGAGTGGGAGTTGGTGAAAGAATTCTATTGCATCCTTGGGCGGTTCTTTGTATCCACCAATCATGTTTGCCGGATAGAGACATCGGCCATATGTGCTGTTTTATTTCTCATCGACAGTCTCATGCGCCATATGGAGGAGATTGTCCAAAAAATTGAAGAGGGAACTTTCTTCACTTGCATATGGTACTTGCATGATGGAGATCTTTGTAACATGGCGCAAGCGTGCAAGGCGATGCAACGCAAGCTAGCGCAATATGCAGAACTCCTGTGGGCAAATGATGCAATCACCAACGCGACATTGATGAACCCATTCCACAAAGGGTCCATGCTCCGTGAGGGCATTAAAGAGGCAACCATTGCATATGTATGATCTCTATTACCATGTGACTCGTTGAGACATGCAGCAGTTGGGCACTTTGAAACTAAGCACCCAAAAGGTAGAGAATTGGACTCTAAGCTATAGAGCACTATGTGAAAATTCGAACTTGCACTTGTGTTAGCGAGGTCAGCACTGGACGAGTTCAACCAATATCTGACAAAGGTCATGCCTAATGAGGGAGTGTTCACCCCACTATCTTGGTGGGCCACCACAAGGGCAAAACACTTCCCCTTACTTGCCTTCACAATAAGGGAGCTATTATTCGTATGTGCAACAAGTGTTCCTGCCAAACGCATGTTCTCTGTAGATAATGCTATTGTCATGTACAAGAGAACATGTTTGTCACTGATAAGCGTTGAAACACTCATCACTGTGAAATGTTGGCTGCGTACGGACAACAAGTGATGGTACAATGATGTGGAGCTAGAATTGGATGGTGAGGATAACCATGATGGGGTAGTTGCCTCTGCTCGAGCTACACATCCCTTGCATTGACAATTGTATAATGCATAGGTTACATAAGCATCGTGTTTTATTTGTTCTCTTTTTCTATGTAGGCAATGACCAAGTAAAAACCGTTGATGGAGCCATGGGAAAATTCTAAGACGAAGGCCATATTTTGATGGTCAAATATTACAAAAGTAGCCTATTTTGTTGCAAAAATTTTGTGCTAAAATGTTTCAAGACTTCCTTGAAATTTTTTGATTTTTTTCAATATTACAAATTTTCAATTACCAAATGTAGATCATGCAAAAATACAAATATAAATATTTAAACATGCACTTAATTTACTAATGTGATGTACAAAATAATATTAACAATATCGTGTGTATGAATGTATTTAAATCATGTATAAGATCAAAATAGTGTGGGCATTAATTACAGAATTTTCAACATTTCCCTAAAACATTTTTTAAGATTACAAATTTTCAATACCGAATGTAGATCATGCACAAATACTGATATAAATATTTAAAACATGGACTTAATTTACTAATGTGATTTGCAAAGTGATATTAGCTATAATGTGTGTATGTATGTATGTATTTAAATAATGTATAAGAACAATATAGTGTGGGCATTAATTAAAGAATTTTCAACATTTCCCTTAACGTTTCTTGATTTTTCAAGATTACAAACTTTCAATTACCGAATGTAGATCATGCACAAATACTGATATAAATATTTAAAACATGGACTTAATTTACTAATGTGATTTGCAAAGTGATATTAGCTATAATGTGTGTATGTATGTATTTAAATAATGTATTAGAACAATATAGTGTGGGCATTAATTAAAGAATTTTCAACATTTCTCTACAAATGTGATTTTTTTGAGGATTTATTTGTGGATAAGGAGACATCTTCACTACATACATGATATAACTTTAATAAAATATTTTACATGATATAACTTTAATAAAATAAATTAAACTAAAAGCTTATTTTAATAAAATATAAGCTTTTAGTTTAATTTCTAATTTCGAGGAGAATATTATCCTTCTTTGTTCGAGTCACTTTTTCACAATTCTTGCCCTTTTCGTGTTTGAGGAAGACATTAGATTTCTTCTTGTTTTTCCTAAAAATTTAAAGTACTTGCGGCATATCTTCTTAAGATTTCCCTCAAGACAGATAACCATGTTCAACAGTCAAGGTGGAGTGGTTTAAAGTTTTTTCATGTTAAATTTAACAATGAATTGGAAGAATGGGCTAGTCATGCATTGAAGAATGAGGTCTGTTTTCATCTCAACAGGGAGTTCAACTCCTAACACTGCCAACCTTTTGATGGAAATATATGTGACCAACAAGACAATCACACATTACATATCGCAAGGTCAAACCGTTTTAAATTAACCATAGGAAGATTAGAAGAACCAAAGTGAGCTTTCAAAGTTTCAAGTCTAACTAGTGATTCCTGTAAATTAAACTTTATTTTTTAATTATTTATTTCATGTGACAATCACATTTTTCTCTCTTCTTAGAAAAAAATACCTTAGAAATCTTCAATCGATCGGCATGTCAAAATATTTCTTTGATAAAAAATAGAGTGATTTGGATTTTTCTATAGATATTTTTTGTCTTGGTTTTTGGGCATTGACTTTTGAGAGTCATATCTCCATAATAAATCCTCCAAATTGCATCATATACATATATATATATATATATATATATATATTGAATTATATCTTCCCAACATTTCCATCCGTAGCTTATTCAGCATACTTTGATATCAATTTAAAGGGCAAATTGTCTCACGTATCCCAGGTTTTTAAAAACATATGCATTCTATCCTCCATTTATTTTCTCACGCGTTCTATCCCGTATTTTCAAAGACGTACGCAATCTATCCCCCTTTTTCACAGCGTCTGCCATCTATCACCAGAATTTCGTGACGCGGACGTGGCGTCCGACACAGACGGCGAAATGGGAGCTGGCATCCAAGTCGGACGCCACGTCTGCGTCCAAAACCCCGGGAGAGAGAGAATGATCGGAGACAGAGAGAGAGAGAGAAGGGGGGAGAGAGAGATCACGGGAGATTGAGAACGAGGGGAAGATCACGGGAGGTCATCTTTCCGGCGATTTCCGGGGAAGAGAGAAGAGAGAGAGAGGGAGGGAGAGAGAAGGGGAGGGAGAGCTCGCAGTTCAAGCGATTTCTGGCGATTTCCAGCGATTTCCGCCGATTTCCGGCGTTTTCCGGCAGATTCGACGGATTCTGTGTAAGTCTTTTCAACATCTTCTTTTTTCTTTTGTTTTTGTATATCTTGTTGTGTATCTGATCCAAGGTCTCTTTGGCTTAAAATCTATCTCTCCATCTATCTCTGTTTATTGTTCTCTCTCACACTCAATCTCTACATATATGTATCTCTATGTCTCTCTCTGTTTATTGTTCTCTTTTTGTCATACTTACATGCGAGATTAATCAATTAGCCTTTCCATCACAATTGTGGGCTAAGTTAGAAGTGCTGAACGGGAAAACCCAACCATGGCTCATGCGTATGGTGTGAAAGGGTATAGAGTAAAGAGGAAAACGGGTGTGCGGGCTTAGAGCCAATTTGGCTCGAAGCCAATAGGGGTTTCTTTTTTAAGTTCATTGTGGTCTTTTTTACCTTCCAATCGTTCAAAAATATTGGATGGCATAGTTTTATCTCCACTCCGACTCTTCTTCTGTTAGGCATCAAATCAATGTCCACGCATATTTAAGGTGAGAAATCAAGAAGTAAATGTTGGCAAGGAGGAGCGCATGGTCCACCATGGAATCCATCAGCCTCATGGCCGCTTTATGTTTTCCCATCTTGAGATAAGAACTAAGAACTGTATTTGCAGAACCGACATTTGGTTGAAAACCCCTGTCCACCATCTTCCTTAGAAGCTCCTCTGCTGATCGAACCTTCCCCTGAGAGCAGAGAGAGTTAAGAACTATGGCAAATGTATCAGAATCAGGAGAGATCTTCTTCGATATCATCTCCTTGAAGAACATCCGAACAAAGATGAACCGTCCTTCTCTCAAGATAGCAGAAAGAATGCGGTTGCAGGTGGAAACAGAGGCATTGAACCCTCTGGCACTCATCAGGCGGAAGGTTTCTACAGCTGCGTTGATCATGCCATCTCGAATGTAAATTCTTATCAAAATGTCGAAAATCGATGGGTTGGAATTGCATCGACGATAAGTTTCCATTAGATCCTCAAATATTGCTTTCGAATCCATGCCGGTGGTGGTCAGCTGTTTGAGTACCGTCTTTGCCGGCTCGTGCATTCGAGCTCGGACGAGTAGATGAGAAGTGATGCAGAATATGACTGAGAATATTATTTAGGTAATTGGATTGGATGTTTCGTTGAAACATATTTTGATTGAGTTCTTTTGTTTTCATGTAAATTGATTGAGGAAACATTTGAACAACCAGTAGGTAGAGAATTAAATTTTTATGTTTAAGATTTGGTGGGTTTTCCCTGAAATTCATCCCTCGTCAGTTGAGATTATCCATTTAAACAGAGTTCTTAACCGGGAGCTACTGATACAAAATATCCATTTGAACTTGTGACAATGGAATACTGATACAAAAGTTTCTTGATTATCTGCTCATCTCGACGGGTTGCCCATTATTTTCTGTTATTTTCTGCAGCCTGTGGCCGTTTGTAAGCTGTGTTGGTTTTTTGATAAACAGCATACGTAAAAGTGGAGAACAATGTAAGTACACATTTACTACGCACATTAAATTTTTATTCGATATTTTACAATTCCTCACACAATGGGTGAATGTTGAATTTTAGAATTTTAACAATGCGTTAGTTATGGTTTCTTATCTTGTCCGTGGAATAGGGCCGATGGGGCGAGAAATGTGTTTCGCTTTCATTACGATCGTCAGCTCGCTTGTGGCAGTGATTCTTCTGCAAGTGATTTTGGAGGACATTTAAGTGAAGAAGAGATCATTAGTGGGAACGATAATTCTGAAGATGAGATAATTACTCCCACTGATACAGATGAGGAGTTTGAAAATGTTAAGTTCATTCCTCATTGTAAAAGGTAAGATAGCAGTTGCCCCGTTGAGCAGATTAGCTTTGAAGTAGGCATGAAATTTGAGTCGGCCGCTCAATTTATGGCGGCTATGAAGAACCATGCCATTTGGAGTGGGTTCAATTTTAAATTGAAGAGGTCCTGTGAGACAAAGGTTGAAGTGATATGCAGTACCGATTGCCCTTGGCGGGTATATGCTAGTTGGTGCCGGATGGAAGAGGCTATCGTCATGAAGACGGTAAACGATAGACATACGTGCAGTCGGTCTGCAAAGAATAGACAGGCTGATTATAAGTGGATTGCGACTCATTTCCTCGAAAACTTCCGCGTGAATAATTATTGGCCGATGGGCGATATGACGCGGGAGATGAACCATAAATTTGGAATCACGGTGGGGAGGACTACGTGTTACAAAGCAAGATCCACTGCTCGCAAGATGCTTCAGGGATCATTGGACGATCATTACCACTTGTTGCCGTCCAATGTAGCTGAATTGAAGAAGGTAAACGAGAATAGCACCTTTAGGTTATTGCTCGATACGGACACCCCTGATTCGCGTGTTAGGTTTAGGAGACTCTATATATGCTTCGAGTCTTTGGCTAGGGGTTTTCTTGAGGGTTGTAGGAATTTCATTGGACTAGATGGTTGTTTTCTGAAGGGTGAGGTGAAAGGGCAGTTGTTGAGTGCAGTTGGGAAAGATGGAAACAACCAAATGTTTCCAATTGCTTGGGCCGTGGTCGAAGGAGAAAACGAAGACTCCTGGACTTGGTTCATTGTGTTGCTTAAACATGACCTAGGGATTGCAGACGGTATCGGTTGGACATTAATGAGTGATCAGCAGAAGGGTTTAGGTAACGCCGTGGCAAAATTGTTGCCAAATGCAGAGCACAGGAATTGTGCCAGGCATATATTTGCAAATTGGAAGAAGCGGGGGCATTCCACTGAGTTGTTGAAGAATATTTTTTGGAGGACCGTGAAATGCACAAAGCCCGAGGAATTTCGGAAGCTCCTACGACTGATGAGGTCAATTAAACCTGAGGCTGCGCGTGATTTTGATGATGTAGGCGTGCACAAGTTCTGCATGGCGTTTATTAGTGAATGGCCGAAATGTGAGACGATTGACAACAACATCTGTGAATGCTTCAATAGTTACATCTTGCCATACAGGGGAAATTGTATCATAGACATGTTGGAAGATATCAGGAGTGCATGCATGCAGAGGATAGTTCGCAAAAGGGATTTATTCTCTGACAGTTCCGACCAATTATGCCCCAGAATAAGATACTTGGTCGAAGAGAACAAATTGAAGTCTAGGGGATGCACAATCAAACATGCTGGCCATTATCAATTCGAAGTTATGCTATTCGGGGACGGATACGTGGTCGACCTACGCGCGCGGAAATGTAGCTGCAGATATTGGGCATTAAGGGGTATTCCTTGCCCCCATGCTATCGCTTGCATTCATTGGACCAAGGATGACCCTAAAAATTTTGTCTCCGACTGCTACAAGAGGGATATGTACCAGAGGGTGTATCATAATGGTATACCTCCGATGAATATGAGAAACATGTGGGACGAAGATGAGTTGACCTATGTATACCCTCCTCTTGTCAAGCGACAGCTTGGGAGGCCAAAGATGAGGAGAAGACGTGACACGATTGAGAATTTTAATCTTAATCGTCACGGATTCACGAGTAAAGGCATGCAGAAGCAGTGCTCTCTATGCCAAGGACTTGGTCACAATCGGAGGACGTGCAACCGAAGATGTAGTCAGGCTATAAACATGGTATGGAACGACTCTACCTTTATCCTCCTAGAATTTTAATCAACTGTGATAACTGAACATGTGTTAAACAAACATGCAGGGTTCACAGGACGTCATTGAAACTTCGCGCCTTGAGGTGGATGGTGGGGACCTCCAACTTCCTGAACTTAGCCAGCAGGTATTCCGACAGAATCCTAGCCCCATTACGCATGAAAGGGGAGAGGCTTCATCTTCCGCAACTAAAAATTTACGGAAAAGCGTCTGCAAGTTACTGGTATGATTCATTTTCTTTCATATGCATATATATATTCGGCGTACTTGTTCGTAAGTAGCCATATTCTAATCGGTTCTGTGTCCTCCTGTAGGGACGAAAGAAGCAAGTGGAACAAGTGCAAGGCGGGAACTCACTAGAACAACCAGTTTATGAGGCAATAATTGGAGCTAGTGGACCCATGTACAACTGCGTAAGTTTTTTTTTTCCCGTATGTAAGTTTGTTGTTTACATTAGTAACTAAATTGGGGCCCGTATCTCTCTACACAGACACCGGGTGTCCCGCGGAGGACCACATATTTGGGAAGTTACAGAGGCCAGTTTGTCACCATTGAACGAGGTGGGCGGGAGTGGCAAGAACAGTTCGGCAGTTCCTCCGGCATGAGCAGTTCAACCGCGGACAACGGCGACAAATAGGTTTGGAATATGAAAAATATAGTTCATTGTGTTTAGGAGAATCTAGATGCAGTGCAAATTAGATGCGGAAAAATATTCCAGAAATGTATTTCCATATCACAATCGTTACTTGCAGTTCAATTTCCACATTCCAGTGATTTTATGGCTTCACAATATCAAAGTTCAGAAGAAATTTAGATCAAATCAATCCATCAAATTGATATCTTTCCATCATACGTCCTATCTCGATCCAGAAGTCCTATTTCTCATCTATGGACATCAAAATTTTGTTGGGGAGACAGAGATTGTAGTCTCTCGATCTCGGTATCGATCTTCTCTTTCATTCAATAGTTGATGCGACAGGAATGCACCAACTATGGTTGTACACTATAGGTGTTTCTTATTCTATCTGACAAAGAATGCATATGATACATAAGGGTGGAAATTATCATAAAACGTGCGCAAGTTCTTTAGAATTTTATCCTTATCCCAAGGTAGGAGTTTCACATTCTAAACTCTCATGGAGAGGAATTGGAGAACTTTCGTTTTATTTCACACTTCTTAAGCCATTGACTGACTTACTTATGGTCAAATATTTTGTGCAGATGGATAAGGGAATAAAGGCACAAATGAAAGATATTTAAAAGCCAATTAATCTAAAGATCTTATGTGTGATTGAAGAGCACCATTTGCCTCAACGCTACGAGGTACCTGCACCAAAATAGCAGTAGCAATATTTCTAAATTTGTTTTGCTGCAGGATCAATGGAAATGGGTGATTGTATCTGAACGTTCTTCTTTTAAGAGAGAGAATGTGTAGTAGCAATAGCAATATTTCTAAAATTACTCGATAATTCAGGGACTTTTCAAGACAACTTTCTCTTTTAAACATTTTTCAACCAGTGGCCATTAAATTGACGGTCAACATTCAGCCTCGTCATCCATGATGACCACTTTTCTAGTTCACTTGAAATAAAGGCCGTGTTGCCACTCTTACAAAGGGCAATCATTTCGACCAAAGAGAACCGCAAGAAAGCATGCAAAAAATGATATATTTCGACACTCATTTGTACTAAAACATAAGGACCATTGACATATGGACATTCATGGCCGTCACGGCCGACGCCGTTCCCCATCCTGTGAAGCGCGTGAGAGAGCCTCTTCTCTGGGCTACCAGATGAACAACCTCTTCGGGCCCTTCGTAGGAGCAACCTCCTCCGCCTGCGTGCTCATTTTCCTGCTCATTCTGAGCTACGCCCGCTGGAAGAAGCTGATCGGCTAAAGCAAATCTTCACGACGCCAGGAAGGTCTTCCAACGGCTAAGGAACAAAGACTTCGTCTCCTGGAACACCATCCTCGCCGCCTGCGCGCAGCACGGGCTGGGAAGAGAAGCGGGGGATCTCCTGAAGAAGATGATACACGGCGGAATAACTCCAAACGAAGTCACCTTCCCCAACGCTTACACCCTCGCCAGTCTCGTCAAAGCTTGCGGAGCCACGGCAAACGCCCCCCCAGTTTGCACCCTCCACTGTTTCTGCGTTAAGTATGGATCTCCTGGAGGATATTCTCCTCCAGCCATTGCTTTGCAGGGCAGACGCTCGCCGAGACAATGACAAAATGCTCGGCACGTCACAGGATGCGGACGACCAGTGGCAATATAGACTACCAGACGAAGACAGATCGAGACAGCAGAGAGAGAGCGAGAGAGAGAGACAGAGAGAGCGACAGAGAGAGAGAGAGAGAGAGAGAGAGAGAGAGAGAGAGAGAGAGAGAGAGAGAGAGAGAGAGAGAGAGAGAGAGAGAGAGAGAGAGAGAGCGGAGAAGAGAGAGAGATCGCCGAGAGAGAGAGAGAGAGAACGCGGAGAACAGAGAGATAGCGCAGTTATCCCGTTCTACCCCCGCGTTTCCCGACGATGACGTGGCGTCCGGCTAGGATGCCACGTCTATTACGATCAGCCCTCTTGGATGCCGCGTCGGACGCCACGTCAACGTCGGGAAATATTGAGGATAGATCGCGGACATTTCAAAAAACCGGGATAGATCGCGGACGTCTTAAAAACCGTGGGATAGATCATGGTTAAATGATAGATAACGGACGTTTTAAAAAACCTGGGATAGAATGCGTACGTTTTTAGAAACCTGGGATATGTGAGACAATTTGCCCCAATTTAAATGCCTCTACATTAGCCAAATGTCCTGAATCGTGCTACTCTCAAAGGATTGAGTTTGAAAATTTATATCAATTTCATATATTCTTCAAAAATTACCATATTATGTATGTCTATTTTTCTGTTATAATTCCATTTTCACCTTGAATTCACTGAAAGCCAATGGGTAGGTCGAAGTCAATTTTTTCTATTGTCCGTTGATTTTGTTCTTATTTGAAACTTAAATTACTAGATGATATTATTTATAGTACTCATTCTAAAAATCAAATTTCCATCATTAAATTTAATGAATTGACTTGGTCACCGCATAGGCATGAATTGGCTTGCTCATTTCTTTCATCTGATTTAAAATTTGATTTTGATATTTTTATTCATATAGCTTAGAGTACTACATATATTTAATTACATAAATATTATTTTAATCCTTACCTCATTGATCATCTGGTTGGACCTAGTTTGACCAGACCATTTTAAAAGTCAACCCTAGCTTTGTGTGGATTTGACCCATACTCATCAGTGTAGTTGACTTTGTACATTGCAGTGAGTTCATTTTTATTTTTGATGAGCATATTATTTGTTAAAATGACTTCATATATATGAAGAAGGAAGATAATGCATGTTTAACAAGAATAAGATGAATATGAAATAGAGTGGTAGATAGAGGCGTAGACGAGTCTAGTGAAAATGAGGGAGTGAGACGGAGGAAGCTGTAGGAAGTGATGACAGAAAGTGAAGATAAATGAGGAAATAAGGTGAAGAAAGGTTTAAGTTAGGATTAAAGATGTAGAGATGGTGTGGTGGCAATGATGGAGATGATGGGATGAGATATAGTGAAACTGGTGAAATGAAATATGAAGAAGAAACATAATGGATCTAACTTAATATATGTGCTGCAGATGAATCAAACTTACCATAGGTCCTCATGTTATGGCAGGACTACAGTAACTTTCTGATGTAGACAAGCCTCACCACTTGTCGCTTGGTTTTCTCCAAGCACTCATGACACCAAGGGAATCTTGATGTATCTTAAAAACCTGACTCTCTTTCTATCAGCCTCTATAAGAAGAAGGCGAGTTCAAATAGATTTTTTACAAAAATAAGGGCCTCATCATATAGATCCAATCATGTGGATGGAAATAAGAGAGAGACAAAGGTTACCTTAAAATTTTATCTCAATTGACATTCTAAATCATTAGATAGCAATGTTTAAAGCTCGATGATTCATGGCTGTTGATTTCATCTAATATTTCTCTTTCGTCATCCTCTCCGCTTCTGTCACATCACTTCTAGGGTTTATTCTTTAAACATCACAAAGATTATTCAATGGTTATCCATGATTTTAAGATGCCATTCTCTGGAAAAGCTCATGACGTGTTACATGTCCTTGCATACAAAAGGATTTTTTTGATTTAGACTATTAAGGAGATGTGACATGGCAAAGCATCATCATGTGTGACATCCCTCCTCTTTTCTGCAAACCACTTGTGAATATATGTGGGATGCATACACATGGTGTCACATGTCCATGTGGCCATCCTCTACTCGAGCCACGTGGTCATCACCGTGATTGTTGACCCTTCAATGAAAAAAATCATATATTTTTATTATTTAAATGAAATTTAACGTTGACCCTTCAAAATTATATTTCTATGAGTTTAATCCTGTCTTTTTCTATTGGGACACGTCATCACCTACAATTAGAAAATTAAAGTGTTGGTAATGACTGGCCATTATGGCACCCTGAATTGTGATGCCGTAATGCACCTAGTCACATTGATTGGTTGCATTAGTTATTCACACTTTCTTTGCCGTAATTGCAAAGAAAGTGTTATTTCTTTGCCATTCAATCAATCAAACGGTAGGACATCACATGACTAAATGTTAAAGCATAAAATAAATTCATAGTAAATTATATAAGTTTGAAAATGTATACAATATATTTTCTGATCAATAAAAACATTACTTTCTTGAATTTACTGTCAAAATATTAGGAAAAATCATATTCTAACTCAAACAATTATTATGTTTATAGTATCATGTTAGATAAACCCCTAAAGCTGTCCAAAAATCTAAAACATTTGAAACAACATCATTAAAAAATTAATCATTTTAGCCTTCATAACACATGTATAAGTACTTTAATGCATACAAACATTTAAATATGGGCATATTAATCCACTATGACCTAGGAGTTCATATTCTTCGAATTCCAACAGTCCTAGATCAATAGTTGCAAGAAGATTACAGATATAATCAAGGGGTCAAGATAAATCATTTACCCTTTGTATAGGAGGAGAAAGCTCAAACAAAATGATGCCGTGGAATCCTTGGAAGAGTAGTGTAATATCATAGAAGAAGTTTTCAATAATTTTGCAATGCATGAGTATTAAACTGGGATGACCGATAAGGGTTTGATAATAGACCAGCCCAGTTCATCCTAGGAGTCCCTGAGATGAGGGAATACACATAAATTAATGAAAAAAAGGTTCCGTGAATGGGTTTTTACAGTCATTTGTATCTTCTAGGGCACAAGGGGTAGCTTGGCACCCCACTGGCTAGAAATCAACCTATAGGTTATATGTGTGATGCAGATAAACGATTAATCTCTAGGGTTGCTAACTCAATTGATGAATCTCCCTAGTGGATCACACACAAATAGTCTTTTGGACATCCAAATATATACTTATGGCTTGATGGCTTTTATAAAAAATTCTTGTTAAGCAGGAATAAGAGAAGGACCTTAAAGAAATTCATGAGGGATAGAAGCTCTTAGTTGATCCACCCTTCTTGTTCTTCTCCCTTCTCCACTTTGTTCCTCTCAACTCCCAATGCATCCACCAAGAACATTTCTTCCCTTAAGCGTAAGCGTCAAACTGAAGATTGTAAGGCATTTCCACTACATAATAAAAATTGGAATTAGATCTTGGAAATGATCGACTCCAACTCATTATAATTTGACTTTCTTTCAAAACCTCCTATTCCTATGGATCAGAAGCATCCAGCAGCGCCAAGCCAGAAGGACTAAGGGAACTCGTTAGAATCAATTTCACAGAAGCGACTTTAGGTGTGAATTTACGAGCAGATAAAAAAAACTGCAAGAAAGAACCTACTCCCAGTTGGCCAGCATCAAAACAGGAGCTTATCCCAATGACACTACTAATATGCAATCAGAATGCTGTAACAATGATGACGGAGTGATCACATTTCTCATCAAGATGAAGAATGTATATTAATTTGTCCGAGATCATGTTGATAATTCTAGAGGTTAGATACATGAACATATATGTGAACATATGATTTGATCATTGATTTTGTAAGGGTGTTGTAATTCCATTTACTATTTTTGATGCATGAGTTGTTTGAGTCTGGTCTCAATCAAACACCTATAAATCATCACCTTTTATCCAGTCAGTTGTCTTTAGTGCATTGTTCTACATTAACGAGGGCTCACCCTTACAACCTCTGAATATAATCTTTGACATCTTATATCTCTGAGTCCTACTCTGCTCGGAACATAAATCCACCATATGAATCATCATGGACATTGGCTTCATATCTTCATGTTGTCTTCACAACTAGGACATCTATACAGTCTTGTGTGTGGTATGTGTGTGTGATTAACTATCTTAGATAGTCAAACCAACAGCACAATCTTATCAGTGAACTACACTTAGGGACACCTACATCAGGTCCATCTAGGTTTCTCCACATATTACACTTGGTCATCAAACCATATAAAAATTGAACATAACAAATTTATTGTGATGCAAAATTTAATTTTTTTGAATTATGTTATATAAACATGAATATCGACTTAAAATTTTAGAATTAATAACATAAATGAATTTTACTATTTATTGAAGCTATTTTTTTCGAAACAAGGCTCTTAAGTTATTATATTTAATAAATATTTGAATATAAATTAAATAATTCTATAAACTACAAATAGTTTTTTAATTTAATTCATTTGAGTGAATAACATTATCATATGTTATTACCTAAAGTTTCATAATTTTATTTGATATATTATGCCCTTAACTAATTTATTTCTGAAATATTGAATTTAATAACTTATACAAAAAAGTATTTGAATATACTATATCTATATATGATATTAAAGATAAGAAAGATGTATAGTAGTAAATCTGCATAGGAGTCAAATGTGGGATATGGGTTCAAATCCTAAATCCTGTAATATTTCAAAGATTAAACTCTTTAGTGAGTCGATCAGATCTGATCAGATCAATTTGAATTGACTCTCTCATCTGATAAAATGATAAATGAACTGTTAATTGTATGCCTTTTATACGACTTTATACTCATTCATGATTAGCTTAGCATATTATACCATATTTATCTGAATATTCATACATCACTAGGAATTTTTCAATTTCTGTGCATTATGGGCACTTTTAGCTAACTCTTTGTTACTTCTTTGAAATTAAGGAATTTTTACAAATGAATATTTTCTAGCTCCATTGTGTAGAAATTTTCAGGGACTAACTGGCATAATTACCATTGGGCCGGAGCATTTCTTGAGTTAACTTAGAGGATGAAAAAGCCTAAAGAAGTCAAACATTGTTTTGGGCTTTCAAATGTTAATCGTAAGGAGTGTCTAGGCCATAGTCTTATGCATACATTTAAATTGAAATCACTGATTGAAAGAGGACAAAATGAAATTAGAAGGAGAAGCCACCAACCAATGGGAAAAATGAGGGCAAAATGCCAAAGAAATATAATAGAAAACCATGGAGAGGTATTTTAGTACTTATCCTAAATGTATAAATACTATTTTCCCCTTAATTTACCTCATTCTGGACGTCCTTTAGCAAGTGGCCAGCCAGCAGGACGAGGCCTTGTCTAGGATCTAGGTTGTTAAACCTACTTAATGTAATTTTTTTGACGTTTTCATGCAATCTCTTTTCTTGTTTGCATTGGAAAACACCTGATCCTAGCAAAGTATAAGGATCCAAATGTGAGAGGAATCATTGAGGGATCAGGAGGCATGCATTAATGTTGGTAAAACTTAGATTTCTATTTTCATATCATTTTCCCCTTTGATCTCCCATTTTCTCACTTCAAACACCTTTTCCCTTCTTTCTCTCTCAATAATTGCCCATTTCTCTCTCTAAATCTTTATCCTTGTTTTTTTTCCATAATGTTTCATGAAAAATATCAATTTTGTTTCAGCTTCAAAATCTATTCCCCACACCTCCCACACCATTTCAGTTTTTCTCTCTATCGCTTCATTTCAACTACTTCTTCTCTCTAAATCAATCCCTTTCTCTTTCTAGACCCTCAGCTAAATCTATTTGTTATCTCTCTAAAAAATGTCATTTAAATCATCCAGATCTATGGATTTCTTCTCACCGCTATTCCTTGGGACATCAATTTTTATATGGTTTGATGACCAAGTGTAATATGTGGAGAAACCTAGATGGACCTGATGTAGGTGTCCCTAAGTGTAGTTCACTGATAAGATTGGGCTGTTGGTTTGACTATCTAAGATAGTTAATCACACACACATATACCACACACAAGACTGTATAGATGTCCTAGTTAATCCAGGCCTCCCTTGCAGTAGGCCAGCCACATGCGCACCCATCTACCCACCAGTATGTGGGGAGAGCAGTGGGGCACCCAAAGGACCATATGGTGCTCGCTCTTTAGGACTTAGCCAAATTTTGGCTAAATCCAAAACAAGGTGAACTTTCCTGGACTGGGCTATCCAGCCCAACGGCTCATCCCCAACTGCCCACCACTAGACATCGCTCCGAGTGGCAAAAAAGGTAAAAGCGGATTTTTTATTTCTTTAAAATTTTAAAAAAAGGAAAAAATCTCTAAAAAAAGTTTATTCAAATCTGGTGATTCTAACCTCAAATTTAATTTATAAAAATTAACTAAGTTCCATATTTGTCATTTTTAGTGATAAAACAATTCTTAAAATGTATAAAAACCAAAAATATCTCAAATGTCATGAAAATTCTGAAATTTGAAGTGCTGCCTCCTTCTGGATTAGCGTCTTGCTTTCCGTCAGATAATATATAGTACTCAAGTGTAATTTTTATATAATATATTTGTTTAAGTCAAAATTGAAACAATGACCTAAAACTTTAAATTTGGACTTATCATTATTCTATTCAGATCGATATAAAATAGACCTCCAAAGTTGGGCCCCTTTAGGGGAAAACAGCACCCCAGAAATATATTTAAAAAAACATGAACATGTCATTTTTAACAATTGATCGCATTATCCTCCGAGCGATCAACAAAAGAGGAGGGTATTGCTATGAGCTCCCAGCGATTAACAAATTGGGAGGGATTAACTGTCTCAGAGAAAGCTTTTACAATAGATTTATAAGGGTGTGTAGTAAGGGAAATGGATTCATAGGAATAGGGATGAGAAAGGTGTTGATTGACTTGATGTTTCAGAGAAAGTGCATGACATTAAATATAAATAGAATCAATTCAGAAGGGCGTATTCTAATATGAGGAGGTTCTATTCTACTAATAATGATAATATCATCCATGACTTTTGGGACACATTTTATAAGGATATAGTTAAAAAGTTACCATATATTGTAGAAAAAGATAGATTTAATACACAAGTTTATAAGAAACTGAATGAATTCAAGAAGAATAAAATAAGTGATAAATTGAATGAGTCGGATTTAATCGAATTACAAATGGAGATTGAAGATATAACTATAAAATGCGATGAAAATACTATACTTACGGAAACTCCTAATTTAATCAAATGATTGATAGGTAAGAACCTTATAACGCTAAATACTATTGGAGAAAACAAATTCCTAAAGAACTTTATTATAGCACTATTGTTCAGTTTGGTGAATATACGCTAGAAGCTACCCTTATATATGCCCTAGGAGTTGCCTTCCACAGTATTCAAGAGCAAGTTGTGAGGGTGTCTACATTGTTGGGACTCAGATATAATTGTTATAACACAGACTAGTATAATTGATAAGAATAAAATGACAAGTAGTCGAGTCGATAGTAGAAAGGTGATATCAGTCATTAAAAAGGTAAAGAATTTGAAATAGGTAGAAGATTTCTTGATTTGATGATTGAAAGAAAATTGATCTCTCTTGAGTCCATTTCAGCTGATGATAATAAACCTGTAGTGAAAAAGAAAGGAAAGGCTTTTATAGAATAACATTTATTCATTGTATGCAACTTTGACTGTAGTATTCTTCCATTGAAACTCAATCTTCCAATGGTTTGCAAGCAGGAAGATTGGGAAAATCCATCTGAATATGATAATTATTTTCTATTTGAATTTGATAAAGAAATAAGTAAGCCTTTTGTGTTATCGGACCTGAAAGGTGGTTACCTAAGCAGTCCTTATACATTACGGTCTTCTATCATCCCATAACCTAACAGTCCTTCTATCATCCAATATAGAATTAGATGATTCTAAGTATAAGGAAATGTGCTCCATATTGAATGGGCTTCAGAACCAAGGATTTCAGATAAATAAAAAGGTATTGGAGTTCATTAAGAAGAATTGTCCCACTTTCGAAAAAATGGGTCTTCTTGTGCCTGGAATACTAGCCCGCGTGTACCTGAAAGAAGCCTTCGATCTTCTGAAGAAATCTTTTTACCAGAATAAGGCTATAAAGGGTACTTGTCGCCTTCATGCTCTCTTAAAAGAATTATCTATTAGGGTGCAAAAAATCTAGGTATGAGGATTTTATAATCATGCTAGTGTCTGCATACGAGGATTATGTCTTTTATCTGCCTGCATTTATGGAGTTCTGTGGTAGAGCTTTAACAGTCTTTTCCAACAATCTTCAAGAGGTAGAAGGGGGAAAAGAGTCGGTAGAGGACATAGTAGCCTCTTCAGCAGCCTTTAAGTATAAGAAAGTCTATCTTTATGATGATGCTCTTCAATGGTATAAGGAAAATCAGAGTTTGATCTATGCTTCTGATGAGAATTTAATAAAATTTGTGAAGGGTGCTAGCGATCCATTTCAGTTCATAGCCAACATCCTGTGTGACGATGTATTTCAAGAATATAATAAAATACCAATAACGGAAGATGCCTCTGCAAGTGCCTATCAGATCATGAGTTACTTATTACAAAGAAATGGCTATGAGAACTAATCTTATTCCTCACCCTGATGGTAAAATACAAGATGTACCTATTTGCACCAGGATTTAATGGAATTTATTCATCATCAAAAAAATGATAAGGAAAAGAAAGACATCATTGAATCTAAGTTAGATAGAAAGCTCATTAAGCTAATTTTTATGCCATTGATCCACGGGGAGACATTGATCGGCGTAGAAAAAGATATTAGGATAACATATGGGCAATTACTAAGTAGAAAGAATACCTGTAACCTTGCTAAACTTAGTGATGAATTTTGGATCCGTAAATATCAAGACATAGTCAATTTAATGAAATTGATTAAAATAGTTAGTTGGTTTTGTTCTGCAAAGGATAGAGCTCTTTTCTATAGTATACCTTTTTTCACTACAAAACAGGATTATATGGCTTTCAAAAAAGAAAGTATAAGTGTTTATGAGCGGAGTACAAAAAAGAGACGAAAAGCTACTTTAAGTATACCAACCACGATACGGGATAAGCAAAAAACACTATCAGCAATATTCGCAAACTTCATTCATCAAAAGGATGCATACATAGCCATGAAAGTGGTACAATCATTATTGAATCAGCACGTTGATATCTATACCGTACACGATGATTTTATTACAACACCTTACGTAAAAGTAGTACCTTATATCTATACCAAGTTCTTTATTAATATGGGTCATCAAATTAAAATCATTAATCATTTTATTAATTAAAATCTTATTATTCCAGAAGAAGGAAAAAACATAACTAATGAGTCTATACATTGACATCTGATTATCTTAAACATTTCTTTAATACCATTTCACCAGATAAAGATAAAAAGAAATGGAGTATAGTAGTATCAAAATTTATTAACTGTTACAAGAACGATGTTGATTCTGTGTGCGGTAACCAAGTGACTGATTCTGATGAGCCTTATAATGCTGTGAAGTGGAATCAATTTAAGAAATTTCTAGAGAACAAAAATCACAATTACAGCGTGCATTACTGATAACACCCTAATTTCAGTCTTTACTTCAAGCAACTTAGCACAATTTATGCATTTAACAATATTAAAAACACTTTTTATCATATATTTACATGAAAACAATGTTTTAAAATGATTTCTGATTTTTCCCTAAATTTTTGTTAATTTTATGAATTGTAAGGGATTTATTTGAGCTTGAAATAATTATTTTAAATGAAAATGGCAGGTTTAAAATTTAATCTCGATGTTAATTGTTATGGGGATAAATTACTGAATTTTCCAGAATTTTCTGGAATTTTTTAGGCTTTTTTGGGATTTATTTAAGCGAGAAATGAATTTTTCAAGAGGAAAAGGATATACTTATAAGGTGAAAATGAGTTTTAAACCAATTTTTACTCTTCCAGGGGCTTTTTGTAATTATGAGTTGCAATTATATCCCTAATGACAGCTCTCGGTAGTGGCATAGACACATTATGTAAATTTGGTAGGGACTTAAGTGAAAATGAGCATGGTATTTTTGTGATTTTAGGAAACATCAGAGGACAGAGAATGCGCAAGGCACATATACGCAATTACTTTTGGGTGGCGTCATGCGGCAATTTCTTGTTTTTAAGAAG
This sequence comes from Wolffia australiana, assembly GCF_029677425.1. Lineage (NCBI taxonomy): Eukaryota > Viridiplantae > Streptophyta > Magnoliopsida > Alismatales > Araceae > Wolffia > Wolffia australiana. Next base: position 10,792,463 of record NC_135845.1, read on the forward strand.
GACGTTAATGCAAAATCGCTAGAGAAATTTTTGGGCGGTCGACGTGGCCTCAATTCGGCCGTCGGATTAGAATCCAACATCGCTTGATGATGGGCACCACCGGGAGGTAAGTTCACCGCCCGCGTGGCGCGTACAATGCGCTCACACGGGCGGTGATGTGGCGTTCTGTGATTGGTTTGCACAGTGACAGGAATGCACCTTACATGCATTGCACAATGTACCAAGCCGCTTTTTCTGATCTTTTCCTCTTTGTTTTTATTCTTCGCTAGGGGATACGTGGCGCTCAGAGATCAAACCCGAAAAAAGGAATTCAAAATGTGCCCACCAATGAGAAGACGACACATCATGGCGTGTTTCAAAAGAAAATATTTAAATAAATGGATTTAAATCCAACGGTTAAAATTGGTTTAAATTCATTTATTAATAACTTTTGATCCTGAAGTCCAATTGAGATGATTTTTTATGGATTTTCTCATCTTGATCCCCTCTTTCTATCTATTTAGTTGGATCATTCAGATCAGGCCTACATTGATGGATAAAAATTAATTACTAATTAGGGGTAAAATGATTCTTGTAACCGTCACCTGTAATCCGCGCAGGTGTGTCCGCACCCCCTGAAGTGGACGAGAAAGAAAGGATTTCTCGGAGTTATTGCGGAACCAGACCCAGGAGTTTACTTTCCCGTATGAGCATTCGGTACATGTATAAGTCCGTGGAAGAGTCAAAGGTTCCGATTTAAGGAAAACTCCCCCCTAATCTTAGATGGGTCGTCTGAGGGTTCGGCGCGGTTCATTGCTGTGCTTACACACTAGGCTACCCTTCTCCGAAAGCTCCGCGAGACCACCTATCACTAGTCTTCGGCCGGGAGGGGTTTATGGCACAAAAAGGCCGGGACGCTGGCTCCCGCAGAGGGAAGCCCAACGAATGTCAGATGCAAAGCCCCGCACCTCATTAAGATCATATTGGCATACTCTCCCAAAAAAGAAAGAGCAGACCCCATTGAAGACGAGAGTGAGGGGGTCATTTTTGATGGTTCTCTATTGCAGCTGCAAGACAGAGAGGAGCTCCAGCTTGGATCAACCTGTTTGGTACTTTTTCATTCTTTGTATTTGAATTTTTAGTGTATTTTGGATGTTGTTAGTTGAATCTCTTAATCGTTCATCCTGATTTTTGTCCAAACTTCTAAATGGCTTGGCTTGAGCGGCATGTACAAGCCCTGACTAGGATTGAGAGGATAAATTGAGAGATTTACCTATCTATTCCAAGTGCATAACAAGAAAACTATAAAAAAAACAAATAAAAGGGTTATTTTTATAGGAAATTAAACTTCGCATTTGATCATCAAGTAGAGTAGTCATTCCTGAATTATCAAACCTACAAACAAACCAAAAAAAAATCTAAATTTTCTTCTTAATCTCTTTAATTGAATTCTTGATCCTTTCCATTAGATCAATTAATTCAATTTAGAGCCCCTTATTTCTTCTACTCCTCTCATCTATTCTACCCCCCTTTTCGAATTTCTCCTCTAATTAGGGTAATTTTATCTCTGTGAATATTAAATTAACCCCTATTAGGTTCAAATTATTCAAGAAGAACATCAATTGGATTCCTTACAAGCTTCCCTTGGACGATACTCGTACTTATCACTACACATCTTAAGTAGGTTTTTATAAATTTTATTGTATAACCTAAAATTGACAATGACGAGGGTTTAAAATGTTATAAAATGCAGCCCTATTTTTGGCCTATCAATTACTAAAAGAAAGAGATACTAGGGAGTTATAGATGCGGTGCCTCTTAAGTAACTTAGTGCTATCTATATTGGATAATGAAATCGATAATGAACTACCTATGAAAGAATTAACCTTTTTTTCAATTGCAAGTAAATAATGATACATTAGTCAGAATATTAGGATTTGTTAAAATGAATGAAACAAGGGGAATAGGTCTACTCTATTTTGTATTAACAGATTTGTATTTAGAAGAAATGGACATCTTTTTTATATGACGTAATAGCTAAATCTGGATTAAACAGCTTTTTGGTGTAGATTCCTTAATACGATTATTCTAGGGTTTACAGAAAACTGTCCCCAAGTTAAATCAAATATTGAGATTAGACTGTGTTCTTCCTCATGGGGATTGACTGCTAAAGTGCATGCTGGAAGACGAGGAGGTTGAACTCTTAGGCCGTGGCGTGGTATGTTATTTATTAATATGGAGGGGCACCTATAGTGGGAAAGGCCCAAAAATATCATTAATTTGTAATGAAAATGGGTCTATGATTTGGGTGTGTCTGCTTATCATGTGTACGTGTGTATTTGAAGATATTATGTGACGTAGGACGACTACGGGTAGGCGAGGAAGGGCGGGACGACAGGACTAAGGGTAGGATGGGTGTGAGGGATAAAACAATCCAGAAATTCACGGTCGGCTTCGGACTTTAAAACCGATGAAAAATCTGGTGGTGCAGCTCCGACCCTTATCGAGGGCAGGAGTACTGTCTTCCCCCACCGCGACGATGCCTAAGCACCGAAATCAATAAGTCGGATTCGCGTCGCGAGGAAACACTCGAGAGGGAGGTAGAAGAAGCGGAGAATCCAAACCAATTCAGATTCCGACGGCGGTGAAACTTCCCGAGAAAGCACTAGACGGAGAACACTTCGACACCAAAGAGTTCAGGCGTACCTCGGCACCGTAGTGCGTGAAGAGGTTGTGGGCAATTCTGATCGTGATGAAGCTGGGCGAATCCGAGCGTTGAACGGCCCACTGAATGACGATGTGGCTGGACGTTCCGGGCATTGAACGGCCCTGGCTGAGTGCGGTTGTCGTGGGCAAAGCGTCAAGCATGGGCGAACACCCGCGCGCGCGAAGCGCATGCGGCTCGAAGCGCGGACGGCGCTCAGATGGCTCGAAGTGCGAATGGCGGGCGGGAGGCGCACGGATGGCGCACGGGCTGCGTGCAAGGGCGTGCGGACGTGCGCGGGCATGCGCGGGCGGCGCGCGGATGTGCGCGAGCCTGCGTGGGCAGTGCGTGGGCAGCGCGCTGGCGCGTCGTGGCGGCGCGCGGGCGCAGCGCGGGCGAAGCGCACGGGCGCAGCGGGGCGCGCGTGACGGCGCGGGCGGCGCGCGACGGCGCGGGCGCGCGCGGACGTCGCGGGCGGCGCGCGACGCAGGCGCGGCGCGCGGGCGGCCTGAGTGTCTCCTTGGCGGGGCAACCCTTGCAGCCTTGGGCGAGAGAGGGAGAGGGTGAGAGAAAGAGAGAGAAGAGGGGAGGCTGACGTCGCAAGGCCGCGGCCGTGACGGCAGCGGCGGCGATGACGGCGGCTGGGATTTGAAGGTGGAGGAGAGGGGAGGCTGGAATTAAACAAAAACTGAATTCTTGAATTATGACTGCCTAAGAGTTTCTTGAAAACAATGGCCTTTATATAGGCCTTGGAGGAAAGAGAAAATGACGAGAAAACAAAGACGTGCGCCGTGTCACGCCAAAGGGCAGTTTTGGATCTGCGTTTGGCGTCGTGTCATGATGCGCGTGGGGACGTGCACGGGTGGAGACGTGGTGGTCGACGGTTGCGGCGTGTTGACTCCTGTGTTGACTCCTGTTGACTGTGGTGGGTTGACTTTCGTTGATCGCGGTGACGTGTTTGACGCTGAAGTGTTGGCGTCCTCGCCATCATTATGGCAGATTATGTTCACCAATAAATGGGATCTTGGTCTATTTAAATCATAGATGTATTCTCCACTCTCATTTTTTTTATTCAATTGATTCATAGAAGAAAAAGGTAGAAGGAGGAGCTTGTGGTCATGCCACCCCGGATGTAGCCTACCCTCATTAGTCTTTCGTTGAGGATTTAGGCGAAGTGGGTTAACAAAAGTCACGATCGGTAGGTTGAAAGCCAGATGCTAGGGCACGCTGGTTCAGATCCAGCTCGTGACAAGAGCATGGCTATAGAGAGGGATGAACTCATCAGATAGCTGTCAGCTAGTCTTGCACTTCCTTATTCACTCTTGAACTACATGAATGCGCTTCAGAAGAGGGTTTAGGTTGATGGTGTGCTACTAGCCTAGTCTCTCCCATAGGAGGTTACCCTATGGGGCTCAACCTAGGCTTCAGAAGAGGGTTTAGGTTGATGGTGTGACAGGACCTCAAGGGAGAGTCTCTCCCACAAGAGGAAGACGCAACCCTCTTAAAGGCACAACCCCCACTTCCAAGCAACTCCTTAGCTCCGTTCATGCTACCCTTGGGGGGCATCGCTCAATTTAGCAAAGAGAAGGAAATCAGAGTGATGAAAGGGGCTAGTCCACCTTGTCGATCTTTCGGATTCAGTCTGAGTGGGGCTGTTCATTACAGTCTATTTTGAGCATTCGTCGGATTTTATTTATATCACTTGAAAGCATTTGTCGGATTAAGTTAAAGGCTAGATTTATCAGGGCTTCTTCTTAGTCAATAGCTCATATTTAAGAATAGTATCAGCATCTTGAGTTCCTAAGTCAACAACATTTCTAGAGCGTGTGCCTACCCAGTCCTCATTTGCATCATAGACATTATCTCTTTTCGAATTCTGTGGTAGTCCTAGTCTTATGTTTATATTTATCTTTCCAATCCATAGTTTTTTCCAATCTATTTGGAAATTAACTTCAGCGGATATATGCTTCGTTATAGATGGATCTGCATATTGCTTTTTAGCCCAGTCCGCTGTGATTAAATCTTTAGCAGGCCCCTTGTGTTTAAGAATAGTTCCCTCATCTTCTATTTTCAACATGCAGCTTTTAGGTGCTAAGAAGATACCTTTCTTGATATGCTTTTCTAGTTTAAACTTAACCAATTTGGTGGAAGAGACTAAATCGTCAGAAAGAGGATTTCATAGAACTATGGAGTCAGTATCAGTATAATAACAGTCTGATCTAGATATGTGTGGATACATATGAATACGAGCACGAGCTGTGATAGCAGCAACGAAGTGAACGGTCAACATCTTAGGAGCTTTCCAGTCATTGTCATCTATAGAGTAACAATTGGTAATGGAGTTAACAATATAGTAATGATCAGTAAGCTTCTCTGTAGATTGAATGTATCTTTTATCATCAATTCCTCGTATTATTTTTTATTGCACATCTCCATTACAGTACTTTCAGGATTTAAGTCTACCATAGAGCGAGTTCATTAGTATTTTATAAATATATGTCATTGGTGCATCACCTCTTTTCTTAGCACCGAGTCTGCTTTTATATAGGTCTGAGACGATACCTTCGAAAGGACTAGGTTTTTTCTCAAACAAATAGCCCCTAAGAGGAATTATATCGTAACCTAAATTACATGCGAACTTCAACTCTTCGCTATAAAAGACTCCAATGAATCTACCTGTAGGAAAGATTAAAGTACCAAACTTGTCCTTATATGGCATGAACGGATGTTCTATAGTACTTGGACATACAGCATAGGCTTCAACAAATCCAAATAAGTTCTCCAAATCAGACTCTTCCAAATTATTATGCCAGACAACGATCCCTGAAGGCATCGGATAGATTTCATAATATAAGGATAGAGAGATTTCACATCATAATAGTAAATATTTTCACCATATGGCTTATATACATCGACATGCCCTCCATAATAGCCTCATCTAATAAAGGTGTCTTTGTTTTTAGTAGGTATATTGATATGAAAGATTTTATCATCACAATATTTCTTATGAAAGATTTTAACGGAAAGGGCTGAGACTGTCATCACATCCTCGATATCAATCTCATTATTAGACCAATAAATATCTTGAGCATTTTTCATCACACCTCCTAAGATAAGAAATTCCTGACGAAGATTGTTAACTATAGCCTCTCTATGATCCTTAATATTATCGACACTCAAAGAAGAATATGGGATAGAACCTTTATAGCCTAATTCAGGGCATAAAGTTTTAGACAACGAGTCAAGAGTGCTAGTAAGCAATGTGTAAGTATCTCTAAAATGGATTAATAAATTATTGCCAACATAGACTTTCAACTCGTACAGTTTATGATTCCTCACCAAGGTTTTGATTTTATACTTATCACCACGATCCGTATCATAATTCATAATAAAAATGCCATCAAATCTTAAAAAATTGTGAAAATAAAAAGTGTGAAATTCCCTATTTGATTTCACATATTGTTCCAAATTAAGGATAAAATCAGATAACATTTTCTCACTCCTTTCTTCAAGCTTGCGATAAAAAAATATGTGATCCTCACTAAAGAATGTATTAATCGAATAGCAAGGGATGGAAGTCAGATCATCACCAGGATTCACGACTAAGTAACCCGCTGCATAAGGGACATGAAGGTCATCCAACATTACAGTCTCTATATTGGCAACAATGAAAGGACTACATTTATGTTTATATTCGGCTTTAAGTGCGTTTATCTTATATGATATACGACACTTTTTATACTTAAGTGATTTAACATCAGGTAGACTAGCATTTCTAATATCAGAATACATAACTTTGATAATATCTCCAATCAAATTATCATATATAGTAGTAATAGGAAAAAAGTCTGATTTAAGAGGTTTGGTTTTATCAAATTCATAGGGTATATTTATGAAGATACCTTTGATCACTGCATTCTGATATTTTTTGCCGTATAACCTCACATGTTGTTCATCATTAAAATAGATCAAATTAAAATAGAACATTACCTAAAGTTTCATACAATGGAATAGCCTTCCCTAAAGTACATATTTAATCAATATTAGGTAATTTCATGATATAACCGATAGTAAATTTGACGTACTTAGACTCAATATTGTAAGCGTACTGCTCTAGTAAGAGTAGAAAGCCATATGTGAGCACTTCAAAATCTGTAATTTGAGGGTAGGGTTCTATGAAGTGCATGTAGGCATATATCTTACCAGGAAAGCAATTCTTCCATCTTGAAGTCCCAATAGAATTTAGTAATCGTTCCTAGTAACCATAATTTTGGATAGTCGAATAGGCCCTTCTGAATTGATTTCTATTTAAATTTAATGTCATGCACTTTCTCTGCAACATCAAGTCAATCAACACCTTTCTCAGCCCTATTCCTATGTATTCATTTTCCTTCTTGCTACACACCCTTATAAATCTATTGTAAAATCTTTCTTTGCAATAGTTAATCCGTCCCCACTTGTTAATCGCTGGGAGTGCATAGCGATACCCTCCTCTTTTGTTGATCGCTCAGAGGTTAATGCGATTAATTGTGAAAAATGACATGCTCATGTTTTTTTTTTTTAATATATTTCTGGGGAGCTATTTTCCCCTAAAGGGGCCCAACTTTGGAGGTGTATTTTAACCCTGTTTAACCCTGTTTAACCCTGTTTAAAACTGAATCATCTAATCAACATGGTTATATAATCATCTCAGTCAACCCAATCTGGTTGAAGACCTGCCCTTAGATGATTGATTCTGAGCTGATCCATGGCCGCCATCATGCAACAGAGGTGTCTGTCTTGGGGTTTGAACCAATCTACATGGACGTTGGTGTTTTCTCAGTGCAGGAGTGCTTGGATTGTATGAGCACCTTTTATCATTATTGGTTTAAACCTGGCTCCAATACCACTATTGGGTTCTATTGACTTGATTGATCATCTAAAGAAGATATACACAGGGAAAGCATTGAAATTGAATCATATTTAAGTCATAAAATCTAATATGATCACATCACCTTAAATGGAACAAATTCTGATCTCAATCTACGCTCTGGAAGAGTCTCTCCAAGCAATTTATGTTTCCGGCCTCTAGATGTATCCACACAATTGATGCAATGATGGATCTTCCCTTTAACTTGTAAAATCCTCCTTGAAGATCTGGTAGATCTTCTCACCATTTATTCACACTTGAGGAAGTGAGATTCTAAGAAGGTGAGAAAAAAGGGGGGAGTCACATCTGGGTAAGATGGGCACCTAAAATGGATTTACCCCTCCACTTATACTTAATATGAATCCTTTCATGAAGCGCTTATAATTTAAGAATATCTGCCGACTTCCATACAAATAAATGAAAATGTAAAAATACATAAAAATATATTTAATATATTAATATATCAATACATATTTAAATATTATCTGCCTTTTTTCTTTATTTCAAATATATTAACTCAGACAATGTGGTTGTAAAGTTGTGGCCCTTGACTTTGAATTTAAAAGTATGTTTGAACATATAAATTTTAAATATCTCTTTGGTTACACCATACGGTAGTATGTACAATCTTACATCATCTATTTAAGTAAACCTCTTCATCTACTTACTAATTCATTTTAATGAATTAGTAAAGAGAAATTATTGATAAAAGAGTGAATTCTACGGGTGGGCAACCTGCGCAGCAGGCGAGGGCACCTTCAACCAGAGTTGGATAGGCATAGGATCACGCACGGAGGGTACAAGGGTGGTCCTTCTTCGACGACGGCGGTGGTGGCTGCAAGAGGCGGCGGCAGCGGCGACGGCTCGGGAGGGGATCACTAAGGCAAACTTTCTTTTTGAAGAAGAAGACTTCAATTCAAAAGAAAATTCACCAAGTGTTTCTTACTACATTGGCCTATGTATAGGCCTTGGAGGAAAGCAAAAATAACATAAAAAAATAACTGTCAAGTCGACGTAGGTGACGTGTCAACTTGTCACGTCACAGGGTGGCTCTACAGTTGGTGTTGATGACGTGTCATGATGCGGGACATCTCGTGTGTAAGTGGAGGTGCGTCTGATGCCGTTGTGTTGACGTGGTTGCCATCAGGACAGTTCTGCAGTTGGCGTTGACGACGTGTCATGACGCGGAACATCTCCTGCGTAAGTGGGGTGCATCCGATGCCGGTGTGTTGACGTAGTCACCATCAGGACAGTTCTACAGTTGGTGTTGATGACGAGTCATGATGCGGGATGTCTCAGGTGACGATGGAGGCGCGTCCAAAGATGATCATTCAGGGAATTCTCTTTTCCTATGGGTTTTCTCAAAATATTATGAAAATGAAATACAATAAGAGCTTATAAATAATTTCCATAAAACATTGAATAAATTAATTTCCATCCTCAATATTCAAATGTTTAGGGCACGTTCAAGATTTAGGTCTGGTATCATCAGTATAGGAGGATTTCACACGATTTGATGGAGGTGATCAGATGAATACCTGGTTAAAAGTGACTATTTGTAAGGTTAAATCTTTAACTAGTGCCATTTTGGTATAGATGTGAGTTATCTTAACCAGTGAGCGCTAAGGCTAGTTCTCTTAAAGTTGTGAGTTATTCTTGGTATATTGAGTAACTAATAAGCCACCAGGTGGGAGAATAAATGATCTAACACTCTCTACAAATAAAGTTTGTGTTACATTTTTTTGTTGAGAATAACTTACCTCAAGTAAATTTTTTAATCTTGACATGGGGTTTGAGGCACAATATTAAATCTCTTCCAGGAATAACAAAAAACTATTGAGAAACTTGGGGATAGGTTCCTCTCAAAAGTGTTTTAAGTGATTCCAAATTTATTCATAGGATATGACCAAATTGAAAAAATGCTCAGAATTTTATCTTTAATTTATATTTGGTGGTGAAAAATTATGTGTTCCCATGCATCAACAACAGAACTTCAGTTATTTGTGAATGATCTTAATGGCAAAAAAAGTTTTTTATCAATACTGGCACCTGATTAATTTATCTAAAATATACCCTAATTCATGATGTAAAAAACTTTTTAATTCTCTACATTCATTTTCACCCATTTTCTGCTTGGGTTAATATTATAAATGTAAATCATGGGAATAATAAGCCAGTGAACATGTTCAAACTATAAATCAATGAGATATTTATTGGGAGGATATATTTGAAACACAGTTGAGAGACTAATATTCAGAGATATCTTTGAAGAACATATTAGGCGTATGTTTCCTTCTTGAGGTAAAATACTGTAAAATCCTAAATGGATCTAAGGTAAATCATACAAACCGGTGTATCGATTTGAATTTATTTACTATTTATAGTGTTTTGAAGATCAGTTTGTTATTGGCGTTGTGTCTAGAAAATATATCAATTTTTAAAAACTTAGATATTTCTCGAAGTCTATGAGTAAGATAACTTATCTTCCTGTATCTTAATCTTGGTGGACATAAGAAGTTAAAGTAGTTGTTATTTGGTGGAAAGATGTAGCCACCGACCTACAGTTATCCTTAAACTTAAGTGCTTGGTGGAGAACAAGCGAAAGATCCTTTAGAGAATATTTATTTAAATAGAAAACTGTGATATGTGCATGTCATGAAACCACACAAAATTATTATTACATATTCACTTGAATTTACTGCATGCTAGATTCAACACAAGTTACTTTATAATTTACATCAGATTATCTAATCCTCGAGATAATTTCACTCAAATATCATGTCAGAAAGAAAGATCATAAGTGAGATAATATGCTTCCATGTCATGTCGACATAATTTGTGAGCTGATGGGAAATGAGCTACTTGTGCCAGAATGAATAAAGCAAAGCTAATGAGAAATGGGCGAAACTCTATCATGCTGCCTTTTATTGTTCCGTTTGGTCATTCAGGACCTGTTATTTTAATACTTTAAGTCATTATTCATGATAACTATAATTTAATTGCTTAAAGGATAACCAGTTTTTCTAATAATGCCTGAGGGTACCGGATTAGGTTTTTCTCTTCAATCAATTTATCCAAATTAAATATTGGAACAATATTTAATTATAAAATTATAATTAAATAATTCTTTTTCAATGAATGGATTTATTTTTCATTATAAAAAGCCATGCTCCACATGCAAAACTTTGGTCAATGCGTCTGGCATGCCCACGGAATGGCACCAAATCCAAGTTATTTTCCCAGATCAAAGTCAACGCTCTAATACGAGCTCTGGCCCACCCTACACAAAGAATTGGTGAGATCCAACGTGCGCACTACGCGTCTCTCTCTATAAAACAACGCTTTGTCCGTTGCCAAGCTTTTAAAATTGTTAACTTGTTGAAATATATATACACATATATAAATATATGTCCTGTTCCGCTCTCTAGCTGTTTCTCTCTCTACATCTATTTCGCTCTCTTTCTCTCTCTCTCTTCCTGTTCCAATCCTTCTGTTTCTCTCTCTATCTCCCTCTCTCTTTCTTCCTCGCTCTCTCTTGTCCAACTCTCTTCCTAGCTCCCTCAATCTCTCTCTTTCTCTCTCTTGTCCAACTCTCTATCTTCCTCGTTCTCTCAATCTCTCTCTTCTCCAACTCTCTATCTTCCTCGCTCTTCCAATCTCTCTCTCTCTCTTGTCCAACTCTCTTCCTCGCTCTCTCAATCTCTCTCTTGTCCAACTCTCTATCTTCCTGGCTCTCTCAATCTCCTTTCTCTTGTCCAACTCTCTCTCTATCTTCCTTGCTCTCTCAATCTCCCTCTCTCTCTTGTCCAACTCTATCTCTCTATTTTCCTCTGTCTCGTGTCCCACACACTCTATCTCCCTCTCTGTCTTGTCCCACGCTCACCCTCCATTTTCCACTGTTGTCCCACACTCCATCTAACTTTTTCTCTCTCTGTCGCTCTCTCTCTTTCTCTCTATCTCCCTCTTTCTCTCTCTGCTACTCTCTCTCTGCGGCGCTCTCCTCTCTCTACCTCCCGTTTTCTATCTTTCTCCCTCATTTCTCTATCGCTCTCTCTATCTCCCTCTTTCCCTCTGTGTCATTCTCTCTCCTTCTATCTCCCTCATTCTCTCTGTCGCTCTCTCCCAATCTCCCTCTTTCTCTCTCTGTTACTCAGTTTATCTCCTTTTTTCTCTATCTATCTCGCTCTTTCTCTCTCTGTTACTCTTTTTAGCTCCTTCTCTCTCTATCTATCTCCCTCTTTCTCTCTCTATCGCTCTCTCTCTTTCCATCTATGTCTCTCTCTCTCTGTCGAACTCTCTCTTTCCACCTCTGTCTCTCTCTCTCTGTCGAAGTCTCTCTTGCCATCTCTGTCTCTCTCTCTCTCTCTCTGTCGAACTCTCTCTTTCCATCTCTGTCTCTCTCTCTCTCTCTGTCGAACTCTCTCTTTCCATCTCTGTCTCTCTCTCTCTGTCGAACTCTCTCTTTCCATCTCTGTCTCTCTCTCTCTGTCGAACTCTCTCTTTCCATCTCTGTCTCTCTCTGTCGAACTCTCTCTTTCCATCTCTGTCTCTCTCTCTCTGTCGAACTCTCTCTTTCCATCTCTGTCTCTCTCTCTCTCTCTGTCGAACTCTCTCTTTCCATCTCTATCTCTCTCTCTCTGTCGCTTTCGCTCTTCTATCTCCCACTGTCTCTCTATCTTCCTCTCTCTCACTCTCTGTCCCTCTGTTTCTCTCTCTCTCACTCTCTCTATCTTCCTCGCTCTAACTCTCCGTCCCCTCTCTTTCTCTCTCTCTCACTCTCTCTCTATCTTCCTCTCTTTCACTCTCTCTTCCTCTCTTTCTCTCTTTCTCTCTGTCGCTCTATTTTTCTATCTCTCTCACTCTCCCTTTCTCTATCAATAAGATTACACGACCTCTCTCCACAACTAATTACAATATTGTCTACCCTGGAAAGTCGTCGTTGGCGGTATCCTTCTCCTCGAGGAATCAAACAAACTCACCACAGAGGAGGATAATCATCCTGATTTTCCGACTACAGTCTGATAACTTCAGCCACCGGATAACTTTCCAACCTCGTTGCTGCCAAAAGGAACGAGAAGATCAGTGGGAACTTGTATTCCAGACGACAAAGCGAGCACCTCATGGAGTTGCCAACTCCTCCGCCGGCAATTGAGATTCTTCCTAGCCATGAATTTCATCCAATTCCCAGGTCTGAATTGGGCTCATTCCCTTCCTCTGATCTTGATAGAGGGAAGCAGGAATCAACGATCGATATCTCTCACTTCGGCGTTCGGGTAACAGTCTTTTCTCTCGTCTCTACGCATTTACTTGGTGGGATTTTCTTTCTTTCGCTGTCTGGGCAAATATCGAAGCAATGGATCTTGTCAGCGGAATGAACTACAGAGTTCATCGAGAGTTCATCCACTTACGGGTATATGTTTAATGTATGCGAGTTCAAATCCATATTCAATTTATCTCTCCGACCTGAAGAAGAGATTTTCTTGCATTTATATGATGATCCGATGAGTTGCCTGTAGCTCTTTATTAAGATTCGTTTGTACTCGGGTAATTCGTCGTGTTTTGGTTTGCAATTTAAGATTTGCGTTTGAAAAGACGTTTGCATCGCCATGGGAATACTGTTACCGATGAGCGCTTGAAGTCGTTTCATTTTCCTTCGTCTAGTTTTCTTCTTTCATCATTCATCGGTTAAGTCCGTTACTTTTAACGCCGAACGAATTTCTATATTCCAAGGATAAAGCTTTCAACATGCCGTAGAAAGAAACGCTTGCATGTCATTAAAATAAACGATGACCTCTTCGGTAGCATATCTTCGGTAAGAATTTTTTCAGAGAACTGGTTCATATTTTTTCTTTGAAACTGATGTTGAATTCCAAAATTCTCTCTCTCGTAAAGGATGTTGAAATTCACATGAGCTTGTATATGTTTTATTTGGGAAGGAGATCTGAACTTGGAGAAGCTCCTTTGATTTTCCTTTGAGTGGAGCGTAGGGAACAAAATCCTGATTGAGACCTGTATATTGTAGAAAAAATCTTGCTTTTTACGCGTGCGAAGTGTTGATGATCAAAATATGTATCCAACCAAGCTCAAGAATCTACCAAGAGTATAGGGATGAGAGTAAATAAAACCCGCACACTGATTGGAGAGAACAACCTTCTTGAATGGGATGATAAATGTTCACAATAGAGGTCCAAAATAGCTGGTACAAAAGGAGAAAAGAGAACAAGTTTATCAAAGGGACTGACCAATAAGAAGATACACACTTGGTATCCCCTTCCCACAAAAGCCTCTTTGCAAGGCGTTATAATGTCTCCAACTCTTCTCCAACTCTCCAATTAGCTAGGCTTGAACCCTCCAAGGTTGCTCACATGATACTCTCAAGAATTACTTCCAGAATTCCTCTAGACTTCCACCTCAAGATGAGGCAGATACGTCATTTTAGAGAGCTCCTCGGAAGCTTCAAGAGAGCTCCCTCTCCAGAGGATTTCCACTATTTCCAAGAACATATATTAAGAACCACAAGCTTCTAGAAGAATCCATTAGTTTCTAGAATAGTCTAGAGGATTGCATAAAACTCTAGAAACATCTAGAAGGCTCTTGAAGAATCTCAAAGGTTCTCTAAGCATCTATTATATCTTAGAAGAGTCTATAAAAATCTAGATCATTAAGGAAGCTTCTAGAACATGAGAGTTAAAAAGTCAACCCTCACATGATGAATTCAACTGCATCAAATATTTACTACCCAATAGAACATTATTTTTTTCATTCAACTTCCCATACTAAATATGGCCTCAAGCGGCTACAAATCCAGCGCCTACAATGGGGATCCCTTGCAACAAAAAAAAACTCAGAAGGCCCCAACTAAAATGTTTAAACTATCGGTATAGAATCACATGAGGTGATTAATAACACCCTTTTCATTGAAATGTGTGGTCACTTTAAATTTACACTTTGCATGTAAGTGATGAGACATACTAGTGGATTTTATTTTACAAAATGAAACATAAATTTTCTCACACTATATATTAGGTTTTATCTCTGTGGTAGTGTCCTTGTTCCTTAGACATGCAACATCCCCCAATTAGTAAATTATTTATTCACAGATGGTTTTCCTGATTAAAAAAGTTACCGTCAGAAAATAGAAGTAGAATGAACATAATTAGTCAGCCTTAACTTCTGCCTCATTTACAATATCCTATTCATGTTGACCAAGAAAGCTAAGTTTTATGGCAGGAAAATGAGTATACTGGACTGGAATCATCAAAGCCTCTTCTCAATGGAAGCGGAGTCCCCCATGAGACTCTTACGATAGATAAATAATTGATAATACAGTGAAAAAATATGCTGATATTATCCTTCTTGCTGTTGAAGGTTTCATTTCAAGATTATCACTGCTTGAGAGTAGAACCCAGAACATCGAACATGGCTTGAATGAACTGAAAGCATCAATTGTGTCCATACATGTCCGAAAAAATGGCAAGCTTCCACAATTGGGCTATGTTCTACCGGAGGTATCCCTTGCCTGTTTCAATGCTTCATTTTAGGCTGAATGTTTTTTACTTTAGCATAATATATTCAATTTCTATGAGCAATATAAGGTCATTTTCTCTCAGACTTCTTTTGTCTATTTTTTCCCCATCATTCTATTGGTCATTCAAGTTCATGGGTTACCGTCTACTTCTACTTTTTTCTCCCCTCGCATTTAATTATTGCTTTAGCCAGTTTTCACGAGCTGCTCTTGCTTCAACGGTTTGTCAATTCCCTTAAACAAATGAATGGATGACAATACTTGTGCTGATATTAATCTCCTTCATCTTCATTGTGGTAAATATTTCATATATTGTTCTACATTTCGATATTTTTTATAGAAATATGCATGCTAAGATTCCTTGCATCCTAATATATTTTGTGTTTTAACTTTGTTCACCTTTCCCCACATTAAAGTGTCAAATATTATCTCCTTATGACATAAAATTCTCAATGTTCAGTTCAAGACTGGATCTCAAGTTATCCCAAACAAAGAAGAGATATGTGAAACTCAGAACCTAAAGTCAAAGTTACCAAAAGCAGTAGATGATTCCCATATTTTAGACAAAAGTCTCTTGCCCAGTTCTCTACACCACCTCAGCTCCCAGCTCAGCCCTCATCCAAAGCTCATATGCTAGCTCACTCAGCAGCTCTTTCTGATCTTCCAACTCCAAATGCTCCTCCACGAACACATGCCCACCAAAATGCACCAGTTAGGTTGTCTGATGCACAACCACCCCAAATCTCATGTTTTCATTGCCCTAACCAAGCCCTTCGAGATTCGCCAAATCAACACTATTCTCAACCACTACAGTTACACAATATGCTAACTAAGCCTTACACTGTGTCATCTCAACAAACCCAAATGCATCATGAGCTGCCACCAGCAATGCCAACTCAATACTACCCAACTCCACCACAACAAACCTATAAGCCAATTAAATTGGCACCAGCCATCACAGCTAAGCACTATCCACCCCATCAGCAAACTCTAACACCACAAGAGCTTCCACTTCCACCTCAGCACCACATCCCAACCGAGCTATCACTCAGCACGCCAACCAAGTACTATCCACTTCCATCTCAGCAGACTCAAACTCCACCTCTTCTATCCTCAAACTTGCCATTTCACCGTTACCCCACTGGACCCTACCATGGCAGACAACCACCATTTCAGGAAGCTTATGCTCTGCCTCCTGTAGCTCAGCCAATCAACCTATCGTCTTAAACGTAGATCAGGCATGGGTTGCCCATCATGCTTGTGGGTCTGGCCTAATTCACTCTCCAGGTATGCAGTAATTTCCTGAACTCTTCAGAAAACAACAGTTTCTGACGCATCCCATGTTCTCCCACAGGTCCAGAAAATGGACCATAAAGGAAGATGGTTTCAGTTGTGGACATGGTGGCTACCATGGCTACCAGATTACATGTCATGAAAGAATTTATTTAAGTGTATTTTGACATTATAATTTCATGAGTATTTATGGCTCAATATATTCATTCTCAAAATATATATGTGCGTAAAAATGTGCGCTTATTTTTTAAATATATGAGTCTATTTAAGTATCGTTTCATTATTTTTGTGCATCTACGCAAGCCATTAAGGCTTGAGAAAATACCAAGGGATCTATGAAGGAAATGTGTTGAAATTTCTAAAATATTGATTAGACAGCTAAGTAATTAGTATAGAGACTCGATTAAAAAACTAATCAAAAGCATTTTATTGCATCTCTATCTATGAAAATCTATTGTAGTCAGTGATGCATTAATGAACTATTTTCTACATTCACATATTCTCAGAAGAAATAAATATTTTGGAATATCATGGTTCTTTTCCATCATAATCAATCATTCATTCATTCATTGTGTAGATATCATAATATCTACAGTGCTATTTTTATTTATTATGTTCTTTTAGATTTGGTTAATGTTATGGTAATAAAATAAAAATACTTTTACATATTACCTGATGTATCACATTTAGTTTATATTCATCGTAATTATGATGCATGTCACTACAAACCCAGCAAAGTAGAATGTTGGAAATTTTTATTTAATCATGTCATAAGTGTTTTATGTTCAAGTGTTTTGAAATGTTTTCACACCGGGCATATTTGACTTCATACTTCTGCCCCTTCAAATGGGATGACTAAAAGGAGAGAGCATATAAGGGAATTTATTTTCCTCTCTCTCTTATCTCTCCATCCTTTATTACAACTCATGTATAGAGCCTTACATCTGTACTGGATATTTCCCTGTCCTATAACCTCTGGTACTATCTCCCTTTCAAGAATATTCACCCCCAACACTAGCCCATAAACTAAATCTTCAAGTTTAACCACAAAGAATTATCTTTCAGTCATAGAGCATCAACACCTCAACAATCAAAATAGAGTATCCTATTTGTTCACCCCAAAAGCCTTAAAGGAGATTAATCACATTCTTCTAAATGTATTATTTGAAATAAATATATGAAATACTGAATCAGATTTCCTAAAAAAATGATTTCCTGATCAAATAAAACGCACCTATTAGACATCCTCTAATCAATATTAATGGGTCTTTTTTAATCCAATCCGTAAAGTACATAGGATTCACATATGCAGAAACCTCTCATTTCATCACAAAAATCCACCCAATAAAACTTTCTAATTTATTCTAAAATAAGTTTATATTTCATTTTCAGGCAAAATAAATAATTACAACCAATTTAATCTAATTTTATCAAAATTCAACCATCCTCACATTTTTCTCTTATTTATAAAAACTTATTTTATCTAAATGTGATCTATGAAGCTAAATATGATATATTATTCACTTAAACAAGAAATAATAAATATTTAATCTTATAAGTTAATATTTCACCAATATATCTCAAAACATATTTCATAATCTGACAATATGAACTTAAAAAACAAGTATATCTAAGCATTTTATGCTTAAAAGTTCTCCTCAATTTAGAGTCACTTTGTCCTTCAATAATCACTTCAATACAACATTTTGAAGTCCTGAAATATTTACAATTGAAACTTAAATGTATGTTAATTCATCTTGAAGTTTTAAAACTCAATTTAAATATTTACACATTTTGAATCTGTTTTAAAAAATTTTAGTCATTTTCTTTTACTTGATTTATGATATTTTTTAGTTCCTGATGTATTTTAAGTACCTTGAATTTTAAGTCAATCAGATATATTCTCTACTGTTTTCTTCCAATACCTGATTTGGGGTATTTGTTTGGAGGTTGTAATGTATCTGATCTGTTAACTTTCATGTCTAATGTTAAATATTATTAAGAGGGATAAATTAATCTGCATTGTTTTATTAACTTTTCTTATTGCCTCATTATTTTTTCATTCCTTCAATAAACTTGTCGTTGTCTTTTGATCATGTAGCAAAGAATTTCATCAAACATGAAATTGAGCATACAGGTAGGTATCTATCTTATGAAAATTGTGATAATACTGAAACTGTGAAAATAGAATATTCAAATTCAAGGAAAAATATCAAAGAACATATTTATTTTACTTTGATATATTCAATGCATGAATATAGAATCACAAAATGATTCTAAAAATATCTTCCAGGGAATATTTTTTCTCTCTTACTTTATGAAAACAGCTGATTCACAATTTTTTTTGCTATATGATCAAAAGACAACGACGAGTTTATTTGTGCCTACACTTTTTCAGGGAAGGAATGTAGAGGCCTTATTATTTTCTTAAGATACACATACACATATATTGTAGTAACGTTTAAATCTTAGGTAAAATATGATGAGGCAGTGCTGAAGATATTTCATGAAAATGGTTTGGGTATTTCAGTGAAAATGCCCAATTTCATGTTTGATGAGAATATATAGTCTCACATGACCATATGTGATGGAAATATGCTGAAATACCCAGTTGTGTATTCGATGTTCCATTCAATATTTATTGATAAAACATATATTCATTTAATGCATGTGTGATGCTTATAATGAAGTCCATGAATATATGCAATGACTAAGTGATTTAATATTAGATCATAATACATAAATCACTAGTCTTTAAACATGTGTTCTAACTATTCAAAATTCAAAGGATAGTCAAGAAGGACATTGAAATATATAGGTATAAAATTGCCTAATCATATGCTCATATGGTGGGTATGACCAATCTAGTAACCAATGGAGTGGAGACAGTAAGAAACAAAATAGTGGTTTCTCTTTGGGAAAATATTTAACTAAATTGATCTATATGAATCTCTCAATGGTATTATACCTAACTATAAGTCAGGTTGATCAGTGTCATGTTTTAATAACCGGTCATCAGACCTGACACTTAAGACATCTTGTCAATTGACGGGTGTATTTGGCAATGACCCAATACTTCCTAATCATGGAATTGAAAATTTTCTTAGCTCAGATTTGCAAGAGGTTAATGAAGGAGATTGAGTCGTCAAGATGAGATCATCCACCCTTTGTATAGGAAGAGACATCTCAGGAAGATAATGTGATGAAGTCCTTCACCAAGGTAGTGGAATATCACAATATGAATGTATTATTGCTAAATGGGATTCTTGATTAGGTTTTGACAATTGACCATAAACTTTCATCTTAATGGGAGTCAAGATAATGATGGTTTACACATACACTAGAACTGATGATAGTAAGCTTCAATGAGAGTTTTGGTATACGCTTTGTATCTTCTATAGTGCACGGACGTGAAAGGGATGTTTTATTCATCCAGCATGAAAACATTGTCCCGTCTGCAAGACCAGACGAGGGACGGTCAGAGTAGGATTCTTTTTTTCGTCCCTCCTCAGAGAGAGGGACAAAAAAAATCATCCTACTCTCTGTCTCTCTCTCTCTCTTTTTCTCTCTGTTTCTTGTCTCTTGCTGGAGTATTTTTCTCTCTATCTCACTCTCCATCTCTTTTTAGCTCTTTTTGTCTGTGCCTCTGTGATTGTATCTCCATTTTCCTCTCTCTATGTCTATCTTTCTCTCCTCGTATATCTATTTTTCTCTCTATATATATCTTTATAAACTTATATTTCTCTCTCTTTATCATGGTCTTGCTTTCGTCCGCAATGGTTTTATGTGCTACATTCAGAGCAAAATAAAAATTTAAATGGTTAAATATTTAGTAATGGAAAATTGTACACATTTGTTTCACAGATATTGTAAATGTCCATATGGCCCAATATGAGAATGCACGTACGCATAATTGACGTAAAATGAGAGTTTTTGTGGGGGAAAAGTTACTCGTTCATCCAGCACATCAGAGAAGGACGAGACATAGGCGAGTTCATGAAGAATCTAAGGCAAAATGTACTCTTAGTTGTCCATCCTACTCGCACAATTTTTTCTTCACCGTGACGTAGAATGGTGGTGTTGAAATTGTATTGTCATCTCTCAAAGTTTGAGGCAGTTATAGACGACACATGAAAAACAGCATATCTGCAGAAAAGAAAATTGTTTAATTTTTTTTTGTTGAAAGAAAATCCATGTATAAGGCCCAACGTGTTGAGTTCGGGGTTACAACGAGTGCCTGCTCATTGATTAGACACATAAAATAGTAATAAAAACTACAAAAGAGTACAATTAAGGAATTTATGAGGGATTTTATGAAAAATATCCAAAAGATACAAGGGGGAACACATTTTCAATGGTCCATGTGGACCAGGCCTGGGAATGTGTGCTAACTTACCATCTACGGTAAGAGAGACATTGTGGATGTTAGCAAACATATCCAACAATTTTCCTTGCACTTCTCTATACATCCTTTTCAGTGTCGCTTTCATAATATGTGCACCCGGGACCTCCCCAACCACTTGGGTTCCATAGAACCATAGTCTTTGGAATGACTTCTTCTTGACGAATTTCTCAGTCTACTCCATGGTGAGGCTGCATAGATACAACTCGTTTGATTGTAAGTCATATTAGAGAAGAGTTCTCTACTTTGTCGGGCCTCCCTTGACGCCATCCTGTAATTTACAATGGGTCTCTAGATGTCTCCAAAAGATGTTTATGCTCTTTTCATTATTCCTCCTGATGACGACTTTATGGGTGGTGTTTTGCACTGGACAAAACATACACTAGTACTCATCCAGGCCAACTTCAACAAATCGATCTAAAATTTTGGACCGATTGCATCTTTTGCTTTGAGATGAGACGTTGTCATCAACCTCTTATTGGTTTCTAGAGGCCTAGATCTGGATGAAGAAATCAAAATGATCCGCAGTGGAAGACTTAAGCAAAATCAAATGGCATTGATAAAATTATTGAAATGAAGTACCTTTGCATGGATTATCCGTGATTTCTTGGATCCAAGAACGAGACGAGTCGAGTCGCTCAAATGTGCAACCTCTATACGTATCCACGTGGTCCTTGGCACATCGGATCTCCTCCTTCTCTTGACAAGCCCCGCCCAATATCTGTTGTTGTCCTTACGTCGTCCCGATAACATAGGGGAAGGAGAAAGGGTGTGGCGAGAAGGGAGAAGAAGGGGAGGGCCGCTGAAAAATTATGGCATGGGTGAATTTTGTTCAAGGCCTTCCCCTATTTATACTAAGTGAGCATTTTTCATAAAACCCCTAAAACTTAAATATATCTTTTGACGTCCAAAAGACCTTTTGCATGTGACCCTCTAGGCCCATGTATCAGTCTAGTTAATGACTCTAGTGGCCCAATAACCTTTATTGCCCTTCCAAATTAATTAACTGTATCATCATATAGATTAATTAACATCAGATCAATTTAACCCAATCGATAGGTTGGGTCTTCAACACGTGGGGTGACAAGCTACACCTCATGCTCTAGAAGATACAAAGGAGTGTGTATCGACTCACTCATGGAACCTGTTCATCATCGGTTGCAATGTACATATAATCCCTCATCCACTTGACGCTCCTAGATGGCTTAGGGTATGGTCAACTGTCAAACCCTAATAGGTCATCTGAGTTAGTACTGATGCATTTGGAAATCATCTGAGAACTCTTCTCCCGTTATTTCACTCCATTAGCCAAGGACTTCATCGCATTGTCTTCCTTCAGTTGTCACCTCTTATTCCGAGGGTGGAATATCCGATCTTAGCCACACAATCATCTTCGTGAACTTCTTGATGCACCCAAACTAAAACCGTTTGGAATCCCATGATTAGAGACACGTACGCCATAGTCAAAGTACAATTGTCCGTCCACAAGACATCTTTGGTTCTCAGGTATAAGGACCACTTACACAACTGTGACGTGAATCAACCTGATTAATAATTTGGTATAATACAATTCACGGATTCATATGGATCAATTCAATGAACTCTTTCCACTAAAGAGCAACTACTATCTATCATATGATGGGTATGCACACTAATAGCTATGGGAACGACCATACATATCATGAGCAATGCTAGATAGTGCTACTCTATACGGATACTTTGATGTCCTTCTCGCGTATCCTTCAAATAGGAATATTTAGAATACATGCTTAAAGACTAGTGATCTCCGGATTACGATCTCATCATTATTCTCTAAGTTAGATTGTATATTCATGGACTTCATTATAAGCATCACACGTGCATTATAATTAATATATTTTATCAATGAACATGGAACGAGACATGAACTGTACAATTGGCTAGCCGGCCACATATATTTCCATCACCTCTATCTTGGGGGATTCAGCAGACACTTCCGGCATAGCCCTAGTAGTCGAATACGGAGTTGTAGCAGATGTTGAATCCCTTATTCTTCCAGATTAATTCAAAACATTCATTCATTTATAGAATGCATCTAAAGCATAAATAGGAGAAATATTAGAAGCACAATTAAAAATAGAAAAACCATGCTGGAGATTCAAATAATTTTATTTCAAACTCTAAGATCATAAAAATAATGATCACCAAAAAAATCTATTACTAACATTTTTATTTAATTTATCCATCAGAAAAAATATTAAATCAATTGGATCAAACCATTAATCAATCGGATCTACTCAATGGACTGATCGAATCTAAGTCCATTGAGTCGAATGGACTGATGGATCCATTACGGTAGTGCCATGTGGCAAGCCGGATAAATCTCAATTTCACAGTTAATCAATGTATAATCATTACTCATGGATCAGGGTCATTTGTGACTGCTAGGTAGAGGGGTTGAAAGAGTTAATTACTTCTGTTGAAAGAGTTAATTACTTATGATTGATAATCAATCATAAGTTTTTGACCGATTGCACTATCTATAGATCGACAGATCCAAAAAAGGTCTAACTGACTCTTACACATTAATCACCTCTACACAGATGGCTAATTGAGAAATATGTGAGCCATTCAGTGTAACTTTTCTGGGTCAGTGATGAAAATGCGCGAGATCAGGTGCCTACACTTGAGTGATATTTTGACGTGCTCAGTAATGGCATAACTGACGTGCTCAGTGATGATGCTCAAAATTCTCTAAAATTGAAAAAACTGAGGTTAGACAAGGGTAAAAAAGGATATGCATAATTCTTGTGCTAGCACAAAATATCAAATTTGCATCAATGGAATGCGTGCGATGATGCCATAAACTATATATGAGAAAATTGAGATAAATGTGGTAGGAGAGAAAGAAATATGTTGGGGTAGATGAAGGATGATTGATTAAGAGAGATAACTATTAAATGGATAGATCATTTCCAATAAAAAGGCATGAGTGGAATACAACATAGGTCATTTCCATGGCGCAGCACATCTACGACTGATTCAAATAAACTAGCAATGAATTTGTTCGTGATGCATTTCTAGATAAACATAGAGAAATATGTCTGGTTTAAGCATAGTCACTTGGCATAGTGCAAATATAGTCATTCTGTAAAAGGAGATGCTAATCAATCAATTTCCTAGACAAATGGTGGCAAGCTTAAAGAGGGCTAAGTGACATTAATAATGCTCCAAAGGAGCCAACGGCCACGGCGTGGCCCCCAATCTTATCCCTGAATTTAACTCATGTACCCAGCAAAAAGACATTAATGTGAGTAATTCTGAGCATGCATAGACGGCCCTTGTTGAAATGTTGTTTCCGGAAAAGCAAACATAGATATGACTAAGATCCAAACAGCTTTTCCTAGAACACTATGTCATCTGCAGGGTAAGATTTTGTTTCTGATAATCACATCCACAGACAGTATCCTGACATAAAATGCACCAATCTGACAACTTAGATCAGATGATACTTTCTTTGTGAGAAATATTTTAAAGGAAATTATCCCTAGTTTGCATTTCGTCAAGGAGAAGCACCAAGATTTTAGATTTTAGACATATAATAGTCCATATAAATGATATTCATAGTATTTCAACAGTTTCAGGAGATGTTAAAGTGTATGATCCTACTTATTGAGCTTTTGTATCAAAATTTCAAACTAGTTTTCCAAAGTGGCATACTGATAGATGTCAGATTATTTTTTTTACTAAAACATAGTTAAGCCTGTGAATGGTGTGAATGGATATGAAGAAATATGGGTCTATAATCCACATTTTTTTACTGGAGAAAATTCCTCAAATACCTTAGTGAATGTCCATAAGTAAAATAAACTATTTTGGCCACCCAAGGCTATTGGTTTGTGATAATATTAAACATGATTTAAAATGCACGATACCAAGCCAATAGCAAACACATCAACATATCATTTTCACTATTGAATATTGTTGGATATAAGGAAATGGCAATGTAATTTTCCATAAATTTGAGCTGTTTGGATCTTGTTTATAGATAAACGGCGATCTCTTCGAAATTCCGCAGAACTGGACAAAACCAATGATCAATGGAAAAATGGTAGTGGAATTCAACCACTCTTATAGAAAAATGGTGAGATTAGGGGAGTGCTTGGAGAATCCAAACATAAGTTTAGAAATAAAAACCAACAGATTAGAAAAAAAAAACATTCTAAACTTACCTCGATTGTCTTAGAGGCGTCAGATGAGAATGGGAGCGGTGATTGTCAAGGGAGCAAACTTTGACAATGAGGATGGGAGGGGCACAGAAAGGGGGCCAGCGGCAGTGCACAGGAGGGGGTGGAAGAGGGGGAGGGGCAGAGAGCCAGAGGGGTAGTTTAGGGCATGCGAACACTACGACTCGCTGAAAGACATTCATACTATGACTGGCCTGCGTTGTTTAAAACACATTAAAAAATTATGAATTTTTTTTCATCTAGGACAAGGGATAGGACAATTTTTTATAAGATGGGACAAATCGGGCAGACTTGAGACGCAGACATATAGTTGTGTAGGTTGGAACCCTATAGGCTAGATGATGGGGCTCATCTAGGATGAGTCGGATGAAGCTCAAATTTTTGGGACATCAGACGGGATGATCTTCATCCCGTCCTGTCCACCGTCCACGTCCCAGACCATCCCGAAGTATAGTTGTATAGGTTGGAACCCTATAGGCTAGATGATGGGGCCCATCTAGCACCGGAGACCCCTCTCAACTAGCTCGAGAGCTAGGGTGGAGCTGAAAGGCCCAGCTTTCAAGTATTCAGCCCAATCAACAGGCCCTGGAGTCTGACATTATCCTCATTCTATTTTTTGGCCTGTTTTGTCAATTTGTGGACCTATGTGTTTGGGCCTATGTCCTTGTGTCTGGACTTCGATATGTGGACCCCAAGTGTGGGCCTTCTAGAGGCCCATTAGTACCCCGATGAATGAAGAGGGGGGGGAGTGTAACCTCTCACTTGTTCGAGAAGAAAAAGAATGAATCTCTGTTTTTATTTTATTTTTATTGCTGTTTTTTTATTTTTCAGTCACTACTTACGATCTTGCCATTCCATGTTTGGCCCCCCTTATGAAATCGTATTGTTGTCGCCGCCATCACCGCCGCCACCGCAACAGTCACATGCCTTGCCATCACCCTGGCGGCCACTGTCGTGTGCGCGACACTATCACCACATTGCGTGTACTGCAGTGACGCTACTCCCAACCCCTACACAGTCCCTGCCGTAGTGCCCCCCTTCGCCGACCCTGACTGCATCACTACTGCTGAACCATGCCACCACGTTGCACGCTACTACTACATGCCACCACCCACATCGCAATGCTACCTCCACCATGCCATTGTGTCGCTGCCTTCACGCTGCTCGCACCGCGGCATGGCTGACCCTTCAAGCCGCTACTGCACCCCACTACTCGCCATCACCAATGCCATCGCTGCCTCTGTACACTACCACACACAGTCCCCATAATTACACACCGCTGCACACCACCAGCATCACCGACATCACACTGCAAGTGCAGCCACTGCCACTGACCATGCAGTTGTCACGTCGCTTGCACCACGCCACTACCGTCTACGCTGCACCGTTGCCGCCTGTGTTGTGCCGTTGCCACCTGTGTTGCACCGCTGCCACCAATGCCGTATCACGCAGTACCCAATCGTGCGCCACCTAATGCTGATTGTGCCACCACCTATCGCTGATTGTGCCACCACCTACTTTTGACCTCATTAATATTGAGCCATCATCTTGCCACTACATGCTCTACTTGGCTGTCGCATGCGTCCCCATTGGCCTCCGCTCACACCTCCGCTTGCACTATCAACAATGTGTGGTCCTTGGCACTACCAGCACCCAAAAATGTCGTCGACCATACGCCGTCCATGTCGCTACTTGCATCGTTGACCATTCATTGTATGAGCCATCACCTTGTCATTGCCAAGTGCCACCACCCGCTGAAGTCGATTGTCTGACACCATCCTCATGCTGCAATCAATGACACCATCAACCCCGCTGGGACGCAGACCAAACCCTCGTTGGGACCATCATGGCAAACCAGACTTCACCTTTAGGTACGCTCACCACCACCCCTTTAAAATGTTTTATTACTTCTTTCAATATCTCCCTAGCGTTTCTCCAGCGATGGGGTTAGGATAGAGTTAGATTTGGTTGTTTACTTGAGAAATAGGATTCCTGTTGGTATGTCCTTGGTTGGACCCATTGGGAGATTGCACAGTGGGGGCAGTAGCCATGGTCGCACCATTAATCTTCAACCCAACGTCTGGGTCATTGGGAGTCTAGTGTCATAACAGGAACCTCTTATCTTGATTTAGTGGTTGTTGACTTTCCATGTCTTCTTGTTGACTTTCCACGTGCATTGATGACCTGTTTTTGCTTCTCATTGACTTTCCATGTGCATTCGCATCGGTATTCCATACAGAAATAATAGTATTGTGGAGTCCCACTCATTTCATGAGTATGGTTGATCCCATAGCCGTTAGTGTGGAGTCATTCAAGGAAATATAGTAGATGCTCTTTGGGGAAAAAGACCATTGAATTGATGTGTATGAATACATGAAATGATTATAGTAGCATCAATCTAGTAAAGTCATGTCACAGTTGTGTAAGTGGTCCTTTGACTTGAGACACTAAATATGCCTTATGGATGGACATTTGTGTTTTGATTATGACCTATGAGTAATAATAAGGGTATTCTAAACCATCCTAGCTAAGATGTAGCTACAAGTTTACGAAGGTGATCGTATGAACAAGATGGGATCATCTGTAATCATCAAAATATCATACAAGGTGTTCTTCGATGATTTTCCCATGCATTAGTACTCAGTAGAAAGGGTCTGAAGATTAAACATACCCAAAGTCATTTGGGTGTTTTGTGCAGATGAAGGATTGTACATACCCTATAACCAATGGTGGTAAAAGTCACATGAGAGAGTTGGCATCCCGTTCTATATTCTATGACAGAATGTTTAGCTTGGCACCCACATGCTGTCAACTTAACCAATTGTTAGGATATAATTGATAATTAATTAATCTATAAATGATATAATTAGTTAATAAGGTCAACCATTAAAGGCTTTTTCCATTTAAGTTATCAACTAGATTAGCGGATGGACCTCCAGACGCACAAAATATTTTTAAAATTTGGTAGATATCCTCTAAGTTTGGGACTTCAATTAAATGTTTCCAAAGATGGGAGAAACTGAGAAAATTTTCCAGAGACTTTTCTGATAATTTCCCTAAACAGCGTAATAGGGAGGGTGCCCTCGTTAGATACCCATGGAAGTCAGTTTTGAGTGCCCCCTTTCTTCTCTTCCTCTTCCCAATTGTTGCCTCTTGTGAATATAGATGGAGAAGAAATATTATTTCAGGCACCATGTATTGAGGGGAAGAAGGGGAGATCCAGTGCTCTGGATATTGCATGGATGTGTCTGGAGATAGACATTAAATGATTTGAAA
The DNA here is from genome assembly GCF_029677425.1 of Wolffia australiana. Classification (NCBI taxonomy): domain Eukaryota; kingdom Viridiplantae; phylum Streptophyta; class Magnoliopsida; order Alismatales; family Araceae; genus Wolffia; species Wolffia australiana. Next base: position 10,820,777 of record NC_135845.1, read on the forward strand.
ATGTTTACTGAAATAACCAATAACTCATGGATTTCATCCATGCTAATGTGATTTTTGTAAATTTATATATTTTTGGTTTTTCAGATTTTTCATCGATTCGATATCCCATATCATAGTTGATTAAGGCCCTGGAAACCCAGCACTACCTTCTATCTTTACTACCCCTTCTCTTCCTTCTTTCCATTGTCTCCTTTGGTACCCTCCCCTCCCGATGAGATTAGAATGTTGCAATGATGATGGTGGATCAATCACCAGGCTCGTCAAGATGAACTGAGTTCGTTGAGTAGCATCACCTTACGGAACCTACGGCATGAAGAGGTTGAACATGTCAAGGGTCGTATGGACATATTTAAAGGTCAGACACTTGAATGGCCCAACACGACTTGCGTGGGGACTTGACAAATTCAAGATTTGATTCGTACAAAGGTGATTCAATCATCATGTTAAGATTTTTCAAAGGTTCTTTATGATTCAATTTTATCCTCCCCTTTGTGAATTATATTTGGATCATGTCAATCGTTGTCTTAGAAATCAAAAGTGATATCCAATTTCATTGTGCAAAAGCCATTGGGAGTTACTCTTGGAGTGTTCAGGATTTTTTTCTCAAGTTGCCTAGAATTTTTGAATGTCATTGTTCAGTAGTTTTGGTGTGGTAAAATATTAAAACATTAACATGAAGATATCGGCACGTCAACTTCAATGATCATTACTTCTTGATAATTTGAAAAATCTTCTAGCTCTGCAATATCTTTTCTGAGATATGAAAATATGAAATATGAAATATGAAATATGAAATATGAAATATGAAATATGAAATAAATTGGGCGACAAATAAGTCACAAGATTTCAAGATATAAGACAGAAATGAAGAGGAACGATATGGATAATATCCAGTGCTTCACTTTTACCATTTTCTTCAGAGTTTTTTACAGGTATTAAGCTAAAAGTGGAAGAACAAAAAATATGAAAATTAGAGGAAAGTACCAGAAGGTATAGGAACTATACAAAAAGTAAAATTTAAAATATCTAATATTTAGTTCTTCTGTTGTTCTTGATGGTTCCCTTTGCATGGAAGCACCAGGTGGATATTTGAACCAAGGTTGGTCAAACAAAGGAAAAGATAAATATAAAAAGAATAAAGACCTCATCTATATTTTATTAACTATATGTGCTGGTATGGCTGTGGGGAGCACTCCATATTTAAAATTGAACTTGATTAAATTTATTTAAGATGTTTGACATGATTGGACTTTCCAAAGAGTGCATTTAATTAAACTTGCTTCATTGTTTACTTTCACCTAACATGTCAACATAGAATTTAGTGATTTTCTCTGAGGATTTCAAAGTTACCAGGAGATATGATTTATTTTTTCCCAATGAATGTCATTGGGTTTTCCCTTGATGGATGTTACCTTAGATTAATTTTATTTTGTTATTTTATTTATTTTTCCAAATTTTCTATGGTTTTTGGCCTTGGGGGCCAAGACGCATGAATGGGGACCTAATGATAGATGTGCTGTTAGAGTATCCTTTCAAGAGATAAATCCATCTCTAATTCTCCCTTACCTAGGTAGTATAAATACTTAAATAGGAGACAATTGACTCATATTTAGTCAGTAAATAATTTATTGATCTAATTCACCCCACATCTTAGGTTTTTTTCTTATCCATAGAAACCAAAATTCAATTATACATCTTATTCACTTCATTCAATGTGCAGTAAAAACATGTCCTGAAAGAAATTTTTTTCCATCATTGGTTGTCCAATTGCTGATCTGCATCAAGAACCATTACAGAATCAGTTGATCTTCCATTATAAAAGCTAAAATCCCATCAAAGACAAATTTCCCTTAAGATGTGAAACACAATATTACATCTAGACATAAGAATTTTGGTATTTCGTGCGTAAATGACTAATTCAAGCATTGACATCAGCAGGAAATATTAAAATTTATTTTTTGAACTTTATATTTATTCTTAAAAAATTTAATTGAATAGAGTAGTGATATCAATTCCCCTTGAATTAAGTGCTTATAACATCCATTCTTAGGTACAAACCATGTTAGATCACATTTATTTGAAACCAAAAAATATATTTTCATATTTTATCCTCCAGAAAACATTTCAATATTTGAGCATTTTCAAAATCATATGTTTGAGTGGTGAAATTTTCATTTGGTGGTAAAAAAGTTTGTTAAATAGAAGGCCATCTCCATTTGTAGAGAACTTACATATCTTAATGGCATTGAATTTCATATTAAAGTTCAAATATTTGACCCATTGACTGTATGATCAAAAGCCAAGGTTTAGCTCCCTTCATATGAATGAAGATATTTTTAGTAACATCATTTTTCGATTCTACATTTGTTACTTCATGATTAAAATTACTCATATGTTTGGGACTTGTTCCAATGTTATACCACTATTTTAATTTAGCCAAATTGGGCTGAACAAGGTTTACCCATGTGTTTTCAGCTTTGTGCATTTGAACATTCATGAAGACAGTAATTTGGGCATTCAAGAAATATATTGATGATCACTCCCAAATCCATGAAAGCATTTCTCTCTTACTACCCTATTCTCTTTTTGAATCTTTCTGGTCTATATTTATTTCTCACTTTATCTTAATCCGATATTCACATTTCCTTCATATTTTCAGGTATTTTTCACTATTAATAAGTACCACATTCAGTTTAGTGTTATATAAAATTGGTTTTATTTTAGCATAATTAGTGAAAAAAAATATAATATCTAACTAGGACCTTGGGTTCATATCAACCACATAAGGGGCATCATGGAAGTTTCAGTCTTACAGATGTTTCAATAGTTTCATAACGACATCGTTTAGTCTCAACAATTTATACAAGTTAAGGTTATTAAAATCAACTTTTGAATAATTTCTGGGAAATCATATTTTCTTAAAGGATATTATAAAATAATCAGCAATGAAATGGTGCATAAATAATTCAAACTCCTCCATTTTCCTAATAGATTCAAGTGCTTTAACTTACTTAGATCAGTGCATCACCAAAGTTCATGTTTCATTATCAATCTTAATAAAATTTATGAGACTCTAATGTAACATATAGTTTCTTCCCAATACTACTTATAACTCAGTCTAATTATTATTCCATGTCTTAATTTATTTGGTCAAACATTAGTGAAACTGTTTAGTGTACAAATACATAGGCTATTAACAGTATATTTAATGTATTTTCATCCTGATTCTGTATAATTTGCATGTCGGTTATGTTTATGAGCATTATATTTCCTAGTTTTACAAAGTATATAATATGAATATAGCGCAATCTTAGAAATTTATCAAAAAATTATACAAATACTATAAATTCTGAAGTTAAAATATTGTTATCCTGCACTCTTGTTTGACCATTCAACACCAAAAGTTGTCCAATTAGCAAGTGATCAACAGTTTCTTTTTATGCAAAAGCCAAGTGAATCACTTCAGGAACTTCCTCATAACTCTTCATTTAAAATTAAAAAAATATGGGAAATTCAGGAGAAATTTATAAGACCTGAAAATTATATTGTAACAACGCTATGTTAGAAGTTTTGTTCTGTTGAAAACCACACATTAATCAATGGAGTTTCCAACAATTTTGATAAAAATGAATTGTGGATTTGATGATTATTCATCTCATCATCCGATAATTAAGTACGTAGGATGTTATAAGCAGAATACTCTACATGGTGATACATAATTCTTAAAGATTCATGAGACATAATTGTAATAATTTTACACTTTGTTTGAAAATTGAGAAAAAAACTAAGCTATAAGTAGCAAAGGACAGGGTTTGACCAAAATTCGGTCAGCCTTTTTAGGGCTGACTGAACGTTCAGTCCCAGTTCTGGTTCGCATGTCAAAACAGACTGAAGACTTCCCCCTTTCCCTCTCTCCCTCTCTCAAGTCTCAATCTCTCCCTTGTGCACTCTTGCTCTCGTTCTCTCTCCCTCTCTCGCTCACCCTCTCTTCCTCTCCTTCTCATTATCTCACCCGCTCTTCCTCTTCCCCCTCTCTCTCTCCTTCTCCCCCTCTCCCCCTCTCCCTCTCTCTCTCTCGCCTTCTCTCCACTTATCTCTCTTGAACTCTCGCCTTCTCTCCACTTATCTCTCTTGAACTCTCTCCTCTCACCTGCCCCTTCTCCCTCTCTCACTCTCTCCCTCTCCCCTCCCTCTCTCTCTTTCTCATTCTCTCTCCCTCTCTCACTCTCTCCATTCCTCCCTCTCCTAGTTCCTCCTTTTGTACTCTCTCCCTGTCCCTCCCACTTCCGGCTCTTCCTCTCTCACTCTTGCACTCTCTCTCTAAGTTTCTCCCTCTCACTCACCCTCTCGCCCTCACGCATTCTCTCCATCTTGCACTATCTCAGTCTTACTCTGTCATTCTCCCCATCTCTTTCTCCCACTCTCTCATTTTCTCACTCTCATTCTCTCCCTGTTTCACTCTCTCACTCTCTCATTATCTCCCTGTCCCTTTCTCCCCCTCTTATTCTGTCCCCCTTTTACTGTCTTACTCTCTCTCTCTCTCTCTCTCTCTCTCTCTCTCTCTCTCTCTCTCTCTCTCTCTCTCTCTCTCTCTCTCTCTCTCTCTCTCTCTCTCTCTCTCTCTCTCTCTCTCTCTCTCTCTCTCTCTCTCTCTCTCTCTCTCTCTCTCTCTCTCTCTCTCTCTCTCTCTCTCTCTCTCTCTCTCTCTCTCTCTCTCTCCCTCTCTCTCTCTCTCTCTCTCTCTCTCTCTCTCTCTCTCTCTCTCTCTCTCTCTCTCTCTCTCTCTCTCTCTCTCTCTCTCTCTCTCTCTCTCTCTCTCTCTCTCTCTCTCTCTCTCTCTCTCTCTCTCTCTCTCTCTCTCCTTCTCACACTCTTTCATTCTCTAATTATATTCCTGTCATTTTTTCTCTCTCCCTCTTTCACTCTCTCATTATCAAACACTACTTCGGCACCCGAGGTGAGATTGAAATGACGTCTAGTTAAATGCAGTGAGTAGACCAACTCAACCTGACATTGGCTTTCACATTGACTAATCTACATGACCAACCGAGACCGGACCGAGATTGAGAGTGGACCAAACTTCAGGTCTAGGTTTAGGTTTTCGGTAAAACCAGATGGAGACCAGACCTTGTCCTTCCCTGTTCATAAGTGATACAGAAAATGACTCCATGGGTGTTCGATAAATGAAAGTACTATTCGAACTACTGAGTTTTGCAGGTTTCTTTTCACTACAAAAAGAAACCAACTTTCTGATTGAAAGTATTGAGCCTTGTCTTTATGATAACTAACTGTAGTGGATTCAATAAACATTCAGATTAAGATGAAGATAACTCAACAATCAACCCTATTACAAAGAAAATCTACATTAATTTTATGTTAATTCTAATTAATTAATTGTCACAAAAATGAAACTTTCAGCTTCTACAGAAATAATAATAATGAACATTATATTAACCACCGGTTTTTGACAGTAGTCCTGTCAAAATACTAATTCTAAAAGTTGTGTTCAGAGGCAGTAAGTAGGAAACAAGTTACATCAACTTGGCCACCCTCCTTTCAGTAAGAGCAGGAGAAAAAAAGCAGGAACACGCATTTATCAAAATTATGATTGTGACACAAAAAAATATCGGATGAACATATTTGGCAGCTGGTCCATCAAGGTAGACGTATCAACTGAACCTTAGAATGGTAAATAGAAACAATAACAGCTCAGTCCTCCAAAATTTTCCTTAAGTGCATGGGAGACTAAGATTTGAACATAAATCTAGTATCTATGAAATTTAATTCATGTATTAAAAACAAAAGACAAAGCCTCTCCCAGAAAAAAACCACATGGAATTAAATTACAACCGGAGATTCAAATATTACTCACTTATCTGGCCTCTTCAAACAAAAGTAAGAGTTTTCATGTCAACAATTTCATGGAAAAATCATCCCTTGAAAAAAATTGGATTCCATATAGTTTACCTCGAGCATAAGACAAAACCTTTTCACAGCTCCCACTAAACTTTCAGCATCATTTGATATGATATGTAGACTGCATCATAGGATTCCATAAAAGTAAACTCATGGTTCTCAAAGAAACTCATTGGTAGGAAATATCTTCGTACCAAAGCGCTTAAAGAAGATTCGCCCTCTTGAGAAACCTTATTGTTCTGCAATAGTAAGGCCATACTGATTCAACATAATCCAAGTAACTTTCAACTACCCAATGTTTAATTTGCTTCAATTTCTGCTGCCCAAGAGCATGATAGTCCGCGTTAATGACATCAACAATGGGTTGGCAGAGGCAAGCATAGAGAAATGCTTGAATTCTTCTCTCCATGATGAAATTGTAAGCCGACACAGAGTAACTGGGTACATTTTGTAAGACTCTGATGACTAGTTTGAGCGAGAAAACATAAAGAAAAAAAATCCCTTGAATTAGCTTGACGTAGATGGCAGTGATAACTGGCCCAAGAACCCACAATGGGGTCAATTCGTTCGTGACTTCAAGCCCATAAATCACTCTGGTACAAAAGTACCACGGGACACTGCATCAAGTAAGCACACTTGTTACTTCTGTATTTTCTTCAATATAATCAAACTTTGATCTACAAAACTCGACAAAAGTCTATTTTCGACATGGACCGTCTCACTTACAGGAAAAATAAGCATGTTAGAAATCAATGAGATCATTTCATTGTCCTATCACACAAGTTATGGGATTTTCATATTTTTAGCGTTTAACACATCTAGATAATCAGAGGCCATGATTTCTTCAAAATGATGTTTACAGCCCACGAATATTTTCCAAAAACAGCCAGATTATTAAGTTTCACGAGGAATCTGTTTAATATAAGCAAAAGGGAAAACGTGGACAGAACTTACAATATCAGCAATGGAAGTTTAATTGTGACATTCAAACGCAGGAAACAGAGAAATGCAGCCTTTAATCCAATTTCATATTTATCTCCATCGGAGACTTTGCGTAAACTTTCTGCACGATCTTCATCCGCGGAAACTTTCAAAGTATGAGAGTCTCGTATGATTGGCAACTTCAGCAACAAATTTTTCGTAGGTTGATCCACAACTTTTTTACCTGATGCTAAATCAGGAGCAGTAGTAAACAATTCCTCCCTTGGGTTTCTACTTGACGCTATTGATGCTCTGTCAGACTCAGTACTTTCATCTTCATGACCATTACTTTTGAAGGATAAAACCTTGAAAAGTTTTTGATTTGGCAATGTGTAATCTTTTCCCCTGAAGAAACACCAAGATATTTAAAAGTGTAGAAATATGAAGCATGAAAGATGGGAAACTTCGGAAAATTTACTCTGAATAAATAATTTTGAGTGTCATAGACATGCAGTCTCACTAGATAAGAAGGATCATCAAATCTGGTAAAATATTGATAGAAACAATAACTCGGAGACCTATTTAATTGTCAAACACTAACAGAACTTGGAGAATTGGGGCAAGAAAATATATTGGGTTTGAAAGATTTTTTTTCAGAATAAATTTAGGGAACTCAGCATCCAGAAATTAAAGGTGTCAAACAAGTAATATGTCTAACAAGGGATTATGATCAACTAAACGTGACGCCTACTATAATGGAAAGTCTCGGGTTTTCCAGGATTTAAGAGAAATAAAGTACTCACAATAAAGGTTTGACACATTTAGCAGCGAAGAAAGACAACAGTGCTTCTCAAGAGTAACCTATGATTCTTAAAATAATGTACAAAAAGAAAATAATATAAATAGATTTCTTTATAAGATCTTAGACCAGAGATGGATAGACAAAATAACAAATCCGAGCAGGAATATGAAAATTTTACATGGAACAGCATAGTTCTAACCTGAAGTAGGAACAATACCTCAGATATGCTATTTTATTGGAATCTCGAACTTGCTGGAAAGCAGCAGAATAATGAGAGCTTCCCCTCACTGAACAAGACTTTGTTCTTGCAGTCAATGCAGAATAACCCTATTAAAGCCAAAAAGAAAACAGAAAATTGCAAACTTAATTGATCCAGTAATAACAGAGCAATCACAAACGAAGAAAATAACAATCCTTAATCAAAAACTGTTATGCCCTACCAATTCCATCGCTTGGGTTTGTAGTTTCATCACTCAAACAACAAGTCGCTGGGCACGAAAGAGAAGAAAAATAGATGCATCAACGATATCTGGAAGCAAATGAAGAAATAATTGAATCAATATCCCAAATAACAAATCGAAAACATTTTCCAGAGAGGCGATGGAAAAGCGGGTACTTTCAAAGAACAGTAGCCGAACTATTTCTTATTCGGTATACAAAACCGGGGATTTTCCAAACAGTATTATCATCGCGTCTCAAACAAGATAACTTATCCGATTTTCAAAACTCGCGCTTTTCTACCTGGGAATATGATATGAAATAAAATATGAAAGAAATCGTGGTCATTGATAGAGAGGAAGCAAGAAGAGGCGATCGATGAACGAAGAAGAAACAAGAAGGAAGGCTGATCAACCGGATCTTACCAGTAAACGCATCAAAACCATGAAAATTAACGAGGGGTGATGATCAAACTACGGGCGAGAGAATACTCTCCTTTGAAGACGCGATGGTAGCCCGAATCATCCGCAGAGATTATTGATGAGCGCAGAGATTTGCATGGAATTGCAACTGATTCTGTACTATTTATACTCCCAATTTTGTATTTCTTCTTGAGATTCGAAACAAGACATCATGCAGAAACACAAATTCTACTGTGACCCACGTAAACAATTAATCTTCCGAATAGGGAAGGTCGTGCGGTCCGATTTTTTCGGACGGCGTGCGATTTTCCAATCGCACAGAAGCACGGATCGATGTGCGGTCCGAATTTATGCGACAAAATCGGACCGCACATCGCACAAAATCGGTCATTTAGAACGTAAAGGGACGGTGCGCGATTTTATTTAAAGATATGCCCCTCCGTTTCTATCTCCACTATATTTCCATAAGAAAAGCCATTGGAAAAAGGAGATTAATCCGATAAGACCCTTTAAATATTTTTATCAGATTTATACGCCTGCAACAGGCAACCTAGAGCTATTTTGAGGGTATATTTGCAACGCAAATTTAAAAAGAACCCCTCCAACTTTATAAATTACTCTAAACTCCTATATCCTTAGAATTATAACTTTTAAAAAAAAATCATTTTTTCTCCGAATAAATCCAAAATAAGTAAAATAAAATTTAAGAAAAATCAAAAAAATTCAGTAATTTATCCCCACATTATTTAAATTTTTTTTTTTTTGAAACTGTCATTTGCATTTAAATAGAGTTATTCCAAGCTTAAAAAAATTCCATAAAATTCATAAAAGAACATAAAATTATAATAAAACCTGAATTTACTTGGAATAATGATTAACATGTAACTAAAATCCATAAAATGGATAAATTGCGCTAATTACTTGAATTAACCACTGAACTTAGGTAGTTATCAGCTTTACACTCACTGAATTGATAAGACCCTTCAAATAATGAATTGATAAGACACTGAAATTTGATAATTCATTAATTCTATTTGAAACTAGATAAAAATTATCTTGGGGGTAAAGATAAGGACATTATGTTAAGAATTTTAGGAACATTATTCATTGGGTGTTGGGTGTGCTTATTATTAAGAAAAGTAAGTTGTTTTCGAGATTAAATTGATCATTAATCAATTGGATCTGAAAGCAGATAAATTATAATGATTGTAAATTTTAGTCCATTATGTTAATATTTTAATAATTATCCTCCCTGTAAATCTAAGGAAATTATGTGAATAATTTAGGAACATTACGTGTTAGGTGGATTATTATTAGAAAGGAAATTATGATTTAGTGATTAAGGTAAAGTATATGTTAATTTTATCTGAAACTAGATAACAATTATCATGGGTGTAAAGGTAACGACATTACATAATGAATTCCAGGAACATTATTCATTAGGTGTAATTGGGATTATTACTAGGAAAAATAATTTGATTTCAAGATTAAATTGCTATTATGAGAAAGAGAGTGAGAGAGAGAGAGGAGTAAGAGAGTAATTGAGAGAAAGAAAGTGAGGGAGAGAGGAGTAAGAGAGTCATTGACCGAAAGGGAGTGAGAGAGAGACAGGAGTAAGAGAGTAATTGAGAGAAAGAAAGTGAGAAATAGGGGTAAGAGAGTAGGGAGTAATTGAGAGAAAGAGAGTGAGAGAGAGAGAGAGAGTAAGAGAGTAATTGATAGAAATAAAGTGAGAAATAGGGGTAAAAGAGAGTAGGGAGTAATTGAGAGAAAGAGAGTGAGAGGGAGAGAGAGTAAGAGAGTAATTGATAGAAAGAAAGTGAGAAATAGGGGTAAGAGAGTAGGGAGTAATTGAGAGAAAGAGAGTGAGAGAGAGAGAGAGAGTAAGAGAGTAATTTGATAGAAAGAAAGTGAGAAATAGGGGTAAAAGAGAGTAGGGAGTAATTGAAATTTGAGAGAAAGAGAGTAAGAAGCCAAGAGATAAAATGAAACTAATCTCGAGTACTTTGCAGAAACTAATCTCCAATTATCCATGATGAACCCAATAATAATGAAAAAACATGGTAATTTACCATTGAGGCATTAGTGAATCCTGAAACTAATCTCCATGATGTACCCAATACTTATGCAAAAACATGATACTTTACCAATTACCATTGAAACGTCTATGCTTGACTGAGAAGCCAAGAGATAAAATTAAAATGATAGATGTTTTTCTCACACAATTATGTGATCTAAATCATTATCATGATCAAATAAATATCTGATCTAGTATGAGATAGCTGGATTGTGTAATGTATATACATGATACCTTGCAATGGAGGCAATTTGGGGAGTGAAGAGGGAAGAGCTTCAATCTTCAGTCCTCAGCCAGAGGCCCAGAGCAACGGTCAGAAACTCTGAATGAGTGTGAGAGAGAGAGAGAGAGAGTAGGGAGTAATTGAGAGAAAGAGAGTGAGAAAGGGAGGAGGCCGGAGCTTCAGCCGGAGGCCCGACGGAGCCCAATGAGGGGAATTCATCAATGTTCATGTTGGGTTCTAGAGGCCTTGACTTGGATGAATAATATCAAAAGGATTCAAAGCGGAAGACTTGAACGAATCGAATGGCATCAATAAAAGCATTGAAACGAGTACCTTTCCACAGATCGCATTCGTGATTCTTGGGTCCCGGAGTGAGAAGCGTCAAGCTGCTCACGTGTGCAGCCTCTAAACGTATCCACGCAGTCCTTGTCACGTCAGATCTCCTCCTCGTTAACGAGCCCCATTCTTTCTTCGTCAGCGTCGTTACGTCATCCCGATCACATCGGGGAGGGAGAGGGGGTGTTGGGAAATGGGAGAAGAAGGGGAAAGGCCCCTGAACAATTTTGGCTTGGGTGAATTTTGTTCAAGGCCTTCCCCTATTTATACTAAGTGGGTATTTTTCATAAAAACCCCCAAAACTTAAGTATATCTTCAAACGTCCAAAAGACCATTTGCGTGTGACCCTCTAGGCCCATGTATCAGTCTAGTTAACGACTCCAGCGGCAGCCCAATAACCTTTATTGGTCTTCCAAATTAATTAACTATATCATCATATAGATTAATTAATGTCGGATCGATTTAACCCAATCGATAGGTCGAGACTCCGACACGTGGGGTGCCAAGCTATACCTCGTGTCCTAGAAGATACAAAGGAGTGTGTATCGACTCACTCATAGAACCTGTTCATTATCAGTTACCGTGTATTTATAATCCATCATCCACTCGACGCTCCTTGGATGACTTAGGGTATGGTCAAACCCTAATCGATCATCCGAGTTAGTACTGATGCATTCAAAAATCATCAGAGAACTCTTCTCTGATATTTCACTGCCTTGGCCAAGGACTTCATCACATCATCTTCCTTGAGTTGTCACCTCTTATACCGAGGGTGGACGATCCCATCTTGACCACTCGATCGCCTTCGTGAACTTCTTGACGCACCCGAACTAAGACCATTTAGAATCCCATGATTAGAGACTCGTTGGCCATCGCCAAAGTACAACCATCCGTCCACAAGTCTTTGTTGTCTCAGGTCAAAGGACCACTTACACAACCGTGACGTGAATCAACCTGATTGACAGTTCAGTATAATACAATTTAGGGATTCGTACGGATTAATTCAGTGAACTCTTTCCACTAAAGAGCACCCACTATCTATCCTTAGTGTCGCCACACTAATGGCTACGAGACCAGCCATACTCATCATATGAATGAGGCTAGATAGTGCTATTCTATCTAGATATTTCGATGTCCTTCTCCCGTATCCTTCGAATATGAATGTTTAGAACACATGCTTAAAGACTAGTGATCTCCGTATTACGATCTCATCTTAATTCATTAAGTCTGATCATGTATTCGTGGACTTCATTATACGCATCACACGTGCACTATAATGACTATGTTATATTAATGAACATGGAACTAGATGTGGAATGTGTGATTGGCTTGCTGGCCAGATATATTTCCATCAGTTCAGCTGGAGGCCCGACAAAGCCTGACGGGGGGAAATCTTGAAGCTTTAATCTTCAGTAACTGAAGCTTGCAATGGGGGAACTCTTAAGTCTTCACTCTTCAGCCCGAATGTTCGAGTGCCCGATGGCCGCTGCAAACCCATATTCAAAATTTAAAAAAAAAAACCGAACACAATCGCACAATCATACCGCACACGACCGCGACCGATGTGTTGTGTGATTTACTATAGAGTTGTCCGATGCATAGTCCAAAACATTGAATCGGACCGCACATCGGCTTAAATTTGCACCGCGCACCAAAGGACCACCCTACTTCCAAAGATTTTGATTTAGTCGAAATGGTGATCATGGAAGCATCTGTAAATATACTTATCAAATATATGTAGACATATTTTTCTAAGTTACTGATACTTTGAGATTTATAGACAAATTTCCTTCTAAATGGCCTATAGTTGCCTTCTTTACGATCCGTCAGGCATATTTATTGAATGCATGAATTACCTAACATGAACCAAACTTCTTCTTTGTTATCCACAAATTAGTCATAAATATTAGTAGGTTTGCCTTTTGAAATTCTACTGTGGCCCAATACTTATTAAGATATACAAAAGTAAGTAAACTAACACATCTGGACATCTAATATCAAATTAAAATCTGTACAGAGATAAACACTCAACGGAGGAGCATTCAAGCATAATGAAAAACAGAGAATAAACAACATAGCATTCATCATAATCTCTCCTAGTTATGGGGGTTGTTTCAAGGGAATGGCCATAGCTCTTAACCTTGAGTTGATAAACCATTTTTTTATCCCTCTCTCATCTGATTTTCACACCATTTAAATTTTCAGAAAATGAACAAGAGTAAAAAGAGTGATATTATGAAAGTTCATCTCCTGTATCTATCTTGTATTGATTTCCCTAGATGTGACTTATATTCTTCGAAGGAGTCTTATCTTCTGATAACATAATTGACCTGTAATTTTATTTCTACCAGACACGGTCTGCTAGAATGATACCTGATCTCCGTATGTTTTTGTGAAGTTGTGATGTAATCTTATTCTTACTCAAAAAAGTTGTTGATTTATTATCCACCAGTTCCTTCACAGGCTTGATTCATTTTCTCCCGTCAACTCGTTATTTAGTCAAGCTTACCAAATCTATTGATCATGAGGATATGGTACATCACTTCTGAATGATAAACATTCTACTCCATTGGAGGAAAAGGCTTCAGTTTTCTACTTTTGTGAGATTTGGGTAATTATCATAGAGCTGAGGAAGAACACTCTCTGTTACCTGTAAATGGGGGCCTGTCTGTGGGTCACAAATAAGGTTGAACTTCTCTCAGAGTACCCATTACTATTGCAAGATTGAGCAATATCCTACCTGTTGACTTAAAAGACAACCCCTCAAGATCAACCTACGCTAAAGGATTCAGGTATAATCTTATTTTACCTCTAGCTTATGTCAACTAATTGATACATCATTAAGAACACAATGCTATAAGATCTTTAAGTTTATTTCAGTTCTTTGCCATATAAGTATGGATGTTATAGCATAGATGTGAGAAAGATTTTATACCCCAAAAGTCTGAGCCTTGTTTGTCTCTGTAGAAATGTGAGGTGCACATGGTTCAAGGAATGGAGGTACATCACTTAGTGGGGGCCTACAAACCCTCAACTAGCAATAGGGTAACTTGACTATGGTTTATGCCGATACGTATATGCCTCATGAGGAAAGACTTATGTTAATAGGCAACGCTTCTCCAATATCATCATCTTCTTCATTCTTGTTCTTCTTGCTCTAGTTGGGTATTTATTGTTTCTCATTCCTGTGCTATCTTCAAAATTGTCATATTTTGTGAGCTCATGTTGACTGTTGTGGGTCCTTCTCATTATGGGTGTTCCCTTGTGGTATTATGGCGGTAAGAGGAATTTTTTGGCCTCTACACTCCTCTTATTTCTCCCTTTGTACTTCTCTTTCCTTTCCATCTCAAGACATCACAGTCCACATCTCCTCCCTCTCTTCCCTTCTCCTTCTATTCTTCCAATATGGAATCAGAGCTAGTCAGCTTGATCTCCAACATAGCTTCTCTCTTTAAGCCATTTGTTTCAGTCTTTCCCTCTCTCTTTGTGTCTCTGTCTAGTCCGCTCTGTACCCCTTTCTATTTCTCACTCTGTTTTCTCTCTTCTTACACGTTCTCCCTCCCTCTCTCTATCTCTCTCTTTCTCTACCTCAACACTCACTTTCTCACTTCCTCTCTCTCTCTTATTCTCCCTTTGCTCTCTCTCTCTCTCTCTCTCTCTCTCTCTCTCTCTCTCTCTCTCTCTCTCTCTCTCTCTCTCTCTCTTATTCTCCCTTTGCTCTCTCCCTCTCTCTTGAGTATCTCTTATTCTCCCTTTACTCTCTCTCTCTCTTGAGTATCTCTTATTCTCCCTTCGTTCTCTCTCTCTTGAGTCTGTCTTATTCTCCCTTTGCTCTCTCTCTCTCTCTCTCTCTCTCTCTCTCTCTCTCTCTCTCTCTCTCTCTCTCTCTCAAGTATCTCTTACTCTCCCTTTGCTTTCTCTCTCTTGAGTCTGTCTTATTCTCCCTTTGATCCCTCTCTCTTTACTCTCCCTTTGCTCTCTTTCTCTCTCTTGAGTCCCTCTTTACTCTCCCTTTGCTCTCTCTCTCCCTCTCTCTCTCGAGTATCTCGTACTCTCCCTTTGCTTTCTCTCTCTTGAGTCTGTCTTATTCTCTCTTTGATCCCTCTCTTTTTACTCTCCCTTTGTTCTCTCTCTCTCTTAAGTCCGTCTTTACTCTCCCTTTGATCTCTCTCTCTTTACTCTCCCTTTGCTCTCTCTCTCTCTCTCTTATCTCTTCTTCTCCCTTTGCTCTCTCTCTCTTGAGTATATCTTATTCTCCCTTTGCTCTCTCTTCCTTGAGTCCTCTTTACTCTCCCTTTTCTCTCTCCATCTTTCTCTTGAGTCTCTCTTATTTTCCCTTTGCTTTCTCTCTCTCGTCCCTCTTTACTCTCCCTTAGCTCTCTCTCTCTCTCTCTCTCTCTCTCTCTCTCTCTCTCTCTCTCTCTCTCTCTCTCTCTCTCTCTCTCTCTCTCTCTCTCTCTCTCTCTCTCTCTCTCTCTCTCTCTCTCTCTCTGTGTTTTAGGATTGGACATTTAGGACCAAGGACTGGATTGACCGGACCTAACTGGGACCGTAGGTCCTCCATTTGAGAGTGGACCGGTTGGTCAAACTGGTTTAGGTCCAAGGGAGGAACAGGTCCAGACTGGAACTTAATTATTAGAATGGTTTCTATTGCAAGAATGGTTTCTATTGAGCTCAGGATAACTATCATATATTTGACCATACATGGGTACCCTCTTGATGTAAATGATATTTAACATAACCATAAACATAAATTGTATACTTTGAGTTTGACATTGACTAGTCAACCTGAAAAGACTGCGACCGGTCCGGACAAGATTGGGACTGAACAAGAATGGACCAGAACCGAACCGAATTATGGGTAAGGTTTAGGTCTTTGTTAAAAACCCAGACTGGATCAGGACCGTCAATCCCTACTCTCTTAAATGCCCCTTTGCTCTCTCTCTCTCTCTCCCCCCCCCTCTCTCTCTCTCTCTCTGTACACTACCTGAACTCTATCTCTCTGTCTACAATCTCTTAACTCTCATCCTCTCTCAAAACACACACTTTCTCAGCACTCTCTTAACCTTCTTTCCTTTATGTTTGGTCTCTTTCTCTTGACTCTCTCTTTACTCCCCCTTTGGTGTGTCTCTCTCTTGACTCTCTCTTTGATCTCCCTTTGTTTTCCCTCTCTATCTCTTAACATCCACACACACATTCTAGAATGTCTCCTATTTATCTCACTATATCTTAACACTCTCTTAACTCTCTCTCTCTCTATTCTATCTTAGCACTCCCTATCTATCTACACTCTCTCTGAACTCTCTCTTTCTCTGCACGTTCGTGACTCTCTCTCTCTTTGCTCTCTCTTGATCTCTTCACTATATTTTTGCTCTCTCTCTCAACTCTATTTGGTCTCTTTCTTTTTCTTATCTCTCTCTATATTTTCTCTTCAGTCGCTCTCCCACTCTCTCTTTGAACTCTTTAACTCCCTCTCTCTCTGAACTCTGTCACTTTCTCACTCTATGAATTCTGTAACTCTCTTCTCTCTCTTTGTGTACTCTGTAACTCTCTCTTCTCTCTCTTTGTGTACTCTGTAACTCTCTCTTCTCTCTCGCTCTCTGAACTATATCTCTCTATCTGCTCAATCTCTCTGAACTCGATAACACTCTTCTCTCTCTCTGAACTCTGTAACTCTCTCCTCTCTCTCTATGGACTCTGTAACTCTCTGTTCTCTCTCTCTCTCTGAAATCTTGTAACTCTCTCTTCTTTCTCTCTCTGAACTCTTGTAACTCTCTCTTCTTTCTCTCTCTATGAACTCTTGTAACTATCTCTTCTCTCTTCTCTCTGAACTCTTATAACAATCCCTTCTTTTTCTCTCTCTGAAGTCTGTAACTCTCTCTTCATTCTCTCTTTCTGAAGTCTATAACTCTCTCTACATTCTCTCTCTATGAACTCTGTAACTCTCTCCAAACTCTGTGACTCTCTCTTCTTTCTCTCTCCAAACTCTGTGACTCTCTCTCTTCGTTCCCTCTCCAAACTCTGTAACTCTCTTCTTTCTCTCTTTCTGAACTCTTTAACTCTCCCTTCTTTCTCTCTTCAAACTTTCCAACTCTCTCTTATTTCTCTCTCTGAACTCTATAACTCTCTCTTTGATCTCTCTCTCTCTCTTTGAACTCTATTAACTCTCTCTTTGATCTCTCTCTCTCTCTCTCTTTGAACTATATTAACTCTCTCTTTGATCTCTCTCTCTCTTTGAACTCTATTAACTCTCTCTTTACTCTCTCTCTGAACTCTGTAACTCTCTCTTTGCTCTCTCTCTCTCTCTCTGAACTTTGTAGCTCTCTCTCTCTCTCTGCCTCCCGCCCTCTCTCTCCCTCCCGCTCTCTCTCTCTCTCTCTCTCTCTCTCTCTCTCTCTCTCTCTCTCTCTCTTTCTCTCTCTCTCTCTCTCTGCGAACTCCGAAACGCACGAGGTAACTATGTTGTTCTCTTTGCTTTCTCTCTCTCTCTTTCCCATCTCCACGTAAACATCCATCTGTTTCTCTCAGTCTCTCTTCATCAGCCCACGCACGCTGACGCCAAGCGCTGATCTCCCCCTTCAACTTCAACCAAGACTGACAATCTTGCAAGAGAAAGAGAACAAAATATAACACAAAAAATAAAAACAACAGAGCAACTCCTATCGACGCTCCATAGAAGACTGCGATCCATCTGGGTCTAGACTTCCGCTGTGATCAAATGCCATCTGCTGGAATAATCTAATCTCCCCGGACGGCCAGGATGAGCCCAAAATATTGCTGTGTCCCGGCCTAACTCCGTTGCTTAGATCCACAGGATCATCAAAATCATCTAGAGCTCTGACGACCTGAGAAATCCAATTTTAATGGGTTCATTGAATTTCCCTTCTTTTAAGCTGGAATTCAAATATTTCAACTCTACCGGCCTTATTATTTGTGTTTGAAGATATAAAAATGAAGTTTATCAAGAAACTAGACTAAAAAATAAATAAATAAATAACTATGAAAAAGTATATGATTACCTGACCCATTTTAGGCCTCATGGGTGCAGAATTACGTATACAGGAGGCAGCAATTTCAATCATGCGGAGTGCTTCGTTTGGTTTATATTTCTTTTTAAGCTTGGGGTCTGGCAGCTGTCCTAGCTCTCCAGTTTCAAGGGCCTGGGCCAAAAGAGGCCGGGCCTGAAACGCCATAAAAATATCAGAAAATTAATTTTACCGAGAAAAAACCATATAAAAGTGCAGCATAATTTTATGTGATTTCATGTCCTCAGTTTTACCCCCTTTTCTATAGAATAAAACAAAAATAGTTATTAGTTTTTCTCCTCATCCATGGGTGTTAGGCTAGGGGATGCAATCAGATCGTTCGAATGGTTGATCAGATCGAGCAGCCGATCGACCAAACCAAGGCAATTCTTTTTTTTAAAGAACCCAAACCAAGAATATTTGATCTATGAGGTTCCAAACTTTTAGGATTTAATTACCCTATCCAAAAATTAAAATAAATATCACGCTTTATTTTGTAAAAAATAGGACTTCAATGAGAGAAAACCATCTGTTGATGGCAATTTCCAGCACATTGGCCACAGAAATAAAAACTTATCCATGGGTTAACCTTAAAAAATTTAAAATGCTTTTTGCTTTCTATCTCTTTCAAGATAGGATAGATAAAAAAAACTGAAAAATGTTTTTACTGGGTAGATCATATCGAGTTAGTCCATGCCACTAAATGGGCCTACAGATCGGCAATCAATTGCCAATTGTTTACCTGTTTGGATTAGTCTTCTAATTCAATCTGATTCGATCCTCGAGGTTTACATGGGTGGTTGAATTAATGATGATGATGATGATGATGAAAGACTCATCAAGGTTTAGATGACGAGAATAAAGAAGATGTGAAGTCACCGTCAATATTAGTAGGGTTGGCAGATGATGACGAATTCATCAACCTTTTTCGTCATCACCAACCACATTTGGACTTGGACGAATGAATTATCACCAACCGATGCAAGGAAGATGGCCATTCTTCTATGTCATCATCATCATCCAATGATTTTGAGGGACTGAGCAAAGAAATACAAAATGAACGTGATTTCGGGGTGCTGTCCAAAGATTATTATGATGAAAAAATACATAATTGAACGATAATCATTTCTTTCCTCGGTACCCAAAATCATTGGATGATGATGACGATGACATGAATAATGGTCATCTTCCTTGTCATCATCATTCATCAGTTGATGACGAATTTATCACCATTTTCGTCATCATCAACCGCATTTGGCTTGGACGAATGAATTAATCATCAACAAATGCATAATGATGACAAGGAAGATGACCATTCTTCATGTCATCATCATCATCATCCAATAATTTTGGGGTATTTTCCAAAGATTATTATAATGAAAAAACACATGAATAATCATTTCTGGGATTGAAATTTCTTACCCATTCGACGAGACTCTCAGTGCCCAGTGGCCTGGAGGAATCAACAGGCTCTCTGCCGGTTAGAAGCTCCAAGATAACAACGCCAAAAGAGAAAACATCAGACTTGGCGCTTAGTTTCCCACTGGAGACGTATTCTGGAGCCAAATATCTGTCCAAATCGTTCAAATTCAACAGAAATTAATCAGTGAGACTTTGATATATTTAAATTCTCAACTTAGATCCACGTACCCAAATGTCCCCACCAGGCGAGTCGTCACATGAACAGAGGCGTCCTCGGATAACTTGGCCAGTCCAAAATCTGAAACCTGAGAACCTCAAAACCCATAGAATTTGACTTAGAATCATACCTTCAAATGAACCTGTAAGAGAAAAAAACCAAAATAACGAGAGATTTTTGCAATCACCCGTGCTTCAAAGTTCTCGTCGAGCAGAATATTTGATGATTTTATGTCCCGGTGAATGATTTGGGGATGACCTGAGATAAGTGAAAAAAACTTAAAAGATCACAGTTTTTACAAATAAAAGCAAAAAAAGTTAAAAGATTTTAAGTTTCTGCTACTTCCCCAACTCTTATTTTTCCACAAAAAAGAAGATGGTTTCCAAAATATCTTAATTTTTCCAAAATAGGAAGAAATTCTAATTATAACATTATTCGAAATACAAGTAAAAAATCTAGGAATTTTCCATCATTAGAGTTCTTCCCAAAATTTTCAATTTTTTGCGAAGAAAGAAGATGGCATCCAAAACGTTTTTATTTTTTTCCAAGAAAGAGGAGAAAATTCCATTTTCCACATAAAAGTTAAAAATCAAAAAACTTCCAAAAAGTCGAGTTCCTCCCAAAACTCTCATTTTTTAGCAAAAAGCCAGATGACTTCCAAATATTATATTTTTTTCCAAAAATAGAAAAAAATCTAAATATCATCATTTTGTCAATATACAAATTAGTAAAAAATCTTTAAAAATTCCAAGAACTCGAGTCCTCCAAAAACTCTACTTTTTTGGGGAAAAAAAGAGATGACTGCCAACAATTTTATTTTCCAAAATAGGTAAAAACTCTAAATATCACAAATTTCCAAATAAAAGTTCAAAATCTAATAAAATCCAACAATCGAGTTCTTCCCAAAAAATTATCATTTTTCCACAAAAATGATGAAGCCTTTCAAAGTATTTTATTTTTTCCCAAAAAACAATGATAGCCAGAACTCACAATCCTCATGCAAGTAAGCCACCCCACGAGCCGCCCCCAAAGCAATCTTCAGCCTCGTTGGCCAGTCCATGACAGGCTTCCCTTTAACTGAAAAATCAATCATGAACAATCCTGACCGTCCAAACTGAAAAATCACCATCATCACAAGGATCATCACATACCATGAAGATGATAGTGGAGAGTCTTGTTAGGCATGTAATCATAGACCAGCAATCCAACATCATCAGAGATGCAGCACCCAACAAGAGAGACCAGATGTCGGTGATGAATTTGGCTGATGATCTCAATCTCGCCATGGAATTCTCTCTCTACTCTTCCACTCTCTACTTTGAGTTGTTTAACAGCAACTGCGCGACCGTTTGGAAGCCAACCCTTGTAAACAGCCCCAAATCCGCCTTCCCCGAGGATGTTCTTTGAAGAGAATCCGTTTGTGGCCTGAGAAAGCTCAGGATAAGAAAACCATGGCGTGGGCTGCCACAGGCCGTCGGATGGGACCAAGCGATGGAACCCGAAGCCTTGGGATCTCTTCTTGGCCGTAGATGTTGGGCTTCCTGGGAGAGAGTTTAGATTGGATTGATCAGCTTGAAGAAGAAAAAAAATCTACAGAACTCGTGTTTTTTTTTGGCTGGAACGGAAAATAAAACTTAAATTTCTTTAGATCTTGAATGATCCGGCTTGAGATATGCAAAGAAGGAAACTTTGAAACAAAGAAGACCAAAAACAGATATGAGTTGCGAAGAAGGAAACTCTGAACTCTGGAAGAGCAATAACGGAGATGGGTTCCAAAGAAGGAAACTTTGAACCCAAGAAGAGTGCAAAATAATGATGGGTCTTCACGGATAGCAAAAATGAGAGATGGGTGGCAAAGAAGGAGACTTTGAACCCGAGAAGAGCAGAAACAAAGTCGAGTTGCAAAGGAAGCTCTGAACTGTAATAGAGCAATAACGGAGATGGGTCTTCTTGGATAGCAAAAATAAGAGATGGGTCGCAATGTAGGAAACTTTCTGAACCCAAGAAGAGCCAACGCAAAGATGATTTTCAAAGAAAGGAAACTGTGTGAACCAAAGAAGAGCAAAAACAAAGACGAATTGCAAAGAAGGAAACTTTTTGAACCCAGGAAGCCCAAAAACAAAGCCGAGTATCAAAGAAGGCAACTCTAACTCTGGAAAACCAATAACAGAGGTGGGTCTCATAGGATCGCAAAAATAAGAGATTGGGTCGTAGAGTAGGAAACTCTGTGAACCCATGAAGAGCAAAGACAAATTGCAAAGAATGAAACTTTGAATCCTAGATGAGCAAAAACAGACATGGGTCTTCTCGGATCGCAAAAATAAGAGATGGGTAGCAGAGAAAGAGGACGAAACTGAAAGAGCAAAGCTTCTTCATCACCTGACACGCCCGAAGAGTTAAACGGAGAAGGTCTCAAGTATCCCTCAGCAAACGCAGACTGCTTCCTCCACTTCCTCGCAGACCAAACAACAACGCCAACCACACCGAGCACGACGAGAGCGACGATAATGGCGATTCCAGCAGCCACTCCAGACTTCCCCGCGCCTCTTCCTATTGTCTGAACAGCCACCGGCAAACCAGAAGTAATAATCGGATTTCGAACGGGATTGGAGTCGATTGGAACGTCAGAAACGATCGGAAGCGCTGGAAAACTTCCATTTGGGGATACCGGCGTTGAACCCGGAGATGGGTTCGTGTTAATTGCCCGAGTTTCGTTCGACGGCGAGCTCCGAGACGGAGTAGACGGAGAAGAAGGGTCTAACGATGGCGGCGAAGGAGAAGAATCTCGCGGCGATGGCGGAGAAGAAGGGTCTAAAGATGGGGGAGAAGGTTGAAGAATTGGGTTTTTCACCGGCGGTGAAGAAGGGTGATTCCTCGGCGAAGTGGGAGAATAGATTGACGGCGATGGCGGAGAAGAAGAACTTCCCGGCAATGGTTGAAGAAATGGGTCTTTCTCAAACGGCGTAGGAGGAGAACTTGCCGGAGACGGCGGAGCAGATGGGTCTATCGCCGGTGGAGTAGGAGAAGAACTTGGCGGAGACAGCGGAGCAGATGGGTCTATCGCCGGCGGCGAAATAGAAGAACTTGGCGGAGATGGCGGAGGTAATGTGTATATTGGCGTAGGAGAAGGATTTGCCGGAGATGGCGGTAGAAATGGGGATTTTTTCGGCGGAGAAGGAGCAGGATTCGCCGGAGATGGCGGAAGAAATGGGTCTTTGAGCGGCGGAGAAGGAGAAGAATTTGCCGGAGATGGCGGTAGAAATGGGGATTTTTTCGGAGGAGATGGAGCAGGATTCGCCGGAGATGGCGGAAGAAATGGGTCTTTGAGCGGCGGAGAAGGAGAAGGATTTGCCGGAGATGGCGGTAAAAATGGGGATTTTTCCGGCGGAGAAGGAGCAGGATTTGCTGGAGATGGCGGAAGAAATGGGGATTTTGCCGGCGGAGAAGGAGCAGAATTTACCGGAGATGGCGGAAGAAATGGGTCTTTGAGCGGCGGAGAAGGAGAAGAATTTGGGGGCGACGGCGGAGGAAACGGGTCTTCCGCCGGTGGCGACGGAGGAGAATTCGTCGGGGTAATCGGCGGCGAAAGAATCGGACTTTCCGCCGGCGGAGAAGACGGCATCTCCGTCGCAGGCGGCGGCGAAGAAGGAATCTCCGTCGCAGGCGGCGGAGAAGAAGGAATCTCCGTTACAGGCGGCGGAGAAGAAGGAATCTCCGTCGCCGGCGGCGGAGTAGAGGGAATCTCCGTTACAGGCGGCGGCGAAGAAGGAATCTCCGTCACGGGCGGCGGAGAAGAAGGAATCTCCGTCACAGGCGGCGGAGAAGAAGGAATCTCCTGCAGCGGCGGTGAAGAAGGAACCTCCGTCGCAAGCGGCGGAGAAGAGGGAATCTCCGTCGCAGGCGGCGGAGAAGAAGGAATCTCCTGCAGCGGCGGTGAAGAAGGAACCTCCGTCGCAAGCGGCGGAGAAAAAGGAATCTCCTGCGTCGGCGGCGGTGAAGAAGGAGTCTCCGTCGCAGGCGGCGAAGAAGAAGGAATCTCCGTCGCAGGCGGCGGCGAAGGAGTCTCCGTCGCAGGCGGCGCAGATGAAGGAATCTCCGTCGCAGGCGGCGCAGATGAAGGAATCTCCGTCGCAGGCGGCGGCGAAGAAGGAATGTCCGTCACAGGCGGCGGAGAAGAAGGAATCTCCGTCACAGGCGGCGGAGAAGAAGGAATCTCCGGCGGCGACGGAGATGGGTTCTCCGGCGGCGACTGAGAAGAAGGAATCTCCGTCGCAGGCGGCGCAGAAGAAGGAATCTCCGGCGGCGATGGAGATGGGTTCTCCGGAGATGAACTTTCCGGCGGCGGCGGAGAAGAAGGAATCTCCGTCGCAGGCGGCGGAGTAGAGGGAATCTCCGTTACAAGGGGCGGAGAAGAAGGAATCAGAGGCGGCGAAGGAGAAGAAGGGCCCTCGGGAGTCACAGGAGAAGAAGAAGACAGATCGGACGGCGGAGAAGAAGGATCAGGAAGAGGAAGGTCCGCGGGGGGTGATGATTTCTCCAATGGCGGTGGCAGAATGGCAGGTGGAGGCGCGTCTGCAGAAGAAGACGACGAAGCCGGAGAAGGCGCAGACTTCGTATCATCATCATCAGAAGAAGAAGATGCTGATGATGAAGAAGAAGGGGGAGAAGAGGGAAAAGGAGAAGATGGGTCTTCGAAAGACGGCATTTTTGGAGGTGGGTCGAGGTCTGATCGGTCGTCGTCGAGGTTCATCGCTGGGAGTTGGTCGCCATGGAAGGCAGCTCCGTGAGCTCGGCCCGTGGGAGGGGGAGATGTGATCGGATAGCCTTTGTCGTGTCGTCTGAGCTCGAATCGTCTCCTCTTCTGTCGTTGCCATCCGTGACCACCTCGCCCTGCTATCCGGCGATGATCATGATCATGAGGATGATGATTATCGTCCCATGAAACTTCCTGTACAGGTTTCTCTCTCTCTCTCTCAGTCTCTCTCAGTCTCTCTCTGTGTCTCTGTATTTCTCTCTATCATGGTCATTTCCTCTCTCACTCTCTCTGTCTTTCTCTCTCTATCATGGACAGTTTCTCTCTCTCTCTCAGTCTTTCTCTCGATCATGGACTCTTTCTCTCTCACTCTCTCTGTCTTTCTCTCTCTATCATGGACAGTTTCTCTCTCACTCTCTCTCTCTCTCTCTCTATCATGATGGACAGTTTCTCTCTCACTCTCCCTGTATTTCTCCCTCTATCATGGACACTTTCTCTCTTACTCTCTATCGTGGTCACTTTCTCTCTCAATATCTCTATCTCTCTCTATCATGGACAGTTTCTCTCTCACTCTGTACTTCTCTCTCTATCATGGACGCTTTCTCTCTCCCTCTCTATTATGGTCACTTTCTCTCTCAATAGCTCTGTCTCTCTCTATCATGTTCATTTTTTCTGTCTCTCACTCTTTTGCTGATTCTGTCACTCTCTCTAGCTTAATCCGAGGCTCTCTCTCTCTCTCACTCTGTCATTTTCTCTCACTTAAGTCTCCATTCCACTTTCTCTCACTTGTTCTGTCTCACGGTCTCTCACTTAACTCCTCTTTTCATTCTCTCTCTCTCCCTGACTCTCTCTTGTGCCCTCTCCTTCCTCTCTTCTCTTATCTCTCTCTCTCACACATGCACACTCTTTCTTTCTCTCTCTCTTTCATACGCTATCTCTCTCCCTTTTCACCACAGACACACTCTATCTCCTCTCTCTCTCTTTCACTGGCACGCACTCTCTCTCCTCTCTCTCTCTCTTTCACTGGCACGTACTCTCTCTCCCCTTTCTACTTCACACACTCTCTCGTCTCTCTTTCACCCATACCCTCTCTCTCTCTCTTTCACACACTCTCTCTTTGACAGACACGTATCCCTCTCTCTCTCTCTCTCTTTCTCAGACTCTCTCTTTGACAGACACGTACTTCCTCTCTCTCTCACCCTTTGACGCACACTCTCTCTCTCTTTCATACACAGTCTCACTCTCTCTATCTCTTTCATACACACTCTCACTCTCTGTCATTCATACACACATTCACTCTCTCTATCTCTTTCATACGCACTCTCACTCTCTCTCTTTCATACACACTCTTACTCTCTCTATCTCTTTCATACACATTCACTCTCTCTATCTCTTTCATACACACTCTCTCTCTATCTCTTTCATACACACTCTCTCTCTATCTCTTTCACACACTCTCACTCTCTCTATCTCTTTCACACACACACACAATCTTTCTCCCTCTATCATATACTCTTATCTCTTTCACACACACACACTCTTTCTCCCTCTATCATATACTCTCTCTATCTCTTTCACACACACACACTCTTTATCCCTCTATCATATACTCTATCTCTTTCACACGCACTCTTTCTCCCTCTATCGTATACTCTCTCTATCTCTTTCACACACACACACACACACTCTTTCTCCCTCTATCATATACTCTCTCTATCTCTTTCACAAACACACTCTTTCTCCCTCTATCATATGCTCTCTCTATCTCTTTCACACACACCCTCACTCTCTCTCTTTCAAACACACACACTTTCTCTTTCAAACACATACTCTCTTTATCTCTTTCACACACACCCTCTCTCTCTCTCTCATAGACACTCTCTCTCTCTCTCTTTCAAACACACACTCTCTTTCAAATACTCTCAATCTCTCTTCACTCTCTCTCTCTCTTCAAACTCTCCTTCAAACACTCTCAATCTCTCTTCACACTCTCCTTCAAACACTCTCTCTCTCTCTTCACACTCTCCTTCAAACACTCTCTCTCTCTCTCTTGACACACTTTATCTCTCTCTTTCAAACAACGCACACTCTCTCTCTTCCCCTTTTCACCGCTTTCTCTCTCTCTCTCTATCTGTGGCACAGGTCAAAGTTTCTGATTTTCTCAGACACATGTCCCCTTGCCGTTGATTTCTGTCAGAAGTCAGAACTTTGCAGATCTATAGCAGGCCTCCACTATCGGGTGACTCGGGTCGGATCTGGTCCATTCGGGCCCATTCTCTTCCTCTACTCGACCCGATCGACCCTTATATACAACATGATTCACCTATCATTTTTAATGTGTCTATGTTACTGGTAATATTAATTTTCCTTAATTTCTAAAAAACTATAATACTTTTTGTTCCATTGATTTGAGTGATCGAGGAAGTTCATCCAAAGATATAATAATAGATGGATGAAAAATCTCAACCAAAAAAACACCGTATCCGTCTGAAATAAAATAATGCACATTCTGAGTATTTATTCCTAAATTCATTTCTTATTTTATAATGTCTTACCGGGTTTCCTTCATTCCCATAAGCTGTGTCCTTTCTCCTCTGAGTAACTTTTATTTTAGCTTTTATTTACAATACATTTATTTCATTCTGAAATTCTTCCGATTTCTTATTGTACGTTGACTGTCAGGCAAAATGATAGATGGGGTGTGTCAGCAGTGAAAAACATCATAAATGAGCATGGTGGTAAATAACCTTCTGTCAACATTCGATTTCCCCCTAGTGGTCAATATTTCATGTCTGCTCAGTAATAAATGAAGAAAAAATAAAGTTCATGAGCAAAGTTGTCTTCTCATATTTAATAGAGAGAGATACATGGACAGATATTCAGAGTGACAGCTAGAGAGAGAGATAAAGATGGACTCTTTTCCTTTAATTACTGTTCTATGCATTGTATACTTGTAGTAAAGATTAGTTTCTGAGATTCTGACCTTCTGGTCAAACTGATGGTAAAGGCGTGGAAATATCGGTGAAAAAGCTATACTGATGAAAATATTTGAAAAAAAAAAGCTCAAAACTTTAATAGCTGCGGTTTGAGCATTTAAAAAATTGAAACAATCAACTTATTCCAAACGCTATCTGAGCTTGTGATCTCCGGGTCAAACTGATGCTAAATGCGTGGAAAAATCAGTAAAAAGTCTAATGGGATGAAAATATTAAAAATAAATATCAAAAATTCAATTGCGGCTTGAATATTTTTTAAACTTAGTCAACTTATTCTAAGTCATGTTTAGATTACAATTTGTTCTTCCCAACTCGTTCATCATCCATCATCTATTCAATTTCCAAGCCTCGAACAGTTGCCGATGACAAAATTATCCTGCTGGTTAGAGGACAGATGATGAGAAGAACATGACATGATCTAATTGGTCATAGGTCATCCATCCTGATATATGTATATCAAATGTGTCCATCCAGTCTGTCTGATATCCAGTATTGAGTGGAATCAATACAGCTTCAGATACATGATATCAAATGTCAGACTTATATCAAATATCCATCTGGTACCAGATTTTGGGGACAGATTGTATAGGTAAGGGCATGAGGATGCAGAAACATTATATCTGATCTGATATCCATATTTTTTAAAAAAATCAAAACCCAGTCCCATTTGAAAAAATAAAAACTAAAAAAGAGTATACATACTTTCAAAGTATAGAGTAGTGAATAAGAATTATGTTCACTGCATCGAGCTATAAATGTTGTTGACCTAGCAGCATTAGACCTCTTATGTGTGCGACAACTCAGGCACAAGGAATCATTAACTATTTTAATTTCAACCTGTTAACTTAATTGAATAATAATAAAATCCATAAACAACTGTTAATTCTACTGGCATAGGGCCTACATATAATTTGTACTACTTGATTTTGCTTACATATGTTTCCTAGTAAAAAATATGTTAAGGAGATATATTTCAATGTACGTGTCAGATATAAAAAAAAATGATATCCAATTTTGTTATCCAACCCCTGAGATGAAGACAGATGTCAATATCAGGACGAAGAACAATATTATTGTGACCACTATCCAATGTCATCATCGAGTATCCAGATATCGGTAAAAACAGATATTGGATATCTTATTTCCGGTACCCAGTTCAGAATCTGTTTGGGTATCAGCCCAGAAGGGGCGACCAATACTCCCCACTATGTAGGCCCCAAAATCTCATAAACTCCTCACTCCCAATCCCAAAGATTTTTTTCACTCTCAGCCCTGCTAGTTGGCATTGACATTGACATTGTCAAATCAATCTGACTGAACCGAGACGCGATCGAGAACTGCCCAGACCGGATAGGGACCGAACCAAACTTCACATAAGGTGTAGGTCTTTGCTAAACACTGGAACCGAGACCTGCCTAGACACAGGACCAAGGTCGTACTAAACTTTAGGTATATTGCAGGGACACGGACGGGATGATTTTTTCGTCCTGGAGAGGTTGGACGAACATCGGGACGGAAATTCGTCCCGAGACCTCCGGAAGGGATGGTTTTCGTCTGGACAGGACGAAAAAATCGCCCCGTCCGTAGGTCTCAGACAAAAAAACCGTCCCATCGGCGTCCCTGCACTGATTCCAGATTTCGGAAGGGACAATCTTTATCCCGTCCATCGTCCACGTCCCTGACGATCCAGAACTGTAGGTGTAGGCCCTTGCTAAACACTGGGACTGAGACCTGCCCAGACACGGGACCAAGGTCGTACTAAACTTTAAGTAAGTTGTAGGTACAGCGCAGGGGTGCGGACGGGACCGTTTTTTCGTCCTAGGACGAAAAGTCGAACCCTCCACGAGGTTGGATGGAAACCCGTCCCGAGACCTCCGGACGGGGCGAAAGAATCGCCCCGTCCGTAGGTCTCGGACGAAAAGACCATCCCATCCGCGTCCCTGCACTGATTCCGGATGTTGGATGGGACGATCTTCGTCCCGTCGCGTCCATCGTCCACGTCCCGGACGATCCGGAACTATATGTGTAGGTCTTTGCTAAACACTGGGACCGAGACCTGCCCAAACACGGGATGAGGTAGGACTAAACTTTAGGTAAGGTGTAAGTCTTTGCTAAAAATTGAGATCATGACAATTTTTAACTGATTTTGGGAATGATTTTGATGAGAATGACAATTTTTTATCTTTAAAGTTGGGGAGCAAATCTAATTTAGTTATTGCACTGCAGGGCGACGAACATGGCCGCGATTGCTCGATTATCGCCTGCGACTCTCCCTTATCCTCGGATTTCCATCTCCTCGAGATTCCGCGTGCTGCGACGGCATCAGTCGGCGTCCGTCTCGTGCGCAGCTTCGTCCAAAACGGCGGGTTGCGGCTCGAATCTAGGTTTTTTTTTATTGATTTCCGGGGAATAACATGTTTCGAAGCTTTTTTATATCTGGGTTGTGCGCCATCTTGATTGAAATTGTTTTACTTTTCAGGGCTCGATGTTACATCTACTGGGTCGAAGGTTTTTATCAAGGGGATGGACTTCCCCGAGCTCGAAGTAAGCGTATAAGAACTTCCCGCAATCTGATTATCCATGTCGTTTCGTGATCTACAAAGTCTTTAGGAAAATGCGTTGGGAACTGGGTTCTCGTTGATAAATTTAACGTGGTGGTTGGTTCTTCTGATTCTTCCTGATTTTTATTTGTTTTTCCTTCACAGACGTGGGCTCAGTCCCATGGTTTTAGGCCTGGGCAGGCAATGATGCTTTGGAAACTTCTATATGGAAACAATGTCTGGGCTGATTCGATCGATGAATTGAACGGTTCGTAATCTCTCTCTCGAATGCCTAAGTTTCCATATTTTTTCTGTGAAATACAGTTTTCTGAAGCTCAATTACAGTTCTCTAGATTTTCGTAGATACAGTTTTATGAATCCTGAATTCTGTCACCGAACAAAATCAAAGCAGTGTGATCTCTGTTATTTTGTCTGATCTTTTGTAAATTATGTATTCTTATTTGATTTACAGTATACTCTGATTCGATTTAGAAGTTTTGTATTTATTTTTTAATTTTTTTATTATTTAACCATACTGCAGGTCTAAATAAGGACTTTAAAAGAATGATCAGTGACAATGTGATTTTTAGTTCCATATCCCTGAAAAGTATTTTCACCGCATCAGACGGAACTAGAAAGGTCCTTCTCAGTCATCCTATACATCACTCTCTAAAAGTGGCATTTTGAAGATTATTCATATTTTTAGTTGAAATTTTGACAGATGTAAACTTTAGAGATGTACAGATATTATTCTCATTGGAAGACGGATCAGTGATAGAGACGGTGGTGATTCCCTGCCCTAGGGGGAGGACAACTCTCTGCGTTTCAAGTCAAGTTGGGTGTGCTATGAACTGCCAGTTCTGCTACACTGGCAGGTTGAAATTCCTCCATCTTTACAAAACCCATCAGTACCCTTTATTTTTTAAGTACTCAATTCCTATATTTTTACAATCTTTGTTGAGTAAATATAAGTGACATAAATGGCTGCAGGATGGGATTGAAACGGAATTTGACCACTGCTGAGATTGTAGATCAAGCAGTTTTTGCCCGACGTTTGCTCTCGGATGAGTTTGGGTCGATCACGAACGTTGTATTCATGGTGAGCTCGTTAAATTCTTGTCCTCAGGGAAAAATATGGTTTTTCATCTGTTGAAATTAAGATAAAAATACATTTTTTTAATTTCAATCTAACTTTTTCTTTCAAAATAAAAAAAATTTAAACTGACTTATGTTGATTCTTTTTTTTATTATACTTTTTTGATTTCTTGGATCGATCATGCCCTGATTAATAGAAAGTGAGCGTGTACTTTAAAATAAGTATTTCTTTGTCCATCTCTGCGCAATTCAGTTCTTAGGTTACTGTCCCCTTTCTGTGCTTACCCAAAATTCGACTTAATAATTTCTGTATTATGTATTTTTTTCCATCTTTCTATTTACCAGGGCATGGGCGAGCCACTCCAAAACGTTGACAATGTGATCAAAGCCACCTCCATAATGACTGATGAGCAGGGTCTCCAATTCAGCCCTAGGAAGGTCACGGTCTCCACTAGTGGACTCGTCCCCCAGCTGAAACGATTCCTGCTTGAGTCAACTTGTTCAATTGCAGTCAGCCTCAACGCCACCACCGATGAGGTCATCTCTCTCTCTCTCTCTCCCCGCACATGTGTTCTCACGCATTTTTTTTTTATCCTGCTTATCTTTATTCTCTCTTTCTCAATCATCATCTATTTAAATTTATGGTCCCTCTTGTCTCTGGTCTACGGTGCCTATCTTTGCACTATCTTTTTATCCCTCTGTCTCAAACAGACTATATATCTTTTTTGTATTTCCTTCATTTATCACATGCATATGGTCCAACCTGCATACCCTCTCTTTCTTTTTATCCCTGACACACAGAAACCCTCTATAAACATCTATTGCATTTCCTATATTTCTCCAATTTCTATAGTCCAACCAGCATATCTCTCTCCCTCTCTACATCTCTCTTTTTTTTCTCTGACTGAAACATCATAAGTATCTATTGTATTTCCCACATTTCTCATATGCCTCCAGTCTAAACTACTTATGTTTGCTCTCTCTCTCTCTCTTGTCTCTCTCTGTAGATGTACATATAATTTTCCTACCATTTACCCATCTTTCTCTTTGTAGCAGGGTCCACTGCCTTCTGATACGCATTGACTTATGTGTGCATTTCAGGTCAGGAACTGGATCATGCCTATCAACAGGAAATACAATCTGGCTCTCCTCCTTGGTACCCTTCGGGAGGAACTCCGCCACCGGCACAAGTACAAAGTTCTCTTCGAGTATGTCATGTTGCAAGGAATCAATGACAGGTTATTTCCATCACTGCCTCTCTTACTATCACTAACTAGGGTTTGGCCCCTGTCAACCCTCTACCACCAATGTCATCGACCTCATTGACGTTGGCATTGTGGGGGTACTGCTGACAGTTGACGTTGACTTGGCTAGATTCTCAAAAAACTTGTCAAAATTAAGTTACATAGATCGTAAACCTTGTCAATCTCTATGTCAACTAGCATATTTAATAATGACAATGACGAAAAATTTTAGAACTTATGTATGTTGTACACCAATATCTGTGAAGTGTTGACCATCTGCAACTGACCTTCGATCTGTAGCTTGGAAGATGCAAAGAAACTGGCAGAGCTGGTGAGAGGAATACCGTGTAAGGTCAATCTGATCAAGTTTAATCCCCATCAGGGATCAGTATTCAAGGCCAGCACTGAGGAACAGATGATCAAGTTCCGCAATGTTCTAGCAGCTGAGGGGTGTGTGGTGCTCCTCAGATTCAGCAAAGGGGATGATCAGATGGCGGCTTGCGGACAACTGGGCAGGCCCAATGAGAGCTTTGCACCACTCCTCCGTGTTCCCCCACAGTTTGTGGCGGCAGTGGAGATGGAGCAGGTGATTTCATCCCCTTCTCTTCATTTGTAAATGATTATCCTTCGCATTGTCGTCGATTGCTATTATCCTTCATTTGGTGCGCAATCTCTTCTGCAATATTTGTCAAATCCAACTGGTCATCTTAGTCTGAAAGAAAATCACATGAAATATGACGGCCTACGGCCTTGATCACTTGTTTATGATGGATGTTGAGTGAGAGAGAAAGAGCATTATTCTGGACTCCATGCAAAATTGGAAATGGAAAGGGAGGGAGGGGATGAGAGATGCATGTCACAGCCCTTACCATCATGCATGGATTCATGATTCTTTTTGTGTTTCAAATAATTGACTTGTTCTCGGATTCGAAAAAAACTTTTTTTCTATTTGTTGTTTGCGATTGGGGTACTTTCTTACTTATATCTTCCACCCAGTTGGAATATCTATAGCATTGTCTCACCCAATAGAGAAATGATCCTTCTGTTTGGTGTTATATATGATGCCAAGTACTTGTCATACTATTGGCATCATATTGTTTTAGTTATTTCTTCATTCCATTATTTGAAGTCTGAGCAAAACAACTTTATGCCTTCATTAAAGTTTTGGGCTAGGCCAAGATGTTCTTCACTAAAAGAAATTATAATGTATTCATTAAAGTTGGGGAAAATGAATATAGCTTACAAATATAAATATTAAAAGTTTACATATTTAGAAACATCTGTCAGTTCAATCATCTTCTCGTACAGTGAAAATATCAATAGAAAATATCACATGAATAATGTATTCATTAAAAAACAATGGGATTTTAACACACTCACAATGATATGAAATGAGTCTAAAATTTTGAAGTCTATCACTTTTATTTGAAGTCTAAGAATAAGGTTAGTAAGTGATGAAATCATTGTCATTAATACGAAAAATTGCCGCAAGGGATAAGTGTCATTTGATATTGTAGGAATTATGATAATTCACATGATTTCACTAAACATTTATGTTGAAAATAGAAGGGTGGTTCATATTTTAAATGACAGTTAAGAGGAGGAAATATTTTGATATATATGTTTGTATATTAAAACATATATAAACATTAAAGTGAAATTATGGTCTTTATAGGTCACAACTTTATCATATCCAAGAACATCTACTTTACATATTTGACGTCTTGAGGAAAGGTTTGCATGCAAAAAGTTAATATTAAAGTAGGGCATCGTATCAAATCAGATTTCTAAAATTTTTTGGAACCCAAACAAATATGGTAACAATTTTCATCTGAAATGACAGAACAAGGTGAGATTATCTCAATTACCCCATAGGCTCCAAGAATATGAGAAGTGGGATACATGCAATTAAAGGGGAATACAATTGTAGTCACAAGTTTCTAAATGTCCTTAATGACAAGCAATTTTGGGTTTATAATGGCTAACACTACTTGTTATTTTTTACTATGACTCTCCCACATGAGCATGAACAGATTCAATAATTAATTGAACTCTGGTAACCTGATTAAATCATGAATAAGTTATGTCCTTTAATAATCTTGATAATTTCTTATATCTGCTGGATTATCCCGTCATATTTGCAAATGATATGCTCCAAATACAACTATTTTATTCATATCTTAATCATGTGTTTCCATCAAGTTTCATCCATCATCCAGTGATATTTGACTCTCACCAATACATGTCATATAATAATGAAAAAGAATCTTCCCTCCAATTCTTAAAAAGATCATCACATATAGTAATTCGGTGGAAGAAATGATTTATCTTCAAAATGTTGCTCTGAAAAATAAAAATAAAAAGGCTCTTTATCTTAATAAAAATAATAAGACGACCTAATATCTTAATGATATGAAAAAATCCTATAAAATGGCATAAAATTTTGAATATCCGCATAATCCATTTTTAATTTTAGAATAATGTGATCAATTATGCAAGAAACACATAAAATATCACCAAATTCATCCTTTTGTATTCATTTGACATTTTATCAGTTAGCTTCCAAATTGGTTATTCTTATTTAATTCTTAATAAAATGTCATTTATCATCTGAAAATTCAGTATCTTGATATCTATATATCTTCTCCACATTTATCATCTGAATGCAGCAACAAGTCCACAAATGTGATTGTGCGGTGAAGATGGGATTTTCCATCTTTTGGTAAAACAAGAGACTTACTGAAGGACCAAGACACAGTCCAATCCCTGGCCAGGAAAGTGGAAAAATTAGAGTAATTTTTTTGAGTTCGACAGTTAACCATACCGTTACTCATTTGAGAGTCTTGAGTAGATGAAGGATTATACTTTAGTTGTAACCAATGGTGGTAAAGGTTTTATAAGAAATTTAACACACTCCTTTGTATCTTATAGAACACGAGGTTGAGACGTTAGAGATCTCAATAAAGTTTATAATTAACCATTAAAAAAATCTCAATAAAGATTATATAGATGTATTGGTAGAAATTTATGGAGACATTTCAATAAAGATATCTCAATGTTTGTACTACTATCAATTAAGGTCGACAAATATGCCCCTGAAATACAGCAGACTCTTATTTTTTCAGAATATGTTATAAAGTTAGATAAGAAAAGGTATGTTGGCAATATGCATGCATCTCCATAAAAGTGTTATGTATAACCATAAAGATCACATCAAATCCTCTCACCCGCAGTATTAATGTAAAATGCAGTCGGGGGCCTAACATAAGGTACTTGCAACTTTCTCAGATTTCTCTATCTATTCTAGTTATACTATAAAAAGAGGAGCACAAGTGTGTGTGACATGTTCTTGTTTTATCTACATGCTGCACTCAATCTTCTTTTTAGAACCAAATTGTAATTTTTTTAAATTTTTTTGGAATAAGTTCAAAAGAGAGGGTTACAGTCGGCTCCCTACCTAGTGAGCATTTATTTCAAGTGATCGAAGACTAGGCCTTATGGACATTGGAAACATCATTTATCATCCGACTTGTAGTTGTTAAGTGATAACATGCATTTCTTGTGCCTTATATTATTATATTTACGTGTTTTTATGCTTTAAATTACTGATATTTTCATGTTATTAAGCTTAAAATGATTAAATATATTTTTCGACCAAATTTCTGAATTTCCTGTATTTTTTAGGATTTTTCTAACAATATATTCTAAAATAATATAACTTTTGAGGCAGAATATGATTTTTCTAGAATTGTTTGATATTAAATTTGGAAAGATATGATTTTTTTGAGTGAAAAAACATATTTATACATATTTTTTGGGCTTTTATTTTATTTAATATGAAATTTTAAGTATTTTGGTTTTTTATGGCATAGGGTAACGTGGCGTGCCGATGCGCCGCCACGTCAGATTTTTTCTTTGTTTTTTGTCCTTTTGACATGTACATGTGGTACGGAATGTGAAAAGTCATGGAATGCAAAAAACCACAGAATACGAAAAGCCATGGAATATGAAAAGCCACAGAATACAAAAAGCCACAGAATACCAAGTGCTTTGACTTCTTAACAAGCACAAAATCGATGACATTGATGAGGAGAGAGAAGAAATTAAAGGCTAGGATTGCTTCAACTTCCAACGGCCATAACTTTTGATCTTCCCCTCCTCTTTCTATCCATACCCTCTGATCTATAAATAGATCATTGTAAAAATCATCTTGAACTTGCTTCCTACTTTTGTGGGCTGATTGAAAGATAGTGAGTTTTGAGATCCATCAAGAGTGTTCTTGGTGTCTTGGGTGTGTGGGAAGAGACATAAGAGAAGAGGGGGAGCTTACCGATACTTGCAAATCGCCGTGATCTTGGCGGAACGTAAGGATCTAAGGTAAGTGTCTTCGCCTTACGTTGTTTCTCTCCCAACACAATCATCATCATAGCTATAGTTTTTTATCAACGTTTCATTTATCACTTCACTTACTTCTGTCCCCATTCTCTCATCTCTCCATCCTTACCATCGTACCACTCCATATCCAACCACTATCCTCGTTCATACCGTCGTTCATCATCATATCCATCACAATCACTTACTCTTTTCTTTAAGTTAAATTAGCTTATAATTACATATCTTTTATCGATATCACTAGCTCACGTCCTCAAATCTTGTTGTCGTCGATCCTCTTGTCCATCATCACTAGTATAAGAAAGTAATTCCTTAATCATCATTCCTTGTGGAGACGATCCGTACTCATTACTACGTATTTTTAAGTACGGTTAAATATATTTTATTGAATAATCTCAATCACCAATGACAAATTTTAGCCCTAAAATTGAGATTATCATTAAGCATTCCGCCAACGTTCATACTGAGCTACGATCAAACTCTCCATTAGATCCATAGTTGCCTTATAGCTTCTTTGTTCATAAACAAAACTGATCTGGAAATTACTTTCATTCCAGAGCATAACTTGTATCCATGCGCTTCATATTAGCCAGACGATCCCTGAACCCAGCAATATAGACATACCCTAAATTATCAGGTCAATCCCACAAGCCTCTTACTAATTCTCTTTTGATCACTATAGGGGAGAGCAATAGAAAATATATTACATTGGGTTCAGGGATATTCAGGCTCAAACTGATGACTGCCTAAGATCAAGGTGACACTCTACTGCTAATTTATATCACTTCCCGGTCCATAGTGAGAACTATAACTGACTAATCCTAAGACAAAGGTTAGATAAACTCAACGCCACTATGTCACTATTTCTAAACAACTTAACTTGTAGCCAGGCTTTATTTTTTCCCTATTAGGTATCATTAAATAATGGGAAAAATGGGAATAAATTGTCAACTACTCGCCATGTCACATTGTTTTGTAAAATCCTTGTGATTTTTTAATCTAAATTGAGAACTATTAATAAGAAGAACATATTTCCGCAGCATGTTTTGATACTAGTAAGAGAACAAACTGAATCGGTATTGTTAAAAAATGGAGGAAGCGGAACCAAATCAAGATAATACAGGTAAACCCATTTTTATTGTGCCTAAGATCTTACCATTTCTGAAGGAATTGTAATTACATCTCCTTTAATTTCCATTCAAGATTTCTATGTAACTCCACTCGCTAATTAGAAACCTAAAACAAAAATGAAATGGAATAAATCTTTTTCTTCTAAACATATACAAGATTTGGCGCTCCATAAAGGATAATGGTAACCCAACCATTAAATTAACTACTTCATTTATGAATTTACTAGTAATACAAATATGACTTATCTAGACATAATCTTTAAGTTGTTATCTTCTTGCATATCTGTGGGAAGACTGATTAGTTCAGATCGATATGAGAGTCAAAATCCATTGTGTTTATATAATCCATGTTGTATATTTTAAAAAGGTTGAGCTCATTAATTTTCCTCATGGTACAATGCTCTATAGAGACCCTTTTATCTTCACCCAAAGGGAAAAAATATAGGACTGGTACCAACTGTTCATCGTGGAATAAAGGACTCGCCGAGCAGAGGTTACTAACTAATACTAATGTAAGAGAAAAGAATTGTATTTTCTGTATATTTTTCTTGGTTTCATTGCTACCATCTCACGGGCCTTACATAATGGATTGGATCATACAGATATTCCTGAAACACAAAATATCTCCTTGAAAAGGTCATAGATGACTCATCGAAGTACGAAAGCCAGTATCTGTCAGAAAGGGAATTCTTATTTGAAGAGTGCATGGCCACACGAATTTGCTCACACCAATACATTCATTATTTTGGATCCAATTTTGGATTTTCGATGGAAGGTATTGAGAAATAATAGGAATGTAATCATACTGATTCATACATAACACAATAAAATGATTCTATTTATTCAAAAGCTGTACCTATAAAATTGGGACAGAAGAAGAATAAAAAATCGAACATTTCAATTTTTGCTTGATGAGAGGGTGAGATTCTACAATAACATAACTATGAGACTTAAAGAATGACGGAGGAAAAAAAAAGAGAGAAAGATATAAAATGAAATGAAATAAATAATAAAACAAAAAAATAAAATAAATTGCAATCACAAGTTAATAATTAGTACAATAAATATAATAATTAAATAAATAAGAATAAGTAGAATAACTCAGATTCTGAAGGAAAGGATTGAAGTTTGAAAGGATCTTTCTTAATCTCAAAAATTGGGGTGAGGGACAAAGGGATTGATCAAGAAAGATATATTATTCTTATTCTAATATTGTCATCTGATCTGCATAACTGCGGCAAATAATCTTCTCCTTCAATCATAATCAAAGTTGGAAAGTGTTCAATCCAAAAATGAAAATGTTAGTAAACTGGTGTTAGTTATTCTTTGAGATGGAGAGGAAGAACGGAGTAGATTCTCAAATGAGGAAAAACATCCAATAACTTTGAATGAGGAGGCGTATGATGTGAAAATTTCATGTACGGGTATGTACAGTGACAATAAGGGTGACTTATCTGTCAACTTTTCCATTATCAAGCCAAACAAACCAAACTCTACCTTACGTAAAGTTGACAGTATGATTATATCTGGATTTGAAATCACTTCTTAGATACCTGGTTTTGGCACTTATTTACAAGAACATTATGCAGTATTAGTAAAAGGAGGAAGGGTTATGGATTTACCCATGTGTAAGATATCACATTTTTTTAGGAACCCTAGATGATTTCGGATTAAATAATCTTCAAGAAGGGCAGTCTAGTGCACTATAGATTCTTATCCAAGACTTGTATCATTTGATGATGCTATGCAAATAGGTAAAAATATGTGAAGTGTATAGCTAACTAAATAACAAAAGCTTCTTATGGGGACTAAAGTAGCCCACCATGAGACAAAGGATCTTCTTTATAAATGATGAGAAGGATAATACTTATACATTAGATTTGTTGAGTGCTCCGGGGTTCCATGATTCCTAACTCTATGCTGTTGCGGAAATCCGCAAAGGGCTTACCACCTTCTTGATTGATTATTTTGAGTCTTTTGTGTTTTGTAATGAATATCGCATACCAATATATCTGGTAGTGGAGAATCATTCAGACTTGGTAAAAGTTGACGTGGTACCTGCAGTAGGACAACAGATTTTCCACGATGCCCACATACCTATTTATGATCTCTCCATTGCTAACGTTTGTTGATCAGGTCAAATGGA
The DNA here is from genome assembly GCF_029677425.1 of Wolffia australiana. Lineage (NCBI taxonomy): Eukaryota > Viridiplantae > Streptophyta > Magnoliopsida > Alismatales > Araceae > Wolffia > Wolffia australiana. The sequence goes on from NC_135845.1 coordinate 10,860,872, forward strand.
TTGGCCAAGTTCTTCTTCCACTAATGATACCTTGATGCTGAAGCCTTCAGAGTATCTTTTTGATAGGCTCCTCTATCTGTAAGGATCTGCTGAAAGATCCCATCTAGTTTATTTAGAACCTCCTTCTCTGGCCACCTTCCGAACCACGAGGGTACACAATGAAAACTTCCATACACTCTGAAGTATCATGTTCACTTTTCAGATTGCTAGTTGAATGTTCAATGGTATATTGCTCTGACCTCAGTTATGAAACAACTACATACCCCTTGATACTTGCTAGATATGCTTGATGATCCCACAACATGCACTAACATGGAGACTTCCGACTCCATTTATTCCAAGAATCTCCATCAATTCAACTACTTCCAATAAACTCTCTGTTATGCTCATCCCCTTTGTCAGTTGTTTAATTGGGATATTATGACCGATGTATCTAAACTTGGAATCTGTGACAGAGCATAGGCGGCAAGATGTTGTATAGATATGAGGCTTAAACTATAGACGCTTCTCCAGCTCTCACACGAATTGTATGAAAGTCATCTTTGGGCAGATGTCCAAAATTACTTTACCGGGAAATAATAAGATACTATGTAGTGTTATGGTTATTGATCATGTGAAGCCTACCCAAAGGTTCAGGCTACACTGTAGGAAGTGGGTGATATGTTTTGTATTTCTATGAAAATCTCTACGGCACCCACGATTTCCAATTGTGAGTTGTTAAAAAATTATTATTCAGTAATTGGTTATTAAATGGGGCCAACTTATGGACACACGCCTCTCTGACCTGATAACTAGTATCACCTCCCTATCTAGCTCTTCTGGCAGATCCCTTCATTTGAGAAAAATTAAAAGGTATATCGTGGCCAAATTTTTGAAAGAACATGAAAATGGATCAGTTTTCTTTGGGGACTATGGGCTTCTTCACAAGCTTATCTCTGCCCTATTTCCTGTCCATCTATGCTGGCCGTAGTGGGGCTCTCCATCGCTCCTCAATTTCCCTCAGTATTAACTTGAGCTGTATGCGGCAAAAATGCATCCCACATACAGTTTGAAGGCCAACCCTCTCCCCAGCAATAATGGCATGGCATAGTTCAATTAAGATGAATGAGATACCATTCACTCAATGACTCCCCCTGGGTTTTGAAATCCATATGGAAGAGTGTTGCTGTTTGAAAAGTATTGATCATTTACATGGACCCACTTTTATACAAATTCATTTACTGTTCTATATGCCCCAATTAGAACGGGAAGTTCCAGAACTGATGGTACCATGATGAAGCTGCCTTTTATTTTTTGCATCTAGTTATGATTTCTGGTGGCTTTAAAAGGAGGTTCATATAGTTTGTTACGTCAGCTCCTAGAGGATAAGTTTCATCGGAGGCAATAAAGTTCAGTGGAGTTAATATATGCTCAAAAGGAGTCAAAGTAGTGGCTGCGATGCAAAATCCATCATTGGCTTAATAGTTGTACAATTTTGGGCTTTATTCTAGCGGATTCCTTGGCTAGTGGCATCACTAATATTTTTTATGTGTATTCAAGCACATATCCTTGATTGAGGGTATCTAGATATTAAATGTTATGAATTAAAATAACTTCACACATGTCCTAGGAATGTTTTAGCATCTAATCCTTTCATGAGGGATTCTGAAAGAATTCATATGTTACCATAAACTCGCACCTTGCTTCACAACACTATTTATGTAATGCTTGGGTTGAAGCCTTAGTTTGACTTTCCTGTGGGTATCAATGAGATATTGGATTTATCATAACAATGTATTTTTAATTGACTCCACAACGTCATCCAGCAGATAAATCACCAAAAAATTTATGTCTTACTTTATTAACATTTTGTTTTTTGTTCCTAAAGCCACAATGTAGTTTCTTTGTGCTGCTCATATTATAAATTTTCATGTTCATAAAGTTGGATCTGAAGTCACACTACTCATGAAGTTGTACTTCTAAAAATGTGCCTCTGAGAGGTTCTGCAAGAACTTCATAATATCACCTCATGTTTTGTGAAGTAAACTCAAGACCCATGCAACCCATCCCTAGTTCAATTCTTGCTCAATCCATAAAAGGCACAAGTTTATGAGGGGGAGTGATTTATAAGCTAAAGGGACTTTAGGTGTGAGCTTAGAAGCAAAAGTGAGTTTACAAGCACTTAGTTTTTGAAGATGTATTTTGGTTTTTATTTGACCAGTCGTCTAATCGACTAAAACAAAATTTTCATAAAAAAAGTTGATCAATCAGTTTATTTCTTCTCCTGCAGTCTGTATCTGAAAGGCAGAGAACCTTCCCTTTTCTAGAACTATTTTTGTGATCAAATAAAAATAGATATATCAATTGTATCAGGTCATTTAATAGAATGAGATAAGTCATTTTTTATGGTATAGGTATTTGTGATCCAAAGAAGATGCCATAGGTACTTGCGATCGATCGGCGCCCAGTTTAACAAAAGACTTTCTACCTGCATCCATGGTAACTACATAATCTGGTTTCTGGTTCAACCCAAAATTTATCTTCTTGCTAGTGAACAGATTTTTTTACTTGAACAATTGGTCAGAAAACAGTAGGTCATCCGATGAGTATCATTAAATTAACATTTGCTCTTTTGTCTCACCTTTAAATAAAGTATATTTCTCCAAAAAGAGGAATTACCTTTTTTACCAATGGAAGACCCTATAAAATGAAAAGTGTTTCACAAAAAAATCAGTTTCTTTTCTGAATCAATAATATAAATTTCATTTTCTTCCACATATTCCCCTATTAACTATAGTGATATGTGATCTTAAAGTGTTTTTGGATGTTCCAAAAGTTTGATGACTTTTATGAAAAGTTTCAAGGATAGGGATTTTTATAAAATTTTCTAAGGGATAGAGACTTTCGTGAAACTTTATTGAAGTGTTTAAATAATGGGGGGAACACGCTTTTAACACCTATGGATTCATTCTTGACTCCATCCCTTTCTTCTCTTCCTGTTTTTTAGTGTTGCTTCCAAAAAATACAAGATGATGAAGAAATCAGAATTTTGGTGGTAATATTTCAAGCAAGGAAGAGGATATCCAGTGCTATAAAGATAGCAAGGATTCGTTCTGTAGGTTGAGCACTTAAATGGTTTGCATATTCCCATTGTAAAAAATAAGAAATCATAGATTTGATCTGTAAAGGTGATGTGATCTATGTTGTCACTTTTAGTAGATGTGATCGATCCAGTATTCTGCTATGGAATCAAGTTCAAATTGACACCACCTAAGCCATAAACCTCCTAACTAATTTCATGCGCTAAGAAAAAATTGTGTAATGCGTGATCAATGGTTGAAGTAGATTACTGATAGTTAAATAGTTAAAAAAAACATACCACTGATTGTTAAAAAAACATACCATTTCGTTAGAAATTTGATCTCTTTATATGGTCTTTTAATCAAATAATCATAAATTCATGTTATTTAAGCTTAAATAATATATTATGTTTTAAGAATGATATAGTGAATTTTTTTTTTCTAGTGTTTTGCAGAATTCTTCACACAAAATTCATAAAAATATTATTATAGATCAGAACATATGTATTCATTGAATTATTTAAACAATTTTATGTTTAAATGAATAAAATTTGAATTGACTCCACCAAATGGAGTGACCGTTCATCGTTCAAATTGAGACCAATGATTGGTGTCAGCCTATAATTAAACATGGCCAATTATCACGACATGTTATACATTTTCATTATTAATTTTTTACCTAAGAGATTGCATGTCAAATTAAAAAAAGAATGCATTTTTACAATAGATGCCTTCTAAATCAATGACATATGGAAAATGGAGAAAATTTGAGGTGTGCTTAGTGATGGAGAGATATGTGGTCGGCATGCCAATCACACAGATCTCCTTCCATGTTTATTTATAGAACATATTCATTATAGTGCTTTTGTGATGCTTTAAAATGAAATCCATGAATACATGATCAGAATTGGTGAATTATGATATGATCGTAATACGACGATCACTAGTCTTTAAGCATTTGTTTTAAATATTCTTATTCTAAGGATACTCGAGAAGGACATAAAAGTATCTTGATAGAATAACACTATCTAGCCTCAAAGTATCTTGATAGAATAACACAAGTCTCTCATCATGGGATTCTAAACAATCTTAGTTCAGGTGCTTCAATGAGTTCACAAAGATGATTGAGTGGTCAAGATGGGATCGTCTACCCTCGGTATAAGATGAGACAGCTCAAAGAAGATGATGTGATGAAGTCCTTGGCCAAGGCTGTGAAATATCAAAAAATAGTTCTCTAATGATTTCTGAATGCATCAGTACTAACTCGAATGATAGATTAGGGTTTGACCATTTACCATACTAGATAACATCAAATTAGATAAATAAAATTATGCTTTTATACTTATTTTTACCACATTTTTTTACATTTGCACCAGCATTATTCCTCATTTAAGGATAAAACGAGAAATCACGATATATTCTTATTAGCATTATTTTTATATATTGGTTTTTGAGACTAACCCCACTTGACTCCATAAAGTCAAGTGGATTTCTCACATCTTCTTAGAGTTTTATTTGAAAAACAGGACATAGGCAAATACATTGGTGAATTTGAGATAAAAATGGGAGGAAAGTAGAAACCTAAGCCATCTAATACATAATAAGAAGAGGCCCAATGCAAAAGAAGTCTACTCTAGGAGGCCATTCAAACCTCCTTAAGGACCATTCAAACTTCTTTGAAGACACCATTCAAGCTTACTCTAGAATTGCGGAACGAACCCAAAATTTGAATTGAAAGGCCCAAAAATTTGAATGCAATCGGGGAAGAAGGGAACGTGGATCTAGGCGAGAAATGAAGTAATCCTAACCCCCAAACCCTTGGAGTTAAATCCAATTGATGGGAGAGTTAGGGCGCTTCTATTTAATCTCTTCTTGCCTCTGTTTGTATATCATCTTGGATTTATGCTCCCAACATGTTGTTGGAGGCCTAGTATATCAGATTTCTTTGATCTATTCTTTTTATACAAGATTGTGGGAGAGAGAGTTCGAGGGTGATCAAGATTGTTAGAGAAACAACACCACTTGGCCCTCGGGGGAAGTGACAACCAGGTTTGTGTGATCTCATGAATGTTTTATTTGAATTTTCTAGGTAAATATTTCAGAGGATAGCCTAGACTTCAAGCTTTCCGATGCATCAAACAGAACTAAAAGTTTCATCTTGATAAGCCCGAAATGAGGGGTGAATTATCTAATTTCAGTCCCTTATCGTTGTCAATTTTATATTATGCAATAAATTTTGTAAAAAACCCAAAACTTAATATGCATGATGATGAGTATAGGGGCCGTCCAAGGGAGGCTAGTAGGGTAATTCAGTTATTGATCCAATTGAATGATATGGCCCTAATTAGGGTTAATTTATTCTTCAATGAATATTAAATTACCCTAATTTTATGAAGAATTTAGAAAGGAGGGTAGAGAAGATGGGAAGAATAGAAGAATCAAGGATTCTCTAAATTGACTTCTTTGATCCAATGAAAAGGATCAAAGGAGTCAAATAGAGGGGCTAACAAGAAAATTTAGTGTTAATTTATTTTTGGGAGATCTGGGTATCCAAACTAACTCACTACTTTCTCAAAAACAGAATATATTCTTGCCTAAAAATTAAACTCTTCTTTTTGTTAACTTTTTTGTTCTTAATGTAGAACTGGAACTGTTAGCTCTATTTAATTATCACTCGTATTAGTAATAGTAAGGGCTTGTACATGCCGCTCAAGCCAACCGATTTGGAATTTCAAACTAAGACCGCGAAGAACAATCAAGAATTTCACTAAAAAGTATCCCCAAATACACTAGAATTCAAATACAATGAAGTAAAAATACCAAATACAGTTGATCCGGGATGGTTCTTCTCTCTGTCTTGAAGTTGTGAAAGAGCTCCCTCTAGAATGACCCCTCATCTTGAATTTCTATTCCTATATTTAGGTTATATAATAAAATTTACTATTTTACCCCCAATACTTAATTAATGTTTATCCATCGATATATGATTGATCTGATTGATCCAACCATATAAATAGAAAGATGAGGTCAAGATGAGAAAGCCCATAAAATTTGGGCTCAATCTGACTTCAGGATAAAGAGTAATTAATAAACAAATATTTATTTACTTAAATTTTATTTACTAAATTGTCGTGTCAATTTATGATTGGCCTGCGCCATTGGTACGCAGTTGGGTGATAGATCCAATTTTAGGGGTTTTATATCATTGCTTTGATTCAGACTTAACAAACAATATTTATGAAATTTTTTCACTTAAATACTCTTAATTAATATTAGGAAGTAAGGGGTAGATCAACAGAGAGGCATAAATTTAATTTCAGAATTTTTCTCAAGCTTGGAATGAAGGAAATGAGAAATATAATTTCTGAGATGTTTATGAACTTTTAGTCAATTTACATAATTTCTTAAGATCTAAATTGACGCAGAAATAAAAAGAAAAACACTAAAAATATTTTAGACTAATTTTATTAATTTTAATTAATAATAGAAATAGAACTTAATTGACAACGAAAACTAATATAAATATTAAAAACAAGAGTTAAATATATTTTTAGAATTTTTGCAGATGTTAAAATCATTAAAAATTGATTATATTAATTTTAGGGATATTTTCAAAATTTTAAATGCAGAGAATAATTTTCCTATTTTTTATATTTTTTATGATTTTAAAATACAGAAAATAAGGAAAATATCTTTTTGGGCGATCGCCGGCAGTGGCGGCAGTGGTGGTGGGGGGGCGGTGTGGCGGCGGAGTGGCGGCGGGCCTTCGGGTCAGTTCAGTTGGGGTCGGCACGCCCGGTGTGGCCCGTGAAGGGTGTCCTATTGGGTCAGCCCAATTAAGGCACCCTATTGGGTCAGCCCAATTGGGTTAAGCCAAATTGGGTCAGCCCAATTAAGGCAGGACTTGTCAGATTAGTGGCTAAGTCCTCTAGAATGATATTTTTTTGCCTAAAATGATAGAATTCAAATGCGATTTTTTTTAGATTTGAAATAAAGAATGGATGATGTTTTATATAGATATAAGAATGGATTTTAGAGACAGAAAGAAACGGGTTTAGAGAGAGAAAATGACTGAAATGAAGAGACAGAGACAAAAAATCAAGAGAGGGTGTAGAAGAAGTTTGAGATGGAATTTGAAGGAGCAAATGAAGGAGATTTTTTATGAAATTTTGAGGGAATTTACTGGAGATATGGATGAAGATCTAGAGAGATAATGAAATGATTTTAGAGAGATAAAGTAGGGAAACAAGTGTTTAGAGTGAGAAAATGATGGATTTTAAGGGTAAATGGATGGATGATGATGTGAAAATGGAAATCTAGGTTCTTAAAACCTCAATTCAAGTCTGGTGAGCCCTCAATGCTTCCTCTCAAGTATGGATCCTTATAATTTTCCAGGATCAGGCATTTTTCAATGTAAACAAGAGACGAGATCGAATGAAAACTTCAACAAACTTACATTAAGCAGATTGAACAACTTGGATTATGAAATATGCCTTCTCTTGCTGGCCAGCCACTTGCTAGATCACGTCCAGAACGAGAGGAAATGAGGAAGAAAATTCTATTTGTAGATTGGAGGAATTACTAAAAATACCCCTTCGGGTATTTTCTATTTTCTTGTCTTGCCATTTTTGCCTCTTTTTCTCCATGGGTTGAGAGTTTCCCCTTGTAATCTTCAACTTCTTTCTTTGGAAGGCTTTTTGAGAGCCTAATGGGTAGGTCAGGTAGTGTCCCATCTTCCTGTGATTTCTCATTTGAAGGCCAAAAACACCATTTTTCATCTTTCAAGCCAACTTTTGAGAATCACTAAACGCTCGAAATTCTCCAACTCTTGAAGAATTGTATCTTCTCATTCCTGTGAATTTGTGCACATGTGAAAATATAGAATATTCATCAGTACTAAAACTTCTTGACTTCAAAGAAGTCAAGGTGTTTAGTAAAAAAATAACCATAATGTGCAAAATTAGAATTTATAGCTTATGCATAAATCTTTTGTTAATTCAAATAATAACATGATAAATTATGAATTAATAATACCATAATTATTTAAAATGTATCTAAATATCCATGCATTTATCATGTTAATTAAATATTTCATTTATTTGACTAAATTTTGAATTAGTAAATTGTCGTGATGATTTCTGATTGGTTGGCCCCATTTGTACATCAGTTGCACGGATTCTCTCTCGACGTGCCACGTAACCCCTTCTTGGAATAAGAAAAAAATACATTTAAAATTTTAATTACATGTGTGTTTTTACCAACGAATCCTACTCAAGCATTGCCACGGCACCTCCCTTACCATGTGGCACAGAAATCTCGCTTTCTTGGCATTTTTGCAAAAATTCCTTGCTTTTATTCGCGCGTGCAAACCGATGCCACCCCCAGAATAATTGTCAATATGGCCCTCCGCTTTCTCTCTCTCCACTATATTTTCCTGAAAATTTTAAAACAAGCCATAAAAATCCATATTAATTCAATAAGACTTTAAAAATATTGTTTATTGGATATTTCCACATGCAACACTTACCAAGAGCTGTTTTAAGGGTATATTTGCAACCAGATTATAAAAGTTGTTCTTTTGACTTTATAAATTGCATAAAATTCCTATTTTTTAATAATTATACCCTTTTCTATTTCAAAATTCATTTATTTCTCAAATAAATTGCCAGAAAAATTAATAAATCTTAAAAAATATAGAAAATTCATAAATTCATCTTCAATTTAATTAAGATTAAATTTTGTTTTTAAACTTTCCATTTCCATTTAATAGAGTTATTCCAAGCTTAAATAAATTCCATCAAATTCATAATTAACAAAAAACTAGTGTAAAATCAGAACTTGGAATAGTAACTAACATGTAAATATATGATAATTCTATTTTAAACTCTTTAAATGGATAAAAATGTGCTAATTACTTGAATTAAACAATAAATTTAAGGTGTTATGAGTGAAAACTGGGTTTGTGTTATCTCATGAATGTTTTATTTGAATTTGCTAGGAAAATATTTCAAAGGATAACCTAGACTTCAAGATTTCCAATGCATCAAACAACACCAAAAATTTCCTCATGTAGCAAATGTTACATCAGTTTTCATCCACTACTCATTTTTGTTACAATTTCGCAGCGGGATGTGCGGCCTAAGGTTCTATTTGTCCTTAAGGTTAATTGTCCTAAAAAATGCCAAAAATTAAAAAAATTATAATAAAAAATTAGAATTTACTAGAAAAAATATAAATATTTATTTCATTTATTTGAAATATTTTTTTACTATTTTTCCATCATTTATTCAATTTTCTCTTTACAAAATCCAAAAAAATAATCAATCACCTAAACCAATTATTTTAAACTATATTTTACTTATAATTTACAATCCCATTACCTACTCCTTGTGGATCTGATCCCTATGAAAATTGTTGATTATGAATTTTTATGAATTTCAAAACATAGAGAATAATCAAGATTTAGGTTTTGGGTAAAAGAGAAATAAAAATATAGTTTAGTTTTTCAAAATGCATAAGTTTCAATTTTGTGTGCCTAGTTTATCATAGATAAAATAAAAATGTTATTATGGTTAGAGTTGCAGGAATATTTTAGAAAAAAGAAAGAAATAGGCAGGAAATAAAGAAAATTAAAATAATAATAATAATAATAAGAAAGGTAGTTGGTTGTGAGTGGTGAAAAAAAGAATGAAATAGAGAAAAGTAGCGGGATTTTTTAAGTAGCGGGAAAACAGAAAAAGCTTGGTGATCTTGTGCTCCTGGGAGAAAAAGTTTGGTGATCTTCAGCTCCTGGGAAAAAGCTTGGCGATCTTGAGCTCCTGGGAAAAACAACTCAGATTTCAGGGAAACGTGGAAGACTTGTGCGGCGACTCAGATCATTCTTTTGATCTTTGACGTTGATCAAAATTGTCAACCCTGAAGATCCTGGGTGAAGGTTCTAAACGGCATTGGCATCATTGGTAAGAGTAACAGATTCTACGACCTCAGCATTCCTGGTAAGAACAGAACATTAAATTCATTGACATTTTGAGTTTCTTTGGCGAAATTGAATGTTTGAAATTCGGAAAATAACAATTAGGCTTGCATTCTGAACGAATTTTCATTACTACTGAAATCGAGATTAATCTTCTTTCTCATTTGCAGAATAAAAAATTTTGAAGGAATTTTCATTCCTGCTGAAATCAATATTAGTTTCTCTTTTCATCTGCAAAATTTAAACTCTGAACAATTTCTAATTACCTGCTGAAATCAATATTAGTTTCTCTTTTCATCTACAGAATTTAAACTCTGAACAATTTCGAATTACCTGCTGAAATCAATATTAGTTTCTCTTTTCATCTGCAGAATTTAAACTCTGAACAATTTAGAATTACCTGCTGAAATCAATATTAGTTTCTCTTTTCATCTGCAGAATTTAAACTCTGAACAATTTAGAATTACCTGCTGAAATCAATATTAGTTTCTCTTTTCATCTGCAGAATTTAAACTCTGAACAATTTCAAATTACCTGTTGAAATCATTGATTAAGATAGAAACAGATCAATATTAGTTTCTCTTTACATCTGCAGAATTTAAACTCTGAACAACCTAGAATTTCCTGCTGAAATTGTTGATTAAGATAGAAAGAGATCAAGATTAATCTCTCTTTCCATTTGCTGATTTTAACACTCTGAACGAATTAGAATTACCTGCTGAAACCATTATTTGAAAGGAAAAGAGAATTGGATTTCTATTTTTTTTACTGTTGAATTTCAAATCTGAAAAAGGGATCAGATTTTCAATTCTCTTCTTTTCAGAGTCCTGATATCTTAAGAAAGTAGTATTATCACAGTATCAATCTTATTCTTTAAGTTTTTTTTAAATAATAAGGACTTGAAAAATATTCATATATATATATATAATAATTACATTGGAATATTTTTGCTCTTGAGCTAACCTTTCAGGTAAATCAAATACAAGTTTTTCAATATTTTCACGAGGTCTTTCAACACTTGTGAGAATAGAGACAATATTTTGAGTAAAGGAGTTTTTGGAAGCTGAGAAGGACTCGAGTGGTCCATTGGAAGTAGAAGTGAAAGCAAGGATACCGTCAAAAAGGCTGAGGGGGCTCAAGGTCATTCTTGTTTTTTCAGTTTCTAGATAGGAGGTATCTGTGTATCCCTATTACCAGGCTGTTTTAGCTTGGGGGGCTATAAACTTGGTTAGGGACATATTAAAACTCCGGCTGGATACCCCGGGACAGGATTAAGGGATTAGCCCTAACCTGTATAAAAATTCTGGGTGTCCACTTATTCTCTCTTTATAATTAGGTAATAGGTAGAGATATCAGGAAAATAATAATACAAGAAGAGAAAAAAAAAGAGAGAAAGGGAGTGGTCTAATTCACCCCCCCTCTTAGACCATTCGTAGGATATTAATCCAACACCCTACTTACCCTATTCTAAGTAAGAAATCTTTTATAAATATTGTTGTATAAGTCAAAGCCTTAAAGCAACTTATTTAACATAAGTTCTGCTCTATGAATTAAGTCCAATTCAAATGGATGAGGGACTATACGAGCCGCATCGCATAGCCGCGCCGCGCTTGCTGGCTGCCTCGCCCGTTCCTGCTGCGTTGACCTTGAAGTCACCGCGCTTTCAGCCGCACCGCCGTGAGCCCAGAGCGCCGCCGCACCTGGGATCCACCGCCGCCGGCGGTGGGCCAACCGCCCATTGGGCGGGGCGTCGATCAGGCCCACCAGGCCAAGCCCAGCTTGGACCACGCTCCCAGCGCCGCAACCCGTGCCTGAGCGCCACGGCTGCCCTAGTCGCCAGCCCGCACTCTGAGCGCCGCTATTTGGGCGCCCTCCATCGTCCCTAATGCTGCCACATCAGCCCTAACCCCCCGATGGGCCAGTCCCGTTGGACCGCCGGCCCAGATGGCCTTCCGGGCCTGCCCATCTAGGACCGCGGTCTAATTCACCCCGCGGTCCTAGATTAGCCGCGGTCTAAGAGGGGGGGTGAATTAGCCGCGGTCCTAGATGGGCAGGCCCAGAAGGCCATCTGGGCCGGCGGTCCAACGGGACTGGCCCATTTGGGGTTTAGGGCTGATGTGGCAGCATTAGGGGACGCATGGAGGGGCGTCCAAATAAAGCGGCGCCTCAGAGTGCGGGCTGGGGCGGCTAGGGCAGCCGTGGCGCCTCAGGCACGGGTTGCGGCGCCTCGGGGAGCGTGGTCCAAGCTGGGCTTGGCCTGGTGGGCCTGATCGACCGGCCCCGGCCCAATGGGCGGGTTGGCCCACCGGGCCGGCGGTGGATCCCAGGGTGCACGGCGGCGCTTCCTGGGCTCACGGCGGTGCGGCTCGGGGTGCGGCGGTGACTTCCAAGGTCAACGCGGCAGCAGGGAACGGGGCGAGGCAGCGCAGCTGGGGGCGCGGCGGTGGGGCTATGCGATGCGGCTCGGGGCACGGTAGCACGGCTCGTGCGCGGCGGTGGCTTCAAGGCTCGCAGCCGTGGGCGCGCGCGCGGCTGCGAGGCGCGGCGGGGTAGCGCTTGCGGCAGCTGCGGCAGCACGCACAGTGTGGCGGCAGCGGGCGCGGTGGGGTGTCGTGGCGCGGCGATGCGGCGTAGCGCGGCGGGCAGCGTGCATGGCAGCTGCCGTGTGCGCGCGCAGGCAGAGACCAGGCGAGAGCGCGCACGAGCAACCGGTGAGGAGCGGGCCGACGGCGGCGATGCCGGCGGCGGTAGCGGCGGCGCCGCCCTCTTCAAACTCTCTCTCCGACTCTCTCTTGTTCCAAAAATTTGTATCTCAAAAATATAGACTTCGTTTTCCTCTTAACCTAGGGGTCCTATATATAGGCCCCATGAGGAACAAAGGGAAACCCTGACTAGAAATGAAAAATTAACCTAAACCTAGGGAAAAAATAATAATAGTTTAGGGGCCATGAACGAAATTCACCTAGAAGATAATAGTTTAGGGGCCTTCCCCTTCTCCCTTCTCTCCACATCTCCACTCCATTTCCACTGCATTGGGACAGCGTAACAACGATGATGGAGGTTGAATGGAGCTCATCAAAGTTAAGGAGGACATTTGACATGTCGAGGATCATGTGGATATGCCTAGAGGATGCACACATGAGTATCTTTGCAGGACTCACTTGAGGATCAAAGGAACATGAACGTGATTCATGCCAAGCTTTTTCATTTCATGATTTTGTTGGTGTCGTTACGATTTTGTTTAATTCTTCCATTGTGAATCGTTATGAGTTATTCATCCAGATCCAGGCCTCTAGGGTACTGATAAGCTCAATTTTAGGGGTAGTTTTACTGATTATTTATCAGTTAGATGTGTGAGGAATGGGCTTATGCAACACAATTTATAACCTCACAGCCTTAGGGCGAGTAAGGGTCGATCCACAGGGAGCAAGGAAACAGTAATGATTCTCTCCTTTTTATCAGTTTATCTCAGAAAATGTATGGTTCGGATTTTTTTCAATTAAAGAAAGTTTATCTTAAGTGAAGTTCAGTTAGTTTCCTCAGGAGCAATGCACAGACAACTCCTTCAGCAGAATAATAAATCCTTCCCTAAGATTAGTTCTGGTGAACCAATCTTTACTGTTGTTTATCTTACCGAAAGGCTCACGCCTATGGAAGAGACAAAACAATAAACACCTTGCGCGCGAGTGCGCAAGGGTGTTCTGCGCGAGGAGTAAACTGCGCGCGGGCTGAGCCTACGCGCGGCTGTTGCTGCGCGCAGGCGTGGCCTACGCGCGGTGAAGGTTGCACGCAGGTGTGGCCTGTGTGCTGCTTATGCTGCACACAGGGTGGCCTGTGTGCTTCTTATGCTGCACACAGGGTGGCCTGTGTGCAACAGACTACTCGCGGCTGGCTGCGCGCGGGGGCGCTGCGCGTGGCCTTGGCTGCACGCAGCGGCCTGCGTGCGGCCCTGATTCTCTGTGCGCGGGCTCCCTGCACGCGGCGGCTGCCTGCGCGCGGCTGTCTGCGTGCAGGTTGTTCCTACGCACGAGTTCCTTGGCCGTGCGGGTTTCCCTGTGCGTGGGAATCCTGCATGTTGGCCTGAGCACGGCCTTGGCTGTGTTCTTCCTGGCTGAGCGAGTATCACTGGAGAATTGAGCGAGGTAGAAGAGGATGGGTAGGAAAACGAGTTGAACAAACACAACTGGAAATCAAACAAAGAAACAGAGAAATCTAGTCTGGATTTGACTGAGAAACAACTGGAGGATTCTCAATCCCAGATTAAATTGTCTAGAAGGGAGAAGAAGATTACACTGAAACTGAAACGTTCACTCCACCTTGTGTCACGCCCTTCCGGCAAGATGACGATCGTCGTGCTCTAGGTATCCTTCAGCTTGCTTCTCTCCCAGCTCCAATGCTCATCAGCCTTGGAGGGTCTGCAGAAATCCTTCCTCTCCAAGCCCTAGCTTCCTTGAGAGAAATTCTGGACAACCCAAAGTGAACTCTCAAGAGAGTATTTATAGGTTTCTCTTAACACATGCCCAGGGGCATTTTTGGAATTTTCTTTTTCTTTGAGATTTCGCCAGCTCCTTTTGATCCTTGACGTCCTCCTTGGTTGTCTTAACCTGTTTCTGAACTTACTAACCAAAAAATGTCAAATATAATACACTTGATTCTTTGAATCAAGTGGGGTTAGTAATTTTATGAAATAATGCATATGCATGACAACTCACATGAATTAACTAGATATTCTTGATGCTTTAATGCTTAAAAGTCTAAATATTTGATGACTTATTGAGAGTCATCAGGTACCCAACATGTAATTCATTGAGATGTGTTTTCCTTTTTATCCTTTTCATGAATAAGTGGAAAAATTTTATTTCTGTCCCTTTACACTTAAATCGAGAAAACATGTCAGTGGTGAGGATTGAGGAGGAAAGTATAAATAATGGCCCAAATCACTCCAAATTTAAAACATGATATCTAAAAAATCTAGAAAGAGTTTCAGGGTCTCAGATATATAAATATTCACTCCATACTCGTAAAAAGTCACTATTATATTTTATTACTAATTACACTTAGAAGAATCATTTGCTCTTTAAAAATCTCATTTGGATCTATTCTTGATTTTCAAGAGCAAAAGATCTGAGCACCTATCTGATTGAGACTCCTAAGGATAAAGCACCATGCACTTGAGGACGAGGTTAGTATGATCTCAAATTTTTATAGACTCACATCTTCATCTTTTTCTTAGGTTATCATTATCAAAGATACCCTGGTTTTTAAAATTGTGCATGCCACTATCAACTCTGTGGCTCTCCAACTCATATCCTGATGCATATTATGTAGCCATCTAACCAATCACACATGTCATGTTTAAATTCATTGAAATTAAAATTTATTCATCATCATTCTTGTGTACTTTTTGTAATAAAGTCCTTGAATAAATGCAATGGCTCACTTAATTATGATGATATCATAATACAATGATCACTTCCCTCTGAAAATGTACTCCAAAGATTTTTAGTCGAAGGATGCTTGATTCAAACATGAAACAATCCAATGAATACCACTATTATGTGGAAGATTTACCAGACCCTAAGTATATGGTAACCAATGATGGTAAAAGTTTCATAAAAGAGTTTAATCACTATTATGCTTCTTTTAGAGCACATGGTGTAGCTACTATATGCCAAAACCTTAACCCATCAATTGGGTTAAATCAGTCATTCATTCTTTAATCTATATTTTCATATAGTAAATTAATAACACAAAGAAATAAATTTATTGGGTCATTAAAGTTATTAGCTAGAGTGATACATAGGCCTAGATGGTCACACATAATTATCTATGGATATTAGTCAATATAATTAAGTTATGAGGGATTTTATGAAAAAAAATTATGATAAATATAAATAAGGGAGGCACCAAAGTGAGACTATGAATAGAGGGGATCTTAAAGGGCCTCTTCAAGGTAGCAAAGTGAGTGTGGAAACAATTCCACACATCCATGGAGTAAGATTTTGTATTTTCAATAAAATTGTGATCATTTTCAATACGTATAACTCAATAGTGGCATCAGATCCAGGTAAGAAAGTTATGATCATTTTTTTAATTTTGTGCCAATGCTGTCCAGCAAAAGCACCAGACATTGTGATTGGCGCTCGCACTAGATGCAAGCCCCTTTTGGGGCATTGTACAGTCTATGGTGACCCTCCACTTAGGGATCCATGAATGGACGGTCCATGCACACTGGATGATTGCTAGCTGGACCAATAAATGAGACAAACCTAATCTGGTATGAATTGCGCTAGGCCATGTCGAGCACTATGTGGCCATAAAATTTGGTCTTATCTGATCCAATATCGCGAGGCCTTACCCAAATTGGGTCGACCAAGTCAGTCAGGTGAACTAGTTTTACAGGGTAAGTCGGGAAAAACCAAATCAAAAAAGTTTTATCAGTTTGATTCGATGTGATCAAGGCTGTTAGATTGTTAATTTTTAAAAACTTATCATATGATTTCAAGAAAGGAAAGGCTGCCCCTACTTGGCATTATATATTATTTAATATGTATAGATGGATATATCTTATTTAAATACTTCCTCTCTTGCTTATTAAATTAAATTATTTAGAACTAAATTACTTAATGGTGAAAGAAATAATAAAAAGTTTTAAAAAATATCCATTGGATAAATTAAATAAAAAATTAGGCTAATATAATTATAGATGTACATTTTATGAATTTAATGAATAAATTATTTTTACTTAAATTGTTTTCAGTTTGAAATAAAGATGACATTCATGTCTAAAACTAATAAAAAACTTTAAACCATTTAAAATTATTTTAGTTAAATTTTTTTCAGTTTTCATAAAAGTCTAGACATCATTTTATATTGTTTAAATAATTTTTTATTGAATTTTTGACATGAATGTTGTCTTTATTTCTCATAAATTTAAATTATCTAAAATTTACATCATATAATATTTTTCAAATTTATTTTTAGTTGTGGTATGATTGTGTGGTATGATGGCAAGTGTGAAAAATAAAAATCTAGATGGATCCAACGTAGGTGCCCAAGGTTTGGTTGATCAATGATATTCAATTTATAATTTAATCAAAATTTTATTTACATTGATTTTACTACATGTATCAGTTTTAAATGATCAAATCATGCATAGTAAAATGCTACCAGTTCAACTATCAAACCATAATGGGTGATCCTAGATAGTAATGATGCATTGAGAAAGCATAAGATAACTCTGCTCTGATATTGCGTTACCTTGGCCAAGGATTTATCATGTCACTTTTCTTAAGCTATCCCACATAACGAGGGCGCACGATCACATCTTAACCGTACAATCAACTTCGTGAACTTATTCTACATCTGAGCTGAGATGGTTTGCAATCCTGTTATTAGGAAATCATAGATAATAGTTAAAACAAAAATGTCCATATATGAGATCTGTATTTTATTTCAGGTTTTAGGACCACTTACACAATTGTGATATAAATCAACTTGATATATATTTAGACATAATACCCTTCAGGTATCATTTAGATAAATTTGAAAAACATTTCCCCAAAGAGCAGTCACCATGTGTACTCAATATCTCCCCCTAGTGGCTACAAAATTGACCATACTCATCATATGAGTGGGACTAGATATTGGAATTTTATATGGATTCATATCTGTCCGTCTCAAGTATTTTTGAAAGAGGAATATTTAGGAAACATGCTTAAAAAATAATGACTTATGTATTTGATCTCATAATAATTCACTTAGTCATTGCATCTTTTCATGGGCTTCACTAAGCATCGCATGTGCAATTGACTTTCCAGCCACATATACTATCATTACAATTCATATTTGATATTTTTTGAATAAAAATAGTATCATGTCTAGAGGTTTTGGATAACTCTTAATAATTTTAAGAGACACTTTTAATCTTAGTTTTTTAATAAAATTTGGCAGAATTCTAATTACTCAAACTCAAACTATTTTTAGACTTTACTACCCAATTCTAATTTTGTTTTAATTTTTGTTCACAAAGTTCATTACCTTGAGACAATTTGATATTAATATTATTTTGTTACATGAAAATTGAATATACTGATTATTTATTTTATTTTAATGTCATCCACACCAATCAGTGGTATTTGTGTGGTTTGGATGACTTTTTTAGCATTTAAACCTCCGCTTGCCCACCCTATGAATGGATTAACTGGGTTGAAACTATGTAAACAAAGTATAGTTTTGTTGTTACGTTTCTTCAAAGGGTAGAAGAACAACCCTATTCACTCAAAGCTAGGCGATTCTCTCTCCTATTTTTGTGAAATTTCCCTTGTGAATTGGATTCTAGAGTTGACATAGTAGGTGGGAGTTGCAATTTGTTTCCCCCTTCAATGTCTCTCACTGGGCTCCTGCCTTTTTTGAAGGGCTGGTGTCACAGACACAAGGAAATGGTCGCCTCGGTCAAGGGGTAACATGGATATCACTGTCACCACCACAACCAACCAATCTTGGTGCCTACACTTGCCAAAAGCATAACCTTCAGCCAAGGCTCATGGAAGGACAACATAACACAATATGGGACAGATAGAATGGTATTTTTTTTAGTCATCCCCCCGTAAAGCATGCGGTTTTTTTCCCTTTCCATCCGAGAGGCTGGATGAAACATATGAGAGAACAGACTGATGAGGGTTCTAAGACTTTAGTTTAAATCACTGACTAGAGATGGCCTGATCATGAGCAGTTTCATAGTCATTGAGCATTGCAGTTTGAATCTGGAACCACCCTTTTGATATCGGGAGGGATGCTGTACAATATATTGGAAATGGGAAATCCGATATCCGTATTTACAGATATCCAGATATTGAATGACAATACCAGAAAATTGTTACTACAGTACCAATATATGATACCATTATCTATCCTAATATCGGCATCCATCATTGTCTCAGGGGTTGGATGAGGATATTGGGCATTGGCGTCTAAAATTGAAATATAATTCATATTTTTATTATATATGTTTATTAGTTAATATTCAATAAACTTAAACAGGTTGAAATCATAGGAGGTATATCAAAATCCAATTGTGATAATTATTTGCTCGACCTACCTTGAATCATTGATTTTTGCAGACTCTAAGTCCAGTTTGACTATATAACACAATATATCAAGGGATTCCTAGATCGGTTTCTCTTACATTGAATTAGCATTTGGAACAGTTTACATTATTTTCTTCTTTTCCATGTGAGACTAAGTGTCCAATATAAATTTGATGTACTATGTCTCTATGCTTCTAACTGTTTATTTATAGTATTTGTATCTTAATACAACGACAAACTCGTGAATATGGAGTTACTTCACTACTAGTATGGTACAGAAGAATATGGTTGTGTGATATTCTAAGAATATTATTTTGTGTCGCTAGTTAGGATTTTGATAATGGAAAACTGGGTAAAAGAGAATTGTTCATAAAGAATGGACTAGCAATTAACACAAATCTAAATAAATAGCATTTGTAAGTTTCTTCTCATGTCTCCTGTATTTTTCAATTTATCAGTGATATTACATGCAAAGTGATAGTTATCAATAACACCTTATTCTTCCTTTCTCTGGTGATTAACTCCAATATTGAGGTAGAATCATCAACCAGAAGTAACATTTTTTTTTTCTAAAATCGATTCATGAAACATGAAATCAAACATCCAGAACCTTGTCAGAACATGAAATCGGAAATCTTGAAATTATTGCACCAGTCATGAAAATCTGACCAGTCATGCTCGCACAAATTCAAAATATTGGAAATAAGAAAGAAGAGGAATGAAAAGAAACCCATCTACAAACTCAATCACACGAAAACATACATTTCTCTTTTCCTATCTGACTAGGGGTTTTTGACCTTGATTTTCAGTTTCCTGGAGATATGGCCAGCAAGGGGGTGAGAATTACCCTTGGAACCATCTCCCTGCTCCATCTCCACCCAGTTAACAACTTTGAGCAACACAGACTGAGGGCACCAACACCCACTCTCTCTCATCATCATCATACTCTTCTTCTTATTCTCCAAGCCTGCCTCCAGAAATTCCATGAACCAGTTCTCAGCCTCCTTCTGTGCCTGCTTGGTCAGTCTTATCGTCTTCTCCAGTGTTGTCACCTTCTCCTTGGCCACTCTCTTCCTCCCCTGCCGGACCTCGCCAATGTTCTGAGATATCTCCATTAAAATGGTAGGTGATGAAGAAGCTTCTCTTCCTTCTTCTTCTTCTTCTTCGTCTTCTTCCTCTGTCGTCTTGTTTCTTTCGCCGGTGGTGGCGATGATCGTCTCCATGTGAGCAGTCGACTGTTTAATCTCTTGGTGGATGCTGAGGAACTGCTCCATGGCCTCTGCCGGCGCTTCTGGCCGGGCTGAGCTGCTAAGTTCAGAGAAAGTCCTGCCGAAGAAGAAGAGGCAAGAGCTCATAATCCTGATGATGTTGATGATGATAATGGATAAGTAGAAGATTATGTTGTGATCATCATCATCATGAGGAAAAAGAGAAAGAAGAAGTAGAAGAAGAACAAGAAGAATATGCTTATCGTCATCAAGAAGAAGAAGAAGAAGAAGAAGACGCTGATGACAATGATAATGATGGAGAGGAAGAATATAATAAAGAAGAAGATGAAGATGAAGATGATGATGATGATGATGACGATGATGATGATGGAGAAGAAGAAGAAGATGATGATGATGATGGAGAAGAAGAATATAATGAAGAAGAAGAAGATGATGATGATGACGATGATGGAGAAGAAGAATATAATGAAGAAGAAGATGATGATGATGATGGAGAAGAAGAATATAATGAAGAAGAAGATGATGGTGACGATGATGGAGAAGAAGAATATAATGAAGAAGAAGATGATGGTGACGATGATGGAGAAGAAGAATATAATGAAGAAGAAGAAGAAGATGATTATGATGATGATGGAGAAGAAGAATATAATGAAGAAGAAGAAGAAGATGACTATGATGATGATGGAGAAGAAGAATATAATGAAGAAGAAGATGATGATGATGATGACGACGATGATGATGGAGAAGAAGAATATAATGAATGACAACGATGATGGAGAAGAAGGAGATGTAATACAAGGATGACAACGATGATGAGGGTTATGTTGTAATGATCATCACCATCACTGAGAAGGAGAAGAAGAATATACTTATCTTCGTCAAGAAGGAGATGTACACAAGGATAACGACGACGATGCGAATATGTTGTAATCATCATCATCATGAAGAAGAAGATGGAGATGACGGAGAAGTAGAAGAAGAATAAGATGATGATGATGACAACAACAACGATGATGACGATCATGACGATCATGATGATGAAAAAGTAGAATATATAGGGGAAGAAGAAGAAGAAGATGATGATGATGATGATGAGGGAGGAGAAAGATTTGGGATTCTAAGACGGCACTTGAGGAAGCGAACGAGGGTATCAGTGGCGGAGGCGTCCCTCAGAGCCTGGAGCGCCATTCTCTGGGCGTGGTCTCTCTGCAGCTCCGCTTCCTGCGCTCGATTCCCTCCGTTTCTCAGTCAGACAAAGTCAAAAAAGCACGAAGGAAGCACCCATGGCGAAAATATCTCACCTTGGCGATAATTCCAAGCTTTCCAGATCGAAAAATGACCTGGGTATTATCCTCGCTGTATACTGGATCGCTGAATCGCGTCGGCGCCCGAGAAGACGAAGTGGACATCTTCTTCCTTTGAACCTTCGCCACGGGTGAGGCGCATCTTCTCACTAGATCAAGCTTGATGGGCGTTGCCGCCTGGTTCTGCTCCTTCTTCCTGCTCTGAAGCTTACCCATGGCGGAAGAACAGTTCCTGACGAGAGACTCTCTGTCTCCTATGGAACCTTCAATGCCCAGCTTAAGGGGTCTCGCTGACGTGGGCATCTCCTCCCCGTTGGATTCCACGGGATCGAGCTTGATGGATCTCGCCGGAGAAGAAAAAAGGGTCATCTTCTTGCTCTGAAGCTTACCCATGGCAGAGGACGGACACTTCTTCGAGAGAGAATCTCTCTCTTCTCTAAAGGGTCTTTCCGGAGAAGAAAAAACAGGCATTTTCTTGCTCTGAAGCTTACCCAGAGCGGAAAAAGAACACTTCTTAGAGAGAGAACAGCTATCTCCTTCAACGGGTTTTGCCGGAGAAGAAAAAACAGGCATCTTCTTGCTTTGAAGCTTACCCATGGCGGAAAAAGAACACTTCTTCGAGAGAGAATCGTTCTCTTCTCTATATGGTCGTTCCGGAGAAGAAAAAACGGGCATCCTCTTGCTCTGAAGCTTACCCAGAGCGGAGAAAGAACACTTCTTCGAGAGAGAACCGCTATCATCTCTGAAGGGTCTTTCCGGAGAAGAAAAAACGGGCATTTTCTTGCTCTGAAGCTTACCCATGGCGGAAAAAGAAGACTTCTTCGAGAGAGACCCGCTGTCTTCTTCAACGGGTTTCGCCGGAGAAGGGCGGTGGAGGAGAGGATGACGGCCGGGAAGGGGGGTGGCGCCGCGGATGACGGGGACGGGGGACGCGGGGTCGAGGGCGGAGACGCGGAGGAACTGGCCGAGCTGGACGTGGTTGCAGAGGACGAGGTCGTTCTGGGCGAAGGGGAGGGCGGCGTAGGCGGAGTGAGAGCCGTCGGAGAGCTTGAGATAGAAGCCGTGCTTCGGCCACAGCGACTTCTCGTCCAACTCTGCCGGCACGATGTCCGTCACTTGCAGCGTTGCGCTCTTCCCCGCTTCCCCCGTCCTCCTCTCCAGCAGCCTCTGCAGAGATCCCCCCTCCGGCGCTGCCATCTCTCTCTCTCTCTCTCTCTCTCTCTCTCTCTCTCTCTCTCTCTCTCTCTCTCTCTCTCTCTCTCTCTCTCTCTCTCTCTCTCTCTCTCTCTCTCTCTCTCTCTCTCTCGCTCTCTCTCTCTCTCTCTAAGTATGAGGAAGAATAGGAAGACGGCGACGACGACGAAGAAGAAGAAGAAGAAGAAACTTGATGATTCTCTCTATCCTGGATGTCAAAGGAGGAGGAGGAAGAAGAAGAAGAAGAAACTTGATGATTCTCTCTCTCCTGGATGTCAAAGGAGGAGGAGGAAGAAGAAGAAGAAGAAGAAGGAGAAGGAGAAGGAGAAGAAGAAGAAACTTGATGATTCTCTCTCTTTTTATGTTTTTCTCTCCTTGATCTCAAAGGAAGAAGATGAAGAAGAAGAAGAAACTTGATGGTTCTCTCCGATTCTCTCTGCTCGAGCTCAGAGGAAGAATAGGAGAAGAAAGTAAATAAATGATTCTCTATCCTCGAGCACAGAGGAAGAAGAAATCGGTTGGTTCTCTCTCTTCTCTCTCACTTGGCTTCCTTCAATCGCTTGGGTGTGGACGTCTGGATGGCTTCTGGGGGTTTTGATGATTTTGAAAGGAGACGACCGTTGGAGTGCGTAATGACCGTGGTATCCCTTGCTTGTATTACTTTTTCTATTTTATATAAACGTTGGCCTGGCCCCCGTTGAAGTCGGTGGAAGTTCTGAAAGGGAAATGGGTAGAGCCCATTTGGCATTTTCTAGAGAGAGAACAGAGAGAAGAGACAGAGAAAGAAGAGAGACAAGAGGGAGAGAGAGAGAGAGAAAAGAGAGAGATAAAGAAAAGAGAGAGAGATAGCCCATTAGGCATTTTCCAGAGATAGAAAAAGAAGAGACAGAGAAAGAAGAGAGAGAGAGCCCTTTAGGCATTTTCTAGAGAAAGCGCAGAGAGAAGAGAGAGAAGAGATAGAAAAGGAAAAAAAAATTAGATGACATCAGAGCCCATACCTGTGAGAGAAATGGAAGGCCGAATGTAGATAGTGGAGAGAAGATGGAGATAGAAAAGAAGAGCGATCGATTAGTGTGCAGTCGTCACCGGCCTGGGGCCGCGGGACGCGGCCCCAGGGGCCGCCGTCCTGGCGCACATCCAGGAGCGCGCGGCCCCTGGGGCCGGCGGCCCCCCGGCGACTCCGTCTCGCGTCCTGCCCTGTGGACGGGACGCGGTGACGCGGCCCTTTATAATATAGAAGCCCTAGAAGGGAGTTTCCGACGACTCTGCAGAACTCACGGTCCCCCCTTCAGACCACAGTCCACAGGCTACCGTCCAGAGTCCAGACTGGGTTCCCCCCTGCAGACAGCGGAGTGCACTACCCAGCTCTTAGTTGATGAGGTAAAAATCAAGTTTCATTATCTTCTTCTTCTTCTTCTTCTTCTTCTTCTTCTTCTTCTTCCCTCTTCCTCTTCTTTTTCCCTCTTCCTCTTCTTCTTCCCTCTTCCTCTTCTTCTTCCCTCTCCCTCTTCCCTCTTCCTCTTCTTCTTCCCTCTCCCTCTTCCTCTTCCTTTTCCTCTTCCTCTTCTTCCCTCTTCTTCTTCTCTTCTTCTTCCCTCTCCCTCTTCCTCTTCCTTTTCCTCTTCTTCCCTCTTCTTCTTCTCCCTCCCCCCCTCTTCCTCTTCTCCTTCCCTCTTCCTCTTCTTCTTCCCTCTTCCCCCTTCCTCTTCTTCTTCCCCCTCCCTCTTCCTCTTCCTCTTCCTCTTCCTCTTCTTCCCTCTTCTTCTTCTCTCTCCCTCTTCCTCTTCTTCCCTCTTCTTCTTCTCTCTACTTCCCTCTTCCTCTTCTTCTTCCCTCTTCCCTCTTCCTCTTCTTCTTCCCTCTCCCTCTTCCTCTTGTTCCCTCTTCTTCTTCTCTCTTCTTCCCTCTTCCTCTTCTTCTTCCCTCTCCCTCTTCCTCTTCCTCTTCCTCTTCTTCCCTCTTCTTCTTCTCTCTTCTTCCCTCTTCCTCTTCTTATTCCCTCTTCCGATCTAAATCTTCCGATCAAATTCCTCATAAGAGTCTTTTGATTGCAATATTCTTTTTGTAATTTTGA
This sequence comes from Wolffia australiana, assembly GCF_029677425.1. Lineage (NCBI taxonomy): Eukaryota > Viridiplantae > Streptophyta > Magnoliopsida > Alismatales > Araceae > Wolffia > Wolffia australiana. The sequence continues at coordinate 10,885,794 of NC_135845.1, forward strand.
ATGTTTTGTCGTATTTGTAATTTTGAATGTAAAGTAGCGAGTCAAATTATTGTGGGATTGAATGTCAACCTCGCAAGTTGGAAAAAAGGTTGACAAATCTAATATTGAAATCAGTCACTGCATGGATTCCGTCGAAGAGATGCATGAGAATTTATTAGTCGATGATGACAGTGGGGAGGCAACATCATCGACTGAATGTAGCCCTCGTCCTGAGTCACCGGTAGATGAATCATCAGCCAAAAAATTAGGTGGGCAGAAGTCAAAGATTCTGCAGTATTTTACTCATTTGGAGGGAAAAAAATACAAGTGCAACTTGTGTGCTTCGGTGAATCCAGTAAGAGAAGTTATATTAACAATGAACAAGGATAACAGCACGAATGTCTTTTGGCGCCATTGTAATCGCCTCCACAAGCAGATACACAATGATTTGAAAGGGATACGAGAAAAACAACTTTCTATGCTGTCATATGCCGGCAAGTCATCATCGACAAAACAATATTACACAGGTTTTTCATTGGACATTTTAAAAACACTAATTGCACGTCATGTTGCGGCGACCGATCATTCATTTAGAAGTGTGGAGCACCCTACATTCAGAGAAATAATACAACACGTCTACCAAGGAGACCTTGTTCTTCCAGGAGCAAAGGGTGTGCAGAAAGAAACTGTCAAAAAAATTTCAACCATGAAAGAGAAGTTGAAGCAGCGTTTCGATGATGTGCGGCGTGTTTCCTTGACTGTCGATGCTTGGACATCTCCCAATCGTATCCCGGTTCTTGGTGTTACTGTGCATTGGATAAATGCCGAGTGGTGTTTCTGTGACGGCGTGCTTGCTGTTTGAGAGCTTGTGGGCCCACACACGGGAGAGGCGATGAGTGAAGTGTTATATACAGTGCTTGATGAATGGAACTTGTTGGGTAAGGTATCATCCATAACCACCGAAAATGCATCAAACAACGGAACCATGATGGTTCATTTAGCGAGGAAGTTAGAGGGTACAAACATTGGTTTTTCACCTCAAAGACAAGTTCCGTGTGCTGCCCATATTTTGAACCTAGCAGTCCAAGCAGGTTTGAAGGCACTTAATATCACTTTTCCAGATTTGTCTTCGTTGGAAATACTGCATGGTCAAACATCGTCTACCGTGGGAAACGTAGTTGTTCGTGTTCGAGCATTGATATCAGCACTTCATGGGTCCACCAGACGATACGCCCAATATGTTGATCTATGCAAGAGGCACGGTGCGCCAGATGCGAATAAGATAACACTTGACTGTGCGACCCGTTGGAATTCTACATTTGCAATGCTTAAGAGCGCTTATGCAAAGAGGACCATCTTGGATGACGCTGCTTGCTGCTTGGTATCAACTTCAAAGAAGAATTACTCTTTGTATGCACAAGATTGGACAATAGTGAAAGATTTATGTGATATATTAGAGCCGTTACGAGATGCAACACAAATGCTCAGCGCTTCAAAACGAATTTCAGCATCGGACGTCTATACCACTATGGACTCGTTGTTGGAACACATGTATGAAGTGATGGAAAAACTCGATCATGCTCAGTACTTTAATGTCAGCACTTTCCTACCATCAACAGAATTGTTGGCCATCTCGAATGCATGCACTGCAATCCAAGGAAAGCTTGTTGAATATGTGGAAACTTTGAGGGGCAATATGATTTTGGCCGCGGCTACGTTGCTTGATCCTCGAGTGAAGCAAAGTGATCTCAGGCAAGAAGTCTACGCAGAGGTGAGAACATTCATCTTAGGGCTTCTTAAAGAAGAAATAGTGGAGGCGACAATGAATGGGGGACAACAAAATGATGAGGAGCAGAATGTGGGTCATAAAGATCCCCCTTTCTTGGCGAAATATAAACAACGTTTGCTTGAATTGGACAAGTTCTTAGCAGAGCCACTTTGCAATGATGATGCATTAATTTGGTGGAATAATGCATGAGCATTTTTGTTCCCAAATTTGTGCAAAGTGGCTCAGGATGTGTTGTCAATCTCGGCCACAAGTGCTCCGGCCGAACGCTTGTTCTCCAGTGGCCGAGATATTGTAACAAGTAAAAGATCACGTATGGAGGACTTAAGTCTTGAGGTTTTGATGGCCACGAGGAGTTGGATTAATGCGGAGTACAAGATCCCTCTCCCCCTTCCACACGAAGAAAGTGGCGGGCATGGCTACGTTGACGGAGAATGGTGACTAATGTACGTACTTCTCTTAAACTCTTCATTTTTTCATACACTAAATAATCATTCTTCTTTCAACAATTTTTAGGACAACAAGAGAGAAAACAAAGTCTTGAAGCGCATGCCGGATGACGTGTTTGCTCCCGTCAACAGTTCTCCATTTGGTAGTTAATTGTCTTGTTTTTCTTTTATAGAACTATTGCAGTTATTACACCAAAGACATACATGTGCAATGGATTCGTTTCTTTCTCCATTTGAGAATATAAGCAGGCAAGGCACTTTGCTGGAATGTGTTATTTTCGTGTTTGAACTTTGAATGTGGTCTTTTCTGGAATTTAGGTAGTGGAAGAGGAAGAGGAAGAATAAGAAGAGGAGAAGAAGAGAAATTTGGAAGAGGAAGAGGGGGAAGAAGAAGAGGAAGAAGAAGAATGTGTTATTTTCGTGTTTGAACTTTGAATGTGGTCTTTTCTGGAATTTAGGTAGTGGAAGAGGAAGAGGAAGAGGAAGAATCAGAAGAGGAGAAGAGAAATTTGGAAGAGGAAGAGGAAGAGGAAGAATCAGAAGAGGAGAAGAGAAATTTGGAAGAGGAAGAGGGGGAAGAAGAAGAAAAGGGAGGAGAAGAAGAGGAAGAAGGAGAAGAGGAAGAAGAGGAGGGGAAGAGAATTATCTATTTTCTCAAGTAAAAATTCAAAAAAAGTATAAATGAATGAGAAATTGAGAACTCTGGGCCCCAGAGTCTGGGGTGCGGTCGACTGACCAGGGAAGCGGCCCCGGGGCCAGAACGGCGTCCTGTCCAACGTCCCCCCTTCACCGCCGGGGCCGGGGCCGTGTCATCCGGGGCTGTGAGCCCCCGGGGCCGGGGCCGGGACAGCGTCCCGTCACGCATCCCAGCCCTCCGCGGGGCCGGGGCCGCGTCCCGTCCGGACGGCCGCACACTGCGATCGATAGAGGTAGATTTGGGGATTGAGCTGGAGATGGGTATGGATTCAATGGATCGAGAAACCTCTTGAAAGAAAGATATCAGTAGAGATAGAAATGGTTGGAGATAGAGAGCTGTCAGCAGGAAAATTGAGGTCAACGTACAAATAAAAAATAAATACAGAGAGATACATATACAAATACACAAAAGTGGGGATCAAGATACAGATTCAGATACAGATAGAGCTAGACAGACAGAGAGAGATACAGATGAGAAAGAGATTCAGAGACAAAACCTTGAACATATTGACATAGAGATACTGATACAGACAGAAATAGATTGACAGAGTGATACATATGCAGATAGACAGAGAGAGATATTAAGACATTGAGATAGAGGAGAATAGAGAGAGAGAGAGAGAGAAGAGAGATGAGATGAGAAGAGAGATGAGATGAGAAGAGAGATAGAGAGAGAGAGAGAGTGAAGACCATTTTTGAAATAGGATGTGGGGAACCAGTCCTGACATAAACTTGAGTAAATTCACCAGGCAAGGGAGAAGGATATCTGCTCCAGCATCATCATCACGGCCCAAACCAGCCCCGGCGAGGCTGGTTCTCCTCGCCATTCATGAGCTTGTCCAGAACCACGTTCAAATCCACAGACTGACCATTCTCTGTCATCCTCCTCACAGTTTCTCTCACTACATCTCTGGGAAATCCCATGGCAGCCACCTTATCGACCACGTCATCAACTGGCACCCTCTTCCCCGTTGACCCGCCGTCACTACTCGTCCCTCCGGCCACAGGCAGCGCCTGCGGGAGAAGCTGAGCCGTGGGCAGGCGCTGCTGGCTGCCCAATCCGGAGTGGGCTGGTTCGTAACCCGGGGGAACCGGGCCCGGCCCATATGCTTGATGGGAAAGCCCGGCTCTGGTCAACGGCTGAGGTGGCAGGTTGACCGGGTGGGTCTGCCCATAAGCTGATGGAAATGGCGGCTCTTCGGCCTGGTGAGACCGTGGCGGATAGAGCTGCGGAGGCAGGGATGGAGTTTGCTGAGGTCGAGGCGGGTAATGCTGACTTGGCATGGGAGGTGGCAGCTCGGGCGGGATACGAGTTTGCTGAGGTGGCGGCAGGTAGTGCTGACTTGGCATGGGCGGCGGCAGCTCAGGTGGGACATGGGTTTGCTGAGATGGAGGTGGGTAGTGCTGAGTTGGCATCGGTGGAGACTCAGGTGGCATGTAGGTTTGTGACGGCGGAGGTGGGTATTGCTGAGTTGGCATCTGGTGGGGCTGAGGTGGCAGAGAGTAATGCTGATGTGGAGGATCCACGGGGGCCTGTCCAGCGGAAGGGAAGTAGGAGATTTGGGGAGGTTGTGCTTCGGAGAATTGGACAGGTGGGTTTTGATGGGCAACTTGTGTCTGCAGCGGAGCGTTTGGAGCGGGAAGAGGCAGCTGAGCTGTTGACGAGGGCTGACCTGGAAGCTGAGGTGGCAGGGAGAACTGTGCGGGAGGCTGTGGCCGAGGGGGGCCTGCAATTTTATCCAATGGCAGAGAATCATCTCCTGGGGATTGTAACTTTGAAAATTTCGCCTGAGCTTCAGATATTTCTTGTTTATCAAGGATAACTTGCAACCCGCTCTTTACCTGAGAAGTTAAAGCATTTTGAAGATTTTGAAGGACACTTTTATTCATATTTTTTAAATAATGAATAGAAAAGCTTCAGCTTAAATTATTACCTCTTTTAGAACATCATCCAACAGCTTAAGCTTGCCATCAGTCGTGTCGTTATTGATCGCCGCCTTCAATTCATCGATAGTATGCTCGAGTTTCCGGGTTCTGCCCTCCAGCTGTGACACTCTTGAACTGACACCTTCAACAGCATGCAGCAGCATATCAGCATATTTCTTCACCGTACTGTCAATTGCCGCCAGTTGAAGTGTCTCATTTGGGATTCTGCTTCGTTCAAAAGAAGGCATAGATGATTCTTTTCGTTCAATGGAGCTGTAGTCCTGGCGGAAAAAAAGGTCCACAGTCGATCAATAATACGAGGATATTAGTAATAGTTACATTCCCTCGTTCTCTTGATGAGGTAAGGTTGAATGCAACAAAATTCTGTTATTCTATGGCATTAAAAGTGTCAAAGATACCCCTAGGGGTATAGGTTTGTATGATTTACATGTTTACACAGAAAAATCTGATGCCAATGAACATTTTATTTCCTACCAATGCGGACTAGAAGAAAACAAATCATTCATCGAGAAAGTTGCATGACAGAGGGTATATAGAGACCAAAAATGGACAAATGCAGCCAGGAGTGTACCGCAGAGATAATATCTTTTAGAAACCATGGAAATTGAATATTTTAATTGTCATCCCTACATAAAAATGAGAAGAATGACAAGAAAAATAGAAAAAGAGCTAGACTGATCGTAAAACAATTAGCTGTCTTTCTTCGTCAAATAAATCCAATATTCTTCCATAGTGCGCAGCAAGTAAACTTCAAGTAACTTTAGAAAGCACCGAACACTGCATTAATTCTTTCTAGAAAGCAAGACTTTAAAAGGCTTTGCAGGAGAGAGACTACTAAAATTCATAATCAGCTTCACGTGGAACCTTTACTACTAAAAAATTATGATCCAATAACGATTGATGGCATAAATGTGTTTCTTTCAGGGGGATATTGGAGTAAAGTACTTAAATTCGGCATCCAAAGTAAGGCATTTAAAAGGTAAATAATACGAGAAGAAAATTAAGATATTCCTGAATCTAATCAAAAGGAAAATGAAACGCAATTAAGCGCTCATCAGGAAGATATGAGATGCCGACTCAAGCTTTTCAAATATTCTGTAAAGCAAATCTTACACTGCGCAAAAACTGAAGTCACAGAATTAACAGAGTATTAACAAATCGAAACAAAGTATCACCGGCAATTCATCGGACAATGAAATAAATGCAAGAAACTTTTCCCTTTGGATCCCAAAATTTAAATGAATACGTTCATGAACTCAAAGACAAAAACAAGCAGTCATTTATCTAGAAATCGAATCTTTAATTCAAAAACGAAGAAAAAGAATCAGCCCATAAAATGTTCATCGAAAAAGAAAAACCCTCCTTATGTGGAGATCTGGAAATCTCATATCAAAGGGAGAACCAAACAACACAAATCCCACCAATATAGAAACCAGAGAAAAGATTTTTTACCCGAAGACCTAAATGAGAGATCTCCGACGTTGATTCATGATTCCCGTCGAGAAGCCGATGGGGAGGCGAAGACCCCAACTCAGACTTCCGAATCGGGTGGAAATCATAACTCGGGAGGATTTCCGACTTCAATTGGCGATCTTCCGAAGGCCCGAGCAATTCCATGAGATCTCCGCCATGCCCTCTTCCAGTTCCACTGATCTGACCGTCCATTTCGGCCCTGACGTGATCTGCAAGCAACACCGTCGAGAACTGATGATGGGTTCTTCGATTATCCAAGTTATCCGCCTTCGTTGAGAATTCTTCCTGCAATCAAACGCGCAACTGGGTCATCCGCCTTCGCCGAGAATTTGCTGAATTTGCTGAAGAACAAACCACCATCGACGACTTCACAGCGTAGGAAAGACAGAAAATTCGGAAGAGATCGCTTGAATTTATAGAGGGAATGAGAGAGAGCGTGAAAAAAGGAAATTTGGGAGGGAAAAATGAGGAAACAGAGGAAAAAGAGAATTTTTTATCATTGATTTACTCCAAATTAAGGTTGCAATTGATAAAATAATCGAGCAAGGTAACTGGTATATTGTGGGATGTAAATGCGTAGAATGAAAGAAAATTGGCGCAGCAGTTGTATCCTTGTTATTCACTAACATTTAAATATCATTAAATGATATGATAACACTAGGGTGTCAACATGTTTATAAAATTTTAAAAATGACATTAAAATGATATAATAGATTACACGTGAATAACTATGGTAGCTTCCTATAAATAAGATATATTAATGTTCATAAAAACTTCATGATGGGGTGATATCAACACCCATGAACATGTGCTATTAAGAAATAATTTACCACTTTCCAGAAGATCTATGGCCAAGAGCTCCATACATGATCCCTTCTGATATCCTTCTCTGTAAATCATGGGGCTTGATATGCCCCACAATCTCCTTGAGATCTCTTCAAACCCTCCACTTAGGTTGAAAATGTCTCACTCACAACATAGATATTTTCAGAAAAAAATGTTGTACGAGATTGAATAAATTATCACCAAGATAATAAATATACGATCAAGATAAATTGTGCATAATCATTATTTTAGGTCCATAGTTTCATTGAAATCTTCTGGCATCTTATTGGCACCTCATTTATTTGATAAATATCAATCTTAAGAAAGGAAATAAGAATATTCATCTTAAATCTAATTCACACAATAAGCTCATTTTTGTTACTATCAAAAATTGTCTCTCCACATGATACATCTAAAATTTGTCTAAAAGAAGGTCATAAGCCATGAAAAATTTAATAACGAGGCAATTTTCTTAAAAACTCGTTGAACTACTCCCAAGGTTTGCCCAAATTCCTCTAGAATTTGGAAAAATTAAGAACCAGATTTATTGTGCTCTAAGTCTTTCCTCTATGAGAAATATACTCAACAAGCGCATAAAATACTAGACCATGAGTTTGGATATTCAATATGTTAACAAAACTAAATTTGTTATCTTTAAAATAGAATGGATAAGATTAAACAATACCTCATATAATCATCCATTTGGCTTGTCTTGTCATAGAACATTTGCTTGGGATTCCCTAAAAAGAGCATATCTTTATGTTATCTCCATAGAATTTGGAATTTTATAAAAATAATAGGGATGGTGTATCAATGGCTCAAATTATTTTAAGGTCAAGAACCTGGAAGAGCTTTTGACTCTAAAATACAAGTCTGCACTAAGAGACCCTTCAAAATACTTTATTTGGATGTCATTGATGTAAACCAAACTCCAAGTCTGGAAGGCAAACTATATGACTTAGAAGTAGCATATAATTACTCTACAGATACTTGGGAGCACTTACTAATACCTAAAATGATATATTTTGTGTATTTTGATATTTTTCTCGAATAACTAATGAATAATTTTAAATAAATATTCAAATATTTTTGTGAATAAAAGGGGGTCGCACACAAGTTCTCATCATTGATAACTCCAAAACATGATAGAGTTGTGAAAAGAGAGGGATTTTTTTTTTTGAATGTCTAGATATGATTTAAATGAATATAACATTGGGGATTGCTTATGTATGAAACGTATGAATATGAATGTTTGTATCATTAATAAATTAATGATTAGGTCAACCACAAAAATTTTTATGAATGAATGAAATGAAAGAAACACTTACTTGAGTGTTTTAGACCTTTTGAATTTAAGCACTAGATCTTAAATATAGAAAGACGTGAAATATATAAATTATTCCATACATATACATATAAAGACATGAAGAACTTTCAGTCAAATACTTGGAGGTTTGAAAGACCTAGAAAGTATATAACAATGTCTTGAAAATAATGGAAGAATCCATCCATGTAAATAGTGTGGAACCTCATTATGTTGAAGATGATCTTGAGGTCATGGATCCGACTACTTAACAATAATAAAATGATGGAAATATGAAAGGGAATTATATTTTTTTGTATTAGAAGAATTGTTTGATCACATTTGATATCTGCTGGATTAGTGTTCGCCCGTCCTGATACCAGTATCGGATTATGGTAGCGGGACGGATGCTGTATCGGATACCTGAAAAGGAAATTTCCGTACCCGTCTTTTCCGATATCTGGATATCGGATATCGATATCGGATATCAGTTGCTACAGTAATGATATCCGATATCGATATCCGTCTCAATGTCGTCATCGGTCACCGTCTCAAGGGGAGGATGACAATATCCGATATTGGAGTTGGATATTGGATTTCGATATCCAACTTTGAATATTGTATAAAAATATAATTAATCATCATAGTACGACGGTTGGAGAAGATTAATGTGGGCCTGCGGGTAAGAAGAGAGCTTCCTAATTTATCATATAGCTCATTTAATATATACAGTCCATACTTTTTTTTCCTTCCATATGGATCACCGGATTCGGAGTTTAACATTAAACTCCGAATTCTTCTGTCCCACATGGAAGAAATTAGAAATTTTGAACTCTATTTATTGAACAAGTAAACTATATGTTAAATATATCTAATTAATAAAATATCTTACACATTTACAGAATAATAATGTAGTAATTACTTATTAAGATATTATTATCGCATTTAAGAGATTTCCTACCTCGCTTAATATATAGAGCTCGGAATTTTTTTTTTCTTCCATATGGGACAATAGGATTCGAAGTTAATGTTAAACTCTGAGTCCTATTATCCCATATGTAAGAAAATCAAAAGTTTAAGCTCTATATATTAAATGAGGTAGTATACATGTTAAAAACTTATGGCATTGTTAACATAGAGTATCTAAGATGATGCTAAATATTGATTTTGCCGCTGATATCAGATATCAATATCCGGATACCAGTTCCGATATCTAGATATCAAAATCCAATATCCGGTATCTGATATCCATCTTGTCCCTATCCAGTCGATATCCGTCTCTGATATCCATCTTCACCTAATGGATGGATATCGTCCGATATCCGATATCTGACAATCATTATGCTGGTTGATGAAGATGAATCACAATATAAATAAGTTGAGGAAATTAGAGATAGGTTCAAAAATCTTCAAGTCTCAAAGAGTTATGCGCACAAAAATTATGTAATCCCAAGGGATACAATTAGAACTCAATTTATTTTTAGGAACTTAATTGATGTCGAATTGATGTGGAGCTAAAGTTTCCTTTTTAATAGCCTTAGTTGATGTGGGAAATCCCAACAGCTAGGTAGACACCGCATGTAAGGAATTTACTTTTACTGTTATTATTTAACTTCCAGATAAGGAAAATGTGTGAAGATATCTCTGGAGATGGATAAGTAGAATATAAAGAGGTAGTTAGAGGGTTGAATAATTGTCTGGAAGTAGAGAAAATGTGAAATATTTGAGATGGAGAAATGTGAGATCATATTCTGGAACATAGTATCATACCCAGTGAAAAGTAGTCTTCCCCCCTCACGACCGCCAGCTGTTCTTGAAACCACAGGGGAGCTTATCATGGGCGTTCTGGTATTTTGTGGGGGTATTCATACTTAGAAGTATGATTGATACCTTTTACACTTCATGCTCGTGTGTTTAGGTTATAAATTTGAATGTAAAATCCAAGTAAAATTGAAGGGCATTGTTAAGGGACTAGCGATGAATTAATTTGTAAGTCTAATCACACACTAAGGGATAGATAATTATGAAATTTTTTATGTTTATTTTCAAGTGATAATACATGTATTATCAAGCATAAAATTATTAAATAAATATTTAATTTATTTTTCTGGATTTCAAGGTATTTTATGGTTCTCCCTGACATCACATTCATGAAGAAAATAATTCTCTAAGTTAAAAAATATATTTTAGAACTTTCTGACATTAAATTTGAACACATTTTTTTAAACTAAAAATATGTACTTCTCATATTTTATAAGTATAAAATATTATGGAATTATTCAATGGATTTAATTAATTTTTTGGTTTATAAATTTTTTGTACTGCACAGGAAATCTGGAGAGAGAAAATTTGAGGGTTGAGAAAATATTTTATGAAATTTTTGGACGTTAAATTAATAATTAAAATAAATTTAAAATAAAAAATATAGTTTTGAATTTATTTAAATACATTTAATGAATTTTCTTAACATTTTCTGCTCCTAGAAGGGATGCCACATTTTAGTTCGCCATACAACTCAGAGGAGAGAAGAAATTATATGTTTGAGATTGCTCCAAATTAAAACGAAGATATATAAAAATCCAAAAGGAGTTTTGAGCTAAAATTCTGTGACTAGTTCCATCTTTCCCTCCTCTATCCATCCATCTTGGATCAATAAATAGAAACCCCCCATGTAAAATGGTCACCCTTGGGTTTTGTTCCTAATTATAATTAGCATACTGATTCTCTCATTCAAAATTTCATTTGGGTCCATTCTAATTGATGGAAATATATATGGCCGGCAAGCCAATCACACATTCCACTATTCGTTTCCATGTTCACAAATACAACATATTCATTATAGTGCACTTGTGATGCATATAATGAAGTCCATGAATACATGATTAGACTTAGTGAATTATGATGAAATCGTAATAAGGAGATCACTAGTTATTATGCATGTGTTCTAAATAATCCTATTCGAAGGATACTCGAGTGGGACATCGAAGCATCAGGATAGAATTACACTATCTAGCCTCACTCATATGATGAGTATGGCTGGTCTTGTAGCCATTAGTGTGGAGAGATTTTACTAAATTGATCCGTACGAATCCCTGAATGGTAATACTTAAATGTCAATTAGGTTCTTAGATGTGAGATACCAAAGACGTCTTGTGGATGAAGAGTTGTACCTTGAATATAACATATGTGTCCCTAATCATGGGATCCTAAATAGTCTTAGTTACTATGCATCAATAAAGTTTGAGAAGACGATTGAGTGGTCAAGATGGGATCGTCCACCCTCATTATAAGAGGTGACAGCTCAAGGAAGACAATGCGATGAAGTCCTTGGCCAAAGGAGGTGAAATATCAGAGAAGAGTTCTCCAATGATTTCCGAATGCATCAGTACTAACTTGGATGACCGATTAGGGTTTGACAGTTGACCATACCCTAAGTCGTCCAAGGAGCGTCGAGTGGATGAGAGACTATACATACACGGTAACCGATGATGAACAGGTTCCATGAAGTGAGTCGATACACACTCCTTATACACTTCTAGAACACAAAGTGTAGCTTGGCACCCCACACGTTGGAGGCTCGACCTATTGATTGGGTTAAATCGATCCGACGTTAATTAATCTATATGATGATATAATTAATTAATTTGGAAGGACAATAAAGGTTATTGGGATGCTTGAGTCACTAACTAGACTGATAGATGGGCCTAGAGGATCATAGGAAAATGGTCTTTCAGACGTCAGAAGATATACTTAAGTTTTGGGGGCTTTATGAAAAATACCCACTTAGTATAAATAGGGGAAGGCCCTGAATGAAATTCACCAGGGCCAAAATTGTTCAGGGGCCTTCCCCTTCTTCTCCCCTCTCCCAACACCCCTGTTCATGCCCGATGTGATCAGAACGACTTAACAACGATGGTGGAGGTAGAATGGGGCTCGTCAATGAGAAGGATAAGATATGATGTGTCGCAGATCGCGTGGATATATCTAGAGGTTGCAGACTTGAGCAGCTCGACTCATCTCACTCCAAGATTCAAGAAATCATTAATGTGATCTGTGCAAAGGTACTTTGTTTCATGGTTTTATTAATGTCATTCGATTTCGTACAAGTCTTCCGCTGCGGCATATTTTGATTTATTCATCCATATCAAGGCCACCTAGAACCCAAAACTTGTACTCCAAGAGCGAAGGATTGAAGGAGTGATGTTCAGATCAATACACGTGAAGAAAAAGCACCACTCGACATGTAGGGCACATGATGACAAGGTTAGTGTGATCTTTGTGTTTTTCCATCTCAGGTTTTCATCCTTTTTGCTAGGTTATCATCGCCGATAGACTATATTTCCACTATCCCACATGCCACCTCCAACTTCCCACCTCACCGACGCGTATTTGCCGCCATCTCCGTTGCCCCATCGACTGTAAAATCATCATCACTTGCCCTCACTCCGCCACTTAGCGGCATGTATCAACCATCATCTCTGTTGCAACCAGCATAGTATATATTTCATCCATCCCACTCCAATCCCCTCCATCACTGTCAACCATCATCTGACAGTCCCAAAGCCCCGGCTAAGGTACTTAATAGAATTAGTTATTATTTTTAGTATAAATTATATTAAAATTCTCAAAATAATTTAATTAAATTTGAATAAATTAGGTTAATTAAGAAAATTCTTTACTAATCATCTTATAATTTTTTTGAATTTGATTACACTAGTGTGCTTTTATTCATCTAGGTTAAATTACTAAAAACCCAAAATATAGAAGTTAAAGCTAAAATTCACTTATTCAATACTCTCTCTATGGATTTGACCCTTACTCGCCTTTAACTTGTAAGGAAAATTATAAATTTTGTTACATAAAATATAAGCCTTCAATGATATTTATGCCCTAATTTTTATTTCATTCTCTAATAGTCGTAAATTGCCTTAATCCTAGTGGAATATAAGTATCTACGGTAGTCTTCTTACATTTAGTTCATCGTCTTCTTCTCAACATCATCCACATCTATTCATCACACCCATACATACACATCCATCCACAACCAGAGACATCCATGTCATCCACAGCATCCATACACATCACCTATCCATATCTAATTTTTCCATCATCGTCGTTTGGTCATTATCATCCTTATTTCGGTCATTTATATCCATATATAAGTATTCCATATATCTTTCATTATCATCCTTCTCATCCCGTTGTATACTTCATTAATAAAAATATATATTTATTCCCTAAAAATCATACAAAAAGACATTAAATTCTTAATGTACATTCCCTATGGAGACAACCCTTTTTCATCACTGATTAGTCAAATTGTAATATGAGTCAAGGTTCATAAGTTTTTATTGATTAGTTAAAATAATAGTTAGTGCTGTGAATACCCCAAATTTGATTTATTCAAAGACAAATCATTACCCGACATTTGAGTTCATAAAAAAGATGGCTTGTTAATCATGCTCATTAATGTTACTAGAATTAGGATTTACTTATAGGGATTCATTTATATATTTCTCTCTTATTGTTGCGTCGTGCCACGAGTCATAATTTGATTTGATCAAAATGAAATTAATCAAGAGATTTGGCGATGATTATCTGCGATAATCATTGTAAAAATGTGAAATTATGGCATTATGAATAGTGATGCCATAGTGCCAAATCATTACTGGCACTTTTCTTATTTTTTTATTAGAAGGGATGACATGGACCAATAAAAAGGTCAGACTTAATCACAATAAATGTGATTCAAAGATCAAGAGAAACGATGATTAAACTAATCATTTAAAAAGTCAAATTTGTGGCGGTACATGTGGTGCAGCCATGTTCCACATAAAATAATTAAATGGTAGAATGATGTTGATGTGGAACAATGAAAGATGTCACCGCATTAGGCAATCATTGTAGTCTATTCGCTTTTTCTGGTGAGATTGACATGCATCAGCAGCTCATTCAATAGAAAAAGAGGAAAATAAATAAAGTGATGACATGGCGCACAGTGATGCACTGCCACGTCACAATGATTATTTATGTTATAAAGAACATTTCTGTCTTCATCCTTCACACAGTGAACCATAGAGCCAATCTCACAAATTATTAAATTAATGAATATTTAATATTCTAACAGTCAATGGAAAATGAAGAAGCAATGTCGCTGGTGATGAGGAGAGAGAAAATGGATGCCAAGGATTTCTCCAACTTCAAAGCTTGATATCTAATGATCTACAAAGTCGATTGAGATAAATTTTTGACGGTCAGTTTGTCTTCATCCCTCTTCCCATCCATCATATCTAATATATAAATAGAGATGTGGATCCTTATCGAAATTCATTCTCAAACTTGCTTCCTACACTTGTGGGCTGATTGAAATATAATGAGCTTATGAGATCCACCAAGTTGTTCTTAGTGTCCTGGGTGTGTAATAAGAAGAAACAAAGAAGAGGGAATCTTAGCAGTACTCACAAATCACTGTGATCATGTCAAATTATGAGGATCTATGGTAAGTATCCTCGCCGTACATTGGTTGACGTAGGACGACTACGGGTTAGGCGAGGAAGGGCAGAACGACAGGATAAACGGACTAAGGGTAGGATGGATGTGTGAGGGATAAAATAATCCACAGAAATTCACGGCCGGATTCGGATTTAAAGCCGATGAAAATCTGGTGGTGCAGCTCCGACCCTTTCGAGGGCGGGAGTACTGTCTTCCCCCACCGCGACGATGCCTAAGCACCGAAATCAATACTCGAATTCACGTTGCGAGGAAACTCTCAAGAATGAGGGAGGATGAGTAGAAGATCCAAACCAAATCTAAATCTGACGGCGGTGGAAACTTCTCGAGAAGACACTAAACGGAGAACACGTCGACACCAAAGAGTTCAGGAGTACCTCGGCATCGTAGTGCGTGAAGAGGTCGCGGGCAATTCTGATCGTGACGAAGCTGGGCGAATCCGAGCGTTGAGCGGCCCATTGGACGAGGACGAGGCTGGACGTTCCGGGCGTTGAACAGTCCTGGTTGAGTGCAGTTGTCGTGGGTGCAGAGTCAAGCGTGGGCGAACACCCGCGCGTGCGAAGCGCACGAAGGGTGCGCGGAGCGCATGGAGCGCGCGGAGCAGCGCGCGCGGGCGCTGAGTGCGCGAAGCGCGTGGAGCGTCGGCGCACGTGCGGAGTGCGCGGAGTGCGCGGAGTGCGCGGAGTGCGCGGAGTGCGCGGAGTGCGCGGAGTGCGGCGTAGGGCACCCAAGCGCGCGCAGCGCGCGCGGCTTGAAGCGCGGACAGCGCCCGGACAGGGGCCTCCTGAGCGCGGCCTCGGGTGGCTCGGTTTGGGCAGTCTTGGGTGCTCTTGGGCAGCCCTAGCAAGGGTTGCCTCGGGCAGCCTGGTCGGGGCTGCCTGGGCAGTCTTGGCGGGGCTGCCTGGGTGGCCTTGGCGGGGCTGCCTGGGCGGTCTTGGCGGGGCTGCCTGGGTGGCCTTGGCGGGGCTGCCTGGGCGGCTCTGGCTGGCCGGCCTGGGCGGCTCTGGCTGGCCGGCCTGGGCGGCTCTAGCTGGCCGACCTGGGCGGCTCTTGCTGGCCGGCCTAGGCGGCCTGGTCGGGGTTGCCTGGGCGGCCTGGTCGGGCTGCCTGGGCGGCCTGGTCGGGGCTGCCTGGGCGGCCTGGTTGGGGCTGCCTGGGTGGTCTTGGCGGGGCTGCCTGGGCGGCCTTGGCGGGGCTGCCTGGGCGGCTCTGGCTGGACGGCCTTGGCGGCATGGTCGGGGCTGCCTGGGCAGCCTGGTTGGGGCTGCCTGGGCGGCTGGGTCGGGGCTGCCTAGGCGGCCTGGTCGGGGCTGCCTGGGCGGCCGGGTCGGGGCTGCCTAGGCGGCCTAGTCGGGGCTGCTTGGGCGGCCAAGGCTGGCAGACAAGAGAGAGAGAGAGAGAGAGAATAGAGATGCGAGGCCGACGTCGCGAGGCGGCAGCAGTGGTGGCGGCGGCGACGACGGCTAGGGTTAAGAAGGATAGGGGAGGCTGGGCAGTCCTCCAAGAAGAGTTAACAAAAGTCAATTCTTGAATTAATGACTGCCTAAGAGTTTCTTGAAAACAATGGCCTTTATATAGGCCTTGGAGGAAAGAGAAATTGACGAGAAAGTAAAGACGAGAAAATAAAGATGTGCGTCGTGTCACGCCAAAGGGCAGTTGTGGATCTGCCTTTGGCGTCGTGTCATGACGCGCGTAGAGGCGTGCGCGGGTGGAGACGTGCAAGTTGGCGGTTGTGGCGTGTCGGCTTTAGGGTTGACTCCGTTTGACCATGGTGGGTTGACTTTGGTTGAATCCGGTTGACTTCGGTTGACTCCCGATGAGATGTTGGCGTCCTCGCCATCATTGGTTCTTCGGGCCATCATCGTTAGGTTACAACCATTTAACCATCACGTTCCACCATTGCATTATGTCTTTAGACCCTTCAATAATGTCTTACCACTTTCATGTTGCCAGATCATCTTCATCTCACTCATCATGGACCGAAGATGATTCACTCTTTTCATCACGTCATTCCCGTGTCTTTCTCGTTATTGTCACTCCATTCTTGATCTCACTCATTCTTCTTAAATTCTGATTATCACTATTTACTATCTATTATCCACTATAATGATCCTAATTTTTAACTAATTATCATAGTCTCACCTTGCATTTTCTCGTTGTTCAACCCCATATTTTATATGTATTTCATCCACTAACCACTATTTTAATAATAATAAATCATTAATTATGGTTCCCTATGGAGATGATATGTACTCATCACTAGAGTGAGTAAAGATTTATATTTTATTGATTAAACTCAAAAATACAAATGACCAGATAAAACCCTATTTCTTGATTTTATCAATTGGCACTGTTATTCAGGACGGTTGCCTCTAAGGATTTTCTGTTTCGTATTTTCTGATATTATCACACCTAATAATCGTGTTTTAGAGTTCAATTAGCCAGACGAAGCCACAAGCGATACAAAGAGAAGGTATGATTCTTTGTCATAATAATTCTTTCTTTCTTTCTGTTCTCTTGAAAGTATCACACCACAAATAGCAGAAGATCACTTAAGCAATATAAGAATAAAGATGAAATCGCGAGAGGGGAGGCTTCAAATAGTAGAGAGGATCATCTTGGATATTATATTATAGTTAAAAATTAGGAAATAGACGACAAAGATTAAATGACTATTCTGCTCTCCTAGGGTATAAACCACATAATAAAATTAACACTCCTATTGATCAGGGATAAAATTTTAAAGTTTTTTATCATATGATTCAGTTTCTCCCTAACTTTGATGGTTTATATCAAAAGGAGATGTATAAAAAATTGGAAGGATTTGTTCTTATTTGTCGAACCTTTCACTTCTGCTAAAATGTTACTTTCATTTTATGTAGAAGGGAGGTTCTGATTATAATCATAAGAATCCTGCTTTCATTTCTTTCAAAACATCGAAAGCACTGAGTTAGTTATGGTTCCTCAACATTAAAATAACTGAAAGAAAAAAATTCTGAGAAATCAGAACTTGTCATTTCTCCCAGAACTTATCTTTTGAATGACCTCTTGTAGTTACTTCTACTGACGAATCTGAATCTTCTTGTGTTTATCCACCATTATATCTCCAAATATATATTTGGATGGAATCAAAGACAAGGGCAAAGCGATGTAGTAGTTAGTGTTGATAAGCAAGAAGAATATACGACTCTTCGAGAATGTATCATTTTGGGGATTTTAATGATTTGTTTTATCAATACAAAAAAATCTCACAGATATTTTGATTCCAACAGACGGCGATGCTATCATTTCCATCTTATTTTTGGAAAAATGAGAATTTTATCAATGAGATTATCTGTTAATGGGAATTTTATCAATGAGGTTCTAATATTATCTGTTAATGGGAAGTTTTAGGAGAATAGGGTGATGCCCAGGATAAAAAAGAATGAATCATACGAAGGTGCGAGTTTACGAGTGGGCACAACTTTAGAAGCAGAAGGAGTTTATTGAATTTGTGAACTTTATTTTTGGAAGGACATGGATATCACAGTTAAAAAATATATTATGTTGGAAAAACGAATGCACATGGAAGGGAGATGGGAGAATGTTATCAAGGACCTGATGAATACCTAGGTGAAGCATGGAAAAACTAAAAGAGTTAATGCAAAATGTCCACAACATGGCATACAAGATGGGAAATTGTTCAAAATTTCCATATAGGATTAAGAGATCAAGATAGAAAGATGATCGATGCCAAAAAATGAGGTAACTTTCCGCATCAGTATTTGGATGAGGCACTCAAACTTTAGAAACTTTAGCAATATATGATGCTTATTATGCTACTCTTAATCATAATTGAAGAAATGCAAGTTATAATAAAGGTGGTAATATCATTGTAAGTGCAATTGAAGCTGATTTAGAAATAGAACTAGTAAAAGTTTCCTTTAATTTAACTAGACACATAGGTAGTTTAAAATCCATTTATTCATCTCACCCTTCTCAAAAAGATATTTTGCTTTGTCATCATTTTTCTTATGCCGATCATGTAGAAGTAGACTATCCATTGCATGAACAAGTTATTTCATTGATAGGTCCAAGATGAATAGAACTGTAGCTCAAAATTCTTGTAACCCTATAGGGATACCCTAGAAATAGTATGCCAAAAAGTGCATATAAAATCCATCACCGTTTCATCAGCAAGAGCAAAGAAATTTCTACCCATGGGCCAACCAGAATAATTTTTATCAAGCTACTAAACCTTCATATGATGAGTTTTACAGGAATGTGCAGGAAAAACATGATAAATAGAGCAAATGCAAGCTCAAATGATCATAATACTCGAAGAATTTAAGGAAGTGGAGCCGACGGGAGAAGAAAATAGTGCAAGGGTAGAGCCAAAACAAAAAGGTCAAATGGAAGAGAATGGATTACATATCCATCAAACAGGTCAATTCCCAACTCTGCCTCCAATTAATCCTAGTAAATAACATTTGGTTAAAAGTCATATTTATTTGAAAATCATGAAAGGACCATGCGTGCAATTCAAAGAGAAAAAGTACAAGTCCCTTAGGAAGAATTAGATGATCCCAAAAAGTTGAAACCTAATCTCAAAGATTGTGTTCCATCTATCAATATGATGCTTTTAAATTTCAAAGTTAAACCAAATTCTCATGATGCAAATGTTCTCAAAGATCAACTTTCCATTGACTAAAGAAATATCTCATATTCCCTAGTACGCCAATTTTTTGAAAGTTTTGTGCACACCTAGTTGGAAACACAAGAATTCAATTATCTGAAAATATTTTTTCTATGCTATAAATCTTGCAGAAAAAAGATAAGGGTCCAAGAGCTCTCGTAATCAAATGTGAGACATGTGGAATCGTTTTTTTGAAAATCATCCCCTGATTCAGAAGCTAGTTTCAATATTTTGTCAAAAGCATTATATAATAAATTCAAGTATGGGGAATTAGAACATATCTATTCAGAACTACATTTTGTCAACAGCTTTATCAAATAACCCTAGAGATTATTAGGAGATGTTGGTGATATAAAGGTAACAAAATAGAACATCGGTATTTCTTGATTGATTTCATTATTGCTGATATAAAGGTAACAAAAGATCTTATAAATTCCCCTATCATTTCTGTTTGACCTTTTTGATGGAAATATATGTGGCCGGCAAGCCAATCACACATTCCACATCTCATTCCATGTTCATTAATATAACATATTCATTATAGTGCACGTGTGATGCGTATAATGAAGTCCATGAATACATGATCAGACTTAGTGAATTATGATGAGATCGTAATACGGAGATCACTAGTCTTTAAGCATGTGTTCTAAACATTCCTATTCGAAGGATACTCGAGTAGGACATCGAACATCAGGATAGAATAGCACTATCTAGCATCACTCATATGATGAGTATGGCTGATCCCGTAGCCATTAGTGTGGCGACACTAAGGATAGATAGTGGGTACTTTTTAGTGGAAAGAGTTCACTGAATTGATCCGTATGAATCCCTGAATGGTATTATACTGAACTGTCAATCAAGTTGATTCACATCACGGTTGTGTAAGTGGTCCTTAGACCTGAGACACCAAAGACGTCTTGTGGACGGACAATTGTACTTTGGTGATGGCCAACGAGTCTCTAATCATGGGATTCTAAACGGTCTTAGTTCGGGTACATCAAGAAGTTCACAAAGACGATTGAGTGGTCAAGATGGGATCGTCCACAGTCGGTATAAGAGGTGATAGCTCATGGAAGATGATGCGATGAAGTCCTTGGCCAAGGCATGGAAATATCAAAGAAGAGTTCTCTGATGATTTCCGAATGCATCAGTACTAACTCGGATGATCGATTTGGGTTTGACAGTTGACCATACCCTAAGTCGTCCAAGGAGCGTCAAGTGGATGAGGTATTATACATACACGGTAACCGATGACGAACAGGTTCCATGAGTGAGTCGATACACACTCCTTTGTATCTTCTAGGACACGAGGTGTGGCTTGGCACCCCATGTGTTAGAGTCTTGACCTATCGATTGGGTTAAATCGATCTGACATTAATTAATCTATATGATGATATAGTTAATTAATTTGGATGGCCAATAAAGGTTATTGGGCAGCTGAAGTTGTTAACTAGACTGATACATGGGCCTAGAGGATCACACGCAAATGGCCTTTTGGACGTCGGAAGATATACTTAAGTTTTAGGGGGTTTTATGAAAAATACCCACTTAGTATAAATAGGGGAAGGCCCTGAACGAAATTCACCCAGGCCAGAATTGCTCAGGGGCCTTTCCCCTTGTTCTCCACTCTCCCCACACCCCCTCTCCATCCCTGATGTGATGGGGACGACATAACGATGCCGACGGAGAAAGAACGGGGCTCGTCAACGAGAAGGAGGAGATCCAACGTGCCAAGGACCGTGTGGATACGTCTAGAGGCTGCACACTTGAGCAGCTCGACTCGTCTCGCTCCGAGATCGAAGGAATCACGAATGAGATTTGTGCAAACCACGTTTCAAGGATTTTGTTGATGTCGTTACGATTTTGCAAAAGTCTTCTGCTGTGTATCATTTTGATATTGTTCATCCAAGTCAAGGCCTTTAGAACCCAACACTTTCTTGGCTACAGCTAGGGTGAACACATATTGGGAAAAGGGAATAGTTGAACTTAAAGTTGGAAAACAAAATATTGAAATTAAGATATCTAAATATTCTGCAAATCTCCTAAAGATATATACTTTCTTCATCATTTTGAGCATGTTGAATATAGTTTTTATGTGCATTTATTGATAATGATGTTTACTCTAAAATATGGATTTTTAGGGGATTGATTTGAAACCGCTACCATCGACTTTAAAATACGCATTTTTAGGATTAAACAATGACTTTGTGGTTGTCCTTTCTTCATCCTCATTTGTGCATCAGAAGGATAAATTAATTTATATTCTTAGAAATAATAAATATTCCAATTCAAGGTATATTTATGATATCAGTGGAATGAGTGCATCCACATGCACTCATAGAATCTTTCCAAATGAAAATGCTAAACCTACAAGAGAACGTCGAAGAAAAATAAATCCTATCATGCATGATGTAGTTAGAAAATAAATATTAAATTTTTTTTGAATCTTGATTTATTTACTTGATTTATGATAGTCCTCTAGTAACCATAAATGATTAAGGGTAGTCGAAGAATATGTATTGGTTATACAAAATTCAATGCATTCCCTAAAAAGGATCATTATCCATTACCCGTCATTAATCATATTTTAAAGACATTATTAGGAGAAAAAAATTATGGTTTCTATTTGGACTCAGGATATAATCAAATAAAGATTCACCTTGAAAATAGAGAAAATACTGTGTTTACTTGTCGATACATAACTTTTGCATTTAGGACTATGACATTTGATTGTGTAATGTTCCAGCTACCTTTCAAAGATGCATGACTTCCATATTTTGGAAACTAATTGGAGATTTTTTAGGAATTTTATGGATGACTTCATTGTTTTTTGTCAAAATTTTGATGCATGCTTGGAAATTTTATAATATATTTTACAGATATGCATGGGGAGACAGTTGGTACTCAGTTGGAGAAAGTCCCACTTTATGGTCAAAGAGGGAATAGTAGACATGGAAATTTTAGGAGAGGGCACCGAGTCAGCAGACATGGGTAAGAGGTGGACAATACCAAAAAGTAGAGGTGATCAATAACCTTACACTTCCCACCAATACCACGGAACTTAGAGGGATCCTCGGCCACATAGGATTCTAAAAAACTTTCATTAAAGATTTTTTTATATTGTCTAAGCCATTATGGGCCCCCCCAGAAATTCTAAAGAGATAAGTTAATGGGGCCCCAAGTGTTTTAAGTCGAAGTGAAGAAGGGGCCCCCAAGATACTAGGTTTTGGAATCAGGTATTGGGAAATACCCTCTTCCTTTTTATTCGAATAGAAGCTTTAGCTTCTTCTTTAAGGGTAAAGGTACGTGAACAGGTCTGTGAATTTTGAAATTAACGATACAAGAAAGCATACTTTTGTAGACAAAGGAGGCTCTAAAGAAAGCACAGATTCTACAAATTCCATATTGCAGTA
Source organism: Wolffia australiana (assembly GCF_029677425.1). Taxonomy (NCBI): domain Eukaryota; kingdom Viridiplantae; phylum Streptophyta; class Magnoliopsida; order Alismatales; family Araceae; genus Wolffia; species Wolffia australiana. Next base: position 10,908,850 of record NC_135845.1, read on the forward strand.
GGAGCAGTGCTTGATCGATAGATTTAAAAGAATTCATTTGACATCTACTACACTAGCAAGACCTCAGGAGATTATTAGTTTCAGTGCGGCTATTAGTATTATTTCTGATTGGCTACAAAATACTTAGACACAAGAGAATAAAAAATGCAACTTATACTTTTTCTAGAAGTTGTTTAAAATGTAAATATATAGTAAATATTTACACCATCTTATGAACATGAATATATCCTGATGGATGTGGATTACATGTCTAAATGGGTTGAGGTAAACCCTCCAGGGACAAATGAAGATAAAGTAGAACTGAAAATTTTGAACCAGTATATATTCTCTTAATTTAGATGTCCACAAGCAGTAAATAGTGATCGTGGATCATAATTTCAGTTATTTACTAAAATGTATGGGGGACCACTCCTCAAGCCAATGGCCAAATTAAAGTAAGCAATAGAGAGGTCAAAAAGATTCAAAAAAAGATAATATGGTTGTATGGTAAAGATCAGAGTAAAAGATTACCCAATGCTTTATGGGCATATAGAACAACCTATAAGGATCCATCGGCAATGTATAAATCAAAAATTGCATGTTGTAGCATCAAGATATTGATGAGTCTAGAAATGAATAATATGAGAATTCAGCTATCTGTAAAGCAAAATTGAAGGCCATTCATGATAGCAAGTTTAATAGAATAAATTGCTACAAAAAATTCTCTTTTTTTTTTTTCCAATGAAGCTTAAGAGCAGACGGGATGTAACATTTATTATTACTTTTAAATTTTTTATTATGGGCTCTTTGATTTCAGATCCAAAGACAGGTTGACATTTTAAAGTAGATGGACAGAGATTCAAGTTGTACATGGAACTAGAACCTCCACCAAAATAAGTTGTTGTTGACCTTCATGATGAACCAAGTATTTATATATTAATTATAATTATTATATTCTCTTCTCTACATTTTTTGCTTACTTTTTAACATTAATACTTATTACAAATCCAATATGATCGCATCAATGCTCTTTTTATATATGTTGGTTTACTAGGATATTAATAAGGAGGATGCAAGCTTAATGAGCACAAGGATCCAAGTCAGGATCATTAACACAAACTAAACAGGCAAAAGAAATCATGACTTGGAATTTCTTGTCATCCAATTTTGTTCTTGCTTTAGGGACAATGTAGATTTTAAGTTGGGTGGGATGAATATCGTTATACGATTTCTAATATGTGTATCCATGCTTCTGTTCGAGATGGGGGTAAATTATCTTTCTAAAAAATATTTCATTTTTAAAATATCTCATGAATTTAATCTGATCCCACCTTGGAAAGTTCATTTTTACTTTAAAGTCCTTAGAGTGAGGGCATAGAAGTTAGGCCCTTGTAGCGGATTGAGCACAACTCTTGATAGTATGAGTCGTGATCTAGAATCACTAGCCTCCTCTTGAGAGGTTAGGATATCTGGTAGTGTGAGGAATAGACATGAAAATCAAAGGGTTGAAGCACCATTTTCCTAGTTTGAGTGTTGTATGAACTACCAATCATGTATTCTTTCACTAGTTGATTTTATTCAGTTGGTACGGATCCATTTAATTGGAATCTTACTTGGAAATAAGTGATCATTTCTTCAAGACTTAAAGCATAAAATCATTTCATCTTACCCTACCTTAGACCATTTCACCCATTTTTCTTATCCCATAAGCTATCAATAACCCACTGTCCATAATTACTTATGATACACTTTACTCCCGTGTCTTTTTCTTCTTTTCCATTGTGATATCATTCTTTCCTGGTATATTTTTCTTGGTTACCCCTCCGTTTTTTTTCATCTACATCTTCTCATTATATTTCATTATTTTATTAGTAGCACAGGATGGATTGTTTATGAAAAATACTTATTGATCAACATCTATTTTCTAAAAATCTTCCAATTTTGTTTTACCACTTCTTCAAAAAAAAAAGAAAAAAGAAAGACAATTAATGGGGTTTCATTTTGGAAGCATGCATGGTCATTGTTTTTAAGGAATTTTTGCATTAATCATCACATGCTTAGATGGATACACATCTATAAGTCCACCATTTTGAAAAGGATCATATATCCTCATTTTCTGTATACCTTTCTGGTGTACTCTGCTCATTCGTCTATTGTTGGGAGTAAGCTATATCAGTATAGCCTACCCATCCATTCTTACCTACTCTTCTTTCTTTAACCATAGTTTGTGTTCGGCTATGTGCCTTGGTTCAATCATGAAAACATGGTTTACAATGAAGTGTAAGTGATTAATCGATTCAAAATTGATCTTTAAATAAAACATCATATGTACCTTTTGGGGAACTTGTTCCACCCTTGACTTTCTCACTCTGAGATCGTTCTGAAGCCATTGACATGTATGGCCTCTAGAAGTATCCACGTGATCACGTTGCTCTTGGATCTCCACTTCTTCTTCTCCAACTTTCTTGAAAATTTTGAAGATCTTCTCACGATGAAGACTCTCTCCTTGTTTGAGTGGAGAAGGGATTAGAGTGGAGAAAGGAGGTGGCTCCTAGTTCTGACTGGCTTGGGTGCATAAAATGGGTGCCATTTCCCCTATTTATATTTCGCTTAAGTTTTTCTCAAAAACCCGCATTATAGTTAACTATATTCACCAACGACCCCATGATCTTGTGTGTGTGACCCTCTATATTCATGTACTTCATTATAAACAACACACTTGAAAATAATGAACTTAAATAAAACATGGTCGTGTTATTTGGTTTGACAACCATATAATATCCATCAGTTAGATAGAAGATTCACCACCCATGATTCATTTACATGCAATGGATATTTTCTGTGCTTGAGGAAGAGGAGTAGAATGTTCATCTTTTATTCTTAGGTAGGAGGAAGGTATGGGAATTCCAAACATGAAGTTGCCACCATGTATGAGCGATTGACCAAGGTATGCACGTGGATTATAGTATCATACTAGACAAGAAGTAAGCTTCCTTCCTCATGACCACCACTGCTTTCTGAGATTATGAGGGAGTTTATCATTTGTGTTCTAGCATTGTATGGATATATTCATACTTCGAGGTATACTTGCTATTTTTATTGCTTTATATGTCTAGGATCACAAGGTGAGTGAATTATCCTAGGAAATTGAAGACCATTGCTAAAGGGACTAGCAATGAATTAAGTTGGGAGGTCTAATAAACCACAAATTATTGGGCTATTTCTCTTTGCAATTCATGTAAATGTATAAATAAAAATTAATTACATATGTGTGTTATCAAGCTTAAAATGATTAAATATATTTTTAGAATGAAGTTATAATTTTTAGTAATTTAATGGTATTTATGACTTTTTTCAGCATCATATTATTAAATAAATTAGTTTTCTGATTTGAAATACACATTTTTATGAGTTTACATTACTTTCATGAATACATTGATCTCCAAAGTTTTATTAATATATGTATATATTTTAATGTAGGATTTACTTTGTAAGTAACTATTAATATATTTTCGTCTTAAAGTTTGCCCTTTTGAAAATTATTTTAGTCCTTTTATCAAACAAAGCTTCAACAAATGAAGAGAAAACTTCATGATCCTGTTGTGCGTGGCCTGATTAAGACGATGGCAGAAGGCAATTGCAAGCAATTATTTATTATCAACTAAAACAATATGTTTAACAGAAACGTAATTTGTATTTTTCCAGTACTTGATAGACAATGAAATTAAATTATATTTAATTTTCTTCAGAGATAATCAAGGAAAGAAATTATCACGGCCACACTGCCCAAGACAAAATTCCATATCTTGGCAGGTGGGGTAAACGAGCATTGTTCTGATCGAACGGCGGAAGATCCTGTAACCCAAGAAAATCCCTTTTCGGATCGAACTTCTTGGGGAGATACCCATCACAGTTGCTCCGAAAGATTCGTTCTTGGTTCGGTCGGCTCTGTCACTTGATCTTTCTCGTGGGTTGATGATCAGGAAGCAAGTTTTTGCTTGGAATGCGAGATGGGTATCTGTTTAAATCTCCGAATAAGTGCTATTTAATTCTTAAATCTGCGGGTTTTCATCCATGAAAGTGGGTGGTGGAGCGAGTCAGGCGATGGCTCTCTCTGTCGGGCCGTCATCGATTTCCATTTTTCGCTCTTCTCTTTCGCCTCAGAGACAAGTCCAGGTATTTTGCACCGGTGGATATCGCTTTCTTTGTTCTGAGAGTCTGAGAATTCCACAGTTTTCGGATATTTTGTTTCTTTGTTGTAATGGGAGATTTTGTTGTTCCCCTGCTGTTATCTGATGCGAGTATGCATGCGTTAGTAATTTTGGATCATGAAAAGAAACACAATGAGTATTTGTGTTTTATAATATTCAATTACGGATGGATCTGTATAAAATACACAAACCATATCCTCCCAACTCAAGTGCCGCATGCATAGATCTTTGTACTTTGTTTTTTTGACATTTCATATTTTTTCATTTGATGATAAAGTTACGGGAATGGGGTATTCAAGTTGAGATTGTCTAAATCTTATTCACTACCATTTTTATTTCATAAACTATCTTCGGCATGCTTAGGTGTCATCAATTTGAAGCTTAGGTGTCATCAATTGGAAACTTACGTGTCTCCAATTTGAAATTTGAAACGTAGGTGTCTTCCATGGATGTGAATGCTTAGTTGTCTTCAATTTGAGATTCTCTAAATCTTATTCTCTACCGTTTTTTATTTCATAAACTATCTTCGGCTCAAGAAAATTTTCCCAATAAAAGCTGAGGCGATAAAGAATGAAACTTACCGTCGTTTTTTGAATTTCAAGCCCATTCATTGGAGAACCATGGAAGCAATCAAGTTCGGATTGTTCAGTAACATGAGAGGTACTTAATTCATGTCTCAATGCGTGTTGGCATATTTATGGGTTAAGTTTTTTTTCATTTTTTTCATCAGGATCATCATATTATTACAGATTCAGATCTGTTGATGGGCGTGAGAATTTGGTTAGAAATATTTATTTTGCTAATGCAACCTCCGGGAATCAACGGCCAAATGATGAACTGAGTAATGATGTCGATGCCATAAATGGCATGAATGATGTGGATGACATTAATGATGATAATGATACGGATGTGTACAGCGACAGTGACCTGGTAGAAGGAAACTCGGAAATTACTTCGGTTCAGAGTTCGGTAAAGTCAGATTCTGATGGACCTTCTGTTACTTCTGACGATTCGAAGGAAGATGAAAAAGTTTCCAGTCCTCGAAATGACTCATCAAATATATTTTTGTTCATTGGCCCCACTGCGCTGGTAGCCTCCTTGGTTTTTCCGTCTTTTTACTTGCGAAGAATACTCTTGGCCATTTTTGAGGACTCACTTTTCACAGGTAATTGCTCTTTTTTCGTCAAAGAAAATTTCCTTTTAATTTGCTTAAACCTCAAATTTACAGAGCTCTCAATTCAACTTATTTTTTTTTTGAGGAAAATAGAGAGAGTCCCCCAGAATAGGGACCCCCCGTTGCCATTGATATAATGACATAGAAAATCAAGTCATGCATTACAAGGGGGACGAAATCAGGGGGCCACAGCCACCTCTCTTCCAAAAATTTGCCAATCCCCTAGCGTCGTCTCAATTCAACTTATGAACTCTTTCGCATACAAACTTGAGGTTATATGAATATAAAGTTTGATAATGATTTTCCAACGTGAGCTATTTTACTAGATTACGTTTGTTTTTGGGGATCAAGCTGCCTGACAGCTTACATGTCAAGAGTATTGATTTTCTTATTGATAAAGTTGATTAATACTGAGGTTTTGCTTGAAATTTTATGCTGAGGGATTACTTGGAAATATTTTCCCCTGGTATTGAACATTTATCCAAAGACAAATGAATCCCTTGCTCTACATCACATATCTTCCCTGGGGATCTCCGTTATAATGTCTAGATTTTTATCATGAGCTTTTGTGATCATAATTAAAGTTTTTCTTTGCTTCTGATTGCCCATTAATACAACCGATCAATTCTTCTGTCTGTATAAATAAGCTTTATTGTATTGTATGTGTATTTTCTCTCTTGGAGGATTAGTAATTTCGTAAGATGTACGTAAAATTTTACTGTTTAGGAATCAAAAGTGTGTTCTCATGTAAAACCCAGTCAGTCACGGGAAGTTTGAGCAAGATTTGAGTGGACTAAATGGTAGGAAGTAATTTGGATTTGATCAAAGTTAAAGATTAAAGCTAATTTGTTACAAAAAGGGAGAAAGACATTTCCTACTTTCTTCAGTTCTGTTGTATATGTTGCTGAATTATGCTTTGGCAAACAATATTTTGGATGTTGTTATCTCTCTGAATATTTTCTTCCCATTTGTGACAAATCCTGGACATGCTGGTATGCTTTGTCATTCTGATCCTTCATTTGTTAACCTTTAACACTCAATAACAGAAATTATGTTTGATTTTGATAAGATCCCAAACATCTCTTGGGGGTATTTGGATGGTGGATGGTTGATACATCCCTGATTGGATTCTTCATGTAACCCAACTTGGTGTCAATGAGCCCTACGGAGGATCTCCCAAAATTCTCTGATACCAAAATATTTGTGGTTACCAATTTGTTCGGGTGACCGCCTCATATGTTTTCAAAAAAAAATAATCACCATATAACCCGTTTAGCCATTGTTGCCCATTAGGGTAATTTTGATCATTCCCCTTCGTACATGCAATTCCCTTTAATAGGGCAGCCCTACTTTTTAGTAGGGAAGCCAAGAAGTAAAAGGTAAGTTGCAAGGGGAGTTCTATCCTTGTCTCTTCTGTCTTTTGTATCTCAGTTCCCTTATCCTCCCTTATGATCCCCTCGCCCATGGTCGTCTCTGTTTTACTGCATCTTGAAGTGGTTTGTACGGGATTGATCCCTGCCTCCATTTGACCCCTCCCTTTTCCCCTTCAAGGTTCGTATCACTATATTTCCTTTTCCCTCATACATTCTCCCACATACCCCTGAATAGAAATTCTAGATCTAGTGAACTACATGCCATTATTGTGCTAACCCAATAGTAGAGCCACTTAGGTTCCTTTATCTAGAAAATAGAAGAAATACCTTCGGCTTTGCTGGGGGTTTCAAATTTGTCTGTTTATGCTCAGTTCTTCATAATCTTTGTGAGAATGTTTCTGTGGATCTGATTTGATCTTATACCCTCAAGAGTATCTTCAGTGCTTTGGTCTATTAGGGACATTTTCATCATTTGGTGTTTAGGGTAGTTTAATCCTTTCTCTTTAAATACTTGAAGCCTTATATAACCCTAGTAGCTGTATCAATCTGTTGTATGTCTAGTCTGTGATTTCCAAAGAAGAGAAACAGAGTGTCTTAAGGCCCTGAAATAGAAGTTAAGGGAGGAGAGAAAGAAGAGGTTCCCCAGGTCCGAGAGGAGAATGGGAATGGCAAGAGGATGATGAAGGATCACCAAGGGAAAGGTTGCTGCTCTCCAGAGGATGCCGTTGAGTCTGCAGAGTGAGAGGAAGAAAGAAGGCATGACCAGCTAGGGCAGAAAGGGACAGAATTGGTAGGGTTTACTCACGTCCGGGCTTCTGCCTCCAAGATCATTTGGGAAGGCATTAGAAGGCCGGCTGGTGCGATGTTGGGTCTGAGTTTGGTTTCGGTTTCCTGAGTGGGCCCGGTTTTACCACCGGCCTTTTCCGATTCCTAGATCTGACTTCAGATCATATCATTCGCAGCCACATAGGAAGGAAGTCAAGAATTAAGCCAACCTAGTGCTTGGCTGACCTTCTCATCCTCACTCTGTCTCAGTGCCATCCCCTTGACTGCCCAGTGATTCCCTCTCTCCTGTTATCGCCTCATCAGATATTCAGCGAGCCACCGACTAATCCCATCATTACCCCATGGCAGTGTTCTTCCCTCCATCGTTGTCTCTATGCTGTCATCCTCTACATTTTGCCTCTAAAGAAGTATTTTTCCTGCCGGATCAGCAATAGCCCTCTCATCCTCTCGTCCAGGTAGTGATCTTGCCGCCAGTCTTCCTCCTCTATCCCTATATTTCCTTATAAGAACTCTAGGGTTCTTATCAGAATCTTGGTTATTCTGGGTCTGTCTTCCGATCTTGCTAAGCGTCAGCTTATTTCTGGGTCACATGTCCAGAAAATTGGTGACTAGGGCAGCAGTTTCTGCCCAGTCTATTAGATCTAGATTATCTTCATCTGTTTGTGTGACAGTGGTGAGTATAGCAAACCGAGGCATCCTGTGAAGTGACAAAATAACGATTTGCATACTCCTTGTACTTAGGTGTCGACTACGGATCAAATGTTTTGTCTGATTGACCAGGAGTTTGAGCAATTGTGATCGGTTGGAAACATGTTAATCCAACCAATGTAACACTCTCTCTCTTTCTTCCTCGCATGATCCATCAGAAAAATAAAAAAACCCCTTCAATATGATCAGATGCATACATAAGGATGGACCATCTCATTCATATCTGTCTTTTGATCAATTGAAGGGTTGGATCTTATTAGACTGATCGAATTGCATCAAATCGAAACAAAAAAGTTATTCTTTCTCGGTAGCTCTCTTGGTCTATCTCTTTCTTGTTTCTGCTATCGGCGATCAGCCACAAAGATATATACCATCCCGAATTTCAGAAACTGCCTATAATGTATTACAGAATATTCAGAAGATATATCTAATTGGACCCATTGGCCCATTCCACTTAAGGGACTGTTGGAACTTCTTTTGGATGCCCTAGCTTCACTGAGAATCACTTGAGGAAGATCGAAGCCAGACATCATCGGTCGAGAGAAGAGGCAGATGAAACAGCATGAAAAAGGAGAAAAAGCTGTATACCGTTCACTAGGGCAAAACGCCCAACATAAAGTGCGCTTCGTTCGGATCTTAAAATTCGAACCGGATTATTACAACGGTCTTATTGCATGGCCGTTAGAAGGGCAAAAATGCAAAATTACAAAATATGAGGATAGTAGTATAATACGAGATTCTAACAGGGACCAATCTAATAGATCTGTCCAATCCTCACTTTAATCATCTGCGACAAACCTTCCTCTTGATGAGATCTATCTAGATCTGGCTGATCAGGGGCATTTGAACAATCAAATTTTTTTATTGGGTCTGATCTGACCCCAACTTTCATGGCAGCAGACTTGTATGTTTCTGCAAAAAGATATATGATACGTTTCTTCGTATGGAATAAAGTGCATGAATATCTTATTAAATGATGCATATTTTGTGTCCTTCGTTGAATCTGGGTCTGAGAGTTTTTATTTTTGAAAAAAAAGGGTCTGAGAGTTTTTCCACTATAGTGAGAAACAATTTCAAGTGGCATACTAATCTCTGTCTTTGCGCCCAGATTTCCTCATCTTGTTCTTCACAGAAGCTCTCTTCTATGGAGGGGTCGCAGTCTATGTGTTGCTCACCGATTATGTGTATCGGAATCAAAATCCGGCAGCATCTAACTCTTTTGGACAAATAAATACCAATTTTGGGCTTCGTGTTCTTTCTGTTGCCACCTTGGTTCTTAGCCTTATAATACCTCTGGTCACGATGGGCATGGTCTGGCCCTGGACTGGCCCCGCAGCCTCCGCGACCCTCGCCCCCTACCTTGTTGGGATCGTTGTGCAGTTTGCATTTGAACAGTATGCACGTTACAAGAGATCAACTTCATGTGCAATCATCCCCGTCGTTTTTCAGGTGAGAATCTGCAGTCCATGTTAAATATTTGTTAACTTATTGCTGTGATTTTTTCTTCTGACAGAAAATTTAAGGCTTGAAGAAAGATCCACAGAAAACTGCTCTTTTGGTTCGCTATGATGATGAAAACTTTTATTAGAGTTTCATTGGATCTATTGTTCGTGCCCGTTCATCTGTTTAAGTACATTCGTATAGTCCAGGTCATAGGCACCGTTGACTTTGCCTCAGACTTAGGTTTTATGTTTATCTGATTTGTATATACTCTTACTATTAAAATTTGTTCATTAATGATGATGAAAAAGTTTATTTGCTTTTTTATTTTATTTATCTATTGTTCTTTAATGATGATAAAAAGGTTTATTACATTTTCATTTGATTTTTGTTCATGGGTGATTTGTCCATTTCTTTATATTAGTATAATCTAGATCATAAGTGCTGTTGACTTTGCCGTAGTCTAAGTTACATGCATATCGAAAGCTTCATTAAGTGGACTGACACTCTTTTGAACGTATATAGCAAAACCTATGCACCCACTTGTCTCTATAATTTTTTGGGAAAATAAAAAAAAACGTAGAGGATGAATTTTGCTAAGAGAAAGGCAATGCTGCCTCCTTGAACTCCTTTTTTTATGGACATAAATTCTTACTAACGCATACTGCAAAACCAAAGCACCATTAATCTCAATCTTCTTCTATGAAAATACGGAATCCTTGAAGTTGAAATTGATTTTTCATGTGGGTCTCCTGGTCCATGATACTGCCACTAGATTTAGCCTTCCTACGTTCTGATTCTATTCTTGGGCAAAGTTCCGGTTATGTCGCCAAGACCTGTAGGAAATAAAAAGAAACCTCCATCAGCAGAAATTAAAGTACGAACCTTTTTTGGACGCATTTCAGAAGCTCAATTAAGTGAACATACATTATTATCGACGAATATTACAAACTTAAGCACCATTGATCTCTATCAGTTTTTGTGAAAAGACCGAATCATAGGAGCTGAAATTATTTCTTTGTGGGTATCCTGGTCCATGATATTGGCACTAGCTTGAGTAAAGTTTGGGTTATATCGACAAGACCCATAATAAAGAAATAACTCTATATTAAAATTTTAAGTTCCGACCCTTTTCCTTACCCTTATATTTCTGATGATGATTGATGGGTTTGATGCAGGTGTACAGGTTGCATCAGTTGAACAGAGCCACACAGCTGGTGACGGCACTATCCTACTCTGTGAGAGGAGTGGAGACGACGGCGCAGACGGTGGCAATAAACAACTCTCTGGGCACTCTCTTGAACGTTCTCCAGCTCCTCGGAGTCATCTGCATCTGGTCCCTCTCCAGCTTCTTGATGAGATTCCTCCCTTCTTCAACCTCTCTGGAACCCTAACTGACACATCTGGCCTCCCCTCCAAAACATGAAGAAAAGGTTTTTTCCTCTGCACATCATTAAGTTTATTTGATCTTTGCAGTAGGAACTGACTAAGGAGAACCCACCAACCAACAGTTATGTTAGGTTCCACAAACATGAATAACAAACAAAAAATTTAACATGAGCTGTGTTTCATTATCTATTTTGCCAAAAGAATTGATAAGTAATTCATGATCTTTCCCACTGTCCAGTCTTCTGGTAGCCATATCTAACCAATCACTGGCTAGTAGGGTTCTATTAACAATATTAGTATCTAATATCCTTGATCCGATATCAGCGATATCTGTGATCTTAAGAAAGGAATGTGGATTATATGGATAAAGGATATTCAAAACGGATAATTTTTTGGGTGAAGAATGGATCATGAAAATGGATATTATTAAGTGGATGACGACTTTGGATATGAACATCATTAAGTGGATAATGTTTTTGATATGATCACAAACAGATAACCTACTCTCTCTCTCTCTCTCCCTTTCTCTCTCTCCTCCCTTTCTCTCTCTCTCTTCTCCCTTTCTCTCTCTCTCTCTCTCTTCTCCCTTTCTCTCTCTCTCTCTTTCTCTCTCTCTCTCTCTCTCTCTCTCTCTCTCTCTCTCTCTCTCTCTCTCCTCTCTCTCTCTCTCTCTCTCTCTCTCTCTTCTCCCTCTCTCTTCTCCCTTTCTCTCTCTCTCTCTCTCTCTCTTCTCCCTCTCTCTTCTCCCTTTCTCTCTCTCTCTCTCTCTCTCTCTCTCTCTCTCTCTCCGTCTCTCTCTCTCCCTTTCTCTCTCTGTCTTCTCTCTTTCTCTCTCTCTCTCTTCTCCCTGTCTCTTTCTCTCTCTTCTCCCTTTCTCTTTCTCTCTCTCTCCCTTTCTCTTTCTCTCTCTCTCCCTTTCTCTCTCTCTCTCTCTCTCTCTCTCTCTCTTCTCCCTTTCTCTCTCTCAAGCTTTAGGGCTGATACACAAGACATTGACTCTTAATATACTTAGTTTGTTATATCTACGTGCTGAATATTTTAAGGCACGTGAGTTCAAATTGTTCTCCAGTATCAGATAATCAATATTGTTGGCGCCATTGGTGCACATCATTATTGATTATTACAATTTTGTTGGGGTGAATGACAAAAAACAACATACCACATTGTATGACTTTGGTTCATCTTCCTTGGGTGCCACCGTACTTTGGCTCAAGGAGATAGTCACTGAAATAAGTGGTAGGACACAACTAGCTACATATATTATTCTAGTAGCTTGGCCTACCAGACTAGAAAAAGGTCCCCTTAGACTGCCCAACAAGATGGAATTCCACTTATGCCATGCTTCGCCAGTGTCAAGAAGAGGGACTTTCGTAACATAATGGCATTTAATCTGCCAAAGAAACCAGCCTTTGTTGATGAGGATTGAGAAATGCTTAACGATTTCGCAATAATATTGAAACCCCTCAAGATGGCTACTGCCCCCGCTTGAAAATCGAAGAGGCCAACAACAAACGAACCCATTGTTATCATTAGAGCAATAAAAACCCATTTGGATACTATCATGTTACATATCAGCTACGAGACCATGTTTCAGTCAATAGTGGCATACTGACATGGCAGCAAATATTTGTATACAATGCATCAATCCTCACAACCGCACCTTCACCATTATGCGCATAATAATTTCTCCATGAAGTTATGGTCAGTAGACTATGACTATCACGACAAGGTCATATTGTATGTGCAAAATTTATTACATGTGTTTGGGGTTACCATCGATTATAGCATAGTTGCACATTTTTCTTCACAATGTTTTTGTCTGGATAGTCAACTACGTCCATCATAGATCCGGGGCATGAGTTTGATGTGTACATCAGCTCACCTCCTATCAAGGGGACAAAGCCATTGTACCAGGAAAAATAACATGTGAACAGTCATATCCAAGGCTAGCAAGGGTTTCAATGAGTGTACGCTTGGAGAGATTCTTCTCTACAATTGTGTCATCATCAAGTACAAGCTATCTATATTGATGGTATAGAGCATTGGCCTACTCATGACATTGAAGTATTGGTGGTGAGGGGAGGACAATATCCACAATGAGACCGAGCTAAAGGATGAGTGTAGAAACAAGGAGCCAAAAGTTGATTAGGTTGAGCCTCATTTTTTGCTTAAAGCAGACGAACCGTTTACTCTCCATTTTCAGTATTGATGGGAGACATGATGCAGTTATGCATCTTTCTTTTCAGGTTACCATTATCTATTAATAAAGCTTTATAATATTTTATCATTTTTGTCTAATTATTCATGTATCTGTAATATTTTATGGTTATAAAATATTTATCTGTAAAATTTTGTTTTCATATTATAACAACTTTTATATGCATAGTTGTGGATGTCAATAATTATAAAGTAAATTCCAAACCTATACATTTATTAGAAAATAATGCATAGCTACTCTATAACTTGTGGTTATAATATATTTATTAGGATATTTTTCAGTTCGCATAATATAAAAAATTATTATCCACATACTGGTGGATGCCAATAATTTCAAACTTGTAAACTTAATGGAAAATAATACATGGTTATGTAATATCTTATGGTTATAAAATATTTATTGGCAATTCTTTAGTTTCTATTATATAAATATTATTTATCTGCATATGGGTGGATGTCAATTCACTCCAAAGTTAATTCAAACTTGTAATAATTTATTTAAAATAAATGTGCAGTAAATATTTTTGTCCTTAAGTTTAATTTCTACTGATATTTAATTTTAAAATTATAAAATAATTTTATTTATAATTATAAATTTAATTAATATTTATTCAATCATGTAAACGAGAGCAAATTTTCTACACAAATTCACATTGCACTACCTAAAAGGGGTTTGGTCGACCTAATGTTTGCACAAGTAGTGTGAAAATTCGCACACTACGCATATATTGCAATATGTCAAGCCCCCAAACCCAAATGTTAGTGGATTAAAGAGGTTGACTTGTCGCATGCAACATTCATTTGGAGATCCTAGAAAATAGAAACATGCTTATTCTCTAGAATCGTGATTATTTTTAGGGGGCACTTAGGCCATGGCTTGTTCCTATTTAAATGCTCCTATCTCTCTTGTTTTTCATCCCATTTTTATTCCCTTGAATCTCATTGGTTAGAGTTCTTCTTTGAAAGTTCCTTTGAACAACAAATCTTTCTCTTGCTCTCCCCCTCTCTCTCCTCCCCCCCTCTCTTTCACTTTCTCTCTCCACTAGTGCTAAGAATTTTCTCTTGACACTGCTAATGCAGGGACGTGATGAGACTGAAATATTGTAACAATGTCACAAGTACGCTCCACATATTTTTTATCATCTTCACTATCTTGTGGATTTGTCCTCATCCAAATATAATTCTGCAAGTGTTTATTTTATTCCCAGTAAGTGATAATAGATCTATGTGTTTGTTTGGAGTTTTGAACACATGATAATATTGACTTATATTATTTCTCGATATGATGTTGAGAAACTGAGCAGGTCAGTCAATGAGAAAAAAGGTGATGGGTCTTTTGATTGAAAATGATGTAAGTGAAGTGCTAGATGATTCAAAACCTAAAGGTATCAATTATGCCATTGGAGATAAACACAATGAAAGATGCTTTGTCAGATGATGGATATATCATGTTTTTGATCTTGACAATCCTACCTAGATGTGGGATACCTATGCTAAAAGATATGCACAAAGACGCCTATGAGCAAGGCTTTGTTGAAGGTAAAGCAATTTAGGCTTAGGATGGCCAAAAGTATCGAATTGCATGCTCAAATTAATCACTTTTAAACTCTCGTGGTGAATTACAGAAGTTTGAGGATGACTTATCCAAAGTGAGCAAGAGTATCAGCTTGCTAATTTCTTTGCCCAACAAGTATGAATGCCTTGTGAGGACTATGATTCATGGGACAAATAATGTTCTTATTAGAACTGACTAGATACAATCTTCATATAATCATGGTCAAATTCAAGGTTTGTATGTGCAAGGCGGGGAAGAAAAAGGTCAAAAGAATGAGAGGAACAAGTCTAGTGGGAAGAGGAAGGGACGGTCCAAGTCAGGGCCAACTGTTTAAAAAACCACGAATGTCATAAGTGTGGTGCAAAAGGGCACGTAAGGCGAGATTTTCCTAAGCACAATGGATGCAAGGTAGAATGAGGAGAATCGAATTCGGCTAATATTGAAATGGTGGATGATAATGATGGCGGTGAGGTCCATTATGCCTGAGTCATGACTATAGAGTTGTTGAACAAGTAGATCCTTGATTTTGGTTGCGTTTATCATGTGTCCACACAGTGGCTGGTTTGACTCTATGGGAAACAATGCCATGTCCAAGGTTGTTTGTGTGGGAAATGCGATGATTCATATGTTTAAAGGTGCGGCAAAAATGATGGATAATGTGCAGCATGTACCAGCTTTGCATCAAAACTTGATTTCCTTTAATGTGCTAGAGGGGAATGGATGTTCTTATAAAGGGGAACGGATGGCCAAGAACATGGTGCTCAAGGTTTTTAAAGGTTCACTTGTCATTATGAAGGGGAGATACTAATGAACCAACATTCATAACCTTAAGGGGAGCATTGTTGCTGGTGGAGCTGCTACATCAACACCACATGAACCTCTAGTTGATGACACCTTATTGTTGCACTTTCAGCTGGACCATATGGTTGACAAAGGTGTATAAATTCTAATTGCAAGTGGGTTATTGCATGTAGTTAAGTCTTGTAAATTGGAATTTTGTAAGTATTATGACACTGGGAAGCTGTGCAAGGTGATCTTCAAGATTGCAAGCAGAACATCTTGACTATATTCATGTTGATATGATGTCGAGTGGAGGCTTAGGGAATGACAGTTTTGGTCTCGGTATCGGTTTTTGGCCAATACCTATACCTATACCTAAACTTCAGTACGGTCTCGATTCTGTCAGAGTTTGGTTTCAGTTCGGTAAAACCTATAAGTTCGATCACATTGTTAGATTATACTGTGTAGGCCCGATAAGGGCCTACCCATGTAGGTCATTACAGGCCTACTTCATCCTAAGTGAAGCCTTTATTGGGCTTCAATGATCTGGCCCAATAAGGGCCTCTAGGAGAAACTTATCTCTCTCATGTGTATCCCTCTCTCTCTTACTCTCTCTGCACATGCCCTTTATAAGGGTTGTATGGGCTTGTCCCACAAGTTATGGAGAAAATCCTAAATCTATCTAGTGCCGTCTTCTTCTCCATCTCTCTCCTCCTTCCTCTCCATCCTCAACACACATAACTCTGCAAAAAAATAATATTGAAATTTTAAAAATCAGAGTCAAAATTCAGGTAAAAATATTAATTAAAACAGTTAAAGAAACAACTGTACTACATAAAGATTCCATGTTTGCCATGGATTCACTACAGAATCAAACACAGAACTGTATTTGTGCACATTTTTATTTATTTCTATTTGAATTTATGTATTTGTGAATTTATATATGTAAATATTTAGGTATTTTGATAATACCCTAATTTTTGTCTTTATTTTATGTTATTAGCACAATTTTTTGCATTTAATGAGCTTAAAATGGGGTTGTTATCATATATTTACATGAAAATAGTGTTTTCAAGTGATTTCTGATTTTTCCCTAATTTTCTGTTAATTTTATGAATTTTAAAGGATTTATTGAAGCTCGAAATAACTATTTTTGAATGAAAATAGCAAATTTAATATTTAATTTCAATATTTATCAGCATGGGGATGAATAAGTGAATTTTCTAGAATTTTCTAGAATTTTTTACAAATTTTGAGGATTTTTCTGAGATTTATTTGAAGAGGGAATGTATTTATTCTAAGGAAAAAAAGGTATATTTATAAGAAAAAAAAGTATTTATATAATTTTCAAACTTTGAAGGGCCTTTTTGCAACGTTTCGTTGCAAAAAGACCCTGAAAACAACTCTCGGTCGCCACTGCAGGCGTAAAGATGTAATTTAAAGTCTTCCAGGGTTCTATTGCAAATACTTTATTTATTGTTTTAATGTTTTAGAAGAAAAGCGGAGGAGAGAGAATGCGGGAAGGACAGATACACAAATACTTTAGGGCGGCGTTCACTTGCAATTTTTCATTTTATAAAGGGCTTCGTTGGGAAAAAGAGCAAGGAATCTCTCGCATGTCAACGTGGCACAGGCGGTGACGTGGCGCATGCGGATTCATCCATGCAGTTTAAAAACCATGAGCCACGTGCAAGCTTAATGTATACAAATAGTTTTCTTACCTTTCTATTTCTATTTTTTCTTTTTTCGCCAGGGGGTACGTGGCGCAACGAGGAAGCACCCGCCTGAAGAAATTGAAACGACGCCGCCAATGAAATGGCGACACCTCAGCGTGCGATTAGGAAAAATAAATAAATTAATAAATGAATTAATCCAATGGCTCACATTGGTTTAAATTCATTTATTCATAACTTTAGATCTAGAAGTCCGATTGTGATGATTTTTTTGTGGATTTTCTCGTATTGATCCCCTCTTTCTATCTGTATGGTTGGATCATTGAGATCAAGCCAGTATTGATAGATATTAATTAATTACTAATTATGGGTAAAATGGTAATTTATTCCATTTTACATTGGTATAAAAGCCGAATTTCGAGAGGAGGAGATCATTCTTGATGGTTCTCTATCACAACTGCAAGACAGAGAGGAGCCCCAGCCTGGATCAACTTGTTTGGTACTTTTCCCTTTCATTGTATTTGGATTTTTGTGCATTTTGAATGAAATTAGTTCAATTTCATATTTCTTCTTCTTGATTTTGATTTGAACTTCTAAATCGCTTGGCTTGAGTGGCATGTACAAGCCCTGATTAGGATTGAGAGGAGAATTTGAGGGATTTAACTAGGCATTCAACTGCATTCCCAAAGAAAAACTCTAAAAATTAGATTTAATTCTTTGAAGATTAAATTACCCACGCTTCTTTTCTGAATTATCAAACTTGCAAAAACCAACCAAACTCAAATCAAAAATTCCTTCCAACCTCTCTAGTTGAACTCTTTGACCATTTTATTTAGATCAAAGAAGCCAATTTAGAGCTCCCCATTTCTTCTATTCATCTCATCTATTCTCCACCACCCCTTTTTCTTAACTTCTCATTTAATTAGGGTGATTTGATCTTCATTCAAAATCAAATTAACTTTAATAAGTGTCAAATTATTCAAGTTGATCATCAATTGAATTAACTTACTAGCTTCCCTTGGACGACACTCGTACTTATCACTATACATCTTAAGTAGAGTTTTTTTATAAATTTCATTGCATAAGTCAAAATTTGCAAGGACAAGGGCTAAAAACTCATAATTTCTACCCCTATTTTTGGCTTATCATATTTACACAATTACATATCTAGGTGTTTAGATTTTTTAGTTATGTTGCCATATTAACATATGCATGTAATTTGTGTATTTTTGTATTCATTATTATTTGTATATTCATGTTATTATTGTATTTACAACATTTTTTATTCATGATATTTGTGTATTTATACATTTTTAATATATGCTATTCATGTCTTTACCTGATCTGTGTATTATGTACGTTTTGTACATGTTATTTGTATATTTATGTTATTTGCATATTTATGTATTTTTCGTAAATGTTTCTTTGTTTGCAATGCACACCCTTCAGTAGGCCACTTGTTTTAAAAAACAAGTTTTAAGAATGTCAGTTCATAAACAAACAAGTTTTAAAACCACTTGTTTGCAATACACACCTTTCATTAGGCTAGGCTCGTAATATCAGACTGTAGTTCCCAATCTTACATTAGTTTCTCCCTTTCTAATTTTATTGTTTATGAAAAGAGAGACAGTTTTGATAGTAGGGAGAAGAAGATTCAGCCTCCATGTTATTGACCTTACTCAACAATTTCTCATCATTATATTTTGATCAAAATAATTTGTCATATCATAAAGAAACAAGTTTCGAAAACTTGTTTGCAATGCAAATCCGTAACTAGGTCAGGCTTGTAATATCAGACTATGGTGCACAATATTACATTGGTTTCTCCCTTTCTGATTTTATTGTTGAAAATTTGGATTCTTGTGGGTCGCCATTTGCCGATTAATTTAACATGCAGATTAGATTGAATCACTGAATGGTGATTGCCGATTCTTCATTGATTCAATCTAATCTGATCTGGATACCAAATCAACATTAAAATTTGAATCTTCCAAATCAACATAAACAGATTTCTGTGCTGGATAAAAGATTATTTATTCCGAATCTCCACTAAACGAGGCTGCAGCTAAAATCATCGTTTCTGAACGATAACGAAGCTAACTCCAGTGTTCACCCTGTGGTATAGTTGAAGGGTAGTTATTAAGAGATATAAAACAGTTCCATTTGTCTTGAAGACCAGAGACAAACAGACCCAAAACGCTAAATTTAGATCCACTAATTAGAGTTTAATCGCCATCCATTCATAAGAGAGGAAAAGATCTTCGCAAACAAGCGAGAAAACATCCGAGAAAACGATAGATATTGCCACGATTCAAGTGCAAATAAAGGAGAAGACGCGAAAATCCAATCAAGGATATGCGAAAAAAAACCAGGGTTAGTGTACGCATTGCGATAATCAACCGAATCCCATGATTCTCAGAGAGATTGGAACACGACATTGAAGCCACAGAGCAAGAGGGATCTGCGGGGATTTGAACAAGAACAAGCGTTAGATCTCACTCTGCGCAAGAGGTGGCCGGGATGCCCATTTCGCGTCGCACCCGGATTGGAAGTTCTTGCGTTCATCCAATGAAAAAAATCAGAGATTGCGAAGAACAAACTAAAAGCTGGATAAAAGAAAGAAAAAGCTAAGAACTTTTCTGTAAGCAGGGCATGTATTTATAGGGGAATTTAGGGTTTAATAGGTGTCCAGTTGTCCACTGCTGATTGGACCCTACTATCGAATCAGGGTTGCAGATTTAGTTAGCCAATTATCCCAATTTCTCTGATAACTGTTTCCAATAAGGGAACTTAAGAACTTTGCTAATGGAAGGGTATATATTTATAGGTAGGGAAGGACACGGATTGAACTAAATTCGGTCAGACCAGACCGAACCGAACCGTAGGTCAGCCTCTTTAGGACTGGCTGGACATTAAGTCGCGGTTCGGATTCGCAGGTTGAACCAGACCGAAGACCGCATCCACTCCCCCCCTCTTTCTCTCTCCCCGTCACCCTCTCTCTCGTTCTCTCTCCCCGTCACCCTCTCTTTTGCCCACTCTCTTCCTCTCTCCCCATTAGGAAACGGCAGTCGTCATCCGTCACGTCACACGTCATGGTGACAGCAACGTGACGGATGACGTTGACGCATCCTTAGTACACGAACGACATAAGATCAGGACTTGAATCCACAAGCCTTGCTCTACTTGAATGAGCTAAGTCCTGAATCCACAGAACTAGCCTCTCTAACCCTTGAATCCACAAGGGGTTGTACTTGAATCCACAAGCATAGAAGCAATCTCTAACAAAGAGAACACTTAGAGAGGAGAAACAACAATTTCAACAAGACAATAGATTTCAATAATGCTCATTCAGGGGTACATGGGGGCCTTATATAGGCCACAAGAAGTGCAAGGTCGTCCATAATGACTATACCCATGACAAGACAAGTTAAAACATTGAGAAAAATAAATTTGACAAGCTAAAACAGAGGATATGCAACCTGACAGGGCTTAGCAGAGATATTCTGCAGATTCTAGGGCCTGTAGAAGCTGTCAAGAGATTTTTGTGTGGCTCAAGAAGATCCTGATGGGACAAAACAGAAGATATGCAGCTCTGGCAAGTTAGAGCAGATATCCTGGCAGAAGAAGGATCTGGCAGAGGAAATCCTATCAGAGGATCTTATCAGAAAAAATCATGTTAGAAGATCTTGTCAGAGAAAATCTTGTCAGAAATTTTGAGGGGGCTCTAAGTATATTTCTGCAGATCCTATCAGTTCTAGAAGAATCTCCTTCTTGGGCCACAAGTTACAATTGGGCCTCAGAAAATGGGCTTCTGGGCTACATCAGACGTGATGGTGACGGTGACGAAATTAGGGGCACGTGACTACGACGATGGCAGATTACGGATGACGAACTGGGTGTGATGGTGACACGACGATGACAGAAGGCCTTGAATGAGTAACGTGACGGGACAACCATCACGGATGACGGCCATGACAATTTTTTAAAAATGACCAAAAAAGCTTAAACATCGTTAGATTTAAGCTTTTCGACGGCCAAGATTTTGCCAAGTGGTGTCACTAACTCGATTTCTTGGCATTTGGTAGAAAAGTCCCTGCATTTATTTGCGCACAAAAGGATGCCGCCCAAGGATAATTGGAGATATGCCCCTCCGATTCTCTCTCCTCCACATGATTGTTTCCGTCACACGTCCATCACAGATCATCATCCGTCCCATCATGTCCAGGGTGTCACGTCCCAGACGTGCCATTCCCTACTCCCCATCATCCTCTCTCCCTCTCTCCCCATCAACCTTTCTCCATATCGTTCTATCTCACTCTCCACCTCTCGTTCTCACCCTCTACCTTGTTCTCTCTCACTCTCTACTTCTCTTCTCACCCTCTATCCTGCTCTCCCTCTCCTTCTCTCTCTCTCTCTCTCTCTCTCTCTCTCTCTCTCTCTCTCTCTCTCTCTCTCTCTCTCGCCTTCTATCCTGCTCTCCCTCTCTTCCTCTCGCTCTCTCTCCCTCTCTCGCTCTGTCCTTACTCTCTTCCTCTCTCGCTATGTCCTTCCTCTCTTAATCTCTTCCTCTCTCCCTCTCTCACTCTGTGCTCTCTCTCTCCCCCTCTCTTTCTCTCTCCCTCTCTCTCTCTCTCGCCTTCTATCCTGCTCTCCCTCTCTTCCTCTCGCTCTCTCTCCCTCTCTCGCTCTGTCCTTACTCTCTTCCTCTCTCGCTATGTCCTTCCTCTCTTAATCTCTTCCTCTCTCCCTCTCTCACTCTGTGCTCTCTCTCTCCCCCTCTCTTTCTCTCTCCCTCTCTCTCTCTCTCGCCTTCTATCCTGCTCTCCCTCTCTTCCTCTCGTTCTCTCTCCCTCTCTCACTCTGTCCTTCCTCTCTTCCTCTCTCCCTCTCTCGCTATTTCCTTCCTCTCTTAATCTCTTCCTCTCTCACTCTATGCTCTCTCTCTCTCTCCCCCCCCCCTCTCTCCCTCTCGCCTTCTATCCTGCTCTCCCTCTCTTCCTCTCGTTCTCTCTCCCTCTCTCACTCTGTTCTTCCTCTCTTACTCTCTTCCTGTCTCCCTCTCTCGCGATGTCCTTCCTCTCTTAATCTCTTCCTCTCTCCCTCTCTCCCTCTCTCACTCTGTTATTTCTCTCTTCCTCTCTCTCTCTCTCTCTCTCTCTCTCTCTCTCTCTCTCTCTTTGTCGCCCTCTATCCTGCTCTCCCTCTCTTCCTCTCGCTCTCTCTCCCTCTCTCACTCTGTTCTTCCTCTCTTACTCTCTTCCTCTCTCCCTCTCTCGCTATGTTCTTCCTCTCTTAATATCTTCCTCTCTCCCTCTCTCACTCTGTTCTTCCTCTCTTACTCTCTTCTTCTCTCCATCTCGTTCTCTCCCTCTCTCTCACACTCACTTCATCTCATTCTCTCCCTCTCTCTGTCTCGCTCTCTCTCTTTCTCTATCTCTCTCTCCCTCTCTCCATCTCATTCTATCGCCCTCTTCCTCTCTCTCTCTCTCTCTCCCGCTCTCACTCTCCTCTCTCCCTCTCATTCTCTCCTCTCTTACCCTCTCTCCCGCTCTCACTTCCTCTCTCTCTCTTGTTCTCTCCTTCTCCCTCTCACCCTCTCTCCCACTCTCACTCTCCTCTCTCCCTATCGTTCTGTCCCTCTCCCTCTCACCCTTCTCTCACTCTCCTCTCACCCTCTCTCACGCTCTCTCTCTCTTCCTCCCCCACTCTTTTTCTCTCTCACGCTCTCCCTATCTCCCTTCTCACCCTCATTCTCTCTCCCTCTCTCATTCTCTCTCTCCCTCTCTCCTTTCCTCTCTCGCCTTCTCTCTCCCTCTCGAACTCTCACCTGCTCCCCCCCTCTCTCCTCTCACCTGCTCCCTCTCGCAGCCCCTTTCCTTTTGCACTGTCTTCCTCTCACTTCCCCCTCTTCCTCTTTCAATATCTCACTCTCTTTCTCCCTCTCTCCTCTTTCAAACTCACACACTCTCTCTTAGTCTCGCCCCCTCACTCACCCTCTCACTCTCTCACTCTCGTATTCTCTCTGTCTTACACTATCTCAGGCTTACTTTGTCATTCTCCCTATATCTCTCTCCCACTCTCTCCTTGTCTCGTGCTCATTCTCTCCGTGTTTCACTCTCTCACGCTCTCCCTCTATCACTCTTTCATTATCTCCCTCTCATCCTCCCTCTCCCTCTCTCCCCCTCTCATTCTTCCCCCTTTTACTGTATTACTCTCACACTCTCTCCCTCTCTCCTTCTCACACTCTTTCACTCTCTAATTATAGTCCTCTCTCTCTTTCTCTCTCTCACACACAAACACACATTATCAAATTATCAAACACAACTTCTGCACCTGAGGTAACATTCACATGGCGTCTAGTTTGATGCAATGAGTAGACCAAGTCAACCTGACATTGACTTTCACATTAACTAGTCAACATGACCTACCGGGACTGGACCAGACCAAGACCGAGACTGGACCAAACTTCAGGTCTAGGTTTAGGTTTTTTGGCAAAACCAGACTGCGTCCAGACTATGTCCTTCCCTATTTATAGGGGAATTTAGGGTTTAATGAGTGTTGAACTGTCAATTGCTGATTTGACCCTAGTATCCAATGAGGGCTGAAGATTTAGTTATCCAGTTATGCCAATTTCTCTTATAACTGTTTTCAGTAGGGGACACTTAAGAGCTTTTCAAGTGGCAGGGTATGTATTTGGGAAATTCAGGGTTTAAGAGGTGTCCGGCAGCTGATTGCTGATTGGACCCTAGTATCCAATGCGGGCTGCAGATTTAGTTAGCCAATTATGCCAATTTCTCTGATAATTGTTTTCAATAGGGAACACTTAAGAGCTTTGCTAGTAGTAGGGTATGTATTTTATGGAAATTTAGGGTTTAATGGGTGTCAAGCTATCAGTTACTCGTTGTACCCTTATATCCAATGAGGACTGCAGATTTAATTAGCCAATTATCCCAAATTCTCTGACAACTGTTTTCAATGGACAGTTAAAGCACTAGTGACAATCTTCATGAACCATGAGCTTCTGAGAGTGATATGCCATAGTGGTTGAGGATTAGGGAATAGTTCTATGATAGTCAAGCTTTATAGTCAAACAAAAGTGTAATCAAATGTTCTTATAGAAAGTAAAAGTTCAATGGATGTCATAAACAAATTGTTAAGCAACATAGTCATGAATTACATTATTATAAAGTGTAGAAATTGACAATAGAAACTGATACATTAAAACTGGTGAACATCATCGTTTATAAAAAACCTTGACCACTAGGCCATACCGATGATCATACCCTAGCGCAAGAATTTCACAACTGAGGGCGGAGTTAATGGTCTCTAGTGCCACCCCTATTAAAAGAGCCCCTCCTTCTTTTGTATGTAGACTTTGTATGGGGACATATTAAATAGTGATGATTAAACCTTTTTCCACATATACCTCTGTGGGGTATGTTACTGCAACAATATTCTTGTCATTGGTGCTATCATCCTTCAGAAAGTTTCAACTTAATTTTATTTGGCATCTCCTTTATGTTCACTAATAATTGGTAGAAGCCCAAGTGATTCCAAACCTAAAATCTAAATTACTGGACGGGTAATCTTTAAAAAATGAGAAATATTATATTTCATACTATGAAATGAAGCAGGGGACACTATACCATACCCAAGCCATGGGCTTGGTGGATGTAGCCCACTCTGGGTTCAGTTATTAGATACTTGGTTCATTCCTCTCATCTATCTCCATAGGCTAGTATCTTGGTCTGGTATTTTATTTATTGCTTTCTGATGCTTCTAAGTATGGTAGGGATATCTAGATTAATCTATTATTTGATTCAGATAGAATTTTTAACATAAGATATACACTCTAACAGAATATTTACTCAAATCCACTCTCTAAATATCTAAAAAATATACTCCTATCGATTTGGCCAAATCGATCGTTGATTTGGTCAATGAATGTTATCGTGTCATTTAAGTTATTAACCACATTGATACATGGGCTTGGAGGGTCACACACATAAGAGTAAATGATGCCAGTGGATATACTTTATTTGTGAGGACATTTAAGAAAAGTTCCAAAAATAAGTATAAATAGAGGGGTCTCATTTTAAATATCACTACAATTGCACATTTATTCAAAGAAGCCCCAGGGTCTCGTTTCTTTCTAGGAATCTCATTCAATAAAATTGAACTGACATTATCTGAAAGTTGCACTCTCTTTTGTTTCCTAGTTGGAGTGCATAGTTCTTTTACAAATTTTGAATGCGAAGGAATATTTTGAATTGCATCAACTAAGGGGATAGTGATAGTTGCCTCTTTAAAAAGTTCCAGTAGGTGATTATGGTGTGGCTTTTCCTTTTGTGTGGTTCGGTCGACGGTATGACACGTCACTGATGATGAAGACAGGAAATTGACGGAGGAGAACGCCGCCGGTACTTTATCATGACAAAATGCAGGCGGCGATGATTGTAACCGCAACATTTTTTGTGGCAGATCTAAGGCAGGACCCACTCAATAGAAGAAGTAAAAAAAAAAGAAGGAAACAAAATAGCTCCAATTTTTACTTTTCCAAATGACAATATGTCTCCTCCATTAAGGCATACCCCCCTTTATATAGGTGGATGCCTTAATGGGTCATTTGGGGAAAGGTCCAAGTGAGAGAACTTCCCCTAATGGGCCAATTTAAAACAATTACATCAGAAATAAACAAGGTCTAAACCGGTGGCCCCTTTAAAAGTCCTTGCACATAAAGAAATGCGTTAAATAAGCTGTGTAATTTACCAGATCGATCGTCAAGCCATGTACTTCAAGGTGGGGGTTCTTCGTGTCAGCTTGGGCATCACATCACGGTTGATGGTGGGATTGAATAGGAGCTTCTAGATGGTCCTCCATCATCGTGAAGACAAACACCGCCACCAAAGGTATCCGCCATCGATACCGTCGAAGGACTCTTCCGTCCAAGAATTTTTTGGTCTTTCTCTTCAGTCGCTGGGAATTTGGAACTACGTTGTGTCTTCGTTGGAGGATCGACTGAAAAATCATGCATTGAATAGATGGTTATTGCATATTTTATCACGTCTCTTCGTCTGAGTTCGGACGGTGATCAACAACTCGGATCTGGCTTCATCATTGGGTTAAATAAGCCACACCAGATCTCTTCACGCCACCATCGACTCCTTCCACTCTCCTAGGTTCACAGTCATAGAGATGTTTGAGAGAATAACAATCGTCACTGTTACAAGAACATCACCCTCTTGACCTCTATCATGGTTCACGACTCACGGTTGCTGATTCAAGTTCGTTTTGTTTACTCTACCATATGCAGACTGACGATTACGATCGACTATCATCGTTCACTGACGGACCTGGACAAAACAAATCGGTTACTCGTACACTGGGATCCTTTTGTCATCCGAGTTGTTTTTTGACCGCCCAACATCATCCGAACCAGAAGTATATTTCTTCTCGATGAGGAGCAAACATGGCCACACCTGCTTGCTGATCTCCCTTCTCCAGATATTTCAAGCGTCACAATGACATACAAGATCTCCCACTCAGGTCATATCCTTCCCCTCCGACTCTCCTATATTTCTTTTCAGCTTAATTATATTTTCCAGTGCCGATTCTCACCTCCTTGCCAGAGAGTTATTTTATAGGATTAATCACCATCAATCTTTAAGAATAATAATTTTGTTCTTGGCGTCGGAATAGATTCATCATTAACGAAGGTTGGGCCACTTACGGGCAGCGATTGCCTCCCCATCTTCGTCGGTGTTCGAACTGATTTATCAGGTCATCGGGAGCCTGCCCTGACCCTAGTCCTCTCGTGTTAGCCCCCCTATCCATCAATCTATTCGGCAAAAATTTACTATGCTTCGTTGTTTTAAATATTGCATCCATCATTTATGGCATTACATTCATCTATTTACTTTGATGTAATCCAATTCGACGACACTGTCATGTTGTATTACATCACCTTGGAATGGTTAAACATTCTAGCACCGCTAAGTTGTCATATGTCACGTGCCACCACAGGTCCACGTGGCAGACATGTGTCCACATGGTGCCTATGTGGAGCATTTTCGTTGGATTTTAAAGGGGAGTCGCTGACATGGCATGCGATGACGTACTACCATGTCAACTACAAACTAGATGATACAGAATATATTTAAATAATATGTTATTATATTCTCCTTTTTGTTTTTTTTTCAGGTTGCCACATGGCATGTGAGAGACGTCGATCGCAGACGATGAGGCATAATCTCAACCAATCATCACATTTAATGCTCAAACAAGACAAAACCCAAACCAAATGACGTGACAACGCTAACGAGGATGACGCATGAGAAATATTGGAATTAAATCAATGGCTAGGAATCATCCAACTTCCAGGCTTAATATCTGACGATCCAGAACTCAGATTAAGCTGAAGTTTTTAGGGAAACTTCATTTTTAGTCTCTATCCATTTGTATGACATATTGAGCCCCTAATCTTTGTAAAAAAACATCTTTAATCTCACTTCCTCCTAGAGAGGCAGATAGAAAGAAAGTGAAGTTTGAAGGTCCATAAAGTGTTCCGTGGTATTTCTAGTGTTTGGAGAGGTTCAAAAGAGAAGAGGGGTGGTTGATCTATAGTAAGAAGACGTCTTGATCCTAGCAGAATATAGGAATCTAAGGTTAAGCTTTTCGCCTTACATTGAATCTTCTCCATCACATTTTGGTAGTTTTACTATCTTCTCCATCCGCCAACTTAACCCATCATCTTCATCCGTTACCATCATTTATCCACTCTGTCACCATCCATTATCATCCACTCTCACCGATTTCACGTCTACTCCTACACCATCACAAAACCTCATTACCTACCTCTATCTTCCCCATTTGAGCTAACATTACTACTTTATTGTTGGGTTCTAGATGCCTTGATGATGTAACACGACCTGTCGGGACCGGTCGGCTCAAGCTACACCACAATTAATGTATAAAGGACCACTAAAATGGCTAAGTAGTATGCTAAGGGATTTTGAGAAACAACGACAAGTGCAAAGTAATGCGATGAACAAGTTCAGCGAGTAGTTAAGTTGGCAAAGTTCGATTGATCACAATCGACTTCCCAACGTCCCTTTGGACCAAATTCGAATGTGTGAGTCGAGGGATAGTTCGACTATCCAAGAACGTCCAACGTTCCCCGAAGGAGAAAATGCACTACCACAAGAATTAAATGACCTATTTACTCTCGTTAAGGTTTTTAGATGGATCTGATGGGGTACTAACTCTCGAGGCACAAACACAACGAGACGAATATCGAAAGAAGTAATGATCTGCAAACGAAAGGGGGTAATGATTACTGTGAACCTGGCAATTCTTCAAGGGATCCGCCGATGTCGATGGCAATCGCGTTCGTGGATGTGTAGAGTGCAGACGCGGGCGCGAGCGAGGCACAGGGCGCAGATGTAGACGCTGGCGCCTGCGCAGACACAGGCAAGGTGCGTCTGGCGGTTGCAAGTGCGGCTGCAGGCGCGAGCACGGTTGAGGCACGGCGCACATGGCGGTGGCGGGCGGAGTGGAAAGCACGGGACCGCTGGCAGTTGCAGGCACTGGCGTAGACGTGAGCGCAGTCGAGGGTGCGGTGCGCTTAGCAGCTGCGAACGCGGGCGGAGGGGCACGACACCTGATTGCTGTAGGCACGATTGGAGGGCACGGCGCGCCAGGCGGCTGCAGGCGTGGGCGCAAGAATTGGGCGCGGTAGAGGGTGCGGCGCACCCGACAACTGCGTGCGCGGGCGGCAGGCACGGCGCCTAGCGGCTGTAGGTGCGGGCAAAGGGGCACAGAATGTCGGGCGGTTGCAAGCGCGGGCATTGGGCACGACGCCTGATGGCTGCAGGCGCGGGCGGATGAGCGTGACGTGCTTGGAGGCTGCAGGCGCGGTCGCAAGCGCGGACGTTCAGTGGCGTTCTCGGTGGTGAAGTTCTTGGGGAGAGCGGTGATGAGGCTCCAAGAAATCTTCCAGGAACCACGTTCTTGAAAATTCTTGTATCGTAACTACCAAGGATAAGTCTTCTTGAACGTTGAGAGAACACGAAGAACCAAGGGGGGAGGGGGGGCGAGGACTCCACGTAGATTTCGTCGTGGAGGAAACCACGTCTCCCACGTCCTGGAACGATCTAGCAATACCACTACACTCTAGGCTAGAACTAAAGGAACAAGAGAAAAAAAAGACAATACTGGATTTCCTCACAACAAGTCATGTCCATCCTCTTGGGCATGCCGTCCATATATAGGGGCACGGTCATGCCCAATCGGCACAACTTGAGAAAACCGTCTCAACACGAGCGGTTTTCTCTAAAATGATAAAATAAAAATAAACGAGATGGACAAGGCCCAAACACAAACGGCCTGGTCCAAAATACATCGATGAACTACAACAGAGATATGAAGAAAATAAACGTAGAAAACATGCGTGTAGCTTGGACTCTACTTCGAGTACTTGAACGAGGGGTCGCAGGCGTCGGCTCGAGCGGCTCGGTGCGGTTGTTGACGGCGGGTCGTCGTGCGGTCGAGATGGTCCTCCATCACTTGACATGGATGAAGACGAAGATTCCACGCAGTGAAAAACACGTAATGGAATCATAACGAGATCATTAAAATATTGAAACGAAGTACCTTTTTAACGGATCGCATCCGTGATTTCTTGGATCCCATAGCGAGACAAGTCAAGCTCCTCAAATGTGCAGCCTCTAGACATATCCACGCAATCCTTGGCACATCGAATCTCCTACTTCTCGTTGATGATCCCCGTTCAATCTCCGTCGTCGTCGTTATGTCATCCCGATTGCATCGCGGATGGAGAGGGGGTGTTGGGAGAGGGGAGAAGAAGGGGCCTTAGGCCCCTGAAAAATTCTGGCCTGGGTGAATTTCATTCAGGGCCTTCCCCTATTTATACTAAGTGGGTATTTTTCATAAAAACCCCAAAACTTAAGCATATCTTCCAACGTCTAAAAGACCATTTGCGTGTGACCCTCTAGGCCCATGTATCAGTCTAGTTAACGACTCTAGAGGCCCAATAACTTTTATTGGCATTCCAAATTAATTAACTATATCATCATATATATATTAATTAATGTCATATTGATTTAACCCAATCGATAGGTTGAGTTTCCAACGGGCGGGGTGCCTAGCTACACCTCGTATTTTAGAAGATACAAAGGAGTGTGTATCGACTCACTCATGGAACCTATTCGTCATCGGTCACCATGTACGTACAATCCCTCATCCACTAGACACTCCTAGGACAACTTAGGGTATGGTCAACTGTCAACCTTAATCGATCATCCGAGTTAGTATTGATGTATTTGGAAATCATCAGAGAACTCTTCTCTGATATTTCACTGCCTTGGTTAAGGACTTCATCGCATCGTCTTCCTTGAGCTGTCAACTCTTATACTGAGGGTGGACGATCCCATCTTGACCACTCAATCATCTTCGTAAACTTCTTGATGTACCCGAACTAAGACCGTTTAGAATCCCATGATTAGAGACTCGTTGGCCATAGTCAAAGTACAACCGTTTGTCCACAAGATGTCTTTGGTGTCTCAGGTCTAGGGACTGAAGATTATGCTTAAGGGTATTTTTAACACAATGCTTTGATGTGTGTTTTGATGAATGTTCAAAGTGATGCATGCCTCAATATGGTTTTTGATGAAAGCACAATAGGCCCTCAGTCAAGTAGTTGACTGATTGTATGTGAAGATAAAATAAGAGCCTTACATATATTAAAAGGTTACTTAGTTTGACCATACACTGAACAAGTCAAATCGTGTATTTATGACATGTAATTTTATGAAATGAAGATAAACATAGTTTTTACCACTATTCAGGTAATTGTGTGAATTTGTCTTCATTTTATTTGTTGAATAATTTGTTCAAAATCTTCATTACTACGTTCGAGTATTTAAAGCTGAATTTATTGATGATTTAATGAAAATAATTACATCAAGATACTATTATCCGATGGTGTTATATGTTTATTTAAATGTTGTGGTAAACATATCTAAAAAATTAATATTATTTTAAATCTCCAATCCTTGGCTAATGACTAGTTTTTGCTCTTAACTCTTGAAAGGTATTTTGAATTGATGACAAAATTAAAATAAAAATAAAAATTATAAATATAATTTTTTTATTGCTTAATCATAATCAATGAATATGACTGTTGGACTTTTGACAGATTACCATTATGTCCTTTCAAATTTCCAAGTCCATATATGCAGTTTTGAGCCTTAATTTCAAATGCCCTTTTACTTGCCTGTTGAAAATCGTAGTCCAAAAGCTAGAGAGATCTCTCAAGTCCTGGAGCAATTTTCAAGCAGTTTTTGAGCATTCTTTGAAGATATCATTTTTTTCTAACATCAATCCAAGTTCATAGAATATGAATCGTGGTTTTTGGTGCAGGGTATTTCAAGATTCAAAGAAAAGAAGGGTGGGATCCGAACTTCGCACATCCTCGACCCTGTGATAAGTTTATAATTTATACTGATTTTGAGATTTTTTTTCAACAAATGAATTTTTTCTAACATCCATAAAAAACCAAAGAAATTTGAATAGCATCATTAGGTTGAGTTTGGAAAGAGTTACAAGGGTTTGAAGTTGGACATAGAGGAATCGAGCAGTAAATAAAAGAACGTTGAAAGATTGATCTCTGGAGATTTCTCTGATTTGTTTTTGAATACTTTGTGTGACATAACAGTTGTGAAAAGTTTTGTTGTGAAACCATTACAGGTAGAATCATTGCATTTGGTGCAGGATTGAAAAAGATATTAGAGTTTTAAGCATCATATGTCAAACACAAATTGAAAATTTTATCCAAAGAAAAACGTGGAGGAGAAAAGGACTAAAGAAAGAACCACCACAAACAAGAAGGTATTAGAACACATGAATCTTTATCTCTGAATTAATTAAATTTTGACATAAAAGTTTTCTTGTTGAAATACTTAAAATTGATCATTGTCTTGAATACTATTTTGAGTAGCCATCAATAGTAAGTGTTGTTGAGGAGAATACATTATTCAGAAATATTTTGTTATTACTAGATCTTTGTGATCACTCAGGTTAAAACTTTGGTGGTTAAGTTGAAGTAGATTAAGTAACATCATTCTGTGGAAGTCTTTGAGGGTTGAGGACGACAAAGCTTCATCGACTTTTTCTTTTTTCCTTGGTATCCTTGTTCAACCCTATTTCCAAGTGATTTGCTTGGGGGGCATTCACACAAACTTGGTTAGGGCGCATCATCACCTCGGGACGGATACCCCCAAACAACATTAAGGATTAGCCTAAGATGTCTAAAAAAAATAACGGTCTCCCATTTCCCCTACCTCATTTCTTAAGTAGAAAAATTATAGGCTAATTAAAATAAAAATAAAATATAAATAGAGAACCTAATTCACCCCTCCTCTTAGGTTATTCCTTGGCCACTTAAACTAACAAGGACAACTTAAACAACCGTAACATGAATCAACGTGACTGAGAATTCAGTATAATATCATTCAGGGATTCGTACAAATCAATTCAGTGAACTCTTTCTACTAAAGAGCATCCACTATCTATCCTTAGTGTCTTCATACTAATGGCTATGGGACCGGCCATACTCATCATATGAGTGAGGGTAGATAGTGTTATTCTATCCGGATACTTCGATGTCCTTCTCACATATCCTCCGAATAGGAATGTTTAGAACACATGCTTAATGAATAATGATTTCCGTATAATGAATATGTTGTATTAGTGAACATGAAATGAGATGTGGAATGTGTGATTGGCTTGCCGGCCACATATATTTCCATCATTTACTCCACTCCCGTCTAATCTGAGTATCACTACATCATTCACCATAACCACTGATGGCTATTATGTGGACTTCAAGCAAAATCACACCACCATGTTTATTTAAGTTCACCGAATAAAATTTATATTCATTATTATTCAAATGCGATATTTATAATGAAGTCCATGAATACATGCAATGATCTACTTAATCATGATGATATCATAATTCACATATCACTAGTCTTTAAAAATGTATTCTAAATATTTCTATTTGGTGGATTGTTGAAATGGACATCAAATTATCCAGATAGAATATCACAAACTGATCGTACTTATGCGATAAGTATAGCTGATCATGTGGTTGTTAGTGTGGCGACATTAAGGACAGATAGTGGGTGCTCTTTGGTGGAAGAGTTGACTGAATTGATCTGTATGAATCCTTGAATGATATTATACCTAAACTTTAATCAGGTTCATTCATGTCATGGTTGTATAAGTGATCCATTGACCTAAGACACCAAGGACGTCTCGTAAATGGACAACTGTATTTTGACTACGAATTACGAGCATCTAATCATGGGATTCAAACATGTCATCGCTCGGATGTAGTAAGAAGCTCACAGAGAGGATTGAGTTGTTAAGATGGGATCATCCGCCCTTGGTATAAGAGAAGATTGACTCAAGGAAGATGATGCAGCAAATCGCTGGCCAGAGTAGTAAGGATATTGGAGAAAGCACTCTTCAATGATCCCTGAGAGTCTTATGCAGATGATCGATTTAACCCAACAAATAGGTTAAATTTCTAGCATGTGGGGTGCCCAATAATGAATATAAAATTTTAATTAATAAGGTTGACCAATAATTGTTATTGGGCCACTAAAGTTATTAACTAGAATGATACATGGGCCTAGAGGGTCACACACATAAGAGCATAGGGCATTGGTGAATATATTTTACTTTGTGGGGTTTTTTCAAAAAAACTTAAGTAAAATATAAATAGAGAAGGGATACTCATTTCAAGCACCTAGGCCAGCCAGAGTTGAGAGCATCCCCTTTCTTCAATCTACTCTCTTCTCCACTCTACCAAGGAGAGTGTCTTCATGGTGATAAGATCTTCAAGATTTTTAAGAAGAGTTGAAGAAGAAGAGATGGAGATCCAAGTGCAACGTGATCACGTGAGCGACTTCAGAATGATTTCAGAGTTGGAAAGTCAAGGGTGGAGCAAGTTCTCCATAAGGTACATGAGATGTATGCTTTCAATGATACGATTTTGAATAGATTAACATGCTTTCGCATCTTGGAAACCATGTTTTCCATGGTTGAACCAAGCTACAGAAACCAACATCCGCCACCTACCACACCACTGCCACTACCGCGGTCCCGATCCCATCTCGTCTCTCCATCCTCGTCTATCTAAAACCCTAGTTAATACAACACTAATTGGACACCTCTCATCTTATCATTCACTCCCATCTCTACTCACAACCTCATTTCACGATGCTACTCTGATGTAATACGATGAGCGTGCTGGGATCGAACGGCTCGTATTACGTCACAGGATAAAAATGAGTGGATTCATAATTATTTATGATATGAATGCACGTCAAGAAAACCACCTAATGAGCAACGAGACATTTCTGAAGAGGGATCAGGATCAACGTAGTCCACTAAGGAAGATATTGATCGGATTAGACCCCTAATGACCCTTGGGACCAACTACGTCGACTAAGAAGTGAGGGGCGTTTGACGGCCCAAAGGTGTCCGACGCCAAGATCAACGGCTAAGCCTTTACCACAAGAAGAAAACCTATCTCTTGACAAAGGTGGCTATCCTATCGATAAGATCGTGAAAACCCGGCAGAGGAAAAGATAGCGGAAGACGTTACTGCAAGACGTAATGATACTGGAATTAACGAAAGGGAGACGAATGGGTACCTGATCTGGCGATAGTCCAGCGAGGCAGCTGGAGGACGAGGCGGCAGGTGTAAGGTGGGGATGCTGGCGCACGCGGTGGCGAGATTGGGCGCGGGAGGGCGATGGCCTGCGCGCGGCAGGCTGAACGGGCTGGCGAAGTGGGCGTGCAAGCGAGCAGTGGAGGCGGAGGCGCGGAGGCGGCAGGGACCGATGGAGAGAGGGCGCGCACGGGAACTGTGGGGGCGCCGGATGACCGGGCGCGTGCGGAGCCCGCGCGTGCAGGGCGTGGGTGGGCGCTTGAGGGATCGCGGATGCCCGACAGTAGGGCGCGCGCACGGAATCGCGGGCGCTGGACGGCTGGGGCGCTCGCAGGGGACCGCGCGAATGCCAGACGGCTAAGGTGCGCGGGGGAGTTGCGCGAGCAGGGCGAGGGCGGGCGCTGGGCGCTCGCGGGCACTGAACACCGGGTGCTCGTGGGCGCTGGACCGTGGGGCGCGTGCAGAAGGCCGCGCGGTGGCCGGATGGTGGGCGCGCGGATCGCGCCCAGGCGGCGGGCGCGCCGGGCGCTCCGGGCACGGACGGCGGCGCGCGTGCGGGGCCGCGCAGGCTGGGTGCAGAGGGGCGCCGGGGCCCGCACAAGCAGAGACCGGCGGCGGCATTGGGCAATAGGTGGCAGCGGCGACGGTGTGAGTCTCCAAGAAAGAAACTTTCTTGAAGTCTAACCACCCAAGAGACCCTGATGGAGAGGATGTTTCTTGATCTGCTTGGAGGGTCTTGGAGAGTTCTTGACAACTCTTGGAGGAAGACGTCGGCGGCACGGACTCAGAGCGGTCTCGACGAGGACGGTTGGCGACGATACCCCCACTGCGGGCGCTTCTTGAACCTCAAGATACCCTCGGAGTAATCTCGACGAAGGAGTCTTCGGCTTCAAGAAATGGCGGTCTTGATTCTTTAGGCATCCCGGAGTGATCTCGACGGGCGTTGAGGCACATCGTCACGTAGTGATCTCGACGTGATGGCGCGGGCTCTAACCACGGAGTAATCTTGACGTGGGCGAGGACAGCCAATCCACTCTACACTCGAGCTATGATAAGGTGGAGACAAAGTTGGAAATTTTCTTCAACAAATGGCTCCACCTTCACTTGGGCATGCTATCCCCTTATATAATGAGGATAGGTGCCAAGTGAGATCGTGGAGAGGACGAACCGTCGCGAGACGTGGTTTGGCCCCTCTTTAACGGTTACAATCAAATGAAAACATAATGCGGACAAGGCCCAAAATACCGGCCCAGTCCGTAAAATCCAAGAAAGAAAACAAAACAAAGATAAAACAAATAAAAGACAAAGGTAAGATGCTTACGCGGAGTACTTAAACCCCAGGTGGCGAGCATCGGCGCGAGCAGCTGGGTGTGGCTGGAGTCGTCCCGTCTTGGCGTCCGCTGGATGGTCCCCCGTCATACTCATGTTCACCTTGCGTCTTACTCTATCTTCCAATACTAGTACTAACACGATACTCATATCATTACTATCACCATCGTGATCACTATTGTCGCTCATTCACTACCGTGTACGCTAAACATAACTCTTCTCATATTGTGATTTTACCTGATTGAGTTTTTCTTTCTTTAACATCCGTTCCCTTGGGAGACAACCCTTACTCATCACTAGCTAATTAATTTATTCATGAGTATATGTTTATAAATTTTATCGATTAAACTCCAATTCCCAACGACGTAAGTTCAACCCTATTTTTGAGTTTATCACTCATCACTATCTTCTATCATTCCATCTCTATATAAATCCTTATATCTCTATAAATGATTAAAAATAGATAATCTTTCTCTTCATAATTCTCTAAATCCTTCTAAAATACATAATACTATACTGATTTTATTTCGCCAAGTCTTACACTCCTATCAATATCTATAATCACCTCCCATAATTAATGTATGTAGATAAAAAATATTGTTCTCATGATCAATGATATTTTTTCCCATTTTCTCTCCACTCTTCTTAAATTATTCGCTGCCTACCCAAGTCTTAATATCCCTACTTACTATTTATAACACTTCTATCTTACACATCACCAAATATTTATTAAAATAAATAATCCCATGAAGTATATCATTTATTCAGCATAGTATCCTTGCCCACCTCATTGCACCTAATTAAAATAAATCAAAAAATAATTAGACTATCGTCTATCTTAGTAGAATTCTTTAACATAATTTGCTAAGAACACTTTTACTAAATCATTCACTCACTTTCTCAAATACCGCTAAAAGTAATAATCCAACTCAGATATAGTGAACCTCTTATATTATAAATATCTAACCTTTCACTACCTTCCCCTTATTATTTTATCCTTTCTCCAAATAACCTATATAAATAAATTCTTTTATTATCCACGTAATCCTCCTATATTCCTAATTCAAACTCAGTTATTAGATTGTATCTGTAAGGGCCATTCCATGTGGAGATGACCTCACTCTCATTCTACGCATTTGAGTGAGTTTCTTATAATTAAATATTTTAGTTGATCTAAGCGAGTTCAATCTGCACCAACATTAAAAATAATACTGCAGATTGCCTCCATCAACTCTGACATTGACTAGTGAACATTACTGTGCTAGGAACAGACAAGACCGTACCACAACCTGGTTGAACTTAAAGGATAGGGCTGGGACCGTCAAAATGTGTGCATAAATGCATGATAGATGTGCATCTTATCAATCATATTGTGTAATTTAATACTATTTGTGAGACGTTAAAAAATTCCAGAAAAATATGTTAATAAAAGGATAATAATACTTATGTAAATGGTTTTTTCATTGATTTTGGATTATCTTCCATGACTAGTTACCAATTTTATTTTATAATTTAAATTACTTATGATGTCATGAGCTGGATATTTTATAATTTTTTAGTCATTAAATTATATATTGTTATGCGAACTACATTTAGTGTTGAAAAACATTACATGTCTGATCAATTTAAATTATTTGTAGATTCTTCAACCATCATTTGATGTTTCTCTCATTTATGCTCCTAATGAACTTGGTCATATGCACTCACGGTGGAAGTGTGATGCATATTTTTCATTAACGCCCATCCATTGAATGTTTTTGGATGCATACAAAACCATATCTCTCATTCTACACTAGGTCATATTGATGCACTATGGACTAAGTCCTTTTTCATAAATTCATAAAATAGTCATAATATAAGAAACTATGAAGTAAATAGCTTTTTTTTTACATCAAAACCAAATGTTTATTTGCAAAAAAAAAATGTAGAATACTCACAATTTGTATGTTTGTGTTATTCTGTTGATTTTTGTGATAAATCAGTTACACAATTATAACTTGTCCTACTACACATAAATTTTGGGTTCCTAACTATGGGGCACCACTTTTTGCTTTTTATTTTGGGTTCTATATGTTCATCAGAATCAATCATATAAAAGTGCTGCAAGTCTAAAAAATGCTCATAATGTTTTGGGACCAACAATCTAGGGAATTCACACATTCTGCTTATGAAAAATAAAAAATATCTTATGAATTCTTCAATTCCTTCATGTTGAATTATTTCCTGATGTCGTGCACATGCTGCTCCTGCTTCAGTGATTTATCTTTTTTGCGTAAGACATATCAGCCTAATAGATATTTAAATTAGAAAACTTCTGAAACAAAAAATGTTTTAAAATAAAATAGGAAGAAATTGCAAACATAAAAACAGCCGAATAGATACTTACATTAGAGGTTAGAAGGGAATTTTTTGAAAAAAGATTTCTGAACTCAATTTTTTGGGATCTCATCCATGAAACACAAGAAGCAATCCCCAAGAATTACACCATTTATTTATTTATTTGCATACAATTGAAAGTTATTTATGTTTATCAAATTTCTTATATCTGTCTTGCAGGGGACAGGCGCGTCGGTGGGAGAGATTAAATGATCAACAATGAAGAAATTCTCAGCGAAAATAAAGCAGAATTCCCAAAAATTCCTTCTATGCACTTTTTTCTTTGTCTATATTTAACATTGACCAAAACCATAAATAGCAGGACATTGCTCTAGACAGTGCCATTCTAGTAATCACTCACATGACAACCTTATTTTTCAAGGTGAATTATTTCCCCTTGATCGATGCAAAAGGAAAATATCCTCTAAATATGGGGTTATCAAGAAATAATAATACTAGTTAATAAAATATGGTCTAACTAGTATCAATAATCACCACATATAAACTTCTATGGCAATTAATCTCGTATAATCAGTAATATAAACTCGTAAAAATTTATTTTACTTTAAATTCCTCCATGTATGAGGCCGAATGACGTTTATACTATTAGGAATCGGAAAAGTACTTTATCTAATATTAATATATTTGTATTATAAATATAAATATATAAATTGAGTGGTCTTTTCCCGCCAAAAGCAGTTCTATTCGCTTATATTTTTAAATTTGAGATAGTCCGTCAGTTTCAAAAGACAATCAACATTTGTCGTCGTTTCTTCCGAGGTGAATGATATCTCCTTCAATCTTCGTAAATGATGGCGAGTTTCTCTGTTCCTACAATTAGTTATTATTTGTGTTTTGCTTATTTTAGATCTGTTGTTCAAATTCCAAAAGTTTTCGAAGATTTCTAGATCGCAGACATTCTCGTGTCTCCAGATTTATCTTCTGATGTTCTTACGATCCACGTATGCTACCGCTTATCTCGACTGCAAGTTTATCTCGTGGCGCGAAAGTCTGATTTCATCAAATTAGAATCTGTTCCTGAATGTTCTTGCCGAAGTACTCCCGCAGTTGTTCTGGAGTTGGCCGACGGTGTTCTGCAGCGCGTTGCGGGTATCTTTTCTGCAAGTTTACGGTTAATTTTTGGGATCTGAGATCTGGAGGTTTGATTTTATTTCACCGGGATTGAAATTCAGGCTCTGGATCTGTCTCTCTATCATCCTTCCGCCGTTGAAAGTATATCGCATTCCTTAACCTTGAAATCCCTGGCGATAAGGAATTTTAGTAGGATCACTTTCGTCTACTCTCATCCCTTGTTCGGCGGTAGACAGACGCTCCAAAGAGAGTGCTGGAATCCATCAGATCTGACAATTTCGCCGTGGATTCGACATTTTTCTGCGTTTCAACGTTTGTGGAATCGTTGGACTGCTTCTCTCCTTCGTCTTTCTCTTCGGGCTTCTTCTCCTCTGTGCTTCATGTTATTCTTCTGCTTCTCCGAGAAGAAGCGATTGATGACTTCTGCTTCCTGTTCTCGGTTCTTCTTCGGCGTCCTTCATACAGATGATTCATTTTGAGACATGTTCTTCTTGTAGACATGAGGTTGAGTTTCCTCAAGAATTGTCATCACCGTACATTGCGACAAAAATTGTAGCCTCTGAAAGGTGCAGCTCTACAAGATCAGGGTAGAGTCATCGAGGAAGTGGTCAGAAAGAAGAATCTCGCAGAAAAATATTTAGCGGGTCAATCTCTCTACTTTGTTGTTCTTTACCACATTTTTAGCATGTACTCTTAGCCTTCTCATTTCAAAATGCAAATTCCAATATCATTTATACATGCGATAACTTATAATTGCCAAAGGGAAGAGTTTATCGATCTGCTAAACTTTTGTTTCAGTATTTTGTAAACTTCGCATAATTTTAGTTTATC
Organism: Wolffia australiana; assembly: GCF_029677425.1. Classification (NCBI taxonomy): domain Eukaryota; kingdom Viridiplantae; phylum Streptophyta; class Magnoliopsida; order Alismatales; family Araceae; genus Wolffia; species Wolffia australiana. Next base: position 10,949,524 of record NC_135845.1, read on the forward strand.
ATCCTTTTTACCCAATGGCTGACTTCTGCATGAACTTCCACTATTTCTCTGACACAGCACTGTTCAATCTTTCGGAAGCTTCTTTCCATGGACTCGTACTATTTGAGAGCAGTTTCAGATATTCCAGAAACCTTCCGCAGCATATTTAATTTTAGGTACTCTCTTTTAAGTGATTCTACAGACTAAATGATATTCTTTTTCTTTGCTGAAAATTCTTCTTTATTTCTTCCATAGTTTTTTAAGCTTTCTCCGGATAAGAATCTTTTTTCCTTCTCATAGAGGATTCTGATCGATCGATTTCTTCATGAGATCCCTATTCGTGAGACATGCTGTTCGTTGAATTTCTGGATTGATAGTTTGGATTTGTACAGACTTTTCTGAAATCTACTGGCAGATATGCCTCAAAAACTGTACGAAAAATTTCTCCCAGGTTTAGAGAAATTTTTATCAACGTGACTTTGGCCTTGCCTTTTGGCATATCCTCCACGATCTATCAGAGAGAAGATGTTTTCCCTCATGTAAATTACTTTCTGATCGGGCAATGAGTTGACTCCTGCAGAATGTCGATGATCATTTATCAAATGATGTGTCTTTATATTGGTTACTGTGTCCAAAAGACGAATTCTTCATCTTTGTTGAATTTTAACTCACTTGCAGATACTTCAATTCTCTCCAAAGCGAATGTTTTCCTTGTTGTTTCCTTTCGGACATGAACATGGTCATCTCTGCACCCACTGGAAGCGGAAAAACAGTGCTATTCGAGCTTTGCATACTGAGACTTCTCTCGAGGTTTCTGTCTCGGGACGGAAATCTAAACCTCATTAAAGGCACGCTTAAAACGGTACGTAGCCTCCTCCGCAAAAGTTCTATTTTGAGAATCGTTATCTCGACTGCTTTGGCTTTCTGTGAAGATATTGACAGATACAAGGTTGTCACCAGCGAAAAATCGATGATTGAGCATTTTTCTTTACATTTTTTCCTATTATATTGACAATGCGAATCAATATTTTTCATGGTCGTGGGTAAATTTTTATTTCCTTATATTTGTACAAAAACTTTGAATGAAGAAAGATGAGCTTTTCGAACATTGGCTACAGTTTCTCGATTTTTCACATTTCGATGGCGAAGAATGATTGAAATTACATTGAATTCAAAAAATGATTACCTAGTCGCACCTTTTTAATCATTTCATAAAAAGTATTCTGAGTCATTCTGTTGGTGTGGACTGTCAAAGATTTACATAGCTCCCTCAAAGGCCCTAGTGCAAGACAAAGTCCGAGACTGGAACTCGAGGCTTGGTTCCCGCGGGGTCAGCTGCTTAGAAATGACTGGCGATAATGAAACATGTAATGGCAAAAGTATACAAGACGCTGACATCATCCTAACTACTCCTGAGGTTAGTGTTTATCCTTAGGCCCTGCCATTTTGTAAAAGGTGCTAGTAAGCTTAGTAAACCACCCACAATAAACTTGTGTGGCAATGGGTCATTTTTTCTTTCTATAATACTAAGAACTGCTTTATCAGACATTTTACTAAGTCCCCCAATAAACGCTTGTGGCAGTGGGTTATTTTTCATACTAAATTAAGAACCGCTTTGTCGTAAATTTCAGTAAGTCCCCAATAAACGCTCGTGGCGGTGGGTTGTTGTTCTTTCTACAGGATAAAGAACCGCGTTATCGGAAATTTAAATAAGTCCCCAATAAATGCTTGAGGCAGTGGGTTATTTTCTTTCTACAACGTTAATCTGTTCTATCAGACATTTGAATAAGTCAGACCCCGTTTTCTGGCTTCATTTGCAGAAGTTTGATGCAATGACCTGTCATCGAATAAAGGCGGGCGGTATAAGTTTTTTCAGCGATATTTCTCTGGTACTCATTGACGAAGTACATTTGCTGAACGATCCCCGAGGTGCTGCGCTTGAAGCTATAGTTAGCAGGATTAAAATGCTCTCTCGTATTCCAGAAATGAAATCTACGCCTTTGGCCCTTGTTCGATTCCTTGCGGTTTCTGCTACAATCCCGAATATTGAAGACCTGGGTATTTTCTTTTCCTCCTAAATTTTTGAATAATCTTCTTTATAATTCCTTATGGAGTAACCTTTTCTTGTAGCTGAATGGCTCATGGTCCCACAGGAAGGAGTTAAGCGGTAACCAATTATTACCGCCAATGCGACATCTAATGATTCTTACATATTAATGCCTTTCTAAAATCATATCTCTACAGATTCGGTGAAGAAATGAGGCCTGTGAAGTTAACGACGAAAGTTTTCGGTACGTCATTTGCGGGAAATCACGAAGCTGTCGAGATAGATTGTAAAAATATACAGAAATGCTAGTTTTAAATTTTAACTTACAGAACATTCGGGTTCATAGATGGCATTCGAAAGAGGCCTATGTTTAAAAAATGATGGTCAATTTCGTTAAAAACGTTTACAAGCGAAGACTTCGATTCTTCTTTTTCTTCTTAATGGCATCTGGCATTGTAGCAGAGTTTCATTGTTATCGCTGCTCGTAATTTTCAGGCTATACTCCGGCAAAAAACGACTTTTTGTTTGAAAGAGTAAGTGGTTGAAAATCTCTGAACATGGTTTCTTCTCATTCATTACCTCTGATTCTACATATTTTCTCATTTTGCCAGCGCCTCCAAAATTTTCTTTTTGGTAAGCAATTACTACTAAAACCTTTTTTTCCGTTAGAGGTAATTTATTTCATGAAAAATAAACATTGTGAACACATTTCACAGATATCCTCATGCAACATTCTGGGGGAAAATCCGCCCTCGTCTTTTGCTCCAGCAGAAGGGGGGCACAAGAGGCAGCACAATGCCTTGCTCGAAGCGCCATGGAGCTCGGATATGCAAATCGATTCATAAAATCAAATCAGCAACGAGAAAGACTGAAAGAAGCTTCTCTATCCTGCAGTGACAAGCAAATGCAGTCTTTCATCCCTTACGGAGGTAACTACTATGGTTTTTTTTCTTTTTTTTTTTGAAGAAAACTATGGTTTTTTTCTTAACATCAAATCCTTAAAATAGAAGCGAAATGTTGACTGCAGTGGGGTACCACCACGGGGGTCTCTGTTCGAAAGATCGAACTCTTGTAGAGGGGCTTTTTCTAGAGGGCGATCTTCAAGTTATATGCACAACAAACACGCTCGCTCACGGCATCAACTTGCCAGCACACACAGTGATAATCAAATCTACCCAGCACTTGTATGTGAGAAACATCATTTTTTTTTTCTTTTTCAGTATCCGTGATAAAATAGTTTAAAATGACAAACGTTGTTAATGTTTTCGGAACTTGATGGCAGTAACAAGGAGAAAGGCCGCTACGTGGAGTACGATCGGTCAACGATTCTGCAGGTCTGTCTATTGACTAACTACAACATACTTTTTATTTTTATTCTTAAATTTTTTTAAAAAAGGAAAATTACAATATACTTGAAGTTTTGTTCCTCCCTTGGTTCACTCTTTCTTTACGACCGTCAGATGTGTGGAAGGGCCGGCCGGCCGCCATTCGACGATACCGGTACTGCTATAATAATGACACGAAGAGAGACTGTGAGTAGCTCGTAATTACATAGCTTTATGATTCGTCTAAAGGAAATTCATTATCTTTGGCGTCCTTTTTCTTCCATGCACTCATCTAACGACCAAGATTTAATCAGTGCAAATTGTTATTTTTTCTATTAATGTTAGGTCCATTTGTACGAGAATCTCTTAAGCGGGTGCGAAATGGTGGAATCCCAGTAAACTCTTCATCCTGGGTCAAAATTAGCGTTGGCTTCTAAACTTCGGCGACCCTTCAACTAGATCTTTATTTAAACTTTTAATGCAGATTGCACACCTGCATGACGGAACACCTGAACGCGGAGATCGTCCAATTAACCATTTCGGACATATGTTTGGCCATTGAATGGCTGAAATATTCATATCTCTACGTGAGAATAAAAAAGGTGAGTAATTATTATGATTATGATAATTTTGAAAAAAAAAACATCTTTGTATGAACAAAACTCCATCGTTTTCCGTCCAGAACCCTGAGAATTACGGTGTGCGGAGAAAACTCCATCATGAAAACCTAGACAAGCACATGCAAGGTTTAACTTCGATTTTCTCCGGATTTTCATTCCCGAGCGCGCCTTTTTTATTTCTTGAGATGCATTCAGAATTATGCGTTCAAAGGATCAACGAACTCTCCCAATACGGCCTCGTTTGGACAGACGAGGACGGTTTCCTTCTAAAGCCTCTGGGTATGCCCATCAAATTAAACTCTACTAATTCCAACGAAAAAAAAAGAGAAAAAAATGCTCATTTTTTTCTTTCCAGAACCAGGAAAGCTGATGACGAAATACTACCTGAAGTTCGGCACGATGAAGAACATCGTTCGAGCTCCAGACGGCTGCAGCCTGGATGACGTCATCCGCCTAGTATGCCGCTCCGACGAGATCTCCTGTAAGTAGACGCGGTCGTTCTGTTCATTTTGTACGAATTTGTGCGAATTGTTGTGTTCGGTTTTCTTAACAGAATAAAAAACAATTCGAACAGAACATCGCACAGAACATTGTTCTAGTTTTGTGCGAATGTGCGAATTTGTGCGGATGTGCGAATTTTGTTCATTTTTGAAAAAAGAAAAGAACAGAACAAAGAACAATGCCCTTTGTGGTTCTTTTGTGCAAATTTTGTACGAATTTTGTTCGTTTTTGTTCGTTTTTGTTCGTTTAAAACGAACAGAACAGAACAACCATGTCTACCTGTATGCTACTCTACTTCGGACGAGATCTATCGTCGAAAGAAAACTTAACACGACAAGAGCGCGGCGTTATGAAGGGATCCAGTTGAGGCGCAACGAGAAGAAGCTCCTCAACGACATCAACGGCGACAAGGACGGACGGCTCAGATTCCACGTCCTCACCGACAACGGCAAGAAGAAGAAGCGGATCCAAACGACGGAGGAGAAGATATTCGTTCTCATCAACGACTGCTTAACCGGCGACCCTCTCGTCCACGACTTGTCCCTCATTCAAGATCTCAACTCCATCTGCTCTAACGGCTGCCGCATCGCCAAGTGCGCAAAGGAGTGCTTCCTCTACAGAAAGAGCTACCGAGGAGCTCTCAACGCCACGCTTCTCGCCAAGTGCTTGGACCAGCGACTCTGGGAGAACAGCCCTTTTCTCCTGAGGCAATTATCCGGAATCGGAATCGTCACCGCCAAGGTCAGCATCTATCTTTTTTTTTGTTATCAGCGTTGATTAACTTTAGGAAATAATCGCAGGCGCTGCGTTCTGCTGGGATTTACTCGTTCGATTCAATGGCGGAAGCTGACCCACGAAGGATAGAGATGGTCACCGGAAGAAAATACCCCTTTGGAGACCAGATCAAGGGGTCCCTTCAGTCCCTCCCTCCCAAAGTTGAGCTACGGATAGAGGTGGATAAGCAAGGGAAGTCAAAGCTTCTGATCTGGTTGACGCGTGTAACAGAGCCCACCTCCAGGAATCGCCACTACGCCGAACTGGTACGCATTTTCAACCAAACTTATCGCTCACAGCCGTCCTCTTACTAAAAATCCACTGTAGATTGTCGGCTCTGAAGAGGACAACCTCATTCTATTTCACGAAAGAATAAGGTACTTCAGCATCTACACGAGAAAGGGAAGTCTGACCCGTTTATTAATTTAACAAATCCCGCTTCCCTTTTTTCTAGGGTCGAAGAATTCCAGAGGTAGCAATCCGCAAACGTGGCATTATATTTTTACTAGTTTAATAATGTTTGCCGTTGACTCAGCCCTTACTCGGTCCCGATCTTCGCTTGGTGCCCCCAAAACGGAAGGTTGACCGTCGGTGCGGACCTCATCTTCGAAGAGTATGGTAAATAAAATTATTATTGATGGTTTCCTCGCGTCATCAACGCTGCTGGCTGATATATTCCCACTTGCCGAAGTCGGCATCGACGTGCACAAGAAGCACGTAATCAATAGGGAGAGCGCGCCGACCAAACCCTCCTTCGAGAGGACATCACCAATCCCTCTCGCCCAAAGAATCTACCAAATAGAAGAAGACGACGACGCCGCCGGCCCCAGCTTTGACCTTCTCTCGGAAGACGATGACGAAGGTTCTTGTCCTTTTGCTCTCTACACTCCGAATCCTTCCAATCTGACCTTGTCGGGCTTTCTCAGATTTGACCCAAGGCGGAGTGTTGACCGAGCAGAGCGTCTTCGATCACATCCGACGCAAGTCGAGGGACTTGCCGGTGATAATATCGTCAACGGCGACAACCTCCCCTCGCGAGCCGCTGGTTCTCAAGCGGCGCCGCACCCAGAACGACAACTTCGAAACCTGCCAAGTCGTTACAGGTACTCTCAAAGGTGAGTCTTCTTCTTCTTCTTCTCCCGAGCCAACTGACAAACCGGCAGAAACCCCGGTCTTCGAAAGTATCTTCTCCTTTCTCTGGGCCAAAAAACCCAACCCAGATCCCTGAAATCCTGTCTTTCCCCAAGATTTATCAACAGAGCAGATGTCAGTAGTTTTATTTCTCGGGCCCCGTTTCCTGTTACGCGGTTTGGCGGTGGGTGGGGAGTCAATCCCGTTGACCTTCGCTTATGCAAAGCCCATTCTCCTCCCCACTTCTCTCCCACTTCCAGCTCCTCATGGAAGCGAAGTCGACGCTCTCTCGTGTCCTTATATCAGACGAGCTTCGATTTGAGGTATGACCCAGATCACAAATTACCCTCCTCCCCGTTTTTTCCTGAAAATCTCGTTCTCGCGTCGATTTCCAGCTTCAGATGGTTGCCATCTTCCTCTTGGTGATGCTAAGTCAGCTGGGCGTCAGTTTAGGCAACCCCAGGTCGAGAACGGTGGAGGTCATCTGCGCGACCGAGCTGGAGCACAACACAACCGCGTACGTCCCCAATTTCATCGCGGGCATGCAGGCCATCGCGGACCAGGTCCGAGCCACCGGGTTCGGCCTGGCCGTTGTCGGGTCCGGCCCGGACGCCAACTACGGGCTGGGCCAGTGCCACGACGACCTCTCCACCGTCGATTGCGTCCTCTGCTACGCCGAGGCCCGCACGATCCTCCCCAAGTGCTTCCCCTACCGCGGCGGCCGGATCTTCCTCGACGGCTGCTTCCTGCGGTCCGACAACTACAGCTTCTTTCACGAGTTCGCCGGCCCAGAGGACAAGGCCGTCTGCGGCAACACGACTCGGAAGACCGCTCTGTTTGGACGGCTGGCGATGAATTCTCTGTCTGAAGCGGCCGTTAAGGCGCCGGCCAATGGGGGCTTCGCCAGGGCCTCTTCTATGTTATCCGGGTCTAATGAATCTGTCCATGTCCTGGCCAGTTGCTGGAAGACTTTGAGCGCTGGGGACTGCAGAACTTGCCTGGCGGACGCGGCGGAAATGGCCGCCGGGTGCTTACCCTGGTCGGAAGGCCGCGCCCTCAAGACCGGATGCTTCTTGAGATTCTCCGATAAGGACTTTCTCAATCCTCTTTTAGCCCATCGCCATTCTAAAGGTACCTCTCTTTTCTCTCTTCTCCGATTTCTATCGCTGAAAATTTTCTTTTTCTTCTTCTGCAGGAATCGTTCTTCCCGTCCTGTTTTCTGTTCTCAGTCTGCTGGTTCTCGTCGGAGCCGCGGTGGCCGCCGGTCTCCTCGTCCGCCAGCGCAGCAAAATACAACGGAAACGGAGAGGTAAGAAGTTCCTCGTTTCTTCCTTCAATACCCCAGTGATTGATAGTTTTTAATGTAAGTGCCCTCAGATTCATGCGATTCGGAGAACGCGAAACGGTCGTTGTGGAAGAGCCATCTAAACTTCAAATACTCCACGCTAGACACGGCGACCGGATCCTTCTCCCCCGAGAACAAGCTGGGCCAGGGCGGGTTCGGTTCCGTCTACAAGGTAACCAGTGAATAAATCGCTACCTGGCCGTTCTCCTCGGCCGCTGACTCCCCAAAGTCTACGTTTCTTCAGGGAGTTCTGCCAGACGGGAGAGAGATCGCTGTGAAGAGACTGTACTTGAGCAACAGACACCGAGCCTCGGACTTTTACAACGAAGTCAACATGGTCAGCGACGTGGAACATAAGAACCTCGTCCGCCTTCTGGGCTGCTGCTGCATGGGTCCAGAGAGCCTTCTCGTGTACGAGTTCGTCCCCCACAAGAGCCTCAACCTCTTCCTCTTCGGTACCCTCTCCGCTCCTCTAGCTTATTTATTCCTACACTATCTTAAATCATCCTCGTCAGGCTAGAGTTCGGCGAACCCATCTCTTAAACGTCAACGTCATCGACCACGTTGCCGATGCCGATGACGTTGAAGAATTTTGAATGACAGGAGGTTGACAGTGTGACGTTAAGGATGCCGGGATACCAAGGAAATGAGGGATGGTACAAATCATCATCCGGCCCACACATGGCACAGACCCTTGGGAAGAGCAGTTGTGCAATTCACGGGGTGGTTCTGTTGACTTTAATGCTGTTCATGTTGACCGAGTCATCGTCAAAATGTCAATCTCTCATCATCGTCACACGTCATCAACTTTCAAAGGAACCCTCTATGTAGTTTACTATTAATAGAAGGTTGAATTTCGGCAGACCCGGAGAAAGGAAGGCTGCTGGACTGGGATAAGAGACTTGAGATAATGACCGGAACTGCTGAAGGATTGGCCTACCTGCATGGTAACAGCCGGGTCAGGATAGTCCACAGGGACATCAAGGCGAGCAACATACTTCTGGACACCAAGTTCCGGCCCAAAATTGCTGACTTTGGACTCGCTCGGTCCTTCCAAGATGACCGGAGTCACATTAGCACTGCCATCGCCGGCACTCTGTAGGTCCATGGGAAATTCAATATTAACATTCAAACTTTTCAGAAATTTTAATTATTAATTCTCAGGGGGTACATGGCGCCAGAGTACCTAGCCCTGGGTCAGCTGACGGAGAAGGCAGATGTGTACAGCCTCGGGGTGCTGATGATTGAGATTATCACCGGCAGGTCCAATAGGAAGAGCAATGACTCGGACCAGTCTGAAGGCATCATCACGCAGGTATCCCTTTTGTTCATTCTAGATAGATTATATAGAGCCACGTTATCTAGCCTCTCAGCAAACATTATCATCATCGTCATTATATTCGGCTTGTGTGACAATGACAACTTCATTGTCGTCATCCTGGCCGTAGTCGAATGAACAATGTTATCATGGAAGGCGATGACGAGACGATTTTGTCATTGTTGTCCTGGAACAATGACGACTTGTCATCCTCATTTGTGACGGATAATAAGGTTGTCAAACTCGTTAAGGTTAACAGATAGGAGTGTTAGGCACGTCCCAATGACGTTGACTAACTGTCATCCTCAGGATCATCGTCAACCAGCCAAAAATCGTCAATAACATCGTCTACAGGATGACGCCGGTTACTTCCTTCATCCATCTTTTTGGGTCATCCTGATGAAGTTGATGGCCTCAAACTCATCAAACACCAACAAGTCACAATGACGATGACGTCAATGCCAACGCAAACACCAGTGAGGCGTAATGAGGATGATGTCACCATCAACCAGGTTCGATGGGGATGACATCATTGTCAATGAGGCTTGATGACAATGATGCTGATATCAAACAATATTTGATAGATATGATGTCAACTGTACCAATACTCGATGATGATGATGCCACCTAGACTTGACGGCAATGAAGCCAATGTCTCCTAGACTCAATGAGAATGATGTCAACGTCTCCTAGACTCAACCACAATGACGTCAGTATCTCCAAGACTCGATGACGATGACGTCAACGTCATTAAGATTCGATGACGACAATGTCAACGAGATCATTGACTTTGTCAACGCCCAAGAGATCGTCTTTCTCGATCTTCTTTACCTGCGTCAAGATTTCATCGTCCCTGATTTCAGGTGTGGAAGTGCTTCCAGCTGGGGGCAGCAGGTGAGATGATCGATCCAAGGATGCGTCCGGAAGACGAAGATCGGTGGACGAAGGTGAAGGAGGAGGCGGCAAGGGCAGTGCAAGTAGCTCTCTTATGTGCACAGGAAATGCCGTCTCTACGGCCCTCAGCTTTGGGAGCGTTACGCATGTTGCAGAAGAGAGAGGGAGCTCTTCCTGTTCCGACGCGCCCCCCCTTCACCGACGAGAGCACCATGGAACTTGGGGACTTGGCCGCTGACATCTCTACCTTCTCGTCTGATCGCCATCTCGGCTCTGTTGCCACTGTCTCAGAAACCTCCTTCTGCCCCAGGTGAGTCCGCTCTCTAACTATAGTAGAGTAAAGAGTCTCTGGGTTAGAGGACGATGACAATTTCATCATCTTCGTCACGGGTATGTCCGCCGATGACGGTATGGGAGAATTGGACGAAGAGCTGATGGGTTTGGTTGCCAAAGTGGTGATGGCCTTTTCAAATATTTGATTTTTACAACAAAATATTTGAACGGCATTTAGCAATGCGTATGGTCTTAACAGAATGATTTTATCACATCATTGAAATTCCTATTAACATGTTTTCTCTCTCTCTCCTTACCGTTTTCAAATATTTATTTCACAAACATATATTTGAACGGCATTTAGTAAATCATTTGGACATTATAGAAATGTGTTTGTCACATCATAACAGGCTATATTTTTTGATTTTACAAAGAAGTTTTTAAACGGCATTTGGAAATTTGTTTGGGCATAATATAAATGTCTTTATCGCATCATAAAAGCTGGTTTTAAAATATTCTCTATCCGTCTCTCTAACATTTTCAGATATTTAATATTACACAAAGTATTTAAACACTCTCAGCAATATGGTTTGACACTCAAGTGCAGCCTTACTTTTTTTGGAAAAGACTTGAAGCTCATCTCAAGTTCCGTCCAGTTTTGGTCCAGTCTAGTCCAGTCCAGGTGAGTCTTGGTTGGGCGAGTAATCTAGTTAATGTTAAAGTGAAAGAATTAAAGTGAATTAAAATTTTGACATGGACTTTGTGGACAGGGAATAAGGTATTAAAAAAATCTATAAATTCCATGTTGGAAATAAAAGGTTCCTAGCTGTCTTGGCTTTACTCATTTGTTACACCACATCCAACAGGGCATTGCATCTGTTTGCCTCACTGCTTCCATCTGAAACAGCCAAAGAAACACATCAAATTTTAAGATAATAAAACTTTGGAACATACATGACAAAAAACTTACATAGTAATACTACAAAAAATGATTGCAAAATTTTGTCTTCAATGTCCTTCACTCCAGCAATAGGGATAAGGTGTGCAGAAGGGGGGATGTATAGGGAGGAAGGAGTGAAGAGCTAGGAGTTGGGAGTGTGGAGTGGGAAGGTGGAGCGAGGAAAGGGAGTGAAAGCAATAAGGGGGAAGAAGGAAGAAGGTTTCAAGACTAGGGTGATAAGCTCAAACATTACGGTTTTAATAATTGTTGGTTTTCTTGAGTTAAAATATAAACTTGTACTCTTTTTTGGTTAGGTAGGTGGGGAGTGTAGAGCTAGGAGTTGGAGGTTGGGAACGTGGAGGGGAGAGGTGGAAAAAGGGGGAGAAGGGGTTCATGAGTAGGGCGATAAACTAAAAAATTAGGGTTTTAATATGTCATTGGTTTTTTTGAATTTAACTAATAAAAATCCAAACTTTTACTCACTTTAGATAGTTAAGGAATTAGTATTCTTTGTGTAGCGATTAATGTGATGAAATTAGATACATATAAAATACAAGCTTGAATGATGATAAATGAAAGGAGAGAGGATGAAAAATTAAAAATGATTATAGTATATAGTAGATGGTGATAATTAGAAGACTATTCAAAGGGAGAATGGAGTGATGATAACAATATATGATAACGATAGTGATGTGATGAAAATAATGAGTTGTGTACCGGGCATGATGTGAGAGATGACAAGGAGACGGTAACATGTGAGATGTGATCGAGTGTGCGAAGATGAAATGTGGCATAAGATTGGGATGGTGAAATGGTTGTAACCTGACGTTGATTCTGAGAATAACCCATTTAAGGCAAATATACTTACCCTAGATCCTTGCATTCTTCCAGGATCACAGTGATTTGCGAGTGCAAGTTCCCCCTATTATTTTTTTTCCTTTTCTCACGCACCCAAGACACCAAGAATAAGCTTAATGGATCTCAATAACTCACGAGCTTTCAATCAACCCACAAAGTGTAGGAAGCGTTTTTAAGGATAAATTTGAGAAGGATCCACCCCTCTAATTATACATCAGAGGGCATTTATGGAAAGAGGGATGAAGACAAAGCAGCTCTCAAAATTTCAGCTAAATCGGTCTTCTACATCGTCATGTATGAAGCTTTGAAGTTGGAGCAATCTTGTTTGTCCATTTTTTCTCTCTCCTTTTCATTGGTGATGTTTCTTCCTCGTATTCCTTGACAGTTGAATAATAAATAATCATTCATTTAATGATTGGTGTGGATCCCTCGTCTTTTGTAAATGCCAACTTTGGGGGTGTCAGATGTCTAATCACAAAGGAAGAAGAGAAAAGAAAATTTTAGTACGTAATCATTGTGATGTGGAGACACATCTTTTGTGAAACTGGAGTAGTCAAATTCAAAGCCAAAATTAAAAAAAAGGCATAGCCTTTGTGGAAAAGGAACCTATAAATCTCAAGCATGTATGGGACATGAGCAGTTTGAGGAGAGGGAAGCAAGAGCAAGGAACATGAATAAGAGGGGAATAGAGGTGGGGAGTAGAAGGGGGAAGGAAAATGCAATTGAAAGTGGTTGAGGTGGGGGGGAGGGAGGAATAAGAGGTGGGGAGACAAATGTGGGTAGGAGTGGTTAGCAGTGAGGAGGAAGTGGCATTTATGCATTGTAAGGGAATCGGGATGGGTAATGATGAGTCAAAATGGCTGCAAAGCTGCAGGAGGGAATGGGATTAAGGAGGGGAATGAAAGGAGAGAGCTGGGCGTAAGGAGCTAAGAGTGTTGGGTTCTATGTATTTGATTAAGATTAAACTAAATCGATTCATGCAATTGAATAATGATAATGCAATCATAATAAAACTTACAAAATAATGATCAAATCAATTGTCCATGGCTTAAAACTATTATTTATTTGTTCTTGGAGCTATACGGGTTGAGTTGTTCCTGTGTCCAACCTCTAGATGTATCCATGCAATCCATGCCATGTAGAATATCCTGTCTTGACAAGCACCTTATTACCCCCTCATCATCTTTATGTCATCCAAATTGCATTGGGAATGGAGCAGAGCAAAGAGGAGGATGGGGAAGAAAGGTTAGGCACCTGAACAACTGTGTCATGGGTACAAAACCTTTTTCTATTTAAAGGACGCCCCCAGGCCGCCCCTACAGGGCAGCCCTAGGCCGCGGGCCAAAGCGCCCCAGGCCGCCGGTCATCTTCGGCGCCGTCTGACGCTTCGAGCTGCGCGCGCTACGCGCGCGTAGGTTGAGCTGCGCGCCCTCCGCGCACTCCGCGCGCGCGGGTAGTCGCCTACGCATGACTCTACGACAACAACATCTACTCACTACCAGGGCCATAAAGCGCCAAGAACGCCCAGAATCTTCCTCGTCCAGTGGGCCACTCAACGCCCGGATTCGCCCAGCCTCGTCACGATCTGAATTCCCCGCAACCTCTTCACGCACTACGGTGCCGAGGTACGCTTGAACTCTTTGGTGTCAAAAGTGTTCTCCGTCTAGTGTTTTCTCGATAAGTTTCCACCGCCGTCAGAATTAGATTTGGTTTGGATTTCCACTTCTTTCTCTTCTCGAGTGTCTCTTCGTGACACGAATTCGGATATTGATTTCGGTGCTTAGGCATCGTCGCGGTGGGGGAAAACAGTACTCCCGCCCTCGATAAGGGTCGGAGCTACACCACCAGATTTTCATCGATTTCAAATTCCAAATCCGATCGTGTGATTTCTGTGGCTGTTTTATCCCTCGTCATCCCTCTACCCATAGTTTGCCTCGTCAACCCAATCGTCCATTCGTTCATTGTCCACTCCCTAGTCAATCACTCCGTAGTCGTCCTACATCATTAAGTGGAATGTTTTTATAAAACCCGTAAACTTTAAGTATATCCTCAAATGTATAAAATATCATTTGTGCGTGACCCTCTAGGCTCATATAGCAGTATAATTAACAACTCTAGAGGCCTTCCAAATTAACTATCCATATCAACATATACATTATATAATCACAAGTAGATTTAACCCAATCGATAGGTAGAGTTTCCAACCTAGGGGTACCAATATGCACCTTGTGTCATAGAAGGTATAAAGGAGTATACTGACTCACTTATTGAACCTTTCTATCAATGGTTACCATGTATTTATAGTGCTCATCTTCTTGACTCTCCTAAGATGATTATCAAAGCCTAATCAGTCATCCGAGTTAGCATTAATTGTTTGGAAATCCTCAGAGGACTCTTCTCCGATATTTTTCTGCCTTGGCCAATGACTTCATCACATCATCTTCCTTGAGTAGTCTCATATATTAAGGGCAGATGATCCCATCTTGATCACTAAATCATCTTTGTGAACTTAATTCTTCCCCCAAACTAAGATTTTTTAGAATTAAATTGTTAGGAACTAACAAGTCAAATTCAAAGTACAAATGTCCATCCTCTAGAAGACTTTGATGTCTCAAGTCAAAGAACTTCTTACACAACTATGACATGGATCAACTTGATTGAAAATTTGGTGGATCAATCTATTCTTTGTTCTAAAGAGTGCCCACTATATATCCTATGCTTCTCCACACAACTTGTTACAGGCTTAGACATACATATCGCATGGGTGGGACTAGATAGTGATATCCTTCCGGGACATTTGAGTAGAAATACTTGGAACGATCATTAATCTCCGTAGTTTTATCTCATCATAATTCACCAAGTTGGATTGTACATTCATGAACTTAATCGTAAGCATCATGTGCATTATAGAGAATACATTGTATAAATGAATGCTGATGCAATATGGAATGTGTAATTGGCTTGACGACCACATATTTCTATTAGAGGGTAGGGAATGGGAGTGGGAATAGGGATCTTGGAGGGAACATGGTTGGGTAGCGAGAGAGGGGATCTGGGAGTAGGAAGGAGAGGTAGGAGCCTGCGAAGGGGGGCGGAGGGAGGGGGAGAGAGAGAGAGAGAGAGAGAGAGAGAGAGAGAGAGAGAGAGAGAGAGAGGTATTTATTATGAAGACAAATATTTACATAAAATATATAATTATTTTATAAGTATTGGTTGTCCTCATCGGGTTTGAACCCCAAACCAAATTTCGGAAGGATAGGCTGATCCACGGTAAAATAGGGAACTCAAAGTCTGGGTTTTTCTGATCAATCCTCGGTTCAAAAATATCTAACCCTAATTATAAAATTGTTTGGATATTATATAAATATGTTATTAATTCATTCCCTCTCTCTCTATCTTTTTTTTGCTCTGTATATCTCACTAAAACATTTTCAAATATTTGATTTTACACAAAATAGTTGACTGGCATTACGCAATGTGTTTGGACATTAGAGAAATATGTTACTCACATCATAAAAATGTTTTTAAAATGTTATCTTTATTCCCTTTCTAACATCTTCAGATATTTCATTTACATTCAGATATTTAAACACATTTATTTAAGTGTTTGGCATTGTAGAAATGTTTTTATCACATCATAAACACTGTTATTAAAATTCTATCTCTCTATATATATCTCTTTATCCCTAACATTTTCAAAGATTTAGTATCGCAAATAAATTCAACGGCATTAGGAGTGTTTTTGGATAGTGCAGAAATAGTTTTATCACATCATGGAACATACTAATATTGACAAGCTCACTATGTCTGTTTCTCTTTTCCATCTCTCTACATTTTCAAAATTCTAATTTTAGAAAATAATATTCAAACGTCATTTAGCAATTTGTTTGCACTCTATATCTGCACATTATAAAAATGTTTTTATCACAACATGAAAATGACTTTTAAAACCTTTTCAATAGTTTCAAATACTTGATTTTACAAAAAAAATGAACGCCATTTTGCAGTGTGTTTGGACATTATTGAAATAGCTTTAACACAACATAGAAAATTCTATTAGAGTGTCTCTGTAGGTATCTCGTTCTAATCTCTCTTCACTATTTAATTTTACTATAAAATACTTGAACAGCATTTGGCATCAAGTTTCGAGATGATGGAAATTTTTTTATGACATCATAAAAGTGCTATGAAAACACTTTCTCAATACTTTATCTCTCTCTAACATTTTTAACTATTTAACAGTGCAAAATTAGAGCACAATATCCCACCAACTTTTTACTGTAAATGAGGTTTCTGTGAAGAAGTCTCTTGTTGGATCAACTGCATAACGGTAAATAGAAATAGAAGAGAAATGGAAATACTAGGAGTGTTGCCTGAATAAGATATTCCATGATAAACAAAAATTTCTCTGAAAGAAAACGAAGAAAACTAGTTTGTTCTCCACTGAGAAGCGCTGAGCATTGTTGCGGATAAATCAGGCTTTGATCGCGTATTTCCGCATGGGGAAGTACAACTCCCTCTTCTTCTCTCTCTCTGTCTTCAGAGATAGCTGCCACAATATAATACAAAATTAATGAGCAACGAGAGCTGAAACATATACCACGATATTTTCAAATAGTTAAAGTTCAGGCCAAAGACAAATTTCAACATATTGAACATTGAAAATAAAAATTTCAAGCCCATAAGCCAAAACAAGGGAATTCTCCGATTTCTATGATTACATTTGATTTCTGACATTGATGATAATTTTCTGGTTCTGCAGCCATGGAATGCACTCATACATTTCACAGAAGTGGCAGTCATGTTAAGACATTATTCATCAAATCCGGTAATGATGAAGAGCAATCGGGTAACTAGACGTTAAAAATAATCTAAGCACAGTAAAATGAAGCATCGCTTCTACATCTGTAAGAAAGTCAACAATTAAAATTATTCAAAATCATTAGTGTTTATGTTCACAATTCTTTCGACTTGCTCACCAACTATCACAGAACAATAACACTGGATCGCCTATAACAAGTAGACTGTAAAGGTGTATCCTGAAGAGTTCATGATATTCTCCATACGACTCGTAAATCATCTGAAGATTACAAATCCATACAACTTCGATGAACTAAATTGAATTATACCAAATATGAATGAAAACAATTTCATTTGCTAGTTGGTGAAAGAAATCGGATCTAATTATTAATCAGTGAAAAGTGGATCGTATCAAACAATCAACGCCACTAATCACCCCAACAACAACATAAGAAAAACAGAATCCAATGCGTAGGACTTCGTACAACATACTACAATTACTAACAAAAACTAAAAGAAATGATAAAGGATTCAGTAAAATATTATTAGATTCTCCATACAAAAATAATGGGATTTAAAATTCGTGTTCCACCCAAATCAAACAAGAAAATGCTTCAATCAGAAAAAGTAAGACGCGGATAAAGATAAGGATTACCTGATACTTCGTCAGGCTCTTTCTAATGGCACGCGTCTTCTTAGGCCTGAGATCCAAAGGCAAGAACTTCTTCTTGCTGTAAGCCTCCCTCAACGCAGCCTTCTGCTTCTGAGAGATGACTGTAAGAACCCGAGCAATGGAGAGCCTCACCACCTTGCTGCAAAAGTTATCGAAACAAAAACGATTATATCATTTAATACTGAAAAACAAGAACTCCGTAAGTTTATGATATTAAAATTATATACATCTTAGACAGCTTGTTGGGAGCCCCTCCGGTGACCTTGGCAACACGCAACAAGGCAAGCTCCGTCTTCAGATCATTCAGCTGGTTAAGCAATTCAGCCTTCGACTTGGTGCGGAGTTCATGGGGCTTAATCCTCGCTACAAGAACGCCAAGAAACGAGATCATAATTAACAAAACGGCTAACAAAAACCCTAGATAAATGCTTATTCAAAGAGAAAAATTTAAAAAACAAGTAGAATCACGGGGATTCGTCGCCAACTGATGAGGAACACAAATCCAAGACTAACACTTGTGCAATGAGAAAAATTAAAACAAGCGCAATCAAGGAAAGTAAACGACTTTGGGTTGAAGAACAGATTATACGCTCACCCATTGCGGAGTTGCTCGAGACGGAACTCTCTGCGAGTAGGGCTTCGACGGCGGAAACGACGGCCTGAAGAAGAAAGGTGGAGCCTTGATGATGGTATTTATACTCCTTTGTTGATGAGCGGCTAGGGTTTTGATGAGAGCCTGAGAAATGTGGGCCGTCGATCTCCATGCCAATCGAAAGGCCCATTTAACATTTCAAATAATATATGAGGAATTTTAACGAAAGCTTAAATATAACGCCCCGGACGGCACGTTTTGTCACGTCACCATCTCGTCACATGTCCACGGATTTTGGAAAAATCTGCCACGTTCGCATCATGCGTCCCTCTTTGCGGCATCCTGTCACGTCCCGTCACCGGACGGCTTCACCATCACATGTGACGAGTAAAATAATCCTGTTTGAGAGAAGAATACTGTTTATACGGAGGAGAGAAAACCGGAGGTATATATCTCCAATTTTTTTGCGCGCGCGAATTAATGCAGGGACTTTTCTGCAAAATGGCAAGGAATTGAGTTAGCGATGCCACGAGGCAAAATCTCGGCCATCTGAAAGCTTAAATAGAATGATTTCTAAGCTTTTTGGTCATTTTTAAAGTTTTTAAAAATCTGTCACCGCTGTTATGCGTGGTCGCCATCCCGTCACCTCACCCGTCCGAGGTCCCCCGTCTCCGTTGCATCACCGTCACCATCACGGGTCCCTAATTTTGCCACCGCCAACGTCACGTCATCCGTCACATTGTCATCACCGTGACCTGTGACGTGACAAATGATAGCTGTTGTTCCCTATTCAAATCTAGAATAACATTTGGACTGAATCCTCCAATTAATTCACTGAAATACAAGCTGTGCTTTTATGCAGTAAACATCTAGATGAACCATATGCCTTAACCGTCATCATTTTTAATATATTGGATGGGCCAACTTTTGATGTTTGGCCAGTGGCTAAGGTGTGTAATTACAAGTAGGGTTCACCATAGTTTCAAGTTGTTTATCAGAGGGACGAGTTATACCTCGTAAGATCTTAGTTTTTTACAGAAAATCAGATGAAATTTTTTTGAATTTCTCTTTACCTATTTTTTATATAAAACAAATAATTTCATGGTTTTAGGACACACACCTACTCTTAGTCTGATTGGTCTATCTTTATCACATAAAAATCAGTATATATTCGTGATTGTACAAAATGCATGGACCATAAAAGTACTCCTACGCTGACTAAATTCCTTAGAGCCATTTTTCTTCAGCACCCCATTTTTATACGCTGCCAGGCATTAGGTCCAAATTCCTTGATCGTTTAAAAAAAACGGTTGAAAGAATGAGCCAGTGTAGACTTGCTTGCAGTCAAGACCCCATCTACACTAGATCTCTTTGAACTCAGGGTTGGGTTTGCTGTAATAACGATACATTTACCCCAACTTTTGGGGAATACAAACCTCTTGGATCGTGGGTTTTTAGCTAATCACTCTATGCAATTATAAAAAAATTAAAAAATTACAACCCATTATGTTTTTTAAGAAGTATTTTAACCTAATGTTTTCTAGTTATAATTCCTTCTGATTTATATGTGAATGAATCACTTCAGCTTTAGTACTATCAGTCACCTGGACCTCTAACGATTTGGATTTTTCTAAGCCTATTGTCTTCATAGGTCAGAATGAGACTCATAAACTCATTCAGAACATTTATAATCATTTATGATAGGTAGGCCACCGGTTTCGGGTGGTCTTCCTTAATGTTCAAAAAAAAAATCATTTACGATAATGATTTCGAATGTATTATTTTCTCTATCATATTCAAGGTATCATGCAAACTTGTATTTGCATCCATCATACTAAACTTCCTACAATCTAGTAAACAGTTGTTTCCTAAGTGTTACAACACATGCTATTTCGATGTTTTACAATACCATTTAAATTTAATGGAATTTCTATTTAATTTTCTTTAGATAATAAAAGGTCATTGATGATCAGGAATTCAATTATCATTGATAGTTATTACTGCTGTGAAATAACAGATATCATGGCAGCATTAAAATTCTCAATAAATTTAAATACGTTTCCCTACTGTTATTTCAATGGACATGAACATGAAAAGAAATATTTAGAAAGAGAAGAATATATGATTTGGAAATTTCATCTTTTGAAAACTGAGATAATATGTAATTCAGTACTCCTAGATGTGACTATGTAACAATTATTTTTTAAAAGAGATCTCTCCACATTCACCCTCTCAGTTCTTTAGATAAATTTGCAAATTTCTCTACCATCTATCTCATTTTTGAAGTATTTCTCAATGTATTTAATTTTAGAATTCATAGGATATCATAACATATTTTGAAATATCTGAGCCACAAGACGCATCTCAAAGCTTGATTGACGGCTATGAGCAAAAAAAAATTTTGGAATTTTTTGGTTCAAGCTTATCAACTTTGATCGTTCTGATTATTGATTTTCTTGCAGTGAGAATAAATAAATGTCATTATATTAGTATAGTTCTAATAGTTTGTGACACTATAATTCATACTTATCTTTTGATTCAAGACTTTTCCAAAAATATCATGAGTTTGTCTTGCCATAGTTTTCATGATAATTTACTTTGTGATAATCAATCATTTCAATTCATTAAGAGTCAACTGTAACATTAAATATCATGATTTTAAAAATAAAGAGTACGGTAATATTTTTTATCAAAATGGTGCATGAGTAAAAAAATATATAAGGGAAAGTCCCCTTGTAGCCATTCCGTAAGTAATACTGATGTACTAGTGTTTAGTACGTAAAGTGTATATTGATTCCTAATGTAATGCTTCTACGTCTAACTTGTTTGAAAATGAACAAAAATATATGATTGAAAAATTATTCTGGTCTTGAAAGTTTTATTTTGATTTTTGTATGTGAAAATTACATGATTTATTAATACAATTTTATTGTCAAATTGAAAATATTTTATTAAAAACTAGATTTATTAGTATACATACTGATTTCTCATATCTCTCAAAAAAATTCCCTAAATTTTTAAAGAAAATTTTGATAGTTACTGATATTCAATATTTTCATTAACTTATAAATTTTAATTAATTTTTAATTTTAATATTACCTAAATATTTTAATTAGTTTCTAAATTTTAAACTCTGGAAATATCATAATCTTCAAGATAACTTATTTACGTGTAACATCTACAACCCCTGTTTCTCTATCACATATGTTTTCATGGCATATTCATCTTTTCATTCAGTGACTAAGTATTGAAATTTTTGTACTTATACGTTGATATTTTTTTCAATTTAAAAAATATATAATCGTGGCTTAAATTTACATAAAGCTAAAGTGTTTTATGGAATTCAATTATTGGTAGAAGAATATATTTTATTTGATCATTTATTTCATACGATTGATATAGTTTTAAAATGTCAATATACTTTTTATCTTAATTGAATTGATATAATTCATATACGTTCATCTACATTTTGATATATTCTAATCATATTTTTTTGATTAATTGTCATTATTTTTTGAGTGAAGCTTTTGATTATCTTATATTTATTTTATTAAATATTTCCCCCTCCTATTTTACTATATTCATTGATTGACATCTGTTGCTATTGTGGATATTGGAAGGATATAACTTTGACTTGATAACTTATTATAAATAAATAAGGAATGAACAAACGACTTAGATAAGTAAGAAAGTGAAATTTTTTAGTGTGATTGTTACTAGATATTGATCATATTTCCTGTGTAAATATACAGTATGAGATTTATTATTTTGGATAATGATGCCTATTCCTATTGAGACAAGGGGAGTCAGGAGTTTAATTTGAGATACAAAATTGTAAGTCAAATTGAAATTGAGTTTTAAAATTCAGTTATCATGCATTATAGTCAATACTGAGCATTGATAATACATTCGTTTGATGAATAATTTCATGTTGAAGGAGATTAGTTAATATGGTTTGGAGTACTTTATAAAGAGAAATTGATATTGAATAGAGAGTTTATTGCGTGGGCTTTTATCTTATATCATATTATTTATATATAATTATAATTAGTACTATATTGGAAGGGTGAGAGAAAGAAATTGATTTTGTGGTTCATCAAGATTTATTGTAATAAATCTTTCATTGAAGTTGGAAGGCAAAAGAGAAGTGGAGGATCTCTCCTTCAGCTTCGAATTAGATTGGTCCTGAAGGAATATACATATCTACTTTGAGTTCCTTTTACTTAATATCATATTATTCTTGAAACCCATCCATACACTTCCTTCCATTCCATCCATTTATCCACATCTAATTTGTATCACCCTTTATCATTTTCCAACATATCCATTCCATTTATGTGCATTGATAGTTTCATATGTCTATGCATTATTATCATCATTTTCATCCCACCATATCTATGTAATTCTTATCTCCTAATCACTATTTTAACAAGCATTAATTCCCTAATCTCCATTCCATTTGGAGACATCACTTGCTTGTTAATGATTTTTTGGGATTCGAGGTTATATAGAGTATTTTGATTAACTCAATTACCAACAATATATCAACACAAAAATTTAAGATCAGCACTCCATGTTTTCCCATCAGTATTTGTTTATTAAACAGTTTGCATGAAATTAGGTACACCTAGGTAGATTCTTGATGAAAATAAAATTAGGGTAATTTGATGTTGTTAATTTTGTGTATAAGTAATAAATTTATAAAAACATATATTGACATAATTAATTCTAGCTATTCTCCTTAGGGATCGATGATTAGGGATTTAACACTATTAAAGTTGTGCTGAAGGAGAAACAAGAGGTGATATATAAAATAGTAGATAGTAGGAACGTGTAAATGTTGAGGTGAGAAGATGATAATCGTGATTTCATTAGAATAAGATGAATATTTATGCTAGTAGTAGATAGTAGGACATGCAAGAAGTGAGCGGTAGTAGAAGTAAGATAGAAAAAGACAAAAAGAATTGATGATGAGTTGGGATCAGAATTCAATTGATCAAATCCAAACCAAGATCAGTCGGCCAGAAAATTGACTTGGACTCAAAATGACCAATTCATTCAGATAACCCAAACTAATTTGATTAAAACTCTCCAATTAGGATCGTATTGGAAAGCATTGTTTGAATTAATAAATAAATAAATAAAATGAGAGAGAATGATACCAGGGAGAAAATGAGTGAGAGAGAGAGACATAGGATGAGAGCGAATGAAATATAGAGATACCCATAAGGTGAGAGAGAATGATAGAGAGAGATACCCATAGGGTGAAAGAGACTGAGAGAGAGATAGCTATAAGGTGATAAAGAATGAGAGAGAGATGTCAAGAGGAAATGAGAGAGGGTATAGAGAACTAGAGAGAGCGAGAGAGAGTGAATGAGTGAGAGAACATACAAGAGAGAGAAAGAGAGAAGTAGAGTGAGAGAGCAGAGAGAGAACAAACAAGAGACAGGGAAAGAGAGAAAAAGAGTGAGAGAGCAGAGAAAGAATAAACAAGAGAGAGAGAGAAAGAGAGACAGAGAGTGAGAGAGTGGAGAGAGAACAAAAAAGAGAGAGAAAGAGAGACAGAGATTGAGAGAGTGGAGAGAGAATGAACAAGAGAGAGAAAGACAAATAGTGAGATATAGAAAAAGAGAGTGAGAGTGAATGAGAGAGAGCATGAGAGAGAGAGATAGATCCAAAGAGAATGAGAGATAGAGAAAGCAAACGAGAGAGAATGAGAGAGAGAGAGAGATAGATCCAAAGAGAAAGAGAGATGGAGAGAGCAAATGAGAGAGATCACATGAGAGATATATATCCCAAGAGAGACAAACAGAGAGGCAGAAAGAGCAAGAGAATGAGAAAGAGAGAGAGATCGGGAGTGAGAGAGAGAGAGAGAGAACAAGCAAGATTCAGAGAGCAAGAGAGCAAGAGAGAATGACTTAGTGTGTGTGTGAGACAAACATAGATAATGAGGACGAGAGGGAGAGAGAGAACTAGTGGCAAGTGGGAGAGTGAGCGAGCATGAGAGAGAGAGAAAGAGAATTCTCTTTTTTTTAAAATGTTGAATTTTGTTCAAACAGTTCAAATAAAATTTTGGTCTATTTTGTTTTCTGAAATGAAATCAATCAAAAAGTTAGATTTAACTTGAGAAAAATCCTCATTCAATCAAGAGGTTTTTTCTGTTCATATGGAATCCCCCTGTTCAACCAAATTATTCGATAAAAATTTGATCAATCTGATTAACAATTTTAAACCCGATCCCTAAATGATGGAAAGACAAAGGGAATAAAGATGGAAATGAAGAAGTGTATGACTTAGGGTTTATGTTTTAAATAAATATGAGATGACAAGACAAAAGAAGGATGACAGGATGAGACGATATGATAATGGAAAAATGAAATGCGAAGAAGGAAGGAGATATATCTAATCTATGAAATGAGACGGAGACAAGTCATTTTAAAAGGAGAGAACATATCCTAGGTCCTTACATTCCACCATGACCAGGGCATTTTGCTGATGCAGACAAGCCTCCCCTTTTATTTGTTACCTCTCTTCAAGCACCCAAGACACCAATGAAAACTGGATGGATGTTAAAAACCTCAATCTCTTTCAAAGCTGCCCTAACATTTTCAAAGATTGAAATGTTAGAGGACAAAAAGATGAAGCTGCCCTAAAATGTTCAGCTCCATTGGCCTTGTGGATTGTCAAATATGAAGCTCTGAAATTAGATGAATCCTGGCCATTGATTTATACTATATACTTTTCTATGTCATCTTCGCCATCTTTACACCCCATTTAGGGTTTTGTTCCTTAAAATCTCTGTCCTCAATGAGTGGTTCAGTTTTTAATATATCATTCTCAATCAATGGTTCACGAGATGCGACATGTCCTCACGCAAAAAATATTAAAACAATAAATAAATAATATAATAATTATGTGACCCCACGACATGTTAACGTGCACCACATCTATTGGCAAGATGCCACTTCTCCTCAAAATATTTATATAAAAAAGCACAATGATTGAAAATTTAATGCATGTGACGTGGTGACGTGTTTTCCCGCACCATGTCAGAGTGCATTTGTTTTTTGTCTGATTGCAATATTACATGTGTACCATGAAAAAAGCCACCACTTTTGTCTTTTCAGGTAATCAATTTACAAATATTTTTATCTCCTTTATTCTCGGCTCTAAAAATAATATTTGTTGCAATTTAATTTAAGATTTTTTCCTTCTTCTACTTCACCCATGAAAATTAAAAATATAAAATCAAGTCAGTAATGATTAGCCACTATGACATCAAGATTTCAGATGCAATAATGATATATTTTTGGAAATGATTATCTGGTCAAATCAAAACAAATAATATAAATTAGCTGCCATTTGACCAATCGAATTGCACTATGAACAATAAAGATTGAAAACCTCTTAATAAAGTCCTAATATATATATATATATATATTTTCCAACTTAGAAAAATAATATCTTCAAAATCAATGTCATCGATCGTGTTTGCTTGTCCCAGCCCCAATATCGGATGACGATATCGAGACAGATGGTGAACCATATCTCAAAAATGGACTTACCGATATCGCTTTATATTGATACCTGATGCGAGATGATGA
Organism: Wolffia australiana; assembly: GCF_029677425.1. NCBI lineage: Eukaryota > Viridiplantae > Streptophyta > Magnoliopsida > Alismatales > Araceae > Wolffia > Wolffia australiana. Next base: position 10,975,198 of record NC_135845.1, read on the forward strand.
TATTGGATCTCGGTTGCTACAGTATACCTGATACCGTTATCTGTCTCGATATCGGCATCTGTCCTCATCTCAAAGGTTGGATTACGTAATCGGATATTGACATCCGATATCGATTTTTTTGATATCTCATATACCAATTTAAAATATATTTTAAAATTTTTTTCATACGTAACTAAGCTACTGCAAGTCAAATATACTGTTTTGTTTGGTATTTTATGACTTTTGAAGATTTTTAATTTACATTTCTGTCATGAAATTGCACTTAGTCTGTCCTAGTACAAAATGTGCTAGATTTTTGTCACAACAGAGCACTTTTTAGGCCCATTAATTTTAAAGGCCTGGCATCTGGTGCAACACATGATTTTCTTCAATATCTGTTTGACAGAATATATTTATACTACTCAAAACTTTTTATTTGTTACATATGAGACAATATTCCTCTTCCTTAATACTGATATCCGGACATCAGATATCGTTATCCGGATACCATTTTGGTACGAATTTTGATATCCGATATCCTGATAATGATATCAGATATCCCGATCTCCAGATATAGATATCTGATATCCATATATCGATATACGATATCCAACTATCGGATTCAATATCCAGTAACGTCATCTGCCACGTTCGAAGCCCCGCGATATTCATCCCCATATCCGATATTGGATGGATTTTTTGATATTCGTCTGATATCTGATATCATAAACGACCTCGATAATATATTCATTATCCTGCACATGTGATGCTTATTAATGAATTACATAAATACATGCAATGAGTAGGTCAAATGTGATGAGATAATAATATGGGTGTCACTTGTCTTTAAATATGCTTCCTAATTTTATTGTTTCAGGGAACATAAGTTGTTAATGTAAAAGCACAACTTAGTGGGTTAATACGACCATATTTACATGTTTACTTTGATTAAAAGGATCATATGTGTGTTATCAAAACTAAAATGATTAAATGTATTTTATAATCATATTTTAAATTTGATATAGTTTTAGGTATTTTTGGATATTTTTCTAAAATCATATCCTAAAAGAAAATTATTTTTGGGTTTTGGGATAATTTTTTTATGCAGTTGATGACTAGTGATTGCCCATCTGATATCTGTATGATATTCCATATCAGACAACCGATATTGGATATCAGGTAGAAATAAAAAAACCTTTGGTGTTGAACAATATGTAGAATATGTGATTTGTTTGCACTCCAAAAGATCTGATACACGTGATAATTGTCCTCATAACATTTCTTTAACTTCTCATTTCATTTATCAACATTTGCTTTAAATTATGCGATGGGAATTAGAATATGAACTTTATCCAATCTATCACTGTACATCACCTTAGATTTGTTAAAACAATTCTTACCATGGTTTTAGGGCTAATATTTGATTTTAAACCCCAAGTGATTTATGTATCTTTAAAATATACCTTGAGAATCATAATTCCATATAAAATAATATTGTATTGAATGTTATACATATTAATTTGATAAACACTTTAATTCTTATTTAAATTCATTTATAATATTTTTCCTTATATATTTTTGGATGATTTTTTAATATTTTATGATATGTCTTCAAAATTTTAAAAACCCCTTTGGAATGGGTCTTTGAATAATAAAAATGTGATCGAGTTTAATTTAAGAATACCTTAGTGCACATGTAAAAATGTGTAAAATGTACTTTTCAGGGAAGACAATAATTTATCTGAATAAATCCATTCTTAGAAATAAGAAGTTGTACATGAACTAATGAAGATGAATCCTAGGTAACTTTAAAAATTCTCCAAACCTCCACTATGTCCTTATTGCCTCATTATAATTTTAAAAATCTCGGAAGCTCTGAAATAATGAATTACAGAAAAGAACTTATTTTATGAGCTAAATGAAATAATCAAATATTTATTTATAATTTTAGAATTTTATTCTATAAAAAATGTTTTTGCAAATTTATACCTTTAACACATGTAGAATTGGATTATTAAAAGTCAGTAATACATGCTAATATATCATCCATGCTAAACTTACCATTTAACTTGGAGGGAAACCTCATGATCAAGGCTACCACAAGTAGGCCTGGTGGCGACGACGTCAACGCACCATCTTTGGACGTGCCGCCACCGTCATCCGAGACACCTCGCATCCCAACCCATCATCAAAGGCAACTGAAGAACCGCCATGATGATGACCACATCAACGCACCGACGACGGAGGTGCCTCCACTTACGCATGACATATCCCGCGTCATGACATGTCACCAACGAGAACTGCAGAACCATTTGTGACGTGACGAGTCGACATGTCGCCTCGTCCTTGATGGTTATTTTATTTCTCATTTTCTCTTTCCTCCAAGGCCTATATGTAGGCCAATGTTGCAAAAGAACACTTAGCGAGTTTATTTCAAGAGTTGAAGTTTTTTTTCTCTCCTTGGAAGGGTCGCCCGATCTTCCCCATTCCGTTCCGGTCACCGCCACGCTCTGCGCCCTTGGCCATTGCCCAACGCCCAGACCGCCCGCGCCCCTGTTCCTTGGCCGCTGCCCTACGTCCAGATCGATGCCTACCTCGCACAGACAGCCACCCGCATAGGTGCCCACCCCGCGCATGCGCTCGCCCCGCGCAAGCGCTCACCCGCATAGGCATTTGCCCTGTGCAGGTGCCTGCCCGCACAGGCCCCCTGATGGAGGACCATCCCCAAGTTAGCGTCAATGACCAGCCCGTGGAACCTCGCAGGCAACCCCGCCGTGAAGCCCGAGCCGACGAGAAATACTCGTCCTTCAAGTATACGGCTTGACGATCTTCGCCTCTTGTTTCTTTTCTTTCTTCTTTTCCTTTTCGTAATTCTGCACATTTTCCCGTCGTCATGTCTCTGGGCCTCGTGTTCGGCCCGTCTCTGTTTCAGAAGAACTTAGTACTTTGTGGCTTAGTTGTGGGGTTTTCTTCCCCTAACCAAGCCCCAAACCTCTAGGGTTATCCACTCTCCTTGCCCTATAAAACGAGAAAGGATGCCCTAAGAGAGGGGAGAAGTTTTCTTAATGAGAATGTTTTTGTTTGGAAAAACGCCGTGAGCTCTCGTTTGCAGGATCGTGAAGGATCGACACCCCTTCCCGCCGTTCTGGACGGAAGAAGACCACTCAGAGTACGCTGACACCGATCGTGGGAGAGAGGAGCCCTGCGCCACCGCCCGAGCTGAAGAAGGGGGCACCTTCCCAATCTCTGGTAGCAGAACGTGAAGGAGAGGAGCCCCTTCGCCCCATTGCCCGGAGCAGAAGACACGGCGCCAGGAACCCTTCGCCCACCGACGAGAAGGAGGGAGCCCCTCTTCCACCATCGAGAGAAGAAAGGGGGGGGGGGCGCCCTGGGCTTACAGTCTGCCATTCGATAAGTATTAGAGCCTCTTCCGCCGTTCCGAACACAGAGAAAACGTCTGGAGACTGCTGCTCGCCGATCGTCTGAAGAGGAGTCTGCGGCCGCCATCCTGAGCAAGAAGAAGAGGAACTCAGTCCGCCCGGTCGTCGGGGAAGAGAGAATCCTTCATTCGGCGACCTGCCCACAGCCTCCTCCCCGCAGCCCCGTCAGTCCTGCCTCTGCGAGTGCTATTTCGGCATCGACGACCGAGAAGGCCGCCCGCCGCTGCCGACCGCCGCCTGCGCCCCGGCCGGCGCCCTTTCCCGCGTGATTTTCGGTTGCCCAGCGCTGCCGTGGGAACTGCCCGTCGCTGCTGGCCGGCTGTGCCCCCCCCGTCTTCCCCCCCTTTTCTTCTCACGCGCCGTCCAACGCGCCAGCTGCCGACGCCCGTGGTCGCCACTCCCAGCATTCTGCTTCTCCATCCGACGCCTGCCGCTCGGGCCCCGTCCGAGTCCCTCCGCCCCCCACACCGCCCAGCCGCCGTCGTCCCTCGCTCAACATCGACTAGGCCCGCCGCCCGCCGCACCTCTCCCGGCTTACGGTCCACCACGGCCTTCCCGGACCCTGGTCCGCAGGTCAGCTCACGCTCCTCTAAGTGCTATTACCCCTTGACGATATCGATCGTGTGCTCCTCGGCCGTGAATTATCATTTCCCTACATTACCTCGTTTCGGGTTGGGGAGAGTTCTGCGCTTTCCTTTTCCTCTCTCAACGTCTGCTACGGGGAGTTACGACCAGATCAGTGGATACCCGCTCGTCGGCGCTATCGTGATCTATCGGGTTAGCGGGAGTCCGACCGTACGGGACGCTGCCGGGTCCTTCGGCCATTTGGCTGCGGATACGTACTTCTCGTTTATTCTCGTGCATTTCTGCATCAATTTAAATAATTCTAACTTGACTTCTCGGAATTGAACGCCGCCCCGCGTGATGCAACGCGCGCCGACGATCCCAGCCGTCCGTGTTGCATCAACCCCCCTGCACAAGCACCTGCCCACACAGGCGCCCGCTCCGCGTAGGTGCCCGCCTGTGCAGGCGCCCGCCCGCACAGGCGCCCGCCCCGCACAGGCCGCCCGCCTGTACGGGCGCCCACCCCACGCAGGCATTCGCCCACAGAGACGCTCACCCTGTGCAGGCGCCCGCCGCACAGGACACCAGCACCAGTAACCTGCCACGCTGACCGCCCTCCACACCATCATGCGATCACGCCACCGCACCCAACCCTAGCCACTACATCACTCCCCACGCCCTCATGCTTGCCTTGCTGTCTAGCCTCGCACTCGTCAACGACTCGTTCAGAATTTCCCGCAGCCTCTTCATGCACTATCGAGTGTCGAGGTACTTCTACAGTCTTTGGTGCTGTGTTCTTCATCCGATATTCTTCGAGTGTTCATTCGCCGCCATTGGATTAGATTTGAACTTTGAATCTTCAAGCAAATAGATTGAATAGGCCTTTGAATCTTCTAGCGATCGCCCGTTCAAAGTTATTGATTTTGGTGCTTTGAATCGCCACGGTGGTTGTAAGACAGTGTTCCCACCCTCGACGATGAGAGGGGCTGCACCATCAGTATTTATACCAGATTTAATTTTCGAACTCGACCGTGTGATTTGTGGTCTGTTTTATCCCATCACCCCTAGTTGTCCTAGGATCCAATTCCTGTCATCACCTAGCTCCGTCACATCTAGTCATCCTGCATCAAGGCCATTCCTTGCCTACTCAACCTAGTTCATTATAACAACATCATCTAAAATAATAATTATTCATAAAAAGGGGTCAAATAGGTATCATGCTCACGGATTTTATTTACGTTTATCTAATTTTCTCATTCTTCTATTACTTTATCCATTTATTATATTGACAATTTGTTTATTTTTTATTTCCATTTTCTCCTCCCTATTGGTGAGTAAAAACGTTCTACATTATTTAAATTTTAATGTAATAAAAATCAAAAGTATCATATACAATGTTTGGAATTTTGTTTTTATTTTGTATAACTTTAGAATATTTACTAATTATGTTCTGTATTATTCTTGTAAACATACTTTATCAACGTTGAACTTCATAACCTTAGGAGGAAGGGCAAATTGGGAAATACCCAATCCATTCACGTTTATCTCATTATTCTCTAATATGTTAGATTATATAGTGTGGTGATAAGCCAAAAATAGGGGTGAATTTTGCAATTTTTAAACCCCTTGTTGTTGTTAATTTTAGCTTATACAATAAAATTTATAAAACCCTAACTTAACATGTATAGTGATAAGTAGAGGTATCATCCAAGGGAAGCTAGTAAGGAATCCAGTTTAATGCTTTACTTGAGTAATTCAACCCTAATTAGAGTTAATTTGATGTTCAATGAAGATCAAATCAACCTATGTAGACAAGGAAGTTAGAAAGGGGGGTAGAATAGATGAGAGGAATAGAAGAAATAAGGGGCTCCAAATTGAATTAATTGATCCAATTGAAAGAATCAAAGAATTCAATTAGAGGGATTAAGAAGAAAATTTAGATTTTTTTTGGTTGGTTCTGTAGGTTTGATGATTCATGAATAACTACTTTGTTGGATAATGAAATGGGAAATTTAATATCCTAGAAAGTTGACCATTTTTTAATGTTTTTTTATAGTTTTCTTGATATGCACGTGGAATAGCTAGGTAAATCTCTCACTTCCTCTCAATCCTAGTCGGGGCTTGTACATGCTGCTCAAGCCAAGCGATTTAGAAGTTCAGACAAGAATCAAGAAGAAAAATTAAGAGATTCAACTAACAACATCCAAAATACACCAAAAATTTAAATACAAAGAAGGAAAAAGTACCAAACAGGTTGATCCAAGTTGGATCTGCTCTTTGTCTTGCAGTTGTGATAGAGCGCCATCAAGAATGATCACCTCCTCCGAAAATTCAGCTTTTATACTTAGGTTAAATAGTAAAATTACCATTTTATCCCCATTTAGTAATTAATTTTTATCTATCAATGTAGGCTTGATCTGAATGATCCAACTATACAAATATAAAGAGGGGATCAAGATGAGCAAATTCATAAAAAAGCATCTCAATCGGACTTCAGGATCAAAAGTAATTAATAAATGAAAATTGACTAATCATAGCCATTGGATCAATTTTCATTTATCTAATTTAAATTTTCTTTAACACGCCATGATGTGTTGATCGCAGATTGGCAGGCGCATTTTGAATTTTGTTTTTTGGGTTTGATCTCCGAGCGCCACGTACCCCCTAGCGAAAAAATAAAAACAAAGAGAAAAGGTGATAAAAATGAGCGTGGTACATTTTGCTATGGACTTAAGTGTGCATTTTGTACAGCACGGGCGAGTCAACGAATGCCACATCACCGCCCGTGCGTGTGCGTTGTATGCGCCGCATGGGCGGTGAACTTACCTCCCAATGGCGCCCATCATCAAACGCCATCGGATTTGCATCTAGCGGCTGAGATGAGGCCACGTCGACTCCCGAAGAATCAATTGGACATTTTGCGTAAAAGTCCTTTTTAAAATGTGAAATTGCCGTCTGACGCCACTCAAAAGTAATTGTGTATATGCCCCTTGCGCATTCTCTCTCCTCTGATTTCTCATAAAAACCATTAAAAATACTAAGTAATTGCAATAAAACCTTGTGATTGTTTAAATAATAGCTTTACGCATGCATACACAATTGAGAGCTGTTTTTGATGGCCTAATTGTAACTGAAATTTACAAAAAGTGCCTCAAAGTTTGAAAATAACTTTAATACTCACTTCGGCCTTATAAATATATCATTTTCTTAATAAAAAATGCATTTCTTCCTCAAATAAATCTCAGAAAAACCCAATAACATTCTAAAAAATCCTAGAAAATTCTAAAAAATCAGTAATTCATCCCCATACTAATAAATCTTGAAATTAAATATTAAACCTGGCATTTTCATTTAAAAATAATATTTCAAGCTCTAATATATCCCTTAAAATTCATAAAATTAACAGAAATTTAGGGAAAAAAGAAATCACTTGCAAACATTATTTTCATGTAAATATATGATAACAAAGCCTTTTAATCTTGTTAAATGCATAAAATTGTGCTAAATTGCTTGAAATAAAGACCGACATTAGGGCGTTATCATGTGGCATACAATAAATCACTATTATAGAAAAAATTTAGTAACATCAGAAATGTAAATCATCAAATAGCTATCTTATCTATTATTGCTGATATTTTTCCATTGATGTTGCCTTTCGTTACTATTTCCCCATTGCTGATATTTTTTCTGTTTTTATTGCTTGCCAGTTTGAAAAACATGTAAGGGAATGATTGTGTCATTTGTTAAAAAGCTAATAATTTGGTTCATATCATGAAAATTTTATATTATTTGCATTAAAACTATTACATTTATTTTTTAGAGTGATAATCTGACTATTTGATATACTAACGGATTGTTTTGAAGCTAACTTGATGGAGGTACTATTTTTTTACTTTTATTTATTTTAAAATCTTACTCTTAGTTTGAGGTATCTAACTATTTATTACCAATTATAATTCTTATGAAATAGGTATTATGCACAATATTGATTGCTTTTCTAATTCACATTTTCTCCTTTAAAATATCAAAATGGTATCCATCTTTTTTACTCTGTTTTTCTCTCAGTAATTATAATTCACAATGTCAGATCTTTTCTAAGAAAGTAGGTTATATTTTCCTCCCACTTTTTTCACAAAAATAAAATTTTTATGTCTGAATCATCTTATCATTCACCTTTAAAATATTGAGATATATCACAATTTTCATGGGTATAAACATTGATGGTGAATAGATTTGATTGAGGAACCTTCTTCATTCCCTGATAGAGATGTCTTTTAACCCTGATTTTGATATGTTTTTTTATTTCTGACAAGAGAGGGAATTATTTAATTTTTACTGCTTATAACATGCTCACACAACTAAAATTTTAAAATAAGTTAATTTCACCATATTAGGCAATAAACACCCATAAGCACTGTTGAGGATGAGAGAGTGACATGCTTGGATGGCCGGTATATGGAGGTGCTTGAGGTGATGGATGGCATGTGCTTCTCTAAGAAGATACTGCCAGGAGAAAAAATCATGCAAAATAGATGTGGGTAAAATAGGATTCTCAAGCATGTCGGCGATCTTGTTTCTCCCACAGAGTTGGTGCTCTAGAGGCACCAAAGGAGGATGTACCTTGATGGAGCATATCAACTTATACACGAGAGTCATTTTCTAAGATGATATTATGAAGGTTACACTCCTCTAAGAGGAGTAGAAGAGTAGACAATTCTTATCCCATTAATTTCTAATTTTATATAAATGAGAAAATTAATTAGATTAGATATCATTCTCAAATTCAATATATTTATAAATAAAATTCATGAAATAAAATCTTAAGAAAAAACATCTCATGATATCATGACTAAACCCAAAACATATCAGTAATGCATCATTTAAGTTAAAATGAGACAAATCTTTTTTATTTTCCAGCATTCAATGTTTTCGTATTTTATTGATTTATGAGACTAACCCAAGTGGACTCTGCTGAGTCAAATTTATTTTTCTCACATCTTTTTGGAGAATTATTCAAAATAAATGGAAGCCATGCGTTGGACCCGGAAAAGAAACCCAAGACATGACCTAGATCATAAAAACAAACCCAATACATAAGAAGTGCATAGATAATCTAAAAAATTAGAGTTTTAATTTGTTTTAGTAAAATCAAGGGGGTGAAGAGTTAGAGCATGTTAATTTAAATTATTTGCCCGTTTCTTTGTAAACCATGTTTGCTTTCTACTCCCCATGGATTAGACCCTTATTCCATACTTAAGTAACTTTTATAAATATTGTTGCATATCATAAAGCCTTAAAAAGAATTTATTTTAACCCAACTTCCGATTTATCACAACTTCAGTTCCAAAAAATTAAATAAACTATTAAATTATCAGAATGGTATGGAAATTTTTTACTCAGTTTAAGTTTTCAGTAAAAAATAATAGCTTTGATATCAAATCTAGAACTAGAATTAACTTCAACTTGGGGCTCTTGAAAAATACAAAATGCATCTAAATGCTTTGATCTTGTGGTAGTTATATCAATGTGGAGGATATTCATATTAGTTATATGTGTTATGGTTGAATACAGCCATTCTATTAAATTTTATTCCTATTCCCCATCTTATACATTGAATTAAGGATTTAAATGTTTCAACCTTTTATCATTTTCACTTTAATTATGATATGATTTCTTGATTTCCGTTTTCCTCTATTACTCTAAATATAACCAAAATGGCTTTATCTTTAGAACCTATTTTTGTTTCAAATAAACTTCAGTTTCACCGTTTGGTTTTCTTGGGCTCTACCTAAACTTTATTGTCATATGAATATGTTTAATAATGTTTGCAATTTGGGTTTATAAATGAGAAATTAGATAACCATTGTTCTTGATGTGTCATGAACCAAGGATCAATATTCAAATATTTGATTTCCCTTGAATTCAAGATGTCCATTTTCTCAAAGATAGGTTGGCTCAAAATTTTCGAGTTATTGCGTATTAGTTGCTCATCTGATTCCCTGGTCCAAAATTGAGAGGACTAAGATATTTGTATGATTTATAATTGTGCACAAGAAGGTTTTAAAGAATTTATGGAGATTAGGTTTGTGTATTTAATTATGTCATTTGCATTTTTTAATAATCATTTCATGTTGTCTTAGGAATAATACTTCTAGAAACCAAAAAAAATAAAATAAAAATAAAAAACTTCTAGAAACCAATGCATAATAGGTACAAATTACTTCATGAGGGTATTTTTGATGTGGAAATATTTTAGGATCCCAGATATTTTTAATAATTTATTTTAGAGTGACATATTTCTCAATAGTTAGGTGATCAATATTTATCCAAAACATGATTAGTCACATTACTAAATAGAACTTAAAAATGTGTTATGGCTTATGAAAACTACCTCCTAGGAACATATTTGAAATCATAATATTCTTTGATGATCCGTTCCTAAACATATGTTAAAAAATGTAGATATAGAGTTAAATATATGATGAATAAGATTTTAAATTTTTTAAAATGGGTGAAATGATGAATTGGGAAATCGATATCATGAATAACAAGATGGAAATCCCTCAATTTTATGTGCAGAAAGCACCGAATAACACCAAATAAATCATTGTACGTGTATGTCTAGATTAAAGTATGTGTATGAATGAATATGAACGACATAAAAATCATTCTCCTAGTCAGTATTATGAATATCATGCTATTAATCATTGTAGAATAATGGAAATTATACATCTATGTAGCTGATGTGAATTGAAAAAATAATTAAGGGCACTCTAGATACATGCTAACCTATGTAAATTAAGGTAAAATTTGATTTCATAACCAATCAATTTGAGCACCATAATTTTTTTTGAAGATAATAATGATTGTCAATTATTTCATGTAATTCAGAGCCAATTTTATTGTTATATTAATTGACCAGTGATAATCACAAATAACATGGTAATTTCCATTAATTTCATGCACTTCATGTGTTCATTGTCCTTGAAATTATCATAAAACCATCTTATTAGAGTTTAAAATGATTTATTTCACTTTTATAATGAATTTACAATTTTCTTTATTTTATGGTGTTTTAACATAATTTTATGACATCAGTTTCATGAATAAAATACTTTCAAAAATCAGAAAATATCTATTTAGATTATTTAAATATTTCAAGGGGCATTATAATTTTATGCATTTTATAATATTTTTTATGGAATTTTATGAAGTTAAATTCATAAATAAAATAATTTTATTATTCAAAAGATGAAAATTTAAATTTATTTCAATATTTTAAATGAATCAAATGACTTTTCCACTCCTAGAAGTTGCTGCCAGGCTGGAAATCTGTCATAAAATTTGGAGGAGAGTGAAAATTGAATGAAAGAGAAAATTGGATGGCTCAGATCGCTCCAAATTGAAACAATGATATCTAATGATCTAGAAGGATTTTTGGGCTGAAATTTTAAGGGTAGTTCGATATTTCCTCCAAGGCCTGAGCTGAGGAGTTCTCAATCGGCGAAGCCTCCAAGTACTGAGCTTAGGATTTCTTAATCAGCAAAGCCTTTCACTCAAAACTTGCTAGCTCATTTTATTTTAATTATAATTTTAACTTTTATAATTTATTTTAATTATAATTTAAACTCTTATGAAAAAAATTACAGTTTTTAATTTTCAATTTTTCTATTTTTTGTCATTTTTTTCATTATCTCCGTTATTTTGATTTTTTTTATTTTGTTTACATATTTTACATTTTATAATACCTCTATGTTTAAAATCCTTGTCCTGAGGCTTATTTTGTTCTCATAAACCTGTTTTTTATACCTATGATATGAGGGGGTATGTCTCTGATTTGCTAAATTTTCTGTTCTCATACTTTTTCTGCCTATATTAGAATTATAATATGATATTAAGGGAAAAGGCTTAGACTGTCATCACATCCTCAATATCAATCTCATAATGAGACCAATAAATATCTTGAGCCTTTTTCATCACACCTCCTAAGATAATAATATCCTGACAAAGATAGTTAACTATAGCCTCTTTATGATCCTTAAGATTATTGACACTCAAATAAGAGTGTGGGATGTAACCTTTGGAGCCTAATTCACGGCATAAAGTTTGAGACAATGAGTCAAGAGTGCTAGTAAGCAACATGTAAGAATCTCTAAAATAGATTAATAAATTAATGCCAACGTAGACTGTCAACTCGTACAATCTATGACTCCTCACCAAGGTTTTGGTTTTATACTTATCACCACGATCCTTCCAAATTAAGGATAAAATCAGATAACATTTTCTCACTCCTTTCTTGAAACTTGGGATAGAAATGTGATCCTCACTAAAGAATGTATTAATCGAATAGTAAGGGATGGAAGTCATATCATCACCAGGACTCACCACTAAGTAACCAACTGCATAAGGGACATGAATTTCATTCAACATTACAGTCTCTATATCGGCGACAATGAAAGACCTACATTTATGTTTATATTTGGCTTTAAGTGTGTTTATATTATATGATATATGCCACTTTTTATACTTAAGTGATTTAACATTAGGCATATTAGCATTTCTAATATCAGAATACATAACTTTGATACTATCTCCAATCATATTATCATATATTGTAGTAATTGGAAAAAAGTCTAATTTAAGGGGTTCGGTTTCATTGAATTCATAATATATTATTGGATCTATAAATAGAACCCCTCGTCATTGTAAGACAAAAACCCTTGGATGGTGTTCCTAATTATGATAAGCGGCATGATTTGCTCATTTAAAATCTCGTTTGGGTCGGTTATTGTACTCCAAGGGCGAAAGATTAAATGTGCGACATGATGAAAAAATATGTGGCCGGCAAGTCAATCACACATTCCATATTTCGTTCCATGTTCATTAATACAACATATTAATTATAGTGCACGTGTGATGCTTATGATGAATCCCATGATTACATGATTGGACTTAGTGAATTATGATGAGATCGTAATATGGAGATCATTAGTCTTTAAGCATGTGTTCTAAACATTCCTCTTCGAAGGATACGTGAGAAGGACATCAAAGTATCTGGATAGAATAGCACTATTTAGCCTCACTCATATGATGAGTATGGCTGGTCCTGTAGCTATTAGTGTGGAGACACTTCGGTTAGATAGTGGGTGCTCTGTAGTGTAAAGAGTTCACTGAATTGATCCGCACGAATCCCTGAATGGTATTATACCGAACTTTCAATCAGGTCGATTCACATCACGATTGTGTAAGTGGTCCTTAGACTTGAGACACCAAAGACATCTTGTGGATGGACGGTTGTACTTTGACTATGGCCAATGAGTCTCTAATCATGGGATTCTAAATGGTCTTAGTTCGGGTACATTAAGAAGTGCACGAAGATGATTGAGTGGTCAAGATGGGATCATCCCCCCTCGGTATACGAGGTGACACCTCAAGGAGGACAAGGTGATGAAGTCATTGACTAAGGAAATGAAATATCAGAGAAGAGTTCTCTGATGATTTCCGAATGCATCAATACTAACTCGGATGACCGATTAGGGTTTGACAGTTGACCATACCCTAAGTCATCCAAGGAGCGTCAAGTAGATGAGGGACTATACATACATGGAAATCGATGACGAACAGGTTCGATGAAGTGAGTCGATACACACTCCTTTGTATCTTATAGAACACGAGGTGTAGCTTGTCACCCCACTCGTTGGAGACTTGACCTATCGATTGGGTTAAATCGATCCGACATTAATTAATCTATATGATGATATAGTTAATTAATTTGGAAGGCTAATAAATGTTATTGGGCCAGTGGAGTCGTTAACTAGACTGATACATGGGCCTAGAGGGTCACACGCAAATGGTTTTTTGAACTTCGAAAGATATACTTAAGTTTTGGGGGGTTTTATGAAAAATACCCACTTAGTATACAAAAGGGGAAGGCCCTAAAAGAAATTCATGGAGGCCAGAATTTTTCAGGGGCCTTCCCCTTCTTCTCCCCTCTCCCAACACCCTCTCTCCATGCCCGATGCGATCGAGACGATGTAACAATGATGGTAGAGGTAGAACGGGGCTCATCAAGGAGAAGGAGGAGATTTGATATGCAGAGGATCGCATGCATACATCTAGAGGCTGCACATTTGAGTAGCTCGACTCGGCTCACTCCAAGATCAAAGAAATCACGGATGTGACCTGTGTAAAGGTATTTCATTTCATAGTTTTATCGAGGTCGTTATGATTCTGTTACGTCTTCATCCATGTCAAGGCCTCTAGAACCCAACGCGACATTCAAATCAAGACACGTGAAGAAAAGCACCACTCGGCCTGTTGGGCATGTGACAACAAGGTTAGTGTAATCTTCATCTTTATTTTTATTTACGTCTTTGTCCCTTTTCTAGGTTATTGTTGCCCATAGCCTAGGTTTTCACTCTCTCACAGATCACTTTCAACTCCGCCACTAGTCGGTGTGTATCCTCCTTCATCTCCATCGAACCATCAATCGTAAAATCATCAACACTTGCCCCTTCTCCACTGCACATCGACACGTATTCGCTATCAGCTCTATTGCAACCAGCACGATATCTCTTTCATCCACTCCACTCCACTCACGTCCATCTTCGTCTACCATCATTCGACACTACCAAAGAGTCGGCTATGGAATTTTATAATAAGAATCAACTAATATTTTTTTGATATAAAGACATAATAAAATTCTGAGAATTATACTATAAAATATGAATAATCTTTTTCTTTGGCAAAAAACACGAGCCCGGTTATGGCCAACCCAAGGGTTGTACCTTAGACCAATCCAGATGTGCCCTAGACGCCACCTAGGGGGTTTTATATATTAACTGAAGTGTTCATAAGTGTTTATATGCCTGGAGTGAGCGTAAATGTCCCAATTACACCCGGACCCTACTCGGCCATGCTGATGATGCAAAAAAGAAAAAGATACAAAGGTGATACATGTGCAGCTCCCGAAGAATGCCATGGAGGTGTCCCTCAGAGGTGGTGATGCATGGAGTATAACTGGTCCTTGTGCCATCATTATATATCATCATGGAGGTACGCAGAGGGTAAAACAATTGGGCAAGAGGTCACACACTCTTGCCTCTAGTTATCCATGCAATATACCACATGCGAGGGCCAGCATTTGATAGGATGCGACACATGCAGAGAGTGGCAAGTCGAGGCTCTCAACGCGATGGCAACCGAGAGCCTCCTAAGGAAGGTCCTACCAAGTGATGTATAGGAAGAGGTTATGAGAGCATACCACATAGTTGGCAAGGGCATCCCTATGTGGTTCCCCTCATGCAACTGATGATGAATGCTGGTCAAGTGTGGGCGACGTCGCATGATGTCTTGCCAGGATCTCTAGAGATGCCGCTAGGAGCATGAAACTGCACGGAGCATGTTGATCAACAACTGTGAGTCTGCTTCTAGGATGATATTGTGAAGGTTTCACTCCTTCTAGAGGAGCAAGCCATCACATATCAGTTTGTAGCCCATAGAAAGATGAGAAAGCAAGTCCTTGTGTGGTCTTGTAGGTTACCACCTCCACATGCTGCGCCTGCACCATCCACATTGAGCTTTAGAAAGCCTATTGGCCTTGGGTGCCAATGGACAAGTTGCAGCCGAGTGGTGATGGAAATCAAAGACATTAAAATTCCCTAGGTGTGAAGTATATTGCATGTGAGTGTGGGCATCGGGCAATGGGCGGTACAAAATGGTGCATTCTCCATAGCTATTGCCAGATGCGTTGCATGACGTCTAGTGCTCTCATGGTAGACCTTGCAAAATAAGAATAATTTCCTTAAATTAGGTTAAATTGGATTAATATTTTCTTAAATTCATAAAATTAATTTAATTTTATTTTAACTAGTTTTATTTCCTTAAATTAATATTAAAATTCTAAAAAAATGGAAATCAAAGATAAAAATTCACCTATTCAATACTTGCTCTTTGTGGATTCGACCCTTACTCGCTCTATGCTTGAAAGGAAATTATAAATATTGATGTACAAACCAGAAACCTTAAACAATGTATTTAACCCTAATTTCTGGTTCATCAACTAGCCCTTCCTAGTATCAGAAAAAATATAACATTCTACATGGTTAACTAAGTTGAAACCAAAAATAAAAGGATAATAACAAGGACTTAGCTAGGGACCAAGAAAGTGGTTGTAATAATTTAGAGCATCTTATTTGAAGGATTCAAAGGCTACTTGCCTGAAGTTCATAGATTGCCTCAAGTTTATAATTCTATTAGAAGGGGGAAGATGGAGAACTAGACAAGGTGGTCCCGTGCTTGGTATGAACCAACGAGGCAACATAATAGATAATCATTTTTATAATAAAACATGAACCATTTAGAAAAAATAATCTGCAAATATAAATAGATCTAGAATAATATAGTAAAATTTTCAAGTATTAAGACTAGGATCATATTAAGTATTTAGATCCAAAATATAAATATGTGTAGCCCTCAATGGAAGAGTATTATTACCTGGACAATACTACTCATAACAACAACTTAGATAGTAAAAAAATGTTTCAGTATCTTTATTTGTCACTCAATGTGGTCTTTCTTATTGAACATTAGTTATAGCATAATTATCATTAATTTGAGTTGTTTGTTTTACCATTAAAATGATCAGACTTGCATTTTACCAGATTTAAAATGATTTACTTTTAATAGCGGTATATTATTTCTTGTTATTGTTTGGGAATTTTAAGACATCAAATTATTAAAGAGAATAATTTTATAATTTTGCATATATTTGAAATTTATTTTATAATTTTGTGGCTCTAAGTACATTTAATCATGAACTGATCCTGATACACTTATTATCAAAATCAAATTTTCTCTGATTGAAGAAAATTATTAGCTTCCCAAAATATTACAATTATGCACCATTATGTACCAATCATGGACAACCTTTATCAATTTTTGGTGTGCAGGATCACGTTTGTGGTGTTCCAGGGATTAAAAAATCAATAAATATGTTGATATATGTACTTTATTTTCCACATAGGGAGACCTGTATGGGCACAATTGGATAAAAGAAAAGACACAAAATTTCAGGCCATCATGGGATATACGTAAAACATGAAAAGCAGATTGATGAATATTTGAAATATCACCACCAATCATTGGCTTTAATTTTAGAGAAGTTGAGGATACACTCTTCACTGATGGGACGTGCATCAGAAGCCGATTGGTGCAATCTTAAAAATACAGAGATCAGGGTGGAATAGTCAACAAATTGGAGGATTTGGCTGGAATGCTTATGATTAGTCATGGAGGAGAGAGGATGATCAAGGGTCAGAAATGATTCAACTTGTGGGCATGATACCTGACGGTCTAGAGCAAATTTTGAGCTCACTTTTTACAGATGTACTATCTATATCTTTGCTTCCCATCCATAGACGGTCCATGATGTTTTAAAACCTATTTTTAATTTTCTCTGACATTGGTAGGCCTAGTGAAGGAAAGTGAGTTTAAGATCCATCATATTTGTTGGTACAAATAGTTGGTTAAAGTTTGAAAATAAAAATTAGAGAGGCTCATCCTGCAGCAGAAAATTGAAATGATCTTTGTGTAATAAACAGATCAAAGTGATTAGTTGCACTTTTATTTTCATCTTCTTCCTAATGTGCCCCTTTCATTAGATACATCCGTCTTCTCCATCTAAAATGATTTAATCCATCTCATCCAAGTATGTTTCATTGCAGCACACTTTCTATCATTCATCCACCTATGCCATGGGATTCCTTTGATATACCTTATGACACATTTAGATACATATTTTTATATTCACCTTTTCATCTCCCCATCATTTCTATACTCTATTCTATATCTCTAACATAACCTATCTCTATATCCATGTCCCTCCATCCTTCCACATTTCATACATATATTCATTATCTATTTCTATTTAGTCTTTGATCATTTCAACATCACTCATCATTCTCTGTGTTCCTAATCTTAATAAAATTGTCTCATACCCTAATCACATATAAAGAGAGATTCGTTCCCTAACCTATGCTCCCCATGGGGAATACCTTTCATCATTTCTGTCTAATCATATTTCTAAGATTCAGGGTTCTAAGTTAATATTATTCTTTAAGGGAATTATCGATGGATTAAAAACCCTAAAATGAATTCACCACTTTCTCAATTGATTTTTGTAGCAGTTAAAACATTCCTTCATTAATTCTTATGCACAAATGTTAAAATTCGAAATATATAATTCTGTACATATTATGATTGGCAAAGGTAGAAAAAATTTGACATTTCTGAATGATGCATTCAATTCACTTCCTAATCTCTGTTATAATGAAGATGAGGATACAATCTCAAAAGTTATTGCTTTGAGCAATAATTCTATATGTTATTCATCTTTATGGAAAAGAAAGTATTCCCTGAATCATTGATAAAATATATTCTCACTAAAAATGAGCCAGCATCTCGATGTAGCTGAGCAGAATTATTGGGTTTTTTCAGGTAAATACGTCTTGGAGGAGAAGGTTTTGAAACTCTCTGTACTTTCTCGCTACTAAGACTTCACCATATGGTATTCATGTAAGACTGAGGGAATAACTTTGACAACACGATGTGCTTTGACTTCATTATCAACGAGAAGATAGCAAAGCAAGGAATATGCAGCATGCCAACGACGAAATACCTGAAAATCCAAAACATGGAATTAAAGTGTTGAAGATTGCCACAAAGATATCCAAAACTTGCAAAAAATAATAGTAAAGAGCCCCAATTTTCTAACAGGCATCTAAATATCATAAACGTATAAAGAGATAAAAATAGTCCTACAGAATGAAATAATTATAGAGTGACAGAATTTTAAAGATAGAAAAGTAGCTGAATAATGAAGTCAAAAGTAATTTTAAAGTTGAAATGTCATAGATATATGAAGTGGCTGATCAAGAAAAGAACAGGGGCAATTATTCTTACCACATCGGGGATAAAGGAGAAGTCAAGTCCAAAAAAGGATAAGGCCACCTGCGACCATAATGTGAGATATAAATCCAAAAAAATCATAAACAGTTGTGGTTTTGCTTGGGAACTAACCAGATTGTGACGGAAGCATGTAAAATCCATTGAAATATGATGTATGTTACACTCCATAAAATGAAGTAAGAAATTCGAAACCAGGGGAATTTCTATGGACCAAGAGAAAAAGGGTTAAGGAGCCAAGCTTCTATTGCTACCACAGGGACTTCTGTAAATTAGCATATCCAAGAAGAACGTACCAAAGAGTTAAGAGCTGCCTCTCCGAGAACAAAAATAGCGTTGACTGAGTGCGTCCCAATCACAATCTTTCAGAAACCATAATTAACAAAACAGGGAAATGTGAGTTTTTAATCAAAATTTGTAAAGAATCTTAAATTTTCCTATAGAGAAGGGTGTTTCAGAATACTAACAAAATCAAAACTATAATCTTCGGTGACCAGAAATGGGACTATGACAAGCCAAAAAACAAGGTCGGTGAGCATCACAGCTCCTGCATTCATCTGTAGATATTAAAATAGTCAGACCGAAGAGTGACAAAGATTTGGAAAGCAAAGCAGATGGACAGCGTAGAAGTGGAAGTAGCTCCGCATCATAACGAAGAACATAAAGCATCTATACTTTCATGCGGATAAGATGCTAAGAAACCTACTCATACATGATCCTTCTGACAAATCAATACAAAGTCCTAAATCTTTCACACAATATCTATGATGACTTCCAGAAGGGTAGCTGACATGCTCATCCTCCCAATATTCAAACTTTATAGCCCACAAAAGTGTTCTCCTAGTACTCACAAATAAAATAAAAACACTTGGTTTTGATGGATAAAACAATAGTTAAAGAGGAAAGGAGGCCAATCAAGTAGAATTCATTGCATGCATCCCATGAATTCCCAAACTAAAAGGCGACAACAGGAATACCTGGAAAATTATTTGGAGTGCGTACCCCCAAAATCCAGCAATTCGATGAAACCCACGTTTATCAGAATGTCTTGTAATATTTCCTGCCTCCACCCTTGTGCTACTTGATCTGTCATTATCAACATTCCTTAACAGGCCACAGCAACCGTAAATGGACAGTAGAGATCCAATCTGCATGCAAATTCACAGTAATGTGATGAACTTTCCACTTTAGGCTTTAGAGTTACACAAAACCATCCGATTAATAGATAAACTGGAGTTCATAGTAATGATTTCTTACCCCAAAATAAACAGTGACTGATAGAAATGTCCACCTTTCCAAGACAGCACCACAAATAAAGGTTAGATTCGTCATTTCCTTTCAACATATGAAGTTGGAACGAAGAAAAATAAAATGAATTATGAAAATCAAGCGCAACCCATCAATCCATGGTAGATAAACATGCCAAGGTAACACAAGTCATGAAAATTCAAGCAGCAAGAATTAGTCTTCGAAATGTTGATCCCCGTGAATTGACATCGTACACGTACTGGGTATAGTAGCAGAACATCAGGCTACCCTTGAAAGACACGGTGATGATGAGCAGTGTCAGAAGAAGAAAGAAGGCCAGTGCCCGATAGATTAATAGCCAAGCAGGATGAATTTCCTTGAGACAGGGCTTCCATGTTTCGTCTTTAAGTGAAACACTCGCGGCCTTTTCTCTGGCTTCCTCTCCGCTCTCCTCCGTTGATGTTGATCCTTCGTACCAATGTATTAAAATCCCTGCCATGGTCGCAGCCGAGATGATCCAGATGGAGCAGAGCAAGACTCTCCGATTCAACCAGTACTCTGTCGTGTTCGTCTTGAAAGATATTGCCGGCTGCCAAGAGTGCTCCGAGTATCCTACAGAAAAATGCATGGCGATAATCATTATCGTCATCATACACTTCATCACCATTTCTTCTTCTTCTTCTTCTTCTTCTTCTTCTTCTTCTTCTTCTTCTCTGTGCTATGTAGAAGCAGGTGAGAGCCTTGGCCTTATATCTGTATCGCCATTAATGTAGAAAGCAAATTGAGAACGAAGGAGAGCCTTTGATGCCGGCTTAAACTTCGGAAGACTTTGCACGACTGCAACCCTACCAAACCGACAGGAACAAATCTCTCGAAATTCTCCTAGATATTCTGGGCAATTGGTTTTTATAGTCACTAAGAACATGAGTAGATTATGCAGAACAGACATCAGAAGAAATAAGAGAAACCCGCGCTCAGACGGCCTTGCCATTGCTGGGAAGAAGAATAATGAGGCGGATCCTGCGACGTGACCCGAACATGCACGGTAATATCGTGTCGGGAACATGCGGAAACGTCCGAAGACTATGATCAGAGTAGGCCTATATAGAGTTTCTTCCCATGGAGAGTAGCGTAGGGCTGAAACCGTAGGTGGGGCATCCCGGGCATAGCTCCTGATTGCGACCGACGAGCACGTCATCTCTCTCTCTCTCTCTCTCTCTCTCTCTCTCTCTCTCTCTCTCTCTCTCTCTCTCTCTCTCTCTCTCACTCACTCACCCACTCACTCTACCTTCCTCTGCCTTTCTCTGTTTCTGTCTCTCTCATTTATCTATCTATATCTCTCTATTGGCTCGTGAAATCAAAATTAGCTGGCGGGAAATAGGGGATAGGGGAGGATCTTCAGGGGTCAACGCATGCTTGCACCAGTGTAGATTTGGAGCTATGATTATTGAATTGCCTTTACTCCTCATATCAAAACTTGCCATAGTGGGAAATAATATGATCCTTAATTCTTTCCTCTTAGCTTAAACTTGTGCTTCAAGGAGGTAATGTAGTGAATACTGCCCTACGTCTTTAACTTTTTTTGTGTAATTTACGTCTGTGGACTAGAGTTAAATATTGTCTAGATTTGGAGCTATGATTATTGAATTGAATTTATTCCTCACATTAAAGCTTTCCATAGTGAGAAATAATATAATATTTAATTCTTTCCTCTTAGATTACACTTGTGCTTAAAGGAGGTAATCTACTAAATACTACCCTATGTCTTTAATTTTATTGTGTAATTTACATGGGCAGACTAGATGAGTAAAAATTAGGTAGATGATTCCTATAATTACAGGAAGGGTAAGGAAACTGGAACGGTTATCATGAGATCCTGCAACAGTCTAAATATTTTATTTTCAATTTACTAGGTTAGTAAAAAAAGCGTTTGAAGAATGATGAAAATAGAGAATGGGTGAGTGCTAATATAGATTTCTTCATGACTTGCAATGAGTTGACAACTCACAAGATAAGGAAAAAAATAGGGTTTTGTTAAGCTTCAGTAAAGCAATGTCATATGGATGGGATACTGAGAAATCTCACAATATAATTCATGTACATAAATGTAACTTTATATGCATGTAGAGCCCTTCATAGTATGCTACAAAAGAAGAAACTTGGATAAATTTTCCCTCATTTTTTATCTCTATAGATGATATATACACTCAATAATGATATTCACAATCTTTCGAGGGATCATTTAAAATAATGATCACACATATCCATTTTTGGCCCCATCATCCTTGGGGATAATGGTATCTAACGTCAAAATTTGATACTGATAAAATTATATTCTCTATTTTGCAGGAATTTTATACCATGGATAGTGGTATAAGGTATTCATATCAGATATTGATAGAAAATTATATTTATACATTAATAATTGAAAAAAGGTACCATGAAAGGGAATCCTTGTACCTTCTTAGATCCTATGGTGTAGTGTGGCACCAGCTCGACCTCTATATTGGGTTAAAAAATATCATATTGTGTAATCTGAATGTTTATATATCACTAATGAATGAAAATTCCTATAAGGATTTTACGTGCACAAGAACCATTAACTATGTACATGGGTAATAGAACCATTAAGTACGTATGTGGGCCTTGAGGTTTATTATTATTTTCTTTTTTGGCAAAATCACAGTGTCAGGTACGTCCAACCTTGCCGTTGTGCTCGTAGACCGACCCATCCCTGCCCTGGACGCCTCCAAGGGGGTGTTTATTTATAAAATATAGTGTTTTCCTTTTTTTTAGGCATGGAGCAAGCATACATGTCCCAATTACACAGACCCTACTCCCAATTACCTAGTGAAGGCCAGGAGATGATCACTCGTGCCAGCAGGCGTTGGGGGAGCCCTCGTAGCGATGTGAAGTGTGTACTGTGTAGTCCACCCCTCCATTCGCAAATGTCATTGTGGAGGTGCGCGACTTGACAAACTATCAAGCAAGAGGATGAGTTCTCCCGCCTCCAGCACTCCTTGCTATCTGCCACTCTCGCAGGCCTTCCTTCGACAGTGTGCGATGCATACGAAGGGCCGGTAAGCCAAGGCATTTAACACGATAGCATCCACAAGCTGTAAGAGGGAGTGTCTGCCAAGAATGGAAAAGGGAGGAAGGGGTTTGTGTGTGTACCGCATGGTTGGCAAGGGCATCTGTTGTTTGATTTCCCTTGCACAATTGGTGATAGACACTAGTTGTGCACGGGCGGCACCGCATGATTCCTGCCATACGCCTTGTAGTTCCACTGGGAGCATTTGCCTGCAGGAAGCATGTCAACTAATACCTGTGAGTCCAATTCTATGACGATGTGGTGAAGGTTTCATTCTTCGCATGGGAGTAAATCATAACATATCGCCATAGCCTCGGCAACTGTATTAGTTTGTATGTCATAAAAAGAGGAGAAAGAAAAGAGAATACTCCTTGTATAATCTCATAGGATACCACCTCCCCCTACTAGCCTCGGGTTCCCTTTGGTCGCACCATCCACATTTAGCATGAGGATGCCGATTGGCGGTGGGTGCCAATGAACAATCTGTAGCCAAATATGGATGGGGGCGAGGGTAACCCAAATACTCCAAGATCAAAGGAGGTCACATGCTGGGGCTGAGCTGCGAGCGCGAGGTGGTAAGAGGTGGTGTGTACGCCATATCCATTGCTTGACACGTCGCATGATATCCAAGGCGTGCATGGGACTTCATGCAAAACAATAAGAATTTTGCCCTTTACAAATCTCCCATAGTAAGTAATCTATGGTGACGTGTAGGAGGGGGCTTCAGTTGGAGCGTGTTGGTGAGAGATACTTCTTGCCAAAACACTCTAACGATGTCAGCGTATAGGAAGTACCGAGGAGTGAACGCCAATGGTGTGTGATTTGACACTAACAATCTAGAGTTGTCTCACTATGGAAGAAAATGTGCTCCATAGTCTCAACCTAGGGAGATGTGGGGCAACAATGGCAACGCAAACTAAGAGGTTGAACGATACAGTTCACTCGATCATTAGTCAGGAGGCCACGATGCAAGAGTCTCCAAAGGAAGAAGGAGACACAAGTAATGATCGTCAGATGCTGGATTCGGCGACCCTAGTGCTGGGTGGGGGATTTCTCACGGAAATGCTCCCAAGAAGAGCGGCAAGAGAATGGCCCATCAAGGGTAAGCGTCCAAATAAGACGATCTTGAGAGGGCACGATGGGAGTACTCAGAGCCTAGGGTAACATGTCGATGGGAAGGCCATGTTGCTCCCAAAGATGGTGGGTGTCGCCTAGGAGTAACTGCTCCACGGTCAATCTAAAGTGATGGGACTTTAAGTAGGGGTGACGGGCTAGGGGTGCCTTAGTGAGCCATGTATCATACCATGCAGTAATCGCGCCTCGGACGACATGCCAACGTGTGATCGTGGCTATCTCAAGCCAATGTCCCTACCAAGTCCGCCACCTAAGATGGCCTCGGATATCCATCTCGCTATGCGCCCACTCGCCATACTTCGATAAGATGAATCTCCCCAATGGGGAGTGCATGGTACGCTTATGCCACACAAGCTTCTTTTGAAGCATGTCTTGGACATCCAAAAGATGTTTGATCCCTAGACCCCCCTCATCCGTCAGCCGACAATATTTCTCCCAAGAAACCCAATGGTGGCGACTCACTCCCTCGAGGTGACCGGACTATAAGAAACGTGCGCACAATCGCTCCACAGAGCAGATGACTAATAGAGATAATGAATGGACCGCAAGGGTATGCAGTGAAATACTCATGAGGATGTGTCGAATAAGTTGGATGCGTCCTCTAGGAGATAGAAAATGAAGTTTCCATCCCTTTATTTTCTTTCTCAATTTGGCTAGCAAGGCATCAAAATAATGATGATTCGCACGTCCGAGAAAGATAGGGCATCTAAGATAGTCAAAAGGGAGGCATCTTTGTGAGTACCCGGTAAAATGTTGGATAATCTAAGAGTGCTTTATAAAGCTGCTCTTCGAGGAATTGACAAGTTAGCAAGAAGCCCGCTTGTACACAATGAGGGACACTCATAAGTTCCTTAATGGAATTTTTAAATCCATTGAGGAAAATGATGGCATCGCCTGAAAATAGACAGTATGAGAGTATCAGGCATCCCCTTTGCATAAAATATTGTTGGATGAGGCCACGGGTGATTGCTCTTGTGAGCAATAGACTAAAGACCTCCTCCATCAATATAAAAAGGGTGGGTGAGATGGGATCATCTTGTCGTAGACCTCTGATGGCCGTAAAAAAACCTGTGGAGTTTTCGTCCACCAAAAGAGAGAAATAATTCTCTCTAATGCAGGCATCCACAAGAGTGATGAATACATCGGTGAACCCAAAGCGACGTAACACTTTGGTAAGGAAACTCTACTCAACTCAATCAAATGCCTTCTCCATATCCAGTTTGATGATGACATTCGAGCCCCAAATATGAGTGTCTATTAACAAGGCTCACTCATGAACGAGCATGATACTGTCTTGGATCTGTCAACCCTTGACAAAACCGCACTGTTCAGGTGAGATAAGTTTATCAAGGAAGGTCGCAAGTCGATTTGTAATGATCTTGGCTGTAACTTTATAGCATACATTACAAAGACTAATAGGGCAAAAGTCTCTAAATGAAGCTGAGTTGTCCACTTTTGGGATTAGAGCCAAGAAAGTGGATTTCCAACTTCGAGGTAGGACTTTGTGTAAAGATATTCTTGATAGCAAGCGCCAAGTCCGTGACTATGATATCCCAACATGCGATATAGAATTCTGCTGAAAATCCATCTGGTCCCCGAGCCTTGTTCCTATCCAAGGAAAAGACTACCTCTCTGATCTCTACTCGCGTAGGAAGGGCTGTGAGTAATGCATTCTCCTGGTTGTTCACCAAATGAGGGATGGAGGCGAGTGAGTCCTCACTCACATTAGTCGGTTGTGAGGCAAGGAGCGAGCTATAATATTCAATGCCAATATTCGCTAGCTAGGTGGGGTCTTGACTATACATCCCTAATAGGGTCACATAATTAGGACGGGCTCTATGCGAATCGAATCGTGAAGGAAACATGTGTTTTTATCACCTTCTCACAGCCATTAGCTACGCAATTTTCTAGATGTAGAAAATCTCATGTCGTCGCATCGCATTCATCAAGCTTCTCACAGGGCCTATGTCACTCCCCTACTTCGTCTGTCCAACCATCATGTAGTTGTCTCTCAATAGTATCTAGCTCCATTTTGAGTGCTTCAACTAGTGCATGCACCTCTCCTAATTGATGGGGGACCATCAAGCCTTAAGGAAATATCTTCCTTGTTTTTTTGTTGTTTTGTTTTGTGGTTTGTTTCCTGTTTTGTTTTGTGGTTTGTTTCCTGTTTTGTTTTGTGGTTTGTTTCCTGTTTTATGTTTTGTCTTTTCACCTTCCATAACTGACATGGACCCTCCCTATAAAGAGAAGGGAACCCCTTGTATTAAGAAAAAAGGAGAAAGACTCAAAAAATGTGACTTGTTTAGCCATTTTCCTGATTTTTTTTAGTGTTTTTTTAGTTTTCAACTTATTTACGAAAATGCCACTGCAAAGTTAGGAGAGAGAGAGAGAACCCTAAAGTTTGCCGGAAACCGCCGCCGACATCGCCGGAAACCGCCATCGTCGCCGAAAACCGCCACCCTCACCGGAGTTCCATTGCCGGCTCCTCAGGCCTCTCAGCGCCGCCAGCGACCGCCGAGGGCAACCTTCGGCCGCCCAGGGTCGCCAACGACCGCCAAGGGTCGCCAGCCGCCACCTAGGGCGCGCGCCGCCGCCCGCCGCGCGACCGTCGAGGGCCGCCAACGGCCGCCGAGGCGCCTGCGCCGCCCAGGATGCCAACGACCGCCAAGGGCTGGCGGCCGCCCATCGCCGCCGCGACCGCGAGGCGCCGGCGACCACCCACGCGGCGCGACGACTGCCTGTAGCCACCCACGGCCGCCAGCGATAGCCCACGGCCACCAGCGATCGCCAGCAGCTGCCCACGGCCACCAGCGACCACCCACGGCCGCCAGCGACCACCAGCAGCCGCCCACGGCCGCCAACGACCACCCACGACCGCCAATGACCGCCCACGGCCGCCAGCGATCGTCCGCGACCGCCAACGGCGACCGCAGCCACTTGGGCTGCCCACGGGCGCCAGTAGCCACTCTCGGCCGCCAACAGCCACCCCGGCCGCCAGCGTCGACCGCGGCCACTT
The DNA here is from genome assembly GCF_029677425.1 of Wolffia australiana. Taxonomy (NCBI): domain Eukaryota; kingdom Viridiplantae; phylum Streptophyta; class Magnoliopsida; order Alismatales; family Araceae; genus Wolffia; species Wolffia australiana. Next base: position 11,002,634 of record NC_135845.1, read on the forward strand.
GGGCCGCCAGAACTGACCGCGGCCGTCAAGCCAACCGCGGTCGCCCCAAAGCTGCCCGTGCCCGCGAACGCCGACCGGGGACGAAATCCCTAGATCGACGGGCCCGCAACCGCCCCCTGGCCATCCACCCGAGGTTCTCTCGAAGACGCTGTCCCATCGTACGGGGGCCCCACAGCCTCCCTTTGGACGCCTCGCACCTGTCCGCGGCCGCGCCTCGGCCATCTCCAGCATCCTATCCCAGCTGATCGTAGTACCGCCGCCGCACCGTGTCGCTCACCTTCCACGGTTGCCGAAGAAGATTCCCCGAGCCTATTATTCCTGGTACGCTCTCTAACTTCCCCATCTGCGTTATATTATTTCTTTCAGTGCCTCCGAACGTTTTCTCCACCGCCGGGGTTAGATTAGTGATAGATAGGATTCACGCTCTGAGGGCTAGGATTTCCTCTGAGACGTCCTTGGTTGGGACCGACGAGGGTGTGTGCTAAAGCGGCAGTAGCCGATCTCGCACCGTCGGCCTTCAACCGGATATCCGGATCATTGGGAGCCTAGTGGCATTCCCAGGTCCTGCTTGCCGTGGCCTAGTGGGTGTTGGCGGTTGTCGACAACGAATTCATACCTCCCATCGATTTTATTGTCGCATTATCCTTAACATGACATCATCTTTATTCATCTTTGCTCTATGATATGACCGCATTAGCCCCTCCTTTGGTGTAACACGAGTCGTTCGGTCCGAGAGCCCGATCGTGTTACATCACTAATACATTTCAAATCCACCATTTCAGGTGGAACTTAAGGTTCTACAGTCTATAAATGAAGTTCTCCATAGGCGATGCGAAGATCGTTCCATGTTAGTGGCTATGCACAAAACTATGAAAGTCTTTATGCTCCAACTACATAGCTTGAAATGGGGAACGACGAACTCGAGTATTCGAGTCTGGAAGAATGAGGATCGGTGAGTGGTACGAGTAATGTCTCGGTAAGAGCTCAATTGTGATAGTGTAGTGCACCAGTGCAATACCATTAGTAAAGCAATGATCGAGTCACTTCTACATGCACGCATTTGTTTGGCGCTCATTGCACTATGTCCATCTCTCGCCTATGGTGTGGGGTTCCACCAGTGAAGCCCGATAAAAAAAGTCATTGAACGCTTGCATGGATCTCGACCTGGGCAGCTGACCTCCTTGGCATTTACTGACTGCGTGTACGCAGTAGAAATCCCCTGCTAAAAACCATGATAGATCATTAAGACGCAGATGGGTGTGTATATGCTGGACAAATTCCTCTCATAAGGCCTCTCTATCGAGGTATCTATGCAAGGCATAGACTATCGTGAGTGTATAAGGCATCGAGGAGGACTGAACGATAAATGTGACATACTAGGTCCAACGAGCATAGGAGCTCCAACGAATAGTCTCATGTCCAAAATAACCAGAGCTTATTTGAGGAGTGGCAAGAGACGTGATCCATTTTGAGTTTCCTCATAATGAAGTGAGTGCTATCTGGTAGAGTCATCGGTTCAATAAGCCCAACTATTCCTAGTTGGGCTTATTGAACCGTAGTACTATCGGCTTATTGAACCGTATGAGACAAGGAATCATAGTACTATCGGCTTTCATGGAGCACCCTCGATCGAGTGTTATATATGCGACGAGTGTAAGGTGTATCTGAGTGATGTCCAAGAGGTGGCGGGGTGTCCGTATCTAAGTCCTTAGATATGGAGGCATTGTCATCCTCCTCGCCCGTGGAAGCAAATACACCAATATACCCACAAGTGCCATCACGAGGAAGAGAGACTTGACAATCATTCAAGCATTCACCCATAGTAAGTGGTATATGGGATGGGTGGGGATAAGGTAGTGGGTCCGGTGTGTGGGGGAGAGACGGAGGGGGCATGTCGGGGGGGTTGGGGAGTGGACAAATGAGTGGGGATGAGTGGGAAGATAAGGGGGGGGGGGGAGGGGGAATGAGGAGGAAGCTTGGTGGGGGGGATGGAAAGGGATGGGCTGGTTGGGAGGTGTACGCTGGCTAGGAGGTGGGCAATGAGGGGTATGGAGTGGAGGGCATCGGGACTCATCGAGGAGAGAGTGGAGGAATGGAGTGGCTAATAGTAACATGAGAGGCGGGTAAAGGACGGGGGGACGGTTGTTGAGTAGGGGTGGCATGGAGGGGTGGGAAGATATAGGCAGAGAGGAACTAGGAGAAGGACAAGTCGGGGCAACATGTGGGGCCCTAACATGACTCACCCCTACCTCAAGGTGGCCATGAGTATCCGATCCATCTACTACCTATAAAAGAGCAAAGGCATTCAAGGTTAGTGTAGGGGATCAAACCTCTTTTCTTTTGCCCAATAAGTGGCTAGTAGATGGGGCATCTTGTGCCCTAGGTTTGGGGTGCCTATCAGCACCCTTCTTCACCCATTGTGCCGCTGTAGGAGTAGGTTGAACCGAAATAAGTTTGGCCACCATGGAGCCCTAGACTAGGGAGGGCGACCCACTCAATACACCTTGCGGTGAGGGGGTCGCCTGTGCAATAGGCAACGGTCTCGGGTTAGGGCGACATCCTTGGGTAACGGCTTTCGCCTCTACTATATAATTATCATAGGGCAATGGAGGGAGGTAGTCTGTCTGGGGGAGTGAAGTGGCATGTGTCACCTTTTGGCGACACGTGTGAATGGTGTGTCCCAAAAGTGTGCAGTGTGTACAAAACTGTGGGAAGTTCTCGTAGACTATGATTTGGTGAATCATCTCATCCCCGTTCCTAATCAGAATCATGCAAGGGATAGGGGCTAATAGGTCGATCTCCACACAAACCCGTGCGTATCCTGGGCGGTTGAACAAATGTACGTCTTTGTCAAGACGTATAAATGTTCCTACATCACCGGCTAAGGACTCCAAGGCACTTGGCGTGAAGAGATGAGGTCGTAGGCCCGAGAAGCCTTTCCACACTAGGACAGAATAAGGGGCAGGATCACGTGAGGTGCTCAACTGCTCTGCAATCGATCAGTAGGTATGCAAGATGAAGTGGTTAATATTCTAGGTGGTACAACTCCAAGCTTTCTTAAAATCGGCTTCCAGTTGGAAGCGGATGTAGACACTTTGATGGTTGCGCATGCCGATGACCACTGGTTCGAGAAAGTGACGTGGTGCTAGATATAACCAAGTGATGTAGTCTATAAGGGAATGCTTGGTAGCAAATCTCCCTATCAAAGTGTAGGCCAATGGCGCGGCTGATAACATCCTAAATTCGATACTTATTTCAAGCAATTAGCACAATTTTATGCACTTAAAGAGTTTAAAATTGGGTTGTTATCATATATTACATAATTAATTTTTTCAAGTGAATTTTGATCTTCCCTAATTTTTTGTTAATTTATGGACTTTATTTAAGCTTGGAATAATTCTGTTTAAATGAAAATTGTAGGTTTAAATTTAATTTTGATGTTAATTACTGTGGGGATGAATTACTGAGTTTTCTATAATTTCTAAATTTTTATAGGAATCTTTGGGAATTTATCCTAGGAACAAATGTATTTTTAAGTTGGAAAAGAATATATTTATAAGGGAAATATGAGTTTTAAAGCAATTTCTAGAATTTGAAGGGTTTTTCTTAACATTTTGTTGTAATTATGCCCTTAAAAAACTCACGGTCGTGTATGCAGGTGTAAAGAAATGATTAAAATAGTTACAGGGTGTTATTGCAATTATTCAGGATTTTTTATGATTTTTTTAACGAAATATGGAGGGGAGAGAATGCGACAGGGGCATATGTATAAATACTTTTTCGGCCGCGTCCTTTTGCTTGCGCACATTTAATGAGGGACTTTTATGCAAAATTCCACAGAGTTCTCTCTCCGTGCGGTGCATACACATCGCATACATGATTGATGATGTGGCGATTGGTGATTGGGGTGCGCTAGTACACACATACGTGCAAAGCGCTTTGTACAATGTCTATTTTTTCTATTTTTTCTTTATTTTGATTTCAGGACAGGGGTATGTGGCGCGCCGAGAATGAACCCACCATTTGAAGTACAAAATGCACCATCCAATCAGCCGTCGACATGTCATTGCGTGTAAGAAAAAAAGTAATTAAATAAATGAATATTGATCCAACAATTTAGATTGGTCAATTTTTATTTATTAATAACTTTTGATCCTGAAGTCTGATTGAGATGATTTTTTTTATAGATTTTCTCATCTTGACCTCTTTCTATCTATACGGTTGGATCATTCAAATCAAACCTACATTGATGGATAAAATTCAATTACTGATTCGGGGTAAAATGGTAGTTTTTACCGTTTAACCTAAGTACAAAAGCCGAATTTTGAGAGTAGGGGACCATTCTAGAGGTGGCTCTATCACAGCTGCAAGACAGAGATGAGCTTCATCTTGGATCAACCCTATCAGGTGCTTTATATTACCTTGCATTTGAATTTTAGTGTCATTTGGAGTATTTTTTAGCGTAATTTGTGATTTTTCTGTTCATCTTGGTCTGCATTTCTAAATCGCTTGGATTGAGCGGCAAGTACAAGCCCTTACTGGGATTAAGAGGAGAGATTGTGAAATTTACCTATCTATTCCATTTGCACATTAAAAAAATTATAAAAAGTTAAATTTCTAGGAGATGTTAGATTGCCTTTATGATATAATAGCTATTAAATTTTGTTACCAAGTTTCCCAAAATCAAACTAAAACCAAATCAGATTTTCTTATTATCCCCTCTGATTGACCCTTTGATCCTTTTTATTGGATCAAAGAAATCAATCTAGAGCTCCTTACTTCTTCTATTCTTCCCATCTCTTCTACCTCCCTTTCTAAATTCTTCCTCTAATTAGGGTGATTTGATCTTCAGTGAAGATTAAATTAACTCTAATTAGGGTCAAGTTATTCAAGTAGATCATCAATTGAATTACCTTACTAGCTTCCCTTGGATGATACCTCTACTTATCATTATACATCTTAAGTGAAGGTTTTATAAATTTTATTATATAAGCTAAAATAAAAAACGACAAGGGATTATAAAATTTCAAAATTGACCCCTATTTTTGGCTTATCAGCAGCCATTCTCGTGACCTCCTCTTTGGTGAATGCAACAAGGCGCACTCCCTCAGATTCGATATAACCTTGCATCGGGATCGTGCCATCATAATGAGGGGGAAGGACAGACTTTGTGAGTGGTTGTGCGGTAGTCGTATGTGTAGATCCAACAACCCTCGCCACCCATGTCATCAGTGGTGTCAGTCTATCTGTCTGTCCGTCTCTCTCCATCCAAGTCGTGCGGGTCTAGGTTGTGAAGCATGTTCACTCGTAGTCTGACTAGGTCTACTCGTCTTTCCTACCTGATTAGCAGAGGTAAGAACTAATTCAGTCACCAGATCAGTAAGAGCGACCTATTCGGCCATGTTGGACCCGATCGGGTTGACCATTTTGAGCTGGTTAGGGTCGACCTGTTCAACCGCGTCAGACCTGACCAGGTCGACCATGTTGAGACGATCGAGGTTAGACAATTAAACCAGGTTGGACCCAGGCAATTTGACCTGGGCAACCAGGTCGGGGGCCGAAACGATTGGAGCACACCCGGCCAATTTGACTGGGTAGACCCAGTTTGGGTTAGCCCGATCGACCGGGTTGGATCCTATCAATTCAAGCAGGTAGACCCGATCGGGATCGACCTGTTCTTCTAGGTCAGACCTGACTGAGTCGACCTGGTCGATCCTGTCAGGACTGGCTAGTACGACCGAGTCAGAGTGGTGCGAGATGACCGAGCAGGTCTAATCGGAGAAGTCTGGATCGATTAGGTCGACCCGGTCTGAGTTGGCCGGGTCGACCAGGTCTGAGTTGGCCGAGTCAACCGGTTTGACTTGGTTTCGATTGGCCAGGTCGACCAGGTCTGAGTTGGCTGGGTCGACCGGTTCGATGTGGTTTGGATTGGCTATGTTGACTTGCTTGACCCAATCAGAGTCGGCCAGGTCAACCGACTCGGACCCTGTTGGGTTGATCAGATCAGACCGGCAGAGTCGACCGGTTCGATCTGGTCAGCACTAGCCGAGTCAACTCGACCAAACTCAGTCGAGTCAGCTCAGCCATACTCGGGTGGGTCAGCACTCGACTGAGCTGGCATTTTGCTCTTCTGATCATCACCTTTTAATTGATGCACCCCGGGTTGATCTAACAGTTGAGATGGCGAGTCAACTATGGCAGGCGGGAATGAAATGAAAGCACATGCTGCGACGGAAGATGCATCCGACATAGCATTTAATGCTTCATCGACGATGATAGACCTAGCACATCCAGCGGTGGATATTAAATCCATCAACCTAAATAATTGCTTATCCACCATCAAATCTGATGCGAAGGGTGGCCAGTCCTGAGATAAGGACGGGTAATAAATGAGTCATCTGCATTGAATGCCAACGACTCTTTTTTTTGGTTTTCTAGGCACGGGTCCATATATTCATGCTTTGGACCATCACGATCTTGCCATGTCAGCAATTCAACAGTCCAATGAGATCCATTGACTAGCTCACTCCCGACAGCATTGATGCTGTTGGGGCCAGGGCAGGTAGGTTTTTTATCTTTTTTTGTTTTCTATTTTTTTAATTGATATCTATTGGATTCATCCAGCCCATCGTGTTCGACAACCTGGATGGATCCTTGAGCGGACATGGACGTCGTATGTTTGCCTGGCGTGTGCGACACGTCAGGCAAACATGCATCGGATACATCCACGTCAGAACCAATGTCGCTTAGGGACGTTGATATGTTCGACACGTCAGATGCCTGTTTGGAAAATGGAGCTGATTTAGTGGCTCACATGTGTTTACGGGTTGTGGAATTTTGACAGAAATGTACATCTTAGGACATGAAATTTATAGAGAAAGAATTGAAATGAGAGAGAAAATAATACCAATCAATTAAGCTCCTCTAGATGAACAATCCAAGCCCCGATATGACTGATATACGCCTTCTGAATCGAATGCTTTTGCGAACTAAAGTTTGAATCGGAAAAACTCGCCTTGAAACTTTAAATCCCTTGATTTTGAGCTATACTGCTCCGTCTGATGCAATTTTGGACTCAATTCCTACAGATTCAAGCCTTTCGAATCCAATGAAAAAAAATTGAGGTTTATGCACACAATGTACATTGGATATCATAAGATATACTTAAAGTATGAGTATTTTTTTCCAAAGCTTAAATAAGTATAAAGAGGGTCATAAATCTAAGGAAGAGGAACCCCATGAAAACCTCTCCTTGAGATCCAACTGTTTTTCTCTTCTCTCATGGGTCCCATTACATTTGTTTGTGATTTAGATGAACAATCCAAGCCCCGATATGACTGATATACGCCTTCTGAATCGAATGCTTTTGCAAACTAAAGTTCGAATCGGAAAAACTCGCCTTGAAACTTTAAATCCCTTGATTTTGAGCTATACTGCTCCGTCTGATGCAATTTTGGACTCAATTCCTACAGATTCAAGCCTTTCGAATCCAATGAAAAAAAAAATTGAGGTTTATGCACACAATGTACATTGGATATCATAAGATATACATAAAGTATGAGTATTTTTTTCCAAAGCTTAAATAAGTATAAAGAGGGTCATAAATCTAAGGAAGAGGAACCCCATGAAAACCTCTCCTTGAGATCCAACTGTTTTTCTCTTCTCTCATGGGTCCCATTACATTTGTTTGTGATTTGAAATGGTGAGATTACCTAGAAGAGTTTCTAATTGTATTATCAGGACAAAGTTGAGAAGATCCAACTTGCCTTACAACATGCCGATACCTATGGTGATTGGGCATCTATCCATGTTCAAAAAAAATTATAAAATAAACATAAATGATCCAATTCATTGCAAATATTCAGTTTTACTTATGTTGCACACATTGGATTTGGATGTTAGTAGTTATGAAACCCAAGAATACCAAAGCTCCATGATTGACATGAATCTAGCATTTCATGGTAAGGGAAGGCAAATGGCATGAGAAACCATTGTCTCAATGATTTTCAGCCCACCATAGATGGCCTATGCATAGATTTGTATAGCTTTTATGCCCAGAAATGTGACATGCACAATGCACATACCCTATCATTTCCCAATACTTGTTAATGAATCATGTCTGATAGTGTTGTAAAAATGCTATGTATGTATCTAACAATGGTGGATATGGTGTACATCTAATGGTGTCAAAGTTGAGATCCTATATGTGGGGCAGGAGGAGCTAGGGCCTAACATCTGGGCTGTGTCAAATCAGGACCAAAGTTATGTTATTTCAATTTCAGGAAATACTTAAATTATGTAATGAATTTTTTTTTAGGTTTTATTCATGATGATCATTCTCATTATTAGGATAATTTAATGTGAGGAGAAGCTTTAGATCATAATTTTTTATTTTATCCATAATTTCTAATATTTTATGATATTATATTTTTGAAAAACCTACACAAGCCTAGATAGACTTAAGAGTAGGAGTACTGAGATCCAGATTTTATGTTTGCAAAATCTAGATTCATTTTTGGCCTTTGAGTTTGACTATAGAGCTATAAAGTGACCGTCACATTCACATACCACGCACAAGACAAGTGTAAGATCCACATGTCACATAAATTCCACCCCTACGTTAATGCCGACACAAAACATCAAAAGCCTTAGTGAATTAGTAAAAAAATTAAGACAAAATCCTCCATAATTATACTCTTAGGATATAACACATGACCATTTATTTTATAGGAACTGGCTGGTTCATGAGATGGTGACATGACACAAGGACTATAACTGAAGTTACATGTGCTGTTTGAGGGTAATGCTTAGACCAATCTTAGTAGTTTTTTGTGCTACCTCAAGTACAGTTAGATATTAAAATGTATTTCAAGTCCCCTGAGATGGTGCTCTGTGAACGTATCATGATTTTATGTGCTTTGTGATAATGATACCAATTGTTGAGATTATGATCCCCACAATGATATTGTATGTTTACCATACATCTGAAACTTTATCATAATCCATAGGAGATCTCCGATAATTAGTGATTCATCATTTGCTCTCTTTTAGGAAATATTTTGTTGAATAACTCAATCTGTGGTAAATTAGATATCAATCATTTTACACGCCCAAAATTTTATGATGAGATAAAGAAATGAAGATAGTCCCTAGCTTTGAGAAGATTTTCTACATCCTAGATAGTCGTGGACTTAATATTACATGACTAGATACCATTTTATTCTTTTAATCATGTTAAATCTATTTAAATAAATAGTAAATTATGAAGTTTCTATTACAGTGAGAGACAGACAAAACACAAGGAGACTAAATGAATTTTAATATTTTTTTAGGAATGGAATCAAAGTTAAATATAGATTATCAAAGTTATTATAATCATTTGAAATTTTGAAATAATAAAATGAAAGAGATCCATGATTTTTTGGCATTTTCATTTTATATGATTCTGTAGAAACATAAGAGCTTTTGATTTCAGAAGTAATTTTATCTGAGGACTCTTTATTAATTCATCTGATTTTGGATTCAATATAAACTTATGGATCTTAGATTTCAAATAGGTCAAAGAGCATAGTTCTGAGTGATGTAGATTTTTCAAATGGCTTGAAACACTTGAATTCTATCATTGAGTGAATAGAAGAGAGAAGATGTTTTATTTTTATTATAAATGGGCTTATTATTTTGATTTTGATCAGAAGATACGACATGTACCATGTTCTTGAGCAACAATAATCAAGGTGTCTACATAAGTGACATGTTGGGTTCTATAGATCTGATTGATTTCTTTTAAAAAATTCATGCAGAAGAAGATAAAAATCAATTCATCATTGGTCTATGAATTTGTATATGACTGCATCACCTTCTGTGGAAATGTTTTCACTCTTGACTTGATCCCTGAAAGAGTTTCTTTGAGAGATTTAGGTGCCTTAGGACGAATCCACACGACCAATGTTACAATGGATATCCTCTTCTCCTTCAATTCTCCTTGAATATTTTGTAGAATTTCTCACCATCAAGTACCAGTAGTGGATGCTTTATTATTCAGATGAAGAGAAGATAGGGGAGATCCCAGATATGGATAGCATGAACACCAAAAGTGGGTGCCCCATTGTTTATGTTTATTCCAGATATTTTCATAAAAGTCCTTATAACTTTTAAATATATCCACCAATATCAATGAATTTTGTGTGTGACCCTCTAGGACAACACATCAGTTAGTTAATAACTTTAAAGTTCCATAAAATTTATTTTCCAACATTATTAATTAACTATATCAAAGTATATACTAGTTAAATATCAATTTAACCTAATCGATAGGTTAAGTTTCCAACCCATGGGGTGACTAGCTACACCTCATGCTCTAGAAGATACTTTGTAGTGATTGAACTCTCTCATGGAACCTTCATCATTGTTGGTTACCATGTATAATCCTTCATCCATGATATAATCTTGAATGACTTATGGTATCGTTAACCATGACACCCTTATCCATTATTCCAGTTAGTACTGATGTGTAATGGGGACCATTGGAGAACATCTTATCCAATATCTCCACTACTCTGTCCAGGGAAGTAATGCATCTTCTTCCTTGAGTCAATCTCCTCCCAAAAAGAAGGAGGCCATGCGATCTTGACAACTCAACCAACGCCATGTACTTACTACTATATCTAGGCTATGATTTATTTGAATCACATGAGTAGGGACTTGAAAATTGTAGTCAAAGTATAGCCATCCATTCACAAGATGTCATCTTTGTGTTAAGTCTAAGAACCACTTATATAATTATGAATCAATTAAACAATACGTAAAATACCATTTAGAGATTCATACAGATCTATACTGTAATTTTTTTCCAAATAACATCCACCATCTTTTCCTAGTGTCTCTACACTAATGAACACCATATCAGCCATGTTTATCAAAATTAGAATCAGACAACATTATTCTTTCCAAATACTTCGACGTTCATCTCAAGTATCCATAAAATATGAATATTTAGAATACATGTATTCTAGTGATCAAAGAATTATGATATCATCTTAATTCACTAAGTCATTTTGAAGTATTCAGGTACTTCATTATAAACATTGCACGAGAATCGTAATCAATAAATATTTATTTCAATAAACATAAACATGATATGGAAGTGTGATTGGCTTAATGGCCACATAATATCCATCGTGAAAATATGGGCCAACTGTTTACTCAAACTGTCTTGGGATCATTAGTAGAAACTCATGTGTTAAATATGACATAATGGATGTAGAGATTGGTATTTGATGCATTTGAGCTCCCCATTAAGATAAGAACATACATCAAGTTATAACATTAATATAACAATCAATGTAATCGACCTAGCAAAATCACATCATAATGTGAGCTAAATTTAACGCTAATGAATTAATCATTTAAAAATTATTTGATGAAACATGTTAAAGTAGTTTTCTATCTAATACATTTTAAATCGGATATTCCTAAACTCACAACAACTTTGGCATGTAAATAAAACCTCTCAAAAATTGTGGAGGCCATTGAGTACCCATATTTTAGGAAATTGTAAGAGTCTACTGATGAGCATAAAATTTAGTGTCATGTAATAAGACTTAGTTTGACTTGAATTATGTTCTTCATGTGTATACATGTAATAATATTTATAATTTTTCCTTTTTTCAAAGTACAGAAAGTGTAGGATGATAAAATGGTTGATCTACATGGAGGCAATTATCCAAATAATAATAATTTAAATACTGGTTATAATGGTTACAGAAAATAGACAAAGAATGAAATACTTATAGGATTATTAAGATTTTTGAAAGGATAATGAGAATTTTATTGTTCTTAAAAATTGAGAATGGAAATTTATTCCCATGTTTCAGCTGAAACAAAAATTAACTTTCATAAAAGAGTACGATTAGATAAAAGTTTGAGCAGGATCTGTTTAAAAGTTTCAAGATGAAGAAAAAATTGAAATTCAAGGGGAGAGTGACTGATTTTCCCATAAATTGTAGCAAGGGATAGGATAGATAGGAAATTGAATTATTAAAAAATAAAATTACAAATCAAGAGAGATAAAATAGGAAACTTTTATAAACAAAGAAATTGAATTTTCAGGTTAGTTTGAAATAGATCTGTGAATCTCCAATAGTAAATTAGATGATTAACATCATAAAATATTTTTTTATGTTTTTCAATCTTGATATCAAATGCAAATGAGTTCTCTCATTCTCAAAAATCCTCCTAGGCCATGTATATATTACCCCTGGCTCTAGGTTTTAGAGACAATCAAGAATGTGATGGAAATATATTTGGCCGGCAAGGCAGTCACACATTCCACATCTCGTTCCATGTTCATTAAGAACATCTTCAATATAATGCACGTGTGATGCTTATAATGAACTCCATGAATCCATGATCAAACTTAGTGAATTATGATGAGATCGTAATATGAGGATCACTAGTCTTTAAGCATGTGTTCTTAATATTCCTTTTCAAAGGATATGCGAGAAGGGTATCAAAGTATCCAGATAGAATAGCACTATCTAGCCTCACTCATATGATGAGTATGGTCAGTCCCGTAGCCATTAGCGTGGAGACACTAAGGATAGAAAGTGGGTGATCTTTAGCGGAAAGAGTTCACTGAATTGATCCGTACAAATCCCTAAATGGTATAATACCGAAGGTCAATCAGGTTGATTCACGTCACGGTTGTGTAAGTGGTCCTTAGACTTGAGACACCATAGACATCTTGTGGACGGACAATTGTACTTTGACTATGGCCAACAAGTCTCTAATCATGGGATGCTAAACGGGTCTTAGTTCGGGTACATCAAGAAGTTCACGATGACAAATGAGTGGTCAAGATGGGATCTTCCACCCTTGGTATAATAGGTGACAGCTCAAGGAAGATGATACGAAGAAGTCCTAGGCCAAGGTAGTAAAATATCGGAGAAGAGTTCTCCGATGATTTTCGAATGCATCAGTACTAACTCAGATGACCTATTAGGGTTTGACAGTTGATCATACCCTAAGTCGTCCTATGAGTGTCCAGTGGATAAGGGACTATACATACACGGTAATCGATGGTGAACAAGTTCCATTAAGTGAGCCGATACACACTCCTTTGTATCTTCTAGAGCATGAGGTGTAGCTTGGGACCTCACATGTTGGAGACTCGACCTATCGATTAGGTTAAATTGATCCGACATTAATTAATCTGTATGATGATATAGTTAATTAATTTACAAGGCCAAAAAATATTATTGAGCCACTGGAGTCGTTAACTAGACTGATACATGGGCCTAGAGGGTCACACGCAAATGGTCTTTTGGATGTTTGAAGATATACTTAAGGTTTGTGGGCTTTATGAAAAATATCCACTTAGTTTAAATTTCACTCAGATTGGAATTGTTTAGGGGCCTTCCCCTTCTTCTCCCTTCTCCCCACAACCTCTCTTCACTCCCGATGCGATCGGGATGACATAATGATGACGACGGAGATTGAACGGGGCTCGTCAACGAGAAGGAGGAGATTCGATGTGTCGAGGATCGTGTGGATATGTCTAGAGGCTTCACACTTGAGCATCTCAACTCGTCTCACTCCAGGAACCAAGAAATATGGATGTGATCCGTGCAAAGATACTTTGTTTCAATGTTTTTTATGATGTTATTCAATTCCGTTACATGTCTTCCATTGTGTTGAATCTTCATCTTCATCCATATCTAGGCCTCTAGAACCCAACAAAGTGAACTGAAGAGACGAGGAGGAGACATAGCATTTGAATCCAAATGCTAGATCTTTTTATTGAAGCAGTTATTACGCCCTTTTAGGCCAACTAAGGTTGGGGTGTTCTTTCTTTATCTTGTTCTCCCTTATTTTTTTAATAATTCATCCTTATGGGTGGATGGAGGGTCAAAACATGAGATTGCCCCCAAAATTGGGGCCTTTTCCTCAATTTCACTGGCAACCGATGGTCTAGTGTCACCTGTCCTATTGTATTAAAAAATATTCAGAAAAATACTAAGAACTCAATTGAATCATTCAATCATGAATATTGTTGATAATCATTATATGCCAACATGGTTTGAAGTTTTCAGCATTCCTTCTTTACAACCAAATTTATTCTACCCTGTGTATGGTGTTAACATAAAAAAATATTTGATCTTATAAATTGTGTTGTAATGACAGTGATATTCACGCCCTAAAGGTACCAATTTAAAATGAAATAAAAATATCACAGCATACTTAGAATTTCTACATTGGCTAGTAAGTGATGTGTCACTTAATGAACTAAAAAGGGACTCATTTTCTCAATGGTCCATGGACAACACGTTACTCACATTTATTGCAAAAAAAGATCGTTTTTGCATTTGTCCACGTATGCACCCCTTTAAAGCACGTGTAATACTAAAATGCATCATTCACATCCCACCAGATATCCTTTTAACCCTCAAAATTATATAAATCCTTTAGTAAGTATGGGATTCTAAATCATGAGTCCACAATGATTCATCTTCCAATGATTGGATGTTCCAGTCATTGGACACAAATCGGGTAACGCGATGCCTACATGGGGTGAGCGGCTATGTGGTGTAAAAATATAACAATTTCATATATTAAGTCTCTAAATATATTTTCATAATATTATAATAATTAAAAACTCTAGAAAAGTTACAAATGCCTACAGCAATTCTAGAAAAATATTGTCTCACTTTCGAAAAATAATTTTTTCATGAATCTAACGGCAAAAAAAACCATAGAGTACCAAAATCTGGAGAAATCATAAAATCGCACTAAGATATATTTTAATCAATTTCAACCATGATAGCTTAAAAATATAGATATTTTGACACAGATATTTGTGTAATATGTGAGCTTTTTCTATGTGATTTTCCATTTTATCAATGATGGACTCTGAGATTCAATTCACATGCACCAAAATATTGGAACTTAGTTAACCATGCCTAATGTGTATTGTGCATCAAGCATAACCACATCTTATGAATAAATACAAAGTTTGAAGGAAAAGCTGCAAAGATTTATTGTGAGAGATTACCCTTTGATAATTTTATTTGGTTAATATGACTATATTTAGATGTTTATTTGCATTTAATTTATTATATATGTGTGTTATCAGTGTAAAATGATTAAATATACTTTAGAATGATGTTTTGAATTTTATAAATTTTGAAAATTTTTAAGTAATTTTTCTGATGTCAAATTTTGAAGGAACATAATTTTTTTAATCGGAATATAATTTTTCCTGAATTTTTTTGCATTACATTTGAAGATGTGTCATTTTTTAATTAAAAGGATATTTTTCTAACATTTTTATGAATTAATATGTTTATTTGGAATTATTTCATGGCTCTTTGACTTTTCCATAATCGAAGGAGAGAGAAAATTGATGGGCAGAGAATTATCCAAATTCAAATCGCTATATGTGTCTATCCAGAAGGATTTTGGGGCTGAAATTTTGAGTGGAGCTTGCTTTTAGCTACCGTTTTTCATCCATATGGTTGGATCTATAAATATAGTACTGGATATTTTTAAAACTACATTTGAACTTGCTTCCTCCTAGAGATTCTAATTGAAAGAGAGTCAGGATCTTGAAGATCCATCAAGGTGTTGTTTGTGTTGTGAGTGATTGGGGAAAATCAACGGAGAAGTGGAGAGGACAATCTACATCAGAAAAGTGCCTTCATGCCGGAAGAACATAGGGATCTAAGGTTAGTCTCTTGCCATTCATTGATTTCTCTCCTTCACAACCCTTTAGTTAGATATACATCCTTATTTTCATCATCATCTCATTCTCATCACCATCTTCCATCATCTCACCCAACTGCAGCTACATCCAATCTCAATCTCTATCTTGTCACCTTCGTCTCATATAAAAACCATAAATCATCTAGTCCATCATCCTCTTCTCCATCTCCCAACCACCTTTCTTACATCACATCCATCAGTTAGATCATTACCATTTCTTATTTCACCATTCTATTTCACTGTCACCCATCTACTTCCATCCACATCCACTCACATCCATTCATCCATTTCATCATCCTATTTTCTAATTCATCTTCTACGTCCATCATCACTTCATATCTACATGTATCTCACACTCTCATTTCCATTTGATCTATCTCGCACCCTTTCATCACCTTGGATTCATCACCTCACAACCCTTTATTTTATATGTATCTCCTTTCATCCCTCTTGAATCATCATTCAAACAGTATATAAACCCTAAAATATGTTCTATGTGGAGGCAACCCTGGCTCATAATTAAATAGTCAAATTATTTTATGAATAAAGGTTTATAAATTTTATTGATTAAATAAAATATTAATGAAAAATTAACACCCTAGATTTGAGTTTACCACCCTCACAGATAAGACGTTGAGTATGATGAAGATTTCCATTCGGTCCCATGAAAAATTTACAAGATTATCCTCCCCCTATCCTCGAACCTTGATGAAGATGGATCTATAATATAACATTAAGGTTATAAACCCAAATAATTTCCAAACACTGTGAAACTTTAACAAATCCATTTATTGTCCGAAGCAAGTTTCTTATCATTGGAATGTTATAAATGATCAAATTTATGACCCATGTGTTTATAATAAGATAAGTAGGAGAAAAAAATACATATGTGGCTCTTGGGTAGGTTATAGTCTACTATGAATGATGTTTTCCCTCATGAGGGTCTGGCTGTGAAAGAAATTATAAAGGAAGGATTTGGGAGAGAAAATATATGTATTAGGAATACATGGCTACAGTGACATTATAAGGGGGTTGTTTGTGCTCTCTCAATCCATCTACATGATCACTAAGTCAAAAGGTTTGCCACAAGAAAGTCTAAGAGAGATCTCATCACATGAGACACAAAGTTTAGATATCTAAGAATCATTCACCAAAAACACCTAAAATGAAGAAATTATGGAAAGAGTTGGTTTTTGCTCGGTTATAGGGTCAATTGTGTAGTACATGCTATATCTAGCTTATGATCTAAGTTTTACAAGCAGCTTTCAAGTTGATCCAAGAGAAGAACACTGCAAAGCTATGAAATAGATTCTTAATTACTCAAGGATCATATATGTATTTCAAGATTATAGGGGCCAAGAATTAAAACTCCAAGGTTACAGACATACAGTGACTCTACTTATCAATCTCAGAGACTTTTTGCGTAAGAGAAATAAAAATGGTCTCACAATAGGTATCTGATGGATAAGAGTTTTTAACTCCGATAGTTTGTGATTCAAATAGGTATCTGATGAACCATAAATTAGGGTTTAATATGTAGTTTAAGACCTTCTGTTTTATGCAACAATAGTTATATACTTTCATTGCAAGCATAGAGCAAGGGTCGAATCTATAGGGAGAAAATATTGAAAAAGTGAATTCTGAATTTAACTTATTTTAATACACATCTATTTTAATTGTAATTAAATTTGTATTTCTGATTATAGATTTCCATAAAAAATCCCAAAATTATTTTGTAAAAATTAAATAAATTTAGTTAAGTAGTACTTGTGAGGGCTGACAACATTGGCCATTAGTGAAGTGAGGCAGATGAAAGAAATACCACAAGAGACATAGTGAGGATGAGTGATGATACTTTTACCATCACAAGTGGTGAGTAGATGGAGGTGGATGTGCACAGACAAGTGGAGGAGTTAGAGGTGGCATGGGTGATGGTGAAAACCTAGGCTATCGGTGTCAAAAAACTACGAAAAAGCATGAAGTGAGTAAAAAAAAAGACAGCTCATACCTAACCTACTCCTCACGAAGTAAATCATGTGCCCAACAAACAGAGTTGTGCATTTGATTCGCGAATCCAGATCAGAATGTCTTCCCTTCAATCTTTTGCTCTTGGAATGCAAGAATGGAACTAAACAAGATTTTGGATGAGGAAATCACTCTACTAATTATAATTATGAAAAAAATCCAAGTGTGTCTTTTTTACAAAGATGGAAGGGTCAATTTATAGATCCAAGATGGAGTATGGATAAAAGAGGTAAAAACAAAACTACCCTCAAAACTCTTGGATGGTGAGATATTTTTGTTTGAATTTATAGCAAATAAAGCCATCTGATTTTCCCTCTTCTTCTATCCATGTGGCAGATTGCCTGCATGACATGAAATTCTAGGAAGACTTGAAAAGTCAAAAATACATTAAGAATATTCAAATAAATTCAATTTTATAGTTCATAACATAAAAATATTGTGAGTTGAACATCAGAAATTTCCATAAAAATAGCCAAAATATAAAAAATCAGAATTTCGTTCTTAAAATATTAAAAACCCATTAAAAATAACCAAAGTATATAATTTTTAACCTATCTAACTATCTTATTTGTAAAATTTATGTCAGAACATTTTTGGTTATTTTTATAAAATGATAAAAAATATTAACTTCATTCAAAAAATTTAATTAATCATTTTAAGCCTTAATAACATGTGTTTATGATCATTTCAATGAGAATACACACAAAAGATTCATAAAATTACTATCAAAATTAACATTATTTTTTTATTATCAGTATCATAGGATTACAGACTGTGATGAAAATAGATTGATGACTCATAAAAGACTCAGGATCATGCCCATTGTGACTAAAACTTTTGCAGGACTCATGTTCTAATCACAAGGGTTAAAATGGATAAGAGTGATTTTGATCTAGGTGTAATCCACAAGTTCACTGAAGTAAGATGGAGATTAAGAATCTAGTTTTTAAATAACAATTGATACTTTGAATTTAGAATGAGGTTCTGAAGTTAGAACGTTCAATATAAATTCACAACAGTTAAATATGCATCCACCTGTGAGTAGAATCTGATGTTCACATGCTATGTCATCACAGCATGATAACTATCAATATTTTAGCAACACTCTTACCTACCAGGCACAAGCCACTGAATTCTGAATTCCTAACTTCATGCTATGAATTCAGTACCCCAGATGAACTTTCTTTAATATAATATAATATCAATAGATTGCTTGTACCTTCTCCGAAATCAGCAGATACTTGATACAAATCTGGTTTGCACGGGGAGCAGCAAAAAAGATGAGGACTGGATATAGTATAGAGAAAGAGATGTCAAACACTGAGAGAGAAATATGAATCAGGAAATGGGGTCGAGTCAGTATAAATACCCCCCTGAAAAAGTTGATAGAATCTGTACAAATTCTGTATATCTAGATCTCCTCCTCCCTATATTTTTGTACCTGGAAATGTAGCCGGTTGTAAAGTAGAACAGCAAATAAAATAAAACCAGTGAAGACAAATTAGATCATTCGAATTCAACATGTCGTCCTACGTTCCCATGAGATTGCATATAAGCGAGCTCTTTATAAAAAAACCCTTTGAGAAAAAATGTCCATGTCACATCAGGAAGGATAATATGTTACTGATATCTATCTTAATGTGTATTTTTTTCTAGGAGGGAAGACCCAAACAGGCGCAATTGAAGAATCAGTGAAGAGATAAAAGAAGTGTACTTTCTGGTAGGCTTTGACATTTTGGACCTGTCGGACCGAGACTGAACAAGACGGAACTAGAACTGGATCGAACTTCAGGTACAGTTTAGGTCCATGCCAAAAAACAGGACCAGACCGGACCCTGTCCCATGCACTAACCATCCCCCTCCCCGTCGCCCTTCCCATCACCCGCCCCAAGCACTCATCGTCACTCCTCCACGCTCACAATGCCTCCGCCACCCCCGTGCTCCTCCGCCACCCCCCGTACCGGACCGAATCGGGATTGACCAAAAGGACTGGAACCAGACCAAACTTCAGGTTAGGTTTAGGTCCATGCCGGAAAACCGGACCAGACCACGACAGTCAAACCCTACTTTCTGGTAAGCATCACCGGCAATAATCCAAATGGTCAAGGAAGAAATGCTCATTTCACTACACAACCCTCTAAAACCTTGTTCTGAGTGGATAGTAAGTTAGAAATGAAAGTTGCAAAAGTGACTATCACTGAGAACTTGGGAACAAGTTTTGGAGTATTCCCCTCCCCTCAGTTTTGGACTTAGTGAGAAGAGCGTTAGTGAGAGAGCATGTCGAGTTAAACAATCAACGACTAGCAAACGAACACAATTGTGAGTGCCTAAAATCGTCCTCTCAGCAAACGCAGAGATGAGAGGGAAGCAAAATGGCTGGCAATAAAAAGGGAGATGTACGCTTACAGAAGCTGCCCACTACTGCGGCGCCGCCTCGACCTCGTTGGCGACAGGACCGGCAACGCCAGCATCCTCTTCGTCCGCAGCAAACCTCGGTACTGGCGAATTCCCTTTACGAGGTGACCCGCCCTTCTCTTCCCTTCTGCCGCCTCCACCGTAAGGCGACCCTGAACCCCTCTCTGCTGACCGGGATGGCGATCCCCGTGCCGACACATGAGCTGGCTCGTACCTCTCGTGGCTTCGGCTCCTGCTACGGCTCCGGGTGTGGCTCCGGCTACGACGTGCACTGTGGACCCTTCCCCGGCTTGGACTCCGGCTCCGGCCCCTACCGTGACCTCCCCTAGCCGGGCTCCGACTCCGGCTCCGGCTTCTCCCCCCCTTTCGTGGCTCCTCGTAGTACCCTCTATCATACCTACAACAATATAAGTGACATCAGTGCTTACTTCTATTTTAATTATATTAAAATGAAATGAATTACCTGTCGCGATGGTGGTGGAGGTCCCGGTCACGGTCAGACCTTCCGGCAGTGGCCGTGGCAGAGGAGGCCCAGGTCGGGCCTCTGGCAAGGCCACCGGCATGGGGGCGGGCGGGGCCGCCGGAGGTGGGGGCCCAGCGGCTGCGGGCTTTGCCATATCCACCACGGGTAGCGAGGGCCCGCAGCTCTGACGGGACCCGCTGGCTCGCCCCTTCCAGCACCTTGATCAGGTCTCCCGCATACTTGGCATCCTGATCACAGAAGAAGGTGTAGGCCAGGCCTGTTGCCCCCGCCCGCCCGGTCCGCCCAATCCTATGCACATAGTCCTCCACCCCCGTCGGGAAATCGTAGTTGATCACCACCCTGCACTTATTATAATAATTATGCCATCAAATGTACGATGATTATGATGATGAGGATTGACGGACCTGATGTCTTTGATGTCAAGGCCTCGGGCGGCAACGTCAGTGGCGACGAGGATGGGGGCACGGCCAGAGCGGAATTGGTTCAGCACAAAGTCCCGCTCGCTCTGGGACTTGTCTCCGTGGATGGCTGCTGCACCGAAGGTGCGCGCCAGCAAGCGGGACAGTTGATCGCACATCCTCTTTGTCGAACAGAAGACGATCATCTTTGAACCAGGCTCTTGTGACCGCAAGATCTGCTCCAGTCGCCGTTGTTTCTCCATTGATGACATCACCTCCACATACTGTGACATAGCATCCAAAATCAAATTATGACATGGTGATGGCAATGGTGATAATGGTGGTGAAGATGATGATACCTGGGTGATGGCGGCGTTGGCAACGAGCTCATCAATGTTGCCGATGTTGACCTGGAGGGGACGATCGAGGAGATCAGCGGCAATCTTGCGGACCTCCTTGGGCCAGGTGGCTGTGAACATCAGGGTCTGACGACGGGTTGGTATTTCCTTGACGATCTTCCGGATCTGGGGCTCAAAGCCCATGTCCAGCATCCGGTCCGCTTCATCCAGAACGAGGTATGAGACCTGACGCAGGCTGATCCTCCGCA
Source organism: Wolffia australiana (assembly GCF_029677425.1). Lineage (NCBI taxonomy): Eukaryota > Viridiplantae > Streptophyta > Magnoliopsida > Alismatales > Araceae > Wolffia > Wolffia australiana. The sequence goes on from NC_135845.1 coordinate 11,024,322, forward strand.
TCTCCAGTATGTCATTTAACCGGCCTGGAGTTGCAACTACCACATCAGCTCCCCGTTCAATATCTCTCAATTGTGGTCCCTTTGGCGCCCCACCGTACAAGCACTACAGTCAACAGAAGGAAAAAAAGGTCTCAACTTCTCCAGTCGATCAACCATCCATCCATCTATATATCTGGCTATCTAGCTATCCATCCATCTAGTTTTCAACCTATTTAGCTATCCATCATTCTATATTTGTCACTTTCTATCAATCAATCAATCTATCTATGCTACTATATATCTAGCTCTCTATTTGTTTATCCGTATGTATCATCACCTACCTAATAATGTATTTATCTATCCATCAACTAATATACTTATTTTTCAATCTATATATCAATCCATCAATCAGGTTATCTATCTGTTAGTCTTTATACATATCTTTGTACGTATGAATCTATCTATCTAAAAGCTATCCATGAATTAATCTGTAAATATGACTTTCTATCTGTATTTTTGCATACTTATGTGTCTTATCTTTGTATCTATCCATCAAAATATTAGTCAATCAATCTATCCATGAAATAATCTACCTAATTATATGTATATCTAGCTATCTAACCGTGCAGGAGACTCTGGAAGATCGCCCAAATTTGACGGCCTCTTCTTGAATCTGCGTCGCAAGCTCTCGTGTAGGAGCAAGGATCAGCACAGTCGGACCCATTCGAGAGTTGTTCCGGACCTTCTTTAGATGAATGAACGCAGGAAATAGATAGCCGAGAGTTTTCCCAGAGCCTGTCTTTGCAATGGCTACGATATCGTGGCCCTGGAGGGCAATAGGCCAGGACTGAGCTTGGATTGGGGTGGGAAATGAAAACCCAGCATGTTGCACCTATCAGAAAAAAAAACGGAATTAAAAACACTCTGGGAAAATAAAAACCTCCCGACCTACCATTTTTGTCCACATTTCCCCTCCTTAATTTGGCCGCTGATGAAAGTATCCCACTAAATTTCTCCAATTAAGGCGGACAATTAGGTCATCCGCAGTGAGAGGAATGAAGGCGGCAGATGGCGAACCAGTCATCATGGGAAAAGACCAGCAACACCGCCAGCCCAAACTAAAGTTGCATGCTGTGCAACGCGCCCCGCCAGAAAAAGAGGGCGGAACACAAGTCCCGCTCAGAGGTGGACTGGACCGAGCCGCCGGGCTCTTGCTGAGCCACATAAGATGTAAGCTCAGAGGACCACCCGACAAAGCTGGTCCACCACCGCCCCCATTAAGCAAGCCGCCAAATGAAGGCGGCACCGGCTATGCGCAGCGTACGACATTAGCTCCACCCCGGAGCAAATATCGCACCTGCGACCAAAATGCAGAAGCCGGAAAAAACGTGGATATGAGTCTTAGAATCGATGTCCGCCACCCGCCAATCGCACGTTTGAAAGAACTAGGAGACACATTCCTGGATTACTAAGCAACGACTTTGGCTGGAATCTATGAAAATATGTGTACCTCTTGCAGCACTTCAGAGGGAAAGCCTGTAGACTCAAACGTCATGTACGGAGCTGGAATATCATCTCCCTGTAAAGTAAAATATGATATTCTGAAATAATCAGCCGTGAGAAAAAATTGCAAACTAGAAGGTTAACTTAGTACTGAAAATGGTAAAATCTTATGTGTTTTATCACTACGTGTCAATCAAACAAAGACAATAACCTTTCTTTTTGTCTCCCATCAGAGTCATGTTTGGTTTCAAAGAGAGGAAGTTAATTATGTCGTAAACCTAACCCGTGATGCATGAATAAACAATCATTCAAAGATAAATTCTTTTTGACGCAAAAAGTAAGACAATGGTGACATGTTTTTGCAAGCAATATCGACAAAAAGACAGAATGAGGATTATAGATAGAGTTGGGCGTTGCGCTTGCGCGCCCCCCCCCTCTGGTTGAAGCAGCTGGCGCGCGCGAAAACGGGAAATTTCAAAAAAAAATAGATAGAAATGGATCATTTGAAAAATGATCAAATATTAGAGAAACTAGAAACAGGATCCATGAGGAACCACTTGAAGTGCTGGAGAACACGATTTCTATATCTACTAAAACTCACAAAAAGAGACGTTTAAAAGTCAATAAACTCAAAAATAAAAACAATCCTAAATAATTGCTCAATGATTTTCCTTTCAATTATAATAAATGTTCAATGACACTTACCATAGCAGTTATCTCGTGCTGACGGCGATAAGATTCAACTGACAGAGCAGCTCCAATTTCCGCGGAATCATGGCCTCTCAGAGATGACTTGGAAATGTGAACTGACGATGTACCATGACCGATGCTAACTGATCCATTAGTATAACTCTGACAGTATGTAGTAGTCTTAGACCCATGTTGCTGAAACCAAATAAAATATCGTTAATCATAAATTCCTTCTCCCCCATTCGCAAGCAGACAAAAATGAGAAGCAAACTAAATCAATCGTTCAGGGTTACTATTGAGTGAATTTGACATTAGTATAACCGGAACTTATAAGTATGTACTAGTCTTAGACCCATGTTGCTGAAACCAAATAAAATATCGTTAATCATAAAATCCTTCTCCCCCATTCGCAAGCAGACAAAAATGAGAAGCAAACTAAATCAATCGTTCAGGGTTACTATTGTGTGAATTTGACATTAGTATAACCGGAACTTATGAGTATGTACTAGTCTTAGACCCATGTTGCTGAAACCAAATAAAATATTGTTAATCATAAAATCCTTCTCCCCCATTCGCAAGCAGACAAAAATGAGAAGCAAACTAAATCAATCGTTCAGGGTTACTATTGAGTGAATTTGACATTAGTATAACCGGAACTTATAAGTATGTACTAGTCTTAGACCCATGTTGCTGAAACCAAATAAAATATCGTTAATCATAAATTCCTTCTCCCCCATTCGCAAGCAGACAAAATGAGAAGCAAACTAAATCAATCGTTCAGGGTTACTATTGTGTGAATTTGACATTAGTATAACCGGAACTTATGAGTATGTACTAGTCTTAGACCCATGTTGCTGAAACCAAATAAAATATTGTTAATCATAAAATCCTTCTCCCCCATTCGCAAGCAGACAAAAATGAGAAGCAAACTAAATCAATCGTTCAGGGTTACTATTGAGTGAATTTGACATTAGTATAACCGGAACTTATAAGTATGTACTAGTCTTAGACCCATGTTGCTGAAACCAAATAAAATATCGTTAATCATAAAATCCTTCTCCCCCATTCGCAAGCAGACAAAAATGAGAAGCAAACTAAATCAATCGTTCAGGGTTACTATTGAGTGAATTTGACATTAGTATAACCGGAACTTATAAGTATGTACTAGTCTTAGACCCATGTTGCTGAAACCAAATAAAATATCGTTAATCATAAATTCCTTCTCCCCCATTCACAAGCAGACAAAAATGAGAAGCAAACTAAATCAATCGTTCAGGGTTACTATTGTGTGAATTTGACATTAGTATAACCGGAACTTATGAGTATGTACTAGTCTTAGACCCATGTTGCTGAAACCAAATAAAATATTGTTAATCATAAAATCCTTCTCCCCCATTCGCAAGCAGACAAAAATGAGAAGCAAACTAAATCAATCGTTCAGGGTTACTATTGAGTGAATTTGACATTAGTATAACCGGAACTTATAAGGATACCATGATCAAAGTTATAAAAACGACTTTCGGTTAAAAAATTTCCAAAATCAAAAGAAAATAATAATTTACTTCTCTAATCCCAACAACCGCGAGGAAATCGCAAAAGAATTTATACCCCATAGCCACGAGCCCCGCCGTGTCGTCCATCGTCTTCCTTCATATCGCGCTGGTGCCCATGCATTGCAGCAACAGTTTGCTTCCCTTGTATGACCGAGTTCGGAGTAAGAACTACGGGCTTTGGAGGGTTGGGTGGTGGAGGAGGCAAGCTAGGAGCATCAAGAGGAACAGGCCTCTCGTACTGAGTAATATTTGTAACAGGATTCCAGAAATAAAGATATCCAGTGTTTCCATCGATCAGGCCTTTCCATGGCTTGGGTAGTGTTGGATCTTCAGGGGCATATCGCACAGAGGTAGATCCGGCCGCCGCAGAAGCCATCATTGCCCAAGATCGAACAATACTTAAAACTCTAAGAACAGTTCGCACAAAACAATCCCTTCTGACTACAATTTCTCAAGCAAACTAGTGTATCATTTGCATAAACATTCTAAGGGAATCCTTGCAGAGTCTATTGCACGAAATTAATTCCTGCGAGGATAAAAAGATAAGAATTAGGGCAGCAGGAAAACCGTCGCTAAAATTATGAACGTGAAACTGACCAAAAAACAAGAATTTCATATTGTTCAAAAAACAAGAACACCTAGCCAAAGTAGTACAACCCCAGACCTCAAAGAGTAAGAAATTCATCAACCCGCGATAATAATCATAATAAGATGAGAATTAGGGCAACATGAGTACCGTCACTAAAATCATGAACACAGAATTGCCGGCCCCTAAAAAAAACCGAATTTCCCCCCAAAAAAGAAAACCCTAACCAAAATAGACCAAACCCAGACCACAAACAACACGAAGACCATCAATCAACCCGACAAATCATCAAATTTCCCCCTCAGAAACCATATCCCCAAACGACCCAACACGAACGAAGAAATGCACAAAGGGAATCACGACTACATGAAGGGCTAGGTTATTCTTCCCGCGACCCAAAAAAAAACCCCAAGAATCAAACATCGGAGAGGTCTATAACGAAGAAGGAAACGAATCGATCAAAGACTGTACCGCAGCTGCAAGATCGAGCCTCTCGCCGCCGTATTCTCCCGCTCAGGCGACGCTTGCTCACCGCTTGAGCGAGGAAGAACACCAACGGAAACTACGATTCAGTCAAGGTCAGGGTTTTTATAGGCTCGGAACCGTAGTCAGGTCACCGCCTGGTGAGATTACCCGCTCACCCAACAAAAAGACCGGTCGTTATTCTCACCTCCCTTCCCTCCCTTCTCTGCCACTCAAAAACTTAAATAAGAGAAAATTTTAAACTCAGAAAAATAAATAACTAGAATCATTTTCTTGTCTCTTATTTATTTGATTTCTTTGACTAAGTGATAAAATTGTTTGATTTAACTTGAATGGTGGCTAGAGGTTTGTCAATTGAATTGTATATTTTTAATTTTTCTTGGTAAAATGTTCGAAATGTTTAAAGCATAGTTTAACCTGGACTAGGGTTCTGTATTAGGTCAACCTGGGGCCAGGTCTGGTATGATAGAACTTTTCTTTGCTTTCTTCAAGTAAGTACAGTCAATTAAGGTCAAGTGACATAAATGTTTGATTTTAACTTGAACTTTTGAATGGTAGCTAGAGGTTCATTGATTGAAGGGTTAATAGCACGGTATGTCCCAAACTTTTTCAAATATCTGAGATATAACCTAAAGTTTTTTTTTGGCACGGTATATCCCAAACTCTCTAAGTCCGACGCTGACATATCCCGGTGATAACGTGGAATCCATCATGGCTGCCATGTGGATTTCCGGCCAGATTTTGACCTGGCGGAATCCACCTGGCAGCCACGTTGGATTCCATGTCATAACGGGGATTCCACTGCCAGGTGTTTCCGATAAGGGGGAGAGAGAGAGGCATTCTAGAGAGAGATAAGGAGAGAGACAGAGAGGCATTCTAGAGAGAGAGGGAGAGAGGCGTTCTAGAGAGAGAGAGAGGAAGTTTGCGTTATACTCTCGCTCTCTTTCATAGCCTGATTTCGGACAGAACGCTGCTCAGGCCCTCCGCGCCCTCGTTGAACACCGAGTTCAGGGGGGTCATACAAGACCCGATTACGACGATTTCCCCCGTCTCAACCTCCTCCCAAGCGTTCCAAATGTGGAAGCAGAAGCACCCCGGAACGTCAACCCACTTCAGCTCGGACGCATCCTCCGCTTAACGAGGGAGAATCCCGAATCTTGTGACATTCGTCTTGTTGAATACGACAGGGGACCCTCCGCGGACCATCTCTTTCAGTTCAAAAATGATCTGCTGGTAGACATCTTCCCGTCAAGCGAGAACCAGAAATAACGGAGGTTGGGTTTGCGGACGACGTCGTATCCGATTGAGAAGAGCTCCTTGGTGACTGAGTCGAGCTTGGGGTGAGCGATCATGGGCGGACGCCATGGACGCCATGGCCGCTTCGTCTCCCTTTTTCTCTCTCTCTAGAAAGCCTCTCTTTCTCTCTCTAGAATACCTCTCTCTCTCTTATCAGAAAACACCTGGCAGTGGAATCCCCGTTATGACGTGGAATCCATCGTGGTGCTAGGTGGATTTCGCCAGGTCAAAATCTGGCCGGAAATCCACCTGGCAGCCACGATGGATTCCACGTCATCACCGGGATATGTCGGCGTCGACTTAGAGAGTTTGGGATATACCGTGCCAAAAAAAAAGTTTAGGTTATATCTCAGATTTTTGAAAAAGTTTGGGACATACCGTGCTATTAACCCTTGATTGAAATTATATTTTAATTTCTTATATGCAAATTTTTCAACTTTTTAAAAATACTATTAAACTTGACTAAATTCCCTATTAGGTCAACCCGGGGCAGGTCAGGTATGGTAGAAATTTAATTTGCTTTCTTCGAGGTAAGTACAGTCAATTAAGGTCAAGTGACATAAATGTTTGCTTTAACTTGAAGTTTTGAATGGTAGTTAGAGGTTCATTTATTGAATTTAATCATTTTTATTTTTTATAGGCAAAATATTCAACTTTTTAAAAATACTATTAACCTGGACTAGGGTTCTGTATAAGGTCAACTAGAGGACCAGGTAGACAGTCTGCGTCACCTAGGTAGGTGTGTCATGTTTAGTTATCAAACTAGATCATCCTAGTGAACTCATTTAGTCATTTGGATTACCCGACTTATTCAGCCTAGTTAAACCATCATGATTCATAAATTGAATGTTATTGGTTACGTTTAGTTGTTTAATTTAGGATAAAAATGGATACAGTTAAGATGTACATTATGTTGTATTACAAATGAAACAGATGTTATAATTTGTGATTAATATATAGTTCGAACAATGAATAGAGAAGGGATATAATTGAACAAAATTGCAACTTAAAAAGTTACTTTTAGTTTCATTCTTATCTAAATGAAATAGGAAAAAATTACAACTCGAATATTGTATAAAAAAAAGATAAATAATAATGGTTTTATTTACGTATACATTGAATTTGAAGACTTTACCTGAATAACTTAAATCAATGCTTGAAGTGTTGTCAGTTAAGTCGTATTACTCTACAATACAATAAATGTTAAGCGTGTACACGAAATTATAAATTAAATGCATAATAATCGATGCAGTTAGCCTTTATCATCAATTGGGCTACGAGTTTGATGGAGGGAACAAATGGAGATTCATTATGGGCATGAAAAGACAAATAGTAAAGTGATTATGATTTTGATGTTGAATAGATATGAACTCATAAAACTTCATGTTTAAAGTTTTAGTAGACGAATATTATTAATGTGCAATAAATTTGGATGTTTATGTATCCAAAGATGGCTGAGAGTTGATGCAAATAAAACTGTACATTTAGTTTTATTATTTAAAAAAAAATCTTGCGAAAGTAATTACTGGATCAGAAATATAAGCAGCATTTTATACATATGAGTTTAGTGATATTACTTACATATGGATTTTCCAGACTGTGATATTATGTATAAAAGAGTTTATACATTTTAACTAAATTTATATGAACAGATGTTTGAATAATTTATGTACATTTAATTTTTTTTATTTATGATTTCAAAATTTTACTTTGTTTATAAATATATAGTTTAAAATATATGTAATTCAAATGCGAAATGAGTCATTCTCAAGGATTAAATACAGGAAAAAATAGAACTCAATCAAGGTTTGAAAATAGTTTAGAAACTGATATCAGTTGGCATTAAATGGACATGGAATTATCAATTGTCTTTAATAAGACAAATTTGTATCGATGCCTTCAGTTGACTCTTACTAATTTGCAATGTCGAATATGAGTAGTATGTCTACGTAAAAAATACATGAATGCACGATCAGCTGTGGAAAATCCAAGCATGGAGATGACCAGTGGCATTAACATAAAAATGAATTGTCTATTGATAGGGCGAAGGGCTCATTTTATAAAGTACATGCTAGGTTCTGATCGTAAGATGTGAATACGAGTGCTAGTGTTCACCTGCGACAAGACCAATGTCAGATGATGATATCAGGACGTATGCTTTATCTAATATCAGAAATTGGAAAATCCAATATCTGTCTTTACCGATATCTGGATATCAGATGATGATATCAGATGTCGGTTGCTATAGTATCGGCAACTCATACAGCATCAGCCAGGTATCAGTGTCGTCTTCATCTCAGCATTCAGATGACAAATTTGGGATATTGAAATCTAAAAACCAATTTTTAGGTGAGGATTTCAATATCCTGTATCAGGTATTGGCATCTGCTACATCCTGAGCCATACAATATCATTCCCAATATCGAGTATCAGGTGGATATTTGGAATTGCCGTGATTTCATCGGTTTCCTTGATTTCATCTGGATATCTGGTATATGAAATTGCCTCTATTTCGTCTCGATATACGTTGTCCGTTATCAGATATTAGGCGAACGAACACTATTGAGCGCTTTACAATGGCCATGAAAGAGATGTACATTACATTGGGTATAAAAATAAATGAAATAACGAGGATAACATGACAAATATAGAAGAAAAACATGTTTGGAAATGAGCTTCTGACTTCTAACTTCTAACAAATACAATTAGTAAATAGCTCAATTAAAACTTAAGTTGTGTTGTATTCTGGGATAGATGATTTTAATTAAATTTGTAGCAGTAATAGGTACAATACATGTAAAATTTTATAGCACAGTATGAATAATGATGAACATAAAATAGTTGCATTTCATAAATATATTGCTTATTAAACCAAACGATTGAGTCTTAAATAATAATTAAAAGTGAAGTAGGTACAATCCTGGGGTGGGACAGACCTGACCCTTGGTTAAGACCCTGTAGAGAAGAAGATAAGAAAAAATAATTGGAAAATAGTAATAAATCAAAGCGACACTACCATCTAAACACTATTCCAGAGGCAGTTTTTCATGTAATTATCCATTTTTATACTGAGAGAAAAAGGGAGAATACAATGAAGTTGGTACGGTGGAGGATCAGACGGTGGAGGAGGCACACACGGTGGAGGTCCCGGCGGCAGGGTGGCGGTGACACGGCGATTCTTGCGGCAAGTGCAGCAGTTCTCGCAGAACGAGCGGTGCTGGCTCCCCCGACAGCAAGTCAATCGAACTGTGGAAATGCCACTCCAACAAAAGGAGCACCTGCTCGAGCTGCTCTTCCATGCGCTGAAGGCGTGACTCCATAGCTTGGTCTTCCAGCCACTGAAGGCACGACTCTATAACCTCATGGAGAATGGCTCTGATACCAATTGGTACGAACCTGCTGGTTCGTAGCGGTGAGAAGACAAAAGGGAGGGAGAAGGCGCCGGGATGGTCGCCGGCGTGCTAGGATGGACTACGGCAGGACAAGGGCAGGCGGAATGGACGTCGCCTACGAGAGAGGTCCGGTGGAGTGGACGTCGCCAGAGAGAGCCAAACACATTTCTGGAATACTTCTTGGCTGCCCTCCTCAAGGGAGGGCTGCTCTATTTAAAGGGATTACAAAGGTCCATATGACCTAAATGCCCCTATTGTGCCAAATGATGAAAAAGGCCTAGATACATTGGGGTTCGTATCATAAGTTACCACAGTAATAGTTTGATTAAAGGGAAGACTCAGCTATTTCAAAGATCTCAGGAAGAATGGAACAAGTGCGACTTAGGAACATACGGAGAGAAAGATAGAGAGATAGAAAATAGAGAGATGTAAAGAAGAGAGAGAGAGAGAGAGATCAAGGGGACTTGAGCTTCTTTGGCTTGAGGCGCTTGATCCAGGAGTAGAGGAAAACACCAGCCAGGGCAATGCCAGTACCCAAAGAGTTGATGGGGGAGACCGGCGTCCTGAAGAAGAACACCGACGTTACGATCACCACCACCCGCTTCACACAGTTCCCCACCGAGTGCGTCACCGGCGTCACCTGAGACAGTATCATATACGACACCTGCCCCCACCCATGGCGTTAGAGAGAGAGAGAGAGATAAACCAAAAGATGGAGAGCCAAGAACACAGATGACAAATCATCATCATCAGGAATCTCTGATCCGATCAATTGATTAGATCAGATCACTATCGATCATCGATGTCGAGCAATCCAACAATCAAAAAGTCGATCTGATCGAGTTAGCAGATTGATCAAGTGAGCTGTATCTTGATCATGCTACTTAGACAATTCAATCTCTACAGTCATTCGATCATAGATTGGCAATCAGATTTTAACTTTTCAATCTGATCTATTGCTTGCGTATTAATGACGAAAGGCGCATTTGTCCACTGGAGAGTTGCCACTTGTCAATAGTGTCATGGAGAGCTGCCACATGTCAATGGGAACATGTCATCCATTGTGCAATCCAATCAAATGATCTGATTGCAGATCGCATCGACTCACGATCGCTGATCGATCTACAAGGCTAGATCACTGATTGATCCATTCAGCCTTGATTACAAACTGAACCCGCAGCCAGTCAGCCAGATCGAATATCGTAGCAGCCGATCAGTCAATTGATCTGATCAAATTCTCGAACACTAATTGTCATGCCCACATAACGCAATGAAGGATGGGGACTAACCTGCTGGTAAGCATGGAAACAGAGGCTGGAAAGGAGGGATCTGACGTAAATTTCCTTGAGATTTAGACCCTGTAAGAGATGAAAATAAACATGGGTTTAAAAAGCCGCAAATTAAAAATTAAATTTTTTTCTTGGGAGTAGGTCCTTACCGCAGACTGCAGATATGTGGGAGTAAACTTGACTCCTTCCATTACCAGGGCGACGGGGGCCAACAGAACGAATGAGAGGATAGTTATTATTGAGAAGAGAGATATGTTATCCAGCGATTCCTGTATCATTATATCAAGTCAGTGAAAGAAATAGAGATAGATAGATGGATGGAGATAGAGAGAGAGATGAAGAGAGTGAATATGTCTGGGTCTTGGGTTATACCTCTTTCTTGACCATGATATACAAACTTAATGAAAAGAATAGAGGGAGCGAGAGAGAGATGAAGAGAAAAAAAATTTTGGAAAAAATGGAGAGAGAGAATATCTGTCATGGGTTATACCTCTTTCTTGATCATGAGCTTCTTGCTGAGAACATTACGAGATTGGAACGTTACATTGGAGGCCATCGCACTCCAGAAACCAGCCCTGGTAGGGAAGAAGTATAGAGAACCAAAATATTTTTTAGACAAATAAATATAAATACGATTTTTTTGAAGAAAAACAAAACCAGCCTACCAGTTGAAAGAAACTTCAGTCAGAGAGGCGAGCCCGACCCCGCCGACAATGGGTGCGAGAGACAGCAAGACAAGAAGAGACGGTTTCTGTATATGATATTGCCAGAAATCACAGTTAGCAACAAATTGCAAAACCCATAAACTCGTCCACATGAAATTAATGTGCCTCAAATACCAATTGATTAAGATTGGCCTTCCAATTTAAGTAATACTTATCACAAGTTTTCTAAAAGAAGCAACTTAATCCGAGAGAAATGAGGTTCTGATAAAAAATAGCGGCTTCTCCGATACTAGTTAAGAAAATTAACTAACAATTAAAAAGTAATTTGACGAAGAGTAGAAACACAAACCTCGCCAAGGAAAAGTGCAGAAAGAAGAACCGAGAAGAACGGTTCCATGGCTTTAATCGTGTGCGTGAAAGAGACGGCCACTTTTCCGAGGCTCATGTTCGTGAAGAGATTTCCAAGCGTGTGTACAGCAGCTAGTGGAAGTATTGCAGCAATCTGTGGAGTTGGTTAAATTTCAACTTTGGGGACACTTTGAAAATTACTTTTATAACGAGATTAAAGGTAAATTTTTAGAAGTAAAAAACCTGAGAGAGAGAGATCTTCGGCCTCTTTAGCAGGTTGGTGATCCACATCAGAAGAACAAAAGAAGACCCGACAGCGAATTGTACTGCCGTTATTGTAACGGGATACGGATAGACTTTTAGAACCTGGTAAGAGAAAATAAAAAATAAAAAATAAAAAATCTCAGTCCGTATTTAATGAGGGTAAATTTCAAGCAGAAAAGTCGACCCCGTGTATCATAGGATGGGATTAATAAGTGAAGAACGAATATTTAACAGAACTAATAGCTCTTCCGTTTAATGAACTCCATAATTGTGAAGCAAGCCGTAAAACATAAATCCAGTCCAATACATGAAAAACAAGTCGGGAATCCTTTTTATTATTATAATCCAATACATGAAAATCTAGTCCCCTTTTGATTTGTCGGAAAGCAGAACATCAGCAAAGACGCACATTTGGCAAGAAGAACATATATGAAAGACGAAGCTATTCCGTCCTTCGAAGCATTAAACTAATAAATTACTGGACTCTACAGCAGTAATGTAGAGCCAAATGCATGTAAACAGAGAAAAAGTAAGTAAATTATAAAAATAAGGGTGAGGTTGAACGTGAAGTAATTAAGAACTGTCTTACATAAAGATAGAATCATCATGGAAAAAAAATCAAGGAAAATGGAAGAACAATAACTCATGAATGAAAGTAGGGGAAATTACATCAACCTATAATGCATTCAGTTAAACAAGAAAATAATCGAAAACTAAATCACATGCAAAAAAACAAAACCCCGAATGCGCGAATTCAGAAATCAGCATAAAAAAACTAACCGGACATACAGGAAAAAGAAAAAAAAAACGCAGACGATTAAGAGTCGAGAGAAACCTGTTTGTTGAAGATATTGAAGTAGATATTGAACAGATACCAGAGCCCGAAAAGCGCCCCGAGCTGAAGAGTCTTCACAACCCCGCCGCTCTCAGGCTTCGCCTCAGCATTATCAGGGGTCGAGCTAGCCCGGGCCTTAACCTCCGCCCTCCTCCCGTAGAGCAAAAACCGCTGATTCTCCGAAAACCTTCCAAACCCAGATTGGAAACACTGATCCAAGGAAGAAGACAAAGGCGGAGACCCAATCGAGCACTGAACAGGCGACAATCGGCAAGCTTTGGAGGCCTGAGAGACCGCAAAAGGGCTGAATCTCAGCCTACTCGATCCGTAGATCTTCCTCGAGCTTCCGCCATGGCCAATGCAGGAGATCGCCGGCGATAGGGCACCTGCCGCCCCCTGCATTTCGCCCTCTCTCTCTGAACTTCACTCTCTCTGAAGCGCGAGGAAGAAGAAGACAACGCTGGATCGAAGAACTTCTAATACGATATCAGACTTTACAATGCGCCGCGGAATAGGTTATGTTTGAGGTTGCTCTGCGGTGGGTCGGGCTCTGGAGCCGCCGCGTAGATGGGAATGGAGGATTATCGTGTTACGAAGGAGTAGTGACTTCGAACCGGGCGTTGGACCCGCTTTGGAGGCTCCGCTATACCCGGTTGGCGTCTCATTATAAATGCCTGAGTTTTTGGGAGTTGGTTGGCTGGGCGGTGTAATATTCCATCATTTTTTAATTATTCATGCATGCTTTGTCATCTTTCACTAGGTCAAGATTATGTTGTTAATTGATTTAATATACAGAGTTGAACAAAAGCTTCTGAGTATTATATTTGTTACATTTCACTAGGTCAGGACTATGTTGTTAATTGCTCTAATATAAAGAGTTGAACATAAGGTTGTTTGCTATCTTTCACTAGGTCAGGACTATGTTGTTAATTGATTTAATATACAGAGTTAAACATAAGCATGTGAGTCTTATATTTGTTATCTTTCAATAGGCAAACACTTTATTGTTAATTGGTTATCGTGTCACTAGGTCAAGACTATGTTGTTAATTGATTTAATATACAGTGTTGAACATAAAGTTCTTTGTAATCTTTCACTAGGTCAAGACTATGTTGATGATTAATTAAACATACAGAGTTGAAGATAAGGTTGTGAGTCTTATGTTTGTTATCTTTCACTTGGTCAAGACTATGTTGATGATTAATTAAACATACAGAGTTAAAGATAAGGTTGTGAGTATTACAATTGTTTTCTTTCATTAGGTCAGGATTATGATGTTGATTAATTTAATATACAGAGTTGAACATAAGCTTGTGAGTATTATAATTGTTATCTTTCATTGGGTCAGGATTATGTTGTTGATTGATTTAATATACAGAGTTGAACATAAGCTTGCGAGTATTATATTTGTTATCTTTTTCTGGGTCAAGACTATGTTGTTAATTGGTTTAATATACAGAGTTGAACGTAAGGTTGTGAGTGTTATATTTGTAAAGTTTCACTAGGTCAAGACTATATTGCTAATTGATATAAGTTAAAAAGTTGAACATAAGCTTGTGAGTATTATCTTTGATATCTTTAAGTAGGTCAAAATTAGGTTGTTGATTAATTTAATTTACAGAGTTGAACATAAGAGCGTGACTAATATATTTGTTAACTTTCACTAGGTCAAGACTATGTTGCTTATTGATTTACCTAAAAAAGCTGAACAAAAGCTTGTGAGTATTATATTTGATATTTGTAGTACGTCAAGATTACGTTGTTAATTGATTTAGTATGCAAAGTTGAACATAAGATTGTGATTATTTTATTTGTTATCTTTCACTACTAGGTCAAGACTTTGTTGTTAATTAATTTAATATACAGAGTTTAACATATGCTTGTGAGTGTTATATTTGTTATCTTTCACTACTAGGTCAACACTATGTTGTTGATTGATTTAATATACAGAGTTGAACATAAGATTGTGAGTCTTATATTTGTTACCTTTCATTAGGTCAGGACTATGTTGTTGATTGATTTAATATACAGAGTTTAACATAAGGTTGTGAGTATTATAATTTGTTATCTTTCACTAGGTGTCACACGGTCAAATCCCGAGCTAGGTCTCTTGCTCGAATTTGGTGTGTGCCGACCTCAATGTTCAGGGCAAAACACTGAGTAGCCTTGATCTCTTGCAGCGAAAGCTTTGCAATTGCTTAAGATCGCATAGAAGGGGTTAGAGAAGATGGTGGGGACGCAGCCCCATTAGGGAATAGGGTCATTACATTTATATCATCAAACAATACATCATCGTTGGGATCATTACATGGGGGAAGACGAGGGGTGATACAAGGAACGAGACGAGGCGCTTTGTGCCGAGGTAATGTCGCCACACTGCCTCAAGGCCGCCGCTCTGTCGCTACAAAAGTGAGCCGGGCCAGGCGCCGCGCGCCCGCGGGCGTGGCGATCACACACACCACCCCTGCCTTGACGATCACACACGCCACCAGCACCCGTGTCTACACCCTCGCGTGCAGTCTGCGCGACGCCTCCGCATTCGACGCCCCCGAGCTGGGCGCTGTGCATCCGGCACTACTCGTAGGAGCGCTACGCGCCCGCTATGCCGTCGCGGCGCTCTCTGTGTGCCACATGCCTTAGTCTCCTGGCGGGATATCTCCCGGCCCTGCGCCCCGCACACGCAATGTGCGCGCTGCCCGCGCGGCCACTGCGCGACACCCTGCACAACTCCGCGCGCTGCAACCATGGCACGTCACCCGACCTGCGCGTCCCACACCCGCGCGCGGCGCTTCCCGCCCCTGCGCCAAGCGCTCAGCGTTGGCGCGTAGCTTTGGCACCCGCGCATGGCGCTTGGCGCGTAGCGTTGGCGCCCGCGCATGGCGCTTGGCGCGCGCGCATACACCAATCAGCCCATGCGCCCAGCATGCGCGAACCGTACCTGATCCGTCCCGCCTTGGGCGTGGACGAGCACATGCATCGTTTGTAGTGTATCACCACGTATAGGGGCAATGGCCTGAAAGATCAGGTATTTGGGCATCACTACCCATAATGACTCAATCCTTTAATGTCGTCAGCCAAAATACACGGACACACCCTCCCAATAAGCACGCAGGCCTATGGGCAGAGAATGCTGCCTAGTTAGGGGCCTACCACGCCCCCACCGCCTGAACTTGTCGACGCCCTCGTCGACGCCCGCTGCTCCGCTTCATATGCTCGTAGTAGGTCCTCGAACTGCCATAGGTCCAAGTCGCGCTCCCACGTGGCTGATTCCTCTGGTCTGTCCTTCCACTTGATTAGGTACTCGATCTTGTGATAGCAACCATGATGTCCTCCCCGATCAATTTCCCACTTCGCCAGGACAGCTTCTACTTCTTGATCGAAATGCGCTTGCACATTTGGTGGCGCACGCTGGGGCTGGTTCCTCGCCACGTCTTCGGGATCTGGTATATATTTCTTCAGAACTGACACATGGAAGACCGGATGGACCGCCAGCCAACAAGGAATGTTGAGTCGGTAGGCAACCCGCTCGATTTTTGCTACCACTTCGACAGGTCCATCATAGCGGGGTACCAGACCCTTGTGACGCTGCTTTGCTTGCTTCGTCTTCAACATCTACGTGTTGGTCTTCGACAGAACCTTGTCGCCAACTTGGAACTCTACGTCCCTTCTGTGTTGATCGGTGTATTTCTTCATTCTTTGAGCAGCACGCTCCAATGCCTCACAGGCTTCCTCAATGCGAGCATGATGGTCGCGCTCAAATCGAAAGGCCGTAGGGAAATACCCGTTCCCTTTCCTCTTTACAACTTCCGGAGGAGTCAATGGCTGTCTTTCCGTTGCAATCTCAAACGGCGAGTGACCCGTAGCCAAGCTCCGGTTGATGTTGTGTGCAAATTGCGCTGCATCCAGCAGCTTCACCTAGTTCTCTTGATTGACCAAAACGTAATGCCGGAGGTATTCTTCGAGCATGGAGTTAACACGTTCCGTCTAACCATCTATTTGGGGGTGGAAGCTTGTAGAAAATTTGAGCTTGGAGCCCATGTACTTGAACAACGACTCCCAGAAATGCCCTGTGAATCTTATATCTCGGTCACTAATAATGTCCAGTGGAAGACCCCAGTGATGCGCCACATAGGACATGAACAGATGAGCCACGCCATCTGCGTGCACCTCCGACATGGTGGGGAGGAACGTCGCATATTTGGAGAAATGATCCACGACAACCAGGATAGCGTCGTGCCCACCCACGCGTGGAAGGCAAGTGATGAAATCCATTGAGATGGACTCCCACGGTCTGCTCGCCCTCGGGAGAGGTTCTAGCATTCCAGTTGCCTTTGCCTTCTTCGTCTTGTCTTGTTGACACACCAGGCATGAACGAACATAGGCTTCTACCTCACGTTCCATTCCTGGCCAGTGATAGTTGCTGGACAAGAGTGCAAGCGTCCGAGCCTGCCTTGGGTGTGCGGCGTGGGGTGCGTCGTGTGCCTCGTAGAGGAGCTTCCGGCGCAACCCACCCGCACGCGGCACATACGACCTGTTCCCATTTGCATATGATGCCATCATTGCTCCAGAATCTCCTTGTCTTGCTCGCAGCGATGCGCTTCATCAGGCGAATGGCTTCCCGGTCATCTTTCAGCGCCAACTTGATTTCGTCGAGGATGCTTCCTTGGACTGCTGAAAGTGCAGCCACAAACACTTCTGATTCTTTGCGGCTTAGGGCGTCGGCCACGTGATTGGCGCGCCCCGGCTTGTACTTCAAGTCGAAGTCAAACTATGCTAAGAAGTCCTGCCATCTCGCTTACTTCGGGGTCAACTTCTTCTGGGACTCGAAGAAACTGGTGGCCATGTTGTCGGTGTAGACCACGAATTTCCCTCCGAGGAGATAGTGGTGCCAAACTCTCAGGCAATGGACCACCGCTGTCATCTCCTTCTCGTGTACTGAGTACCTTCTTTCCGCGTCGTTAAGTTTGCAGTTCTCGTAAGCCACGGGGTGTCCATCCTGCATCAAGCCACCTCCAAGTGCGAAAACAGAAGCATTAGTATGTACCTCGTACGATTTGTTGAACTTGGGCAATTGGAGCACCGACTCGCTGGAGACTGCACTCTTCAACTTGTCAAATGCTCTTTGACACCGGTCTACCCACTACCACTTCACATCTTTCTTCAACAAGTCCGTTGGAGGGGCAGCTAGTCGGGAGAAGCCTTTGATGAACTTCTGGTAGTAATTAGCCAACTCAAGGAACGATCTCAATTGTGGCACTCCCTTCGGCTCCGTCTAATTCTCGATGGCCTTCACCTTCGAGGGATCCATGTGCACACTTCCCTTCCCGACTAGGTGTCCAAGGAACTCAATCTCCTACAAGGCAAACTCACACTTTTTCAGGTTGAGTTAGAGCTCGTGCTCCTTCAACTTGGCCATCACCTTCCTCAGGTGCCTCACATGGTCATCCAAGCTCTGGCTGTATACGAGAATATCATCCAAGTACACGATGACAAAATCATCGATATAATCTTGAAAAATAGTGTTCATGAGGCAACAAAAAGTAGTAGGAACGTTCGTGAGCCCAAAGGGCATCACACAAAATTCGAAGGATCCATAGCGAGTCACGCACGCCGTCTTCTGTTCATCCCCCTCCTTGATCCGCACTTGGTGGTACCCGCCCTTCAAGTCCATCTGTGAGAAGTAGCGAGCCTCACCGAGCTTGTCAAACATCTCTTCAGCATTCGGTACATGATATTTATTTTTCACTGTTACCTTGTTTAACGCTCGGTAGTCCACACAAAGTCGGAGCGACCCGTCCTTCTTTTGGAAGAGAACTGGGGCGCCGAAGGGAGCCTTGGACGGCCGGATGAGCTTGCTCTCCAGCAGTTCTTGGAGTTGTTTCCTTAGCTCCTCCAGGTAAGGGGGGGGGCATCTTATAGGGTGCCCACACAGGGGGACGTGTAACGGGGAGCAATTCGATCTCATGGTCCACATCCCGCCTAGGCAGCAGCTTCGCGGGGAGTTGCACGGGCATCACCTTGGAAAACTCCCGTAGTACATCTACAATTGGCCCCGGTAATCCACCCGCGGCTGCACCAGGGTTGTTGTCGTCGTCGTCACCTCAACTAAGTGTCGCCAAACGAGCTGGTGCACACCCCTGCCTTTCACCCTTTTTCCAGGGTGTTGGCCCTCATATGGTGACAAGGAAGGTCTCTTCCCCCTTCCTCAATCCGTCCTTAATTTGCATAGCGGACAAGAGAGCGGTGTTCTGCGGCTTCTGGACTCCTTGGTCCCTCACGAAACATGGGTGAGATCCCTCCGGGAACAGTATGCCGTGGTATTGGGGGAACACAACAACGCGTGAACCCATTAGAATATCAAGACCTAGGACGACCGTGAAGTCATCCATGGGGGACACCGTGAAGTTGGTCCGGCCCTCCCACGTTCCCACCTGCAGCAGCACCCCCTTGGCCACGCTGACGATGTCTCGAGCTTCCGAGTTAACGGCCTTGATCTTCCCCGTACTTGGGGACAGCTTCAAGCCGAGCTTCTTGGCTTCTCTCTCGGCGAGGATGTTGTGCGTCGCCCCCGTGTCGACCATGGCCGTGGAGGGCTTGTTGTTGATCAGTATCGGGATGTGCAAGAGGTTCAAACCCTCATACTGGACTGGGGCGCCCCCCTGTAGTGCTGCCAAGCACTGGAGGGGGTTCAAGGTCACCGTACTACTACCCCCTGGAACATTCGGTTGGGCCGGCGGCACGACCATTGCATTAACGTTGGTGGCCGCCGCCGTCCCTCTTGGGCAATCCCTCATGAAATGGGGTCCTCCGCAAGCGAAACAAGTTAACTTGTTGGCCCCATCGCCTAGAGCCTGTTTCCACACTCTCGGGCTCTTGCCCTTGTCTCGGCTCTTGCCGTGGCCTGGCTTGAACTTCCTCTTCAGGCCTTGACTGCTTGGTCCTGCTGGTGCCTCGGCGCGCTCTTGGCGCAGCTTGTTCCCTTTCATGGGTTTATCCTCTACTTTGGCGGGTCTAGCGGGGCGGAGCTCTGTTCCTTCCACGACCTTGTTGGCCGAGTTTAGGTCTCTACAATGTCTCCTCTCCAGAAATGTCTAGAGCAAGTGGGGAAGGCCCTTGGCAAAGCGGTAGAGCTTGTCCGCCTCAGACATGTCGGTGATCCTCCGGATTATGGACACAAATTGGCCCACATATTCCCTCAGATTGCCCATCATCTTGAGGTTTTTAAGTTCTCCCCTCGCAATCCACGTCGTGTTGTGTGGCATGAAGCTTTCCTTTATCTCTCGCACAAAGTCTTCATATGTGGGAGGTGGCCAATTACCACACTCCTCTCACTGACGCCACCACAACTTGGCTTCATCTATGAGGAAGTAACTAGCCCGTAGTATTTTCCTCTCGTCTAAGAGGTCTCTCTCACCAAAATACCGGTCGCTGTCATATAGGAAATCCGCCACTGCGTCTTCCCTGCGAGATCCGTCGAACCGCGGTCGAGGGAGTGAGTGCTTCTCCTTGTCATCGCTGTCGGGACGACTGCTGGGTCCTGCTTCCAGCTTTTCCACCTTGAGTTTTAGGGTCAAGACCATCTCGGTCAACTGTCGGATGATGTCTTCATGTTGTCTCCCAGTTTCTTCGAGGACCTCGTGCCTCTGGCGGGTCTCCACCCGCAAGTCTTTTACATCCGACTTTAACTCATCGTAGTTCCTGTCAACGTGGATCTTCAAACCCAACATATTCTTGTGCAGCAAGCGAATAGTCAGCCTATACTCCTTCTCCTTTTGCCGTCTCTCTTCGTGTAACTGTGCGCAAAACAACTCCATCTCCTCAACCAGAGTCAGAAGCACAAGGGGAGGCGATCCAACCTGGCTCTGATACCAGTTGTCACACGGTCAAATCCTGAGCTAGGTCTCTTGCTCAAATTTGGCGTGTGCCGACCTCAATGTTCAGGGCAAAACACTGAGCAGCCTTGATCTCTTGCAGCGAAAGCTTTGCAATTGCTTAAGATCGCATAGAAGGGGTTAGAGAAGATGGTGGGGACGCAGCCTCGTCAGGGAATAAGGTCATTGCATTTATATCATGAAACAATACATCATCGTTGGGATCATTACATGGGGGAAGACGAGGGGTGATACAAGGAACGAGACGAGGCGCTTTGCGCCGAGGTAATGTCACCACACCGCCTCAAGGCCGCCGCTCCGCGCATACGCACATGCTCTGCCGCTACACAAGTGCGCCGGGCCGGGCGCCGCGCGCCCGCGGTCGTGGCAATCACACACGCCACCCCTGCCTTGACGATCGCACACACCACCAGCACCCGTGTCTACACCCTCGCATGTAGCCTGCATGACGCCGCCGCATTCGACGCCCTCGAGGTGGGCGCTGTGCATCCAGCACTACCCGTAGGAGCGCTACGCGCCCGCTGTGCCGTCTCGGCGCTCTCTGTGCGCCACATGCCTTAGTCTCCTGACGGGATGTCTCCTGGCCCCGTGCCCCGCACACGAAATGTGCGCGCGGCCGCTACGCGATACCTCGCACAACTCTGCGCGTTGCAAACGTGGCACGTCGCCCGGCTTGCGCGTCCCGCACCCGCGCACAGCACTTCTCGCCCCCGCGCCAAGCGCTCAGCGTTGGCGCCCGCGCATGGCGCTTGGTGTTGGCGCTTGGTGTTGGCGCTTGGTGTTGGCGCTTGGCGTTGGCGCGTGGCGCTTGGCGCGCGCGCACACACACCAATCAGCCAGCGCGCCCAGTATGCGCGGACCATACTTGATCCGTCCCGCCTTGGGCGTGGAGGGGCACGTGCACCGTCTGTAGTGTATCACCACGTACAGGGGCAATGGCCTGAAAGATCAGGTATTTGGGCATCGCTACCCATAATGACTCAGTCCTTTAATGTCGTGAGCCAAAATACACGGACACGCCATCCCAATAAGCATGCAGGCCTCTGGGCAGGGAATGCCACCTAGTTAGGGGCCTAACACTAGGTCAAAGACTATGCTGTTGATTGGTTTAATTTACAGAGTTGAACCCAAGCTTCTGAGTGTGATATTTGTTATCTTTCACTAGGTCAGGACTATGTCGTTGATTGATTTAATATACAGAGTTGAACATAAGCTTGTGAGTCTTATATTTGTTACCTTTCATTAGGTCAGGACTATGTTGTTGTTTGATTTAATATACAGAGTTGAACATAAGCTTGTGAGTCTTATATTTGTTACCTTTCATTAGGTCAGGACTATGTTGTTGATTGATTTAATATACAGAGTTTAACATAAGGTTGCGAGTATTATAATTTGTTATCTTTCTCTAGGTCAAAGACTATGTTGTTGATTGGTTTAATTACAGAGTTGAACCCAAGCTTCTGAGTATGATATTTGTTATCTTTCACTAGGTCAAGGATATTTTGTTGATTGATTTAATATAAAGATTTGAACATAAGCTTGTGAGTGTTATATTTGTTATCTGTCACTAGGTTAGAACTATGTTGTTAATTGGTTGAATATACAGAGTTGAACATAGACTTGTGAGTATTATATTAGTTATCTTTTATTAGGTCAGGATTATGTTTTTGATTGATTTAATATACAGAGTTGAACATAAGAGTGTGAGAATTATGTTTGTCATCCTTCACTAGGTCAAGAGTATGTTGTTAATTAGTTTAGTATACAGAGTGGAACATAAGCTTGTGAGTATTATATTTGTTATCTTTCATTAGTTCAGGACTATGTTGTTAATTGGTTTAATATACAGATTTGAACACAAGGTTGTGAGAATTATATTTTTTATCTTTCACTAGGTTAAGACTATGTTGTTGATTGATTTAATAGACAGAGTTTAACATAAGCTGGTGAGTATTTGTATTTGTTATATTTCACTAGGACCAGACTATGTTGTTAATTTTTTTATTATACATAGTTGAACATGAGCTTTTGAGTATTATATTTGTTATCTTTTTCTAGGCCAAGTCTAAGTTTTCCTGGCAGTTGGTTGGTTGGCAGTGCATGCTTTGCCATCTTTTAGTAGATCAAGACTATGGTGAGAATTCATGTAATATACAGAGTTGAAAATAAGTTTGTTAGTATTTATTGTAAAAACCTGAGTTGTCGGGAGTTAGTTGGGTATTATTCTATGTTTGTAATATTTCACTAGGTCAAGGCTAAGTCAGCCTGGTAGTGCAAGCTTTGTCATCTTTCACTTGGTCAAGACTATGTTAAGAATTATATAATATACAGATTTTACAGATTTGAACATACGCTTGTGATATTATATTAGTGGTTGGATGAATGATTTCTAATTATTATTAATGAATAATTTTTTTGGATTTTGTTGGCCTGACAATGCATACTTTGCCATCTTTCACTAGGTGAAGACCATTTTCCAGAATTGATATAATATACCGAGTTGAACATAAGTTTGCGAATTATGTTAGTGGTTGGCTGGCTGATTTCTATTTATTATATGTTTTTTAGTTTCTGGGAGTTGGTGGGCCTAGAAATGTGTGCTTTGTCATCTTTTATGTGGTCTAGAATATTGATGAGCAAGTAATTAGGGTTTAATTATGTTGTCTTTTATAAGGTCCAGACTATTGTCTTTTACAACTTTCCAATTTTCTCAGATGTAAAACAATAAAATTTTAAATGTTTTAAATAAGAGGATGGAACTTATAGGTTTGCAAAAAACTCCATTGTAATGAATTAACTTTGATTTCATGCTAAACTCTAAGTGGGGCAACCCAATTGGAATATTATTCTAACCAAATCAAATGTTATATTAAAGAATCCTTAAGAATCATTTATTTTTTATTTCAATTATACTTCAGTAAATACTGTTATGATATATAAAGAAATCTAATTGATGGATCCATCATCTATTTGTTAAAATTGGCAAAAACAGTGTGTATGCTTTTATTTGGAGCTATAACTTCAAATTTAAGTAGGCTCCCCGTCATTAATATATATTTCATTTATTCATGTCTCCACCCTGTCCACTTTTAACCCAAATTTATGCTAGTCTTGTTTCTTTTTATGAAAGATTTTTGCATGACCTTATTGTGTAATATCTGATTAGTATCATCATCATTCTAATGTTCCATAAAGAGTATGATGTTCTCTTTTTAAGAATTTCTAGGAAGATTGTAGTCCGATGATTGCTCATTGTTGAAAGTTTTTGTCCAAGGATATTGACATCATACGCGCGGTCAACTTTATGATTCAATTACTACTAAATTATTCATACACACACATAAGAGATAAACAATTGAAATCAGATAAAACAACACAAAATTTTTCATCAAGTTTTTTGAAAAATGTAAAGGAAAAATGTAACCATTAAGGAAGTTCAATAAAGAAAAGTTAAGCACAACATGATTAGGTGTTATCCAAACATGTAAAAATAGTTTAGCCCCTTATCTCCTACCCCTCTTATACGCACAGACAAATGGTAATCTACTATGATTACTATATTGAATTTACATACTTATTTCAAACATTTTTTTAATGAACATAATTCAACTATGTAGATTAGATAATATAACTTAATTTTTGTACTACGACTTTGTTGGAAACTTGAGGCGATGATGAAAAACCTAGGAAAGTGAATAAAAATCTTAAATTCTATGTAGTTATGCCTACTTATGACGGTATCTAAAGAGTCGGTTATAGGTTAAAGAACTAATTTCTATAACTATTTGCGATGTAAAATAATATAATAGCTTTTATGCAGATTCAGAGGACTCACAAGTGCTGTTGTGGGCGTTCTCTTTCTAAAATTGACTCTCACTGTAACCCTATCAGTAATTTATCACTAAGACCTTAACCATATGCACCGGAAAAAAATCTTATAGGTTTGGCTCCTTTGAGAATGCCACCAAGGATTTCACATTTCCGAGCTAGGATATCCTCCAAAAGCTCTGGGTTGATTAGAGGATTTTCTTTCGCTCTAGTTTCTCAATTAAAGCTCTCTTAATTGCTAAACCAATGGAAATGCCTTTATTAACATTATAGTTATAATATAAATAATCAATCAAAGCTAGTTAAATTTTTTTGTTTTACTTCTTTAATCCTTGTATAACTTTTATTGTATAACATGATATTTTCATGGAGATGTTACATTTCTTTCTCCAATATGCCTTTACTTAAAATTTTAGCCATAAACATGGGATCTAATTAATTTACTGTTGTCATAGTATCTATCATACATCATTCAATCTGACTTTATCTTCATCTCTGAGTTGAGCTCAACTTAATCTCTTTATTTATTGATCATTTTAACCAACCGCATATCTCCTCAAATTAAAACAAAATAAGTAAACTTATAAAAATAAATGTCTGGATGTAATTTTAAACATACAAATTACTATTTTTCAACTAAATATAAGAAAAAAGTGATAAATCATAATAATATCAAAAATCAACCGAATTGACTAGGACCCATTTGACTCAATCATGTGCCATCATCATGGGGCTGTGTAACCTCCAAGCCTTTAATGGAAGATAGAAAATTCACCTTCATATGATCTCCCAGATTTTGTAGACTATGTGTGTCTAATGGTCAACATGGTCCATGAACCATAATGGCCAACATGGATTTATACACATATCATATATTAAACATAGTTGAATAAAATTCAATAATTAAAATATTTTGAATAAGCTTAAATATAGTTGAAAATTCACACATGTAAATTTTTTTCAAAGTTTTTGATGTTAAATTCAAGGAGGAAATGGAAATATTTGTTGTCTTTATGAAGATTTAAGACTTTTGCCTTTCAATTTTCAAGTGCATATAAGCAGATCAAGCCCTAATGTCAAATTACTTATTCTCTCTCTCTAAAGTAGCATTTCAAGGAGAAAGTATCAGATATATAATTTTTCAGAAATTTAAAATTTCAAGTTAAGTTTGTTTTAACTTCATCCAACATCCACTGGATTCAGAATGATATTTCTTAGAGCAGATTTAAAGAATTTACAACGACAAAAAACTGTGCCCAGAAATACACAAATACCATTGCCAGGGACTAGAAATGATCCAAGTATGGCGGTATATGATAACATGTAATTTATAGCATTACTTTTATACATATTGCATTTTTATTTATACTTAAATGATTATATTTACATGTTATCTTAAAAATGAAACAAATTTGTCTTTACTATATTCTTGTGAAATTTCCTGATTTTCACTGATTTCCTGGTTTTTTCTAGAAATTATTTAGTGGAGAACATGAAGAAAAGGGCTCTAAAACTGCTCCCGATAGTTTTTGCAGGTGTAAAGCTCCTATTTTCTTGAAGTTTTTTGGTATTATTACTTGTTTTGGAAGAACAGAGGGGTTTTTTGAAAATTTCAAGGTGAAATAGGAGCTGAGAAGCATGTATCCAAATATTTCTAGTGAAACATCCAAATAAAATTTTGCAAAAACGAAAGGGTTTTTCTGCAAGTTTTGTAGAGAGAGAAGGCCAAAATGATCAAATGCTTTAGATTGCTCCATAATCAACTGTTAATATCTGAAGATCCAACCATTTGACTGAGCTCAAATTTTGAGGGCTAATTCTTCATTGTTTCCTCTTTCTATCCGTATGGATGGATGGACATGAGGAGCTCCCAAACTAAAGAAAATTAAGGAATATGTGGGGGCAAAAGTAGAATTGTCTCACTCTACCCTAGATATAGAACCCTATTTTTCTCTTTTTTTTCATTCTTGGATGCTCGACCACAGTCTACACTCAGAGGGAAGCTCTCCTTGGATGAACTATTGTCTTGATATTTTTTTGATTTTTAGTTTCCATCTTCATTGATCTAGAGTTGTGCTCTCCTAAATCATCTTGGCTAGTGAAAAATGTATTAGCCCTTGTCTTGATTCAAGAAGGAAGTTAGCTAATGATCAAGTTCTATTATCAGATATAAGAATACTATATAAATTAGATGTTTTATCTATTCCTCACTAACCTCTAAATCCCCACATTCTTCACCAACCATCATTCTTTAAGAACCCTACATTAAGTACTCCTTTATCTCATTAAATTCTGATTTTGGATCTTCTTTTAAAGATCACAGTGAATGAATTTAGGACCTATATTCTCTTAACATTCTCTCATTTCTTGTATCTCCTCTTATCAATTTTCTTCCCTTATGATCTGTAAGGATCAACCTTTTTTTTAAATTGAAAAAAAAAATCATACCCATTTAACTTTGGAAATATGATCTTCACTGAAGATCATATATAACTAAGACTAAACCTACTAAAAATACATTCTAAATAGCTTAAATTAAATCCTTGAAATTTGCCTCCATGTGGACGACCCCTCTACTCATCATGTACATCTTAAGATAGAAGGTTTATTATAAATATTATTGTATAAATTGATTATAAACAACGATAGTAATTAACCTAGTTAGTTACAGTAAAATTATGCTTATGAAGAAACTGATTTTGATGCATCATCAAAGGTTTTGGTTTCTAGAGGCCTTGACATGGATGAATAAATAAAAAAATTCCATAGCGAAAGACTTAAACGGAATCGAACGACATCTATAAAATTATTGAAACAAAGTACCTTTGCATAGCTAGCATCCATGATTTCTTGGATCCCAGAGAGAGACATGTCAAGCTGCTCAAGAGTGCATCCTCTAGATGTATCCACATGATCCGCGACACATTGAATCTCCTCCTTGTTGATGAGCCTAGTTTAATCTCCTTTGTCATCGTTAGGTCATGCCGATCATATCGGGGAAGGAAAGGGGTTGTGGGGAGAAGGGAGAAGAAGGGGAAAGGGCCCTGAAAAATTCTGACCTAGGTGAATTTTTTTTAGGGTCTTACCCTATTTATACTAAGTGGGTATTTTTCATTAAACCCCGTAAATTTTAAGCATATCTTTGGACGTCCAAAAGACCATTTGCATGTGACCCTCTAGGCCCATGTATCAGTCTAGTAACGACTCCAATGGCCTAATAACCTTTATTGACCTTCCAAATTAATTAACTATATCATCATTATAGATTAATTACTGTCGGATGGATTTTACTGAATCGATAGGTTTAGTCTCCAACGTGGGGTGCCAAGCTACACCTTGTGTTCTAGAAGATACAAAGGAGTGTGTATCGACTCACTCACGGAACCTGTTCATCATCATTGACCATGTGCGTATAGTCCCTCATCCACCTGACGCTCCAAGGATGACTTAGGGTATGGTCAACTATCAAACCCTAATCGGTCATCGGAGAACACTTCTATGATATTTCACTGCCTTGGCCAAGGACTTCATCGCATCATCTTCCTTAAGCTATCACCTCTTATATCAAGGGTGGACAATCATATCTTGACCATTCAATAGTCCTCGTGAACTTCTTGATGCATCGAACTAAGACCGTTTAGAATCCCATTATTAGAGACTCATTGGCCACAGTCAAAGTACAATCGTCTGTCCACAAGAGGTCTTTGGTGTCTCAGGACTAAGGACCACTTACACAACCGTGACGTGAATCAACTTGATTGACAGTTTGGTATAATACTTTCAGGGATTTGTACGTATCAATTCAGTGAACTCTTTTCGCTAAAGAGCACCTACTATCTATACTTAGTGTCTCCACACTAATGGCTACGGGACCGACCATACTCATCATATGAGTGAGGTGAGATAGTGTTATTCTATCTGAATACTTTGATGTCCTTCTCGTGTATCCTTTGAATATGAATATTTAGAACACGTGCTTAAAGACTAGTGATCTCCGTATTATGATGTCATCATAATTCACTAAGTCCGATCTTGTATTCATGGACTTGATTACAAGCATAACACATGCACTATAATGAATATGTTCTATTAATCAACATGGAACGAGATGCAGAATGTGTGATTGGCTTGCTGGCCACATATATTTCCATCAAAAGGTTGGTGAATTTATATAAAGAAAGATTAATTATAAAAAATATGCTATAGGATATAGAGATAAAAAACAATGGAATAATGAATTAGGAGATAAGCAAAAGCAAGGTAAATCGAACCATATTGTTATACTTGATTGAGTATTCAAAGTATTTGCCATTGAAATACATTTAATAATTATTTCTTATTGAATATTCTCAAAAATTTATCTGGATGAAATTATCTGAATATTTGTGAGTATTCAGATAAAATAATTAAAAGGGGTTAGAATGAGGCATGTCCCACTAAATGCCCCCCCTCCTCCCCCGAATGATATGATTATGTCCTTCATTCCTCCACCAAATGATATGATTCTATCTCATATGTATTCAATACATAATAAGAAACAACTTTTGTCTCAGACAAAATCTTCATAATGAAACAGAACCAATCTCTAGAGGTTGATATTTCCACGTGCTTAGTCAATCACTTGATTCCTCCACGTCCAAGTTCAAACCGTTGTAAATCTTTCAAAAATAAATCAAAAACTTTAGGTCTGAGTTCTATGGATTTATATGAATGTTAAAAACTAGTTGTGAGTTGAACAAAATATCAAAATCAACCTAAATTTTAAATTAAAGATATCAAACTTATCACAAGGGTTGAGGGCGTGGAAATGTGGTGGCCTACTTTCTTTCCTTTGAATCTTGAATCACCCTACACTCAAAAATAGGATTCCAAATCCTTTGGACTTGAACTGATGTTATAAAAAGTATCTTCTTTCATAAATGCTGAAAAAATACTTGAACTTGGATTGCTATTTTCACAAATGCTTCAAGGTGTGAAACATCTCTTGCATTTGGATTGCTATTTTCAGAGAGGAAGGAGAAGGAGAATTTGAAATTAGGGCTCAAAACTATATATATGGACCTGTAAATCCAAAGAGGCACAATGGTAATTTATTAAGAGTCCAACAATCATATGTATTAGTAATAATTAGATAATATGAAATAGTAGAGCTCTAAATTTTGAATTTTTATATTTACTATTTTGCTATAAAGCTCAAAACACCTCTCAAGGTTAAAAGTAAAAACTAGCCTCTATGCCTTTTTGATATTTTGGGTGAAATAATATTCCAACAAGGAAATAATATTCGTGTAGAAATAGACAAAATTATGCCTTTGCTCGAACACTACTGAAGGAGATCAATTATATACTAATTAGTGTTGAGGAGAAATCCATACTATTGAGAAATATATTGCTCTTGTTAGATATTTGTGGTTAGATAGGTTAAGGCTTTTGGGGCCATAGGAAGAAGGCTTCGGAGGCTAAAATAGAGAAGGCTTCAGGGGCCTAGTTGAAGTATGTCAAGCACCATTGCTTCATGGAAGACTTTGGGGGTGGAGAATGACATATCGCCTTTGACCTTTTCTTTTTATAAATATCCTTTTTCATACCTATTTTCAAGTTTTAGCTTTTCACACAAACATGGTTAGGGCACGTCAGGACCTTGAGATGGATAACCCTGAACAAATCAAGGATTAGTCTAGCCTTAGCTGTCTAAAAGATGTGTCTCCCATATCATCTACCTCATTTTCTAATTAGAAACATGCTAGATTACTTAACTAAGATAAAACTAATAGAGAACCTAAATAACGAAACATAGCAAAATGACCTGGATGTTGTTCTCCGGAGCCATCATTTTTGCCATAGTATTCTCCACCTCCGTCACAACGAATGGTTTTTTGCCGAGTTGATTTTCAACTTCGGGTTTTTAACTTTTGACCATGTCTATTGCTTGAGATTTCTCATGGATGAGGTACAATTATCCATAACGAGAATAATCATCTAAAGCACGATGGGAACATGTTCTCCTTACGTTTGTCCATTTTCCCTTAATGTATTTGACACATATGTCTAAGTATTTAAAATCTAGGGAATTAATAATTCCTTATGAAACAAGCCTAGCAATTCTCTTTTGAGAAATGTGGCCCAAACTTTATATCAAAAGATGAGGAATTCTGATTACATAACTTGCATTTCGTACTTGAAGAACTGATTTGCAATGACAGATCTAACGAAGATGTGATAGTGTCAACTAAATACAAGTTACCATAAGCCACCAAACATCTAGTACCTATGAGTACTGAATTTTAAACTGACTAATCTTCCTATCTCCAAATGAATAATGACAAACATATTTGTCCAAGACAGAAATATGTATTAAGTTGCGTCCAAATGGATAGTACAATAAAAGTCTGATTTAAATACAAATTATAACCGGTATTTAACTTTAATTTGAAGACACCAACAACAACAACTTCCATCGCTTTGCCATCAGCTTGAGAGATGAATCGTTCATATTCATTCGGCTTGCGATGGTTGCGGCAGCCTTGCACTGATACACTTGTGTGAGTAGTAGCACCGGAATCTACCCACATGTGTATCTTGGTACTTAATCAAGGTTGAATTCTGAAAAAACAAGAGAGAAATGTGTACCATTTTTCCTACATCTAACATGATATTTAGAACATTCTTTCTTGATGTCTCCACCATGCTTACAAAATGAAAGCACATTCCTTATGTTATTTCTTTCTAGGTAGACCATTAGCAGCTTGCTTTCCCTCCTTTATCCTTGAATTTTTCCTTGGAGGCAACAATGAGGTGAGCATTTTCACGTTGTTCAGACTTCAATCTCTTATTTTTGTACACAATGGAGATGAGCTCATTGGGAGACCAAGGGTATCTTTGATAGTTATACCTCACTTTGAACTGATTGAATTGTGTAGGAAGATAATTGAGAGCCATGTAAACAATAGAGTCTTCAGATAGTTCCGAACATAGAGCCTTAAGTGAGACATTTCAAATATGTTCTCTCTTATGTTACCGTTACCTTTATTCCTCATGGCAGTTGGGCGATTCGTAAAGGTGCTAATCTCAGCTCTATCACTTTTTTAGTACCTCTTTCCAAGCTCTTGAAGAATAACTTTAGCTTTAGTTACCTCTTCAGCTACTGTATCCCTCGAGGATTCAGGATCAGTGGACTTTATGACCATCAAACTCATGTGATTTTATCTTTCACATTTATCATAGACATTCTTTTTTTAAACCAACGAAGAGTCTCTAATGCCCTTTGGTTGATCATTTCTCAATGCATAGTCTTGGTCCATTGCACCGAGATAAAGCGTCACAAATTCATTCCATTTATTAAAATTTATTATAACATTCACGCAAATATTTGAAACTGAACTTGAGCCTAAACAAGGATTTAAACACACACATCATAATGAAAAATAATTAGGCATAATTCAAAAATGGTATTTCCCATCTCAAGAGATCTATTACAACATCATTTCTCATTTTTGGATAACTTCTAAGTGATCCTCTCGGCATGATAGTCAAATATCATCGATAAAAATGACATTCAAAGAACCTTCCTTTGGGCTGACTCAATGTCGACATTGTATCTTAATAATTGTCAAATTTCCTACTACTGATATGAGTGTTATTTGGCCAGTAACTTATTTTCCTTTGGGCCAACAAGTATTCGCAAAAATAACATAACATATGTCTTAGTATTGAAATAGACATACTTTCATAACCAGAAGTTGTCTTTGCAACATCTCAACTAAAAGTCTATTTGATGTAACATGACCTGCCGGGATCGTGCGGCGCACGTAAACACCACAGGGAGTGGAGGTCAGGGCGGCGGAGCGGCAGCATGGGGCGGACGCTTCTACGGTTGTGACGGGGTGGGCCAAATTTTGGTAAGAAAATGGGGTTTGATGGCGGGGATGTCAACACGTCCTCGGAGTGATCTCGACGAGGTCACGAGGTGGAAACTCACGGAGTGATCTCGACATGAGAATGCATAGTGATGACTCACGGAGTAATCTCGACGTGAGGGAATGCAGTGACCACGAACTAACTACGAAGGCAGCGGCATAAGGCGGCTACATCTATATCCTATCGAAGGGCGTTGAAGGATACGACTAACTCCGAGGCCCGTAACAAGAGGGTCCCAACTGCGTAGGCTTGTGACTGAGAGGGCTCTAACTAACTACGAATGGACGGTAACTGACGAGGGTATCAGCGGCGGCGGGTCGTCAACAAGTCTTCGGAGTGATCTCGACGAAGAAATGTTGGCAACGTCAACCATCGAGAACTGAAAGTCTGGATTCTTCTGGATTCGTCCCCGAGTAATCTCGACGGGGCGAATGAAGATAATTGGTCGTGGAGCTAAGCAAGAAGAGGAGATCGAGGGCGGCTGAGGCACGCGTAGTCGACCGCAGGAGGAGGTCGTGGTCGGGTGGCTCGTAACGGCCGGCTCGAGGCCGGAGGTGTTGGAAACCGTCGGCGGGCAAGAGGCGAACTGATCCAGGACGACCAGATGGCGCTGCAGGGAGCCAGGGAGGCCAAGGGACGGCCTGGCGGCGCCGTTGAGCTGCCAAGGGCAGCCTTGCGACCGAGGGAGGCCATGCGACCCGTGGGCGGCTGGGCAGCCGAGCGACAGTCAGACAGCTGAGGGCTGCCGCGCACCCGAGCGAGCGGCCGAGCAGAAGGCCGAGGGTGCCCGAATCTCCAGGCGGCGGCTGTAGTAGGGCGGCCGTAGCGATCATGGAGGCCACGGCCATAGCGATCATGGCCGTGTTCGACCGAGGTGACAGAGGCGATCGCGGCAGCTTGACAAGGGTGAGGAATCCATGGAGGCCGGAAGGCAGGATGTACGGACGCTGGACTGGTCGGGGTGGGGGGGCGAGAACGACGAGGAGAAGCCCTAACAGCCCCTTTCTTGAGGGCAATTACGTAAATTGTCCCAACTTCTAAAATCCCTCAAAATAATCTTGAAAACTCTTCTAAAATGCCTAAAAACTCAAAAGAACAAGGGGCTACATTTTGGAAACACTTCAATTTCGATTTTTCAAGTCTGGTCTTCTTCTATTACAATGGGCATCCTTCCTTTTTATAGGGGAAAAGGGGAAGCCCAAGAGGTTTTAGGGAAGATGAAACAACAAAAAAACAGAAAACAGAGAAACATAAAAAAAACAAGGAAGATAACTCCTTAAGGATTGATAGTCCCCCATCACTATATTTCTAAAAATAAATACCGTGACAATACCACTATTTTGATTAGACATTTGTGCACTCAATTTGGCCAAACACCTATTTTCCTTTGGGCCCATAAGCGTCCGCATGAACATATTGCACACCATAATCTTAAAGTACATTATGTGCATCAAAATGGGTATCATGCACAAAATAATTCTCATTCACCAATTTCAACGTATCCAATTCATTATGCATATAATGCAAATAGAAAATTGCATAATTGAATTGAATTTAGAATGAAATTGGTTCTTTTGCATAAATAAAAAAGTTAAAATTGATGAGAATTATGATGAGTTATGCATATTGAGCTACCCATTTTTTAATCTTTCCCTAGCCCTTAATGGGCCATTTCGCGTGTCCAAGTTTTAGACTTGATGGGCGGCCATACTGACATTTTGGAGTATTGGGCTCTCAAAGATATTAGTAACAATAATAAATACAGCCCATATCACCTTTAATAATCAAAACTGCCCTACTGGGCCATTTTCTAAACTTGGATTTGGGTTAGTCGCTTTAAGCGACAGCTCACCCCAGCCTTTGGTCAATTTGACCTGGGTGATCTGTTCATTAAATTGATCGCTCACAAGCCTTTTTTTAAGTTCCGTGGCAGTCGCTTTAAGCGATCACTCACATCTTTTTATTTTGCTTTTTTATTCATTATTTTTTATTTTGTATTTCCAGAACATGAAATCCAATAATTGTTGATGTTTCAGAACGCATAAGTAGCATGCAATTGTGATACGATCATCAGGCACCCAAAAGATGATTTAAATGTCAATGTTAACAAAAACAGAAGGCACTGGATTTAATTGGAGTGGATTATATCAAAGGATGCTCAAATACCAATTGATAGAAATTATCATCAACAAAATATGCCAGAGTCCATCTTCCTTGATGGCCTGAAGTGAATCTTCTGGATCACAATAGTGGAGACTGATTCCTCAAGTGCAAATGGGGCCTGGAGGGTCTCACGTTCTACTTAATCTAGGGACGACAACCATTCTCTTATAGGCCTTCCCGGGCATGTCAGTTTACAAAACACCCATTACGGTTATATAGCTGACCCGGTTTCTAAACATGTATGCAATCATAGCAATATGGTTGATGACTTAATCCCACACATTATAAATCCACATCAAATGAGATAAACAACTTCAATAATGACCATGGATACACAGTAAAATTTGTGCAAGCCCACTTTGAGATCCAACACTTAACTCATAAAACTTTTACGCTGCCTAATGTTTCACATAAATTATTAGTGACTTTGTAGAGTTTGGGGAATATTTATTTTCACTAAATAAGCACATGAAGATACTGTACAGTTTCAGCATCTCGAGAAAGCCATGCCAACTTTCGAATCAATATACTGTCAACCATAGGAATAATTGCGTAATAAAGGGTATTGGGCCTCTAATTAATACGTGTAATTTCGAGGCTACTGTGGCATTCTACCGAATGTTTTAATCGAATATTTTTATAAATGCCTCCTTCTGTTACACTTCTAAGAAAGAGGGAAGAGTTGAATAATTTCTTCTACACAAACTATAGCAAGCTTTAATAGGACGAATAAAGGCAATTAAAGAACCAGACGTCCAAATCTAGAGTGGGGCAAGCATGCGTGCCCCCC
Organism: Wolffia australiana; assembly: GCF_029677425.1. Taxonomy (NCBI): domain Eukaryota; kingdom Viridiplantae; phylum Streptophyta; class Magnoliopsida; order Alismatales; family Araceae; genus Wolffia; species Wolffia australiana. The sequence continues at coordinate 11,059,795 of NC_135845.1, forward strand.
AAGATCCTTGCACTTCCCCCCATACTCCTGCCGACGAATCTAAGAGAGAGACAGAGTAGAGAGAGATAAATATAGCGATGGAGAGATAAAGAGAGATAGAGAGAGATAGAGGTAGAGAGAGATAGAGAGATATATATGGAGAGGAGATAGAGATAGAGATATAGATAGAGAGAGAAGAGAGAGAGGGAAGAGATAGAGATATAGATAGAGATATAGATAGAGAGAAGAGAGAGAGGGAAGAGATAGAGATATAGATAGAGAGAAGAGAGAGAGGGAAGAGATAGAGATATAGATAGAGAGAAGAGAGAGAGGGAAGAGATAGAGATATAGTTAGAGAGAAGAGAGTGAGGGAAGAGATAGAGATATAGATAGAGAGAAGAGAGAGAGGGAAGAGATAGAGATATAGATAGAGAGAAGAGAGAGAGGGAAGAGATAGAGATATAGTTAGAGAGAAGAGAGAGGGAAGAGAGAGAGATATAGATAGAGAGAGAAGAGAGAGAGGGAAGATAGAGAGAGATATGGAGAGAGATAGAGAGAAATGGCGAGAGAGAAATAGAGATAGAGATAGAGATACAGCCAGAGATAGAGATGCAGCCAAAGAGAGGGATACATATAGAGAGAGAAAGAGAGATAGAGATACCGCCAGAGATAGAGATGCAGCCAAAGAGAGGGATACATATATAGAGAGAAAGAGAGATAGAGATACAGCCAGAGATAGAGATGCAGCCAAAGAGAGGGATAGATATATAGAGAGAAAGAGAGATAGAGATACAGCCAGAGATAGAGATGCAGCCAAAGAGAGGGATAGATATATAGAGAGAAAGAGAGATAGAGATACAGCCAGAGATAGAGATGCAGCCAAAGAGAGGGATAGATATATAGAGAGAAAGAGAGATAGAGATACAGCCAGAGATAGAGATGCAGCCAAAGAGAGGGATACATATATAGAGAGAAAGAGAGATAGAGATACAGCCAGAGATAGAGATGCAGCCAAAGAGAGGGATACATATATAGAGAGAAAGAGAGATAGAGATACAGCCAGAGATAGAGATAGAGAGATAGAGATAGAGCGAGATGGAAAGCTTTCTCATATTTACCTGCGACGGTTCGTCATGCCTCTGGAGAGAGAGAGAGTGGATTTCTAGGTAATGCCACTCTTGTTCGACAAAAGGTTGCTCAGTATTGGGCAGAGAGAGAGAGAGGTTGCTCATTTTTGCCTGCTAGAGTTGGTCATGCCCCAGGAGAGAGAGTGGATTTCAGGGTAATTCCACTCTTGTTCGAGAAAAGGTTACTCATAATTGGGTAGAGTGAGACGGAGGTATTCATGGAAAGGTTCAACCTTTTTGCCAGCGATAGTTGGTCTTGTCCCTGGAAAGGAATAGGAAATCCCATTCTTTTAGGAGAAGAGGAACAAACATCCGGGTTACTCCGATTGTGGCGTACAGCGATGTTGTTTTTGGAATTGCAACATCTCCGCTGACGAAACTGTTAGGTGGGCTGTGTTCTACGCCGTCAATACGCCATTGGACTTAAATTGCCTTTTGGTCCGCGCAATAATTTTACTCCGGTCCAGCGCCAAATCCTCGCTCTAGAGAGAGAGAGAGAAGAAGGTAGATCGCATGTTCTCTGCAAAGAGAAGTGAGAGAGACGAAGTTTTTGTTGAAGGCAACTGGGCTCTCCGTTTCCTTTATTCGACTGTCTCAGTCCTACGCCAGCTCCAAGAATTTAAGTCTCTCTCTCTCTCTCTCTCTCTTGTTCTACCTGTTGATCAGCTTGGTGAAGAGGCAAGTCAAGGCATCTCTTCTTTTAATCAGTTTCGTCCATCTGATTATCGTCATTGAAGGTCTTCCGCTTGTTCATAACATGATTCTGTCGGTCGGGTTACGGTCAAGTCGGAGAATCGAACTCATGATTCGTCACTAATTTCCTCTGGATTCTGTTCTGGGTCATCTCATCATCATGTTCTCGGTGAGTATCGAAATCAATGCCCGGAATTTCTCGGAGAACTTCTAGAGATTTGTTCCCAACGGTTTGGTTGAGTTACTGATGTATTAAGTTCTTCCGGAGTTGAAGGCGATGTGGAAGCCCCCCCTTACTCCTCTTCGTCCTCGTGCTCCATACCCAATTTACTCTCCACATTAATGGCTACCCATATATAACGCCTAGACCTAGAAGAAGAAGAAGAAGAAGAAGAAGAAGAAGAAGAAGAAGAAGAAGAAGAAGAAGAAGAAGAAGAAAGAAGATGATCGGCATCCATTTTTCTCCAGGTTATTCAGACCATTCATGGAGGCCGGCCGCGAGTTCTGTGACGAACACGGCAGAGTACTGGCTGAACTGGAGAGTCTTGCTCTGCTCCATCTGGATTATCTTCGCTACGGTCATGGCAGGGATATTAATACGGCGTTACGAAGGATTAAAATCAACGCAGGAGAGCGGAGAGGAAGCCAGAGAAAAGGCTGTCGGTTCTTCATCTAAAGAAGAATCTTGGAGGCCCTGTCTCAAGGAAATTCATCCTGCATGGCTGTTGATCTATCGAGCGTTGGCCTTCCTTCTTCTTCTGGCACTTCTCATCACCACCCTGTATTTGAAGGGTGGACAGATGTTCTGTTACTACACCCAGTAAGTATTCGCCTATCAGATTAATGCTTGACTTTAGGATATATCCATCTTATATTCATAGGTTGTATTTGATATTTGATCTTTGCTTCTACAGGTGGACATTTGCATCGGTCACTCTTTACTTTGGGGTAAGCAATTATTCATGTTTATCGTGCGGTGGAAAATCCATCAGATTACTGAGAATTTGCATGCAGATCGGATCTCTGCTGTCCGTTTGCGGTTGCTATGAGCTGTTAAAGAACGATGATGATGATATATCAAGTAGCACAAAGGTGGAGGCAGGAAGTGCTCATAGAAATTTGGATGACCGTAGGGTTCATCGGATTGCTGCCTTTCTCGGATGCTCACTCCAAATTATTTTCCAGGTAATTGAATTATCATCTTTCAAAATCTTGTATTTTAAATTTTGGTTGGGTGAACTCTTTGAAAATGGTGGGGATTGCAATTCCATCAGTCATTCCGGAAGTCGTCATCGATGTTATATAAAAGATTGTGAGCTTAATAACACATTTTCAGAAAGATATTTTGTAGCATTGTAGATGAGTTTATTATAAATACATAGATGTGTCTTGTTTCGTATAAAAACAAGACGCATGATGTTCTCCATTGCTTTGATTTTCAAATCCTCACTGTTCTTTGGTCTACAGATGAATGCAGGAGCTGTGATGCTCACCGACCTCGTTTTTTGGGTCGTCATAGTCCCATTTCTGGCCACCAAAAATTACAGTCTTAATTTTGTTAGTATTCAGGAACACCCCTGTTTTTAAGAAAAAAATGGGAACTTTTAGGAAAATAGATTTTTTTTGACATTTCCCCTATTTTTTAATTTAAACTCTGGCAGATTATGATTGGGATGCACTCAGTAAACGCTATCTTTGTCTTTGGAGAGGCTGCTCTTAACTCTTTGGTATGCTCCTGCTGGATACACTCACTTACCGAGTCCTTATCCCTGTGATAGAAAACTTGGGTCCTAAATCATTTTCTATTTCTTGCTGTATAGAAATTCCCCTGGTTTCGGATTTCCTATTTCTTCCTATGGACGGTGACATATGTAATTTTTCAATGGATTTTACATGCATCCATTAAAATCTGGTAAGTTTCCAAACATAACCTCAAATAATTATGATCATGTGACTTTCATAACATTTTTTTATTGTTTCAGGTGGCCTTATCCTTTTCTAGACATGTCTTCTCCTTTTTCCCCAATGTGGTAAGATTATTTATCTATGTTCTTTTGATGATTGATCACTTCAAATAGTTGAAAGATATTTAAACTCTAGGTTTAGTTTTTGATGGGTTAAAATCTTAGGTTTTGTGAGGAGATAGATTTTTTTCTTGACTCACATTTTAATACATACTCTTATATCCATGGGAGTCCAACCTGTAGGATTTTTTTATATCTCTTTATTTTTTCCTAGCCCTGCTGTAAATTTGTTTAATTACTAATCTCTTTGCAAGTTTTAATAGAGCCCATCATGATGACCACCATGATTTGAATTTCAGGTATTTCCTTGTCGGGTTGCTACATATTCCTTGCTTTGCTATCTTCTCCTTGATAATGAAGTCAAAACATATGTTGTTATCTAAGTTATTTCCTCAATCTTACAAAAATACCATTGGGTAAAGCTAGTAAATTTGGTAAAATCATATTCACCCATATTTATTTACCTGTAAATTACCAACAATGCTGCCGGATAAAATTCTGGGACTTGTTCAGTATTTTTTTGGAAGAATATCTTTGACAAATAATTTGTGGAAGATTTTGTTTCTTCAAAAAGATCAAGATCATGTATTGAATTGATGCATAAAATAATAAAATTTGTGAGCCATTTTCATATGTGAAAAATAATAGAGAACATGAAGTGCATTCAATACCCCAAATCAGAAAAATAAAATATAATACTTATGTTAATATATATATATATATATATATATATTCAACTTTTTTATATAATTTAAGCTATACAATTTGTGCACTACCATTAATGTTAAAGATGTATCTGCTTCAATTGGACAATGAGAAAGGGCACACATTGTCATTGAGTGACAAAATATTTACTATTTACAATTTGTTTCACTTTTGGGTTATTAGTTTCAATTTTTTTGTGTGGAAACATATTATAGTGGAAAAAAAACATTTTTTCACTTGATGGCTTACACATAGTAGTATCTAGAATTAAATACCCAATATGGCTTTACAGTTAACATATGAAAGATTTAATTTAATTTTAAGATAATTATTTATCTTTGGATACTACTCCCACTAGCTGATTTATGTTTCCCTAAAAAATATTGAGGGTTTCCGGTCTATCATCTCATCGGTTCTTGTTGAGCATGTCCTCAGAAGTTGTAGTATATTTTAACAACATTCCTGGTTTCACTAACTGTGTTACACTTTCACAAGCTGATTAACGTTTCCCTAAAGCAAAAATTGATATTTTCTATTCTATCATCTCATTAACTTCATGTAACCTGTAAAATTGTGGTATATTTTAACCATCTGGTATATTTCTCCAGCATTCCAATTCTTGTCACAGGATCAATCAAAACGTATTAAAACCAAAGTGTATGTATTAAGTAAGAACTCAAAGATTTTGCTATAGAAACCAAAAGAGGTGGGTATTCGTGTAGGAATAATCAATATCAAGAAGGTAAAAAACTAGGTAGAAGATATAGGGATTAGAGTATTGGAATGAAAGGGATAGAACAAAAGGAATATCCAGATATTTCAAATCATAAATAAAATAAAATTTTCATAATTATTGTGATCCGATTGTACAATCAAAATAATAATTAATAAATGTGAAAAACATTTGTAATAAATATTGACACTGAAGTAACAAATATTACCTCTCTACTGATCTATTTTTTATGGATAAGAGGCTAAAAACTCATTTGTATAGATGACAGGGCCCTCATTTCAAGTGTATTTTGCATTTAATTTGGAATCAAATCTATTGTTTTGGGCACACATAGATTCATCTCTAAGATTGCATCAGATTGAAACAAAATCCTAATAGAATAGTATAATGGATTTTCTACACCGCTGAGATTTTTGAGTCCATTTATAAATAATCTGCATCATATGGCTGTGATTACAATATATCACATTATTTACTTGTCACATAGTTACATACTCATATGTTTCCACATATTCCCTCACGTCACTACAGTTGAGATGGACATATAGTCTGATTTTATTTTCAACTTACATCAAATGGTAAAATGTGTCTGTCTGTTTGGCCAATCATTTCGCTAGGGTTGGCCTTACTAACATGGGTGTCTCAAAAACATAAGAATATTAAACTCATACAATAAAATTTAATTAAAATTCAAATGAAAAAATCCTCTGTGCCGACGTGCTAAGGGGCATCTAAGTGCTGCAAAAGCTGGTTGTTCTACTACACCTAATCAATTTATTTTAAATTAAGTAACTTAATTATATTAAAGTATACTCATAATAAATTTAAGAAATAAATACTCACCTTGTATGTCACATGAGTTATGCACTCCTTATTTGTCTCCTTGTCTGGTTGAGTGCCTTTGTATTGTCTCCTTGTTTAGCTACCTAATAGTAAGGTGAATCGTTAATACTATTTTGGTTGGAGCTTGTTGGTTGATATCAGCTTGGTGTTTAAATATTATCTTTTGTTGGTTAACTACCTTGCTGACTATCTACATGGATGCTTGGGAGGCTAGTTGATGAGAAAGATAGATGCTTGGCTAGTGATGGCGCACACCATCAAGGAGCGTCATCGACGTCGTCCAAGCCACCCGCCGTCGTCGTCGAGGACTGGGTGAAAGAAATGCTCGATTATCCCATTTGATTTTCGTTGTTTTCCTAGTCGTGTCTCGTGTTTTCGTCGCGGTCGTCCCATCTTCTTAGCATGGCAATGCACCCCGTGTTTGTGTTTTCACCATCAAAGTGAAGGGATCCTTAGTCTTTTGGATCCCCTTCATTGCCCCTTGTCTTGTCCTTCGATCGCCTGAGGAGGTTCGCCCCTCAACAGATTTGGCGACGGGTAACCTCGCCCCAAGTTTGCTGAGCCCCTCCCACAGCAGTGTTGCAGGCAATCTTCTACAATCGACCAGTTTCCTGCCCGTGGAAGACGCACAGAGATTGAACTCAAGTAGTGGGAATCATGTTGATCCCCCAAACTCGGCCACGCTGAACTGATTCTACGCCGCGGCATTTCTCGACCAGTCTACGATCGCAGAAATCGACAATTGGCTGGACAGAAGATCTAGATACTTCGGCAGAATGAAAATTCTCACCCCGGAGTAAACGGGAATTCACCATGAGCCACTGTGAGTTCTCAATTCTTCACCATCTGAAATCATCACCGATAGAAATTCCTCGATTCGTGAGTCTCCGGCAGCAAGAACATGATTGTGATCTACGGTCGTTGATCAAGTCTCCAACCTACACTGCCGATGATTTAAAAAGGGGTCATCGAATCGACGGCAAAACAACCGGGTGTAGTGATCAAGTGAAGCAGAATATGTCCTTGATTGATCAAACAACTCTTCGACAATCGACCGGTAGGCAACGGCCAACGCAAGACTGATCGGAGTCACTTCGAATCTGATCGATTGGTTCCTGATATTGCTGCTGCTGAACCGATCACTCTGACCAGTTATCATGGTCCAGCCGACATTGCTCGAGTTAACGCTGATCAATTGTCTCCGATCAGACTAATGCCAGTTAACTGGCGTCGCTCGATCCGTGTTGGTACCCAGATTGTGTCATCGCCTCCACCAAACTGCAAGAATTTTGTGTTGCTGCTGACAGTCGTGGCGTCCTACGATCCATCGCTGAGACGCATCATCGCTCGCGACCGTCTTCGGACCCTGCCTATGTCGGTTCCATAGGGACGTGCAAGCTGGGTCCTCATTCGCTTGAGCTGAAGTTTTGCCTCGTGCCGCTCCCCTCGGCCCCTCTTCAACCTCCCAGCCCACACTATCCAGCACCCTCTCCATCGTATCTGCGCCAGCAGTCGTATCGACGAACAACCTGCACAATGAGCTGCCCGACGACGAGGTACGCCCTCTCTTTGCCGCTTGTTATATTACTCTTTGCAGTGTACTTTTTGTATTGATTCCACCGCGCTCGGGCTAGCTAGGTGTGAGAGGAAATAATTGAGAGAAAACTAGGACATCACGAGTGTCTTACCGATACAAATGAGTCCGTCAATCACATGCGAGCCCAACGGATTGCTTCCATTCGGCCGTAGATGCCTTCGTCACTCTGACGAGGTTCGAGAGGCCACAGTCGTCGACACTCAGTGACCTAGTCCAAGCTTGGAGCTCGGCGCCTCCCTCGAGTTGGAGCCTACATGTACAACACGTAGGGCACTCATTCACCTCATCATAGTTACATCGACCATCAGGGTTCATCCGTCGGACGGCGACACCGTCGACGTTGATACCATCATCCTTTATCGGCACCGAACCATCATATTTTGTGTCGATCGAATGACGTCCAACATCAGCTAGGTTCACACCAATCTGGCTTCCTAGATGACCTTTGTTTGGTTATGTGTCATTGATATAGTTGAAAAAACTAAGAACAATTCATCGGGGAAGCCAAACAAAATTGAACTACCATGATTAAAAACCATGAAACGAATCACCTCGACATGAGTTGCATCCATGATTCCTTTGATACTTGAATGAGTCGTGTGTAGCTGCTCATGTGTACGGCCTCTAGAAGTATCTACATGATCCTTGGCACATCGAATATTCTCCTTCACCTTGATGAGCTTTGTTCACCCTTCATCATCCTAGTTACGTTATATTGATTGCACTGGGAATGGAGGGGGGCTATGTGGAGAAGGGAAAAAAAGGTTAACACCCCTAAATAATTCAGGCCTGGTTGAATTTTGTTTAGGGCCATCCCCTATTTATACTAAGTAGATTTTTCATAAAACTCCCAAACTTTAAGTATATCTTCTAAGTCCAAAAGACCATTAGTGTGTGACCCTCTAGCCATGTATCAGTCTAGTTGATGACCCTAGTGTCTTAGTAACCTTTATTGACCTTCCATATTAATTAACTATATCATCATATAGATGAATTTATGTTAGATCAATTTAACCCAATTGATAGGATGAATCTCCAACCTTTGGGTTGAGAAGCTACACCTCCTTCATTCGCTTGATACTCCAAGGAGAACTTAGGTTATTGTCAACTATCGAACCTCTAATTGGTCATCTAAGTTAGTTCAGATGCATTTGGAAATTATTGAAGAAATCTTCTCCAATATTTCAGTACTTTGGCAAAGAACTTCCTTGAGTTGTCTCCTCTTAAATAGAGAGTGGGCGATCCCATGTTAACCATTTAATCATCTTCGTAAACTTCTTAATGCACCTGGACTAAGACTGCTTATAATCCCATGATTAGGAACTCGTACAAAACATCTTTGTTGTCTTAAGTAAAATTGACCTTGTACAAAACATCTTTGTTGTCTTAAGTCTGAGGACCACTTATACAACCATGATGCAAATCAACATGATTGATAATTTAGTATAATACCATTTAGGGATTCATACCGATCAATTTGGTGAACTCTTTCCATTAAAGAGCACCCACTATTTATCATTAGAGTTCTCCATACTAATAGCTATAGGACTAGCCATACTCATTTTATAAGTGAGGCTAGATATTGTTATTCTAACCAAATATTCTGATGTCCTTCTTGACAATTCTTTGAAAAATAATATTTAGAACACATGCTTAAGGGCTAGTGATTTCCTTATTATGATCTTATCATAATTCACTAAGTCCGGTCGTATATTCATGGGCTTCATTATAAGTATCACATATGCACTATAACAAATATATTCCACTAACATTAGGAGTTTTAATGGGGTGGAAAATTCAATTGGGCTTAATTCTTCTCCCTAGTGAGTTAATTTATATTTTTTAGGTTTTAATTAAAATTTAAATAAATAAATAAATAACGAGTGAAAAAGAGTAAGAAGAAATAAAAATGGATAGTGCCAGTCACCGAGCCAGCTAGGCACAAGAGTGCCCAAGCCAATCATATGCTATTGAGCGTAGAGTGATCAAGCTCGCTTGTAGCTGGTAAGTACTAGTGTGCAAGCAGTAGCAGCAAATAAGGCTGATTCGATATCATAATAAGCACTCAGGTGGACTCGTTGAGCCCACTTGGGTGCATAATAGAAAGGCTCGCATTCGAAGTCCGAGCACATGATATAATGTGGCCGCTTATGTGCACAGGGGAAAGGCATATTGAATTCATATTAGAATCACACTGAATATGTATATATTATTTAGCTTCCCCAAAATTTTTAATGTGGTATTACTCTAAGAAATTTATTTCATTCTACATTGCGCCAGGCTTAGAAGAGAAAAGAAGAATCGTTTCCCAATGGGCTGCGACCTTAAGGAACTAACAAAGAAAATATCACCTGACTTTGAGCCAACCAGGCCCAAAGCCCATGTCATATCGGGCTGATTTATGTATGCCCATATAATCTTGGGTGCTCGATCTTCTCAAGGAAAATCAAATGGGGATATTTAAAATACATAACTTATTAATATTATTTCTTCATTTATTGACTCATGATTTGTCGATGGAGGTTGACGAGGACAATGGGCCTATGTGAATGACGAATCAGGAAGGAGGAAGCTGATGGGCTGGCTGACAAGACTGTGAATGTAGGAATGGCGTGAAATTGATTCATTAAAAGTCCACGACTGTGATTTAATCACAATCTATGGATCCGCCATGAAGGAGATCAGATGGCCAAGTGCAGATCCATCCATCTCTGCCAGTATACATTGACTTTGTTCGCCAGACTGAGGTTTTGGCTAAGGCTTTTTTTTAATTAACCACAAGTGATCCAACAGCTTGAAGAGGACTCCCAAGTCTGATTCACACCACCAACAACCTCTAAAGCTCTCTTGAATCCTTAAAAAGGGGTTTTCAACCTAATTTTGGCATCTTCGGATAAATTTTCTGAGCAGCGGTGGGAGACCCTTCTAGCGACAAGACAAGCTAGGGAGAGGAATGACATCACTCCCATTTCCTTGAATGCCGAAGAAAGCACATTAGCATCTTTAAAGAAACCTGGAAACATGACAGCATGGAGGTGGACAGCTAGCACATACACCAAAGTTAGGAGGTAACGAGCAATGCCCCCATACTCTTTTGTTTGAATGGGGCCATTATTGGTGATGTTATGAAACTATTAGGTAAATTTTTACAATCTAATATCTGTTTACTTTTTTATTAGACATATATCTAATCTGACCAGAAATTCGAATCTCGTTTCATAGTTTGACCTCTATAAGGCATTTCAACAAATACTTGACATGCACTGACCACTTTACCTGATTTATCCTATTTTCAATAAATTTTATGTTATAAAATACTAAAATTTACTTAATAAATATATAAAATTAAAATAAACCATATCCTATTATTATAAACTACCCCAACCATATATTAATATAAATACTAACCCTCTTAATTATTCCTATTCTCTCCTTCTCTAAACAATAAAAAATGAGTTTTCTCATCTATCTTCATCTTTAACTCAGCATATATAAATTACTCTCTACTTCACTCAATTAATCTCTTTCTTAAGATCTTTAATACTCGTATTCCCCCTTCCTCTAATCTTCTGCTTAAAATAAATACACCTATTCACTAAATCCCAACATCTTTAACCTTCTTTCATTACTATATCTATCTATCTTGCTCTACATATAATCAAAATATCATGTAAAATAAATAATAATAAAAATATACATACCAATATCTCTCTAGCTTACTACTGGATATTTTAATTAAAAATCTAAAAAATAACTCTTCATGTCTTTCTCTTTTTGTATATTCCTTTATTATAATATTATATATCTTCCAATATAACACTTATTCTTAATCTCTAATATCTATAAAATATATAAAACCTAATAATATAAATAATATCTTTTCTCATAAACATATTACCTCTTCCTTTTCTAGTTCTCTCTAAACTACTCATTTTACTTATTATTATATATAATACCTTTTTCTCCATTACCCTAACTACATCTATTAGTTATCTTCCATCGTTTCTCTACCTTCTTATTGTCGCTTATCACTTCTTTTATTTTACTATACCTTTTTAATCACATTATCATATTATTTTTATTAACTCTAGCTCAACTATTAAATATATCTTAAAATGTCAGTCCTTGTTTAGATGAACTCAATTCCATTAAACATATTTGAATGAGTTTATCTTGTAAATTTTTTGTTTGATTAAGGTGAATCAAATTTACCATGCCACTAAAAATAACACCCTAATTTGGTTCCATATATAACTTACTAACCAAGAAAATTGATAAGCTAGCTGTACAAATAGTTATCTTGAAGGTTGCCCTGTTGGTACGATAAGTGGTTGATGATATATGTTGTGTCTATCTAGGCAAATTTCATATCATATTTTAGCTTATTGAAATAATTGTTTATTCATTAGTATTATTCTTGTGTGATTTATATAATTTAGTTTATTATGTACTGTTGAGTTGTGGGATTATAGTTATGAATCATGAAAACTTATTTACATTGGTGGAAGCATTAGATCATTTCATGAATGATCTCTAAAGCATGAAAGCATTGAATATCTTTTGGGGAACTTTTTCCACCCGTGACTTGCTTCCAGAGAGAGTTTCTTCAAGCTGATCAATTGCTCGGCCTCCAGCTGTATCCATGTGACTACAAGATTACTGGACCTTCTAATTAAGGATTAGTTTATTTTTAAAGTTTTTGTGAAAGGATTAGGTTAAATTGATTGTTGATCAATTAATCAATATGCTGATATACCTAATACTTAAGGTTGGCTAATTTAATTCTATTGGGCTGTTAAAGTTTTAACTAGACTGATACATGGGCCAAGAGGGTCACACACACAAGATCTATGAATGTTGGAGGATATACTAAAAATAAGGGTTTTTTGAAAAGGTCCAAATTAAGTAGAGAGTGAGGCGGCCTACCCATTTTACATGATCATGACAGCCACATATGGTTTCTTCCTTCTCATATTTATCTGCCTTCTAGTGAGAATGGATGGTGAGAAGATCAACTACATCTTCCTAAAGGATTAAAGAAGTAAAAGAGGTTATCCATTGTTCTACATGTGAAAGACTTCAAGGAACTCCGATAATGAGAAAATAGATTCTGAAATCAGTTCCACACAAGGTGATGCAATCATGTTCGGTTTTATATTTTAAATCTGCTACGTATATCAACTTGTATGAATTTGATATTTATATCAATTTCAAACCCTCAATCAAGACAACAGAACATTATAGTTGGATGGCTGTCCATTCAATGTATTGGGTGATTATCTAGTCACTTATCAGGGTGACTGTCTAGATGGCTTACCAAGTTAGCATCCAAGTTACTAGTAAGGAAGTTCTCCAACAAGGGAATGATTGATGTAGCCAAGGAACCAATTTCATGATTTATGTAGCCAATTAACTGGTGGTGGGCTGGGTGGAGAATCGCTTAGAAGCTTGATAATCTCAAATTTAGGGGCTTTAATTAATTGTTAGTAATTAGGATTATTCAATAAAAACAATATATTTAACCATACTTAGGAAAGTTTAGCTAGTGATGAGTACGGATCATCTGCACAAGGAAAAATGATTAAGGAATTAATTTCTTATTATAGTGATGATCAAAGCGAGAAGAGATGAAGACGAGAGTAGGATGTGTGAGATATCGAGTAAAAGGACGTAATAGTTATATTTTAATTTAACTTAGTAAAGAAAAGAATATGTGAACGTATAATTTTGCGTAACGATAAGCAAATAAGATAGAGAATGCGAACGATACGAAAGTGGTTGAATGTAGAACAATGTTATGGGAAGAGAAGAGATAAGAGGAATGTAAGGAGGTGATATAATAGTAAAAAGTGGATAGTAATCCCTAACTCAGCGAACTATGATGTCAGGAAAAGAGCAACGTAAGGCGAAGATGCTTACCTTAGATCCTTATCTTTTGCCAGGATCACAGATATTTGCAAGTGCTGGTAAGCTCCCCCTCTTCTCTAATGCTTCTCCCCACAGACCTAGGACACCAAGAACACACTTGATGGATCTCAAAACTCACTATACTTCAATCAGCCCACACAAGTAGGACACAAGTTCAAGATGAAATTTACAGTGATCCAGACCTCTATTTATAAATCGGGGGGTATGGATGGAAAGAGGAGAGGAAGACGAAGCAGTGCTGAAAATTTCAGCTCAATCAGAGTTGTAGTGCTAAGATTTGGCCGTTTGAAGTTGGAGCAACCATAGCGCATGATTTTTTCTTGCTCCTCATCATTGTCTCTGACGCTTCCTCATTTTTTGTTTGGTTGAACTGTCAAATAGCTTGAAATTCCATGTCTTCTTGTCTTCCATGAGCGTGTTTTTTGGAGTCACCACTTGTACTTGTAAAAGGGCAAAAAGACAAAAGAGAATGATACATATATTAAATTAGATTTTAATACTCTTTGCATCTGATGTGGCGTCGCATCAGTGCATGCCACATCAGCTCTTCTCTTTCTTTTTATCCTCTTAAATCTTGACAGCTGGGTGCCACATGAACACGCGCAGGCCACATGTACATGGGGCGCTATGTGGTTTGGCCACGTAGCCTGCCGCTATTTCAAAAGAAAAAACAAATAGATGAAGAAAAGTCATATTTTGTCATTTTGTGCCTCGGCCCACATGCGCATTTATTGCAAAAAAAGGACTTATTTTTTATTTGTCCAAAAGTTGATGTGTCAGTCATCACTGCAATAATCGCTTCGCAAATCAAAAGTTCACAATTCAAAAGCCATGATATCCTAGCAAAATGATTGGCCTTCACCAATCATCAGCGCTAGCTGTGATTTGTCGTTGTTCCACGAATCGAATGGCGACACGTGGCGGCGTGAGATAAAAGGCCTAAAAAATACATATAAATATACATTTCTAAATACATATAAATATTTTTAAATTCATAATAAATAAAATAAAAACCCAAAAATACATAGAAATATGTATTTCAACTTAGAAAAATCATATGTTTCCAAATTTAATGTTAAAAAATTCCAGAAAAATCATTTTCCGTTTCTATCGTCATAAAATTTCCCCAAAAATGCACAAAAAATACATAAAAATTCAGAACATCATTTAAAAATAGATTTAATTACGTTAAGCTTGATAGCATACAAATATATGTAATTTAATGGAAATAAACATGTAAATATAATCATATAGGGTACTAAAAATGCATGTTATCAAAGGTAAGATCCTTAAAAAAACCAATTTATGCATGAAATATTCTAGCATATTTTTATTCATCCAAAATCTCCAAAAACATATGCACTACACCTTTCTAGAGCTTGAAATCTTATTATTTTGGCTTCAAAATCTTCTTGAGCCAAAAAAGTCTCAGATTCTCGAGAATATATCTGGTCAGGACTCCTATTTTCTGATATTCTGTTCTGTCATATTTATGTTATTTCCCCCGATGTTTCAAGTTGTATTTCCAAGGGCATTAACATTATGAAACACCCTATGTTTTTAGTAGCCTATATAAGGCCCCATTGAATTTGAAGTATTCCTTTTTTGTAAGAACCACTTTTCTCCCTCTTATTGTTCTCATTTTTAAATAAGTTATCTAGTTGTAATTTGCTTAACCATAATGCCTTTGTGGTACTTGGCTCAAGGGTTGAAGAGGCGGGTTTTATGAATTCAAGACATCGTTGGCTTATAGACAAAAGCCATCGTTCTATAACTCTCTTGCATTAAGGTGGCATCTAGTGATGTTAGATAAAGTTAATTAATAATTCCAATTATGATTTAGATTCAACAAAAATATTTATAATGATTTTCAACTTAATACCATATAAACAATGCATGGTAAGTAAGGGGTTGATCAACATGGAAGCCGTGATTAAATTTCAGATTTTTTAGGCTCTAAATTTTAAGAAATGAGCTCACAACTCAAGAAGGATATTTTACAAATTTTTCAGTTTACAGAATTTCAAAAAGTATATTAGAGTTTCAAAAAGAAAGGTAACAAAAAGATTTGAAGTAGTTAAATATGATTTATCAGAAATTGGTATAATTTTAGAGAAGATATTATTTTGGAATTTATTAATTTTATTGAATTAAATTAAAAGGTAAAAATGACTAAAAATGATAAATACTCATTTTTAATATTTTGTAGAATTCATTTTAATGCTAAAAGACCTAGAAACAATAAATATGATGTGTATATATAATTAATTTCAGGCAGACCCATAGAGGTGGGCTGGGGGTCCAAAGATATCCATAGAGAGACTCGAATATATCCAAATAAGTCCGGGTAATGGAACAGGGCAGGAACTCCCTAAAATAAACTAAAAAAGAACGGGATTTGAACGGGATTTGAATATGTGTGAAATAAAATGCGATTTTGAAATAAAAGGTGAAGTTTCTAATGAAAATTTGAGTGATTAAACTAGAGATATTGTGTAAGTTATAGAAATAAAATTATAGAAAATGGGCATCTTGAGAAAGAAAGTGGTGTAAAATGAAGCAAATATAGGGGAGATGGATGGGAATGATGATGAAATGCTAGCTATATGTTCTTAAAGTGTTTATTCTTGTGTCTTGAGGCCCAATGACTGTTCATAAATTTGGATCCTTATGTTTCCTCAGGATCAGGCATTTTTCAATGCAAGAAAATGATAAGTGAATGAAGACAACTTCAAAACTCCTACTTCAACCAGGTTAAACAACCATGATCCTAGAGAGCCTTGTCCTTTTGGTTAGCCAATGCTAGAGCATGTCCAGAATAAGGAAGAGAGAGAGAGGAAGAGAATATTTATACATTAGGCATGACGTAAAATGCCCTTCTTTTTTCCTATTTTCTCTTGCTACCATTCCTTCCTCTTTTCCCATTAGTTGAATTTGAATATTTGAAACTCCTTGATTTGACATTCATGATCCTCATTAACAGGGAAGTTAGAGAGGATTTTGGAAGGATCCATGATGTGGATCACACCTCTCTTACTGCTTCTTTGAATCCCAGAACCAAAGTTGCTCCAATTTGGCCCAATAGCCCAAATAAATAACTTTAAA
Organism: Wolffia australiana; assembly: GCF_029677425.1. NCBI lineage: Eukaryota > Viridiplantae > Streptophyta > Magnoliopsida > Alismatales > Araceae > Wolffia > Wolffia australiana. The sequence continues at coordinate 11,076,529 of NC_135845.1, forward strand.
AATTACATGGGATGTCTAGCCCATTGATCCTCATCCAATTTAGTTTCTATAAATTTCTGCACATATGGAACTTGAAAATATTTATCAGTAATAAAAATATTGTTGACAAGAAAAACAAGCAAGGTTAGTTAAAATACTCAAAATGAGCATAAAGTGTTATTTATGATGAAATTACGAAATATTCAGATAATCTAACCAATAACATGATACATTCAATATGAAAATGATTACATGATAATTTTGATTATTAAACATCAACAAATTTGAGAAACAACAATGAATATGTTATTGCATGAAGATGGATGGATCTTCCTCATTTTAAGGGTCAACTATAAATAGAGGAATTAATTTATAATCTAGTCAAAATTAAAAGGTTCTTCAAGGACACGAGGATCGCCAAAGAGAATAAGGCTAAAATTCTTTCATACAAGCTAAGGGGTTGTACTTGTGCTTGTGAGAGCAGTGAAATCAAAGCAATCTCTCTCCCGTAAAAACCTAATCGTAAATGGAGAAGGGTGAAGAGACATTTGAAAAATCAATTTCTTTTCGGTGATTATGAGCAAGTTTTGTGTCAGAAAATTTTAAATTGTAAACAACTTAGTATATATTTTTTATGATTAAATGGAAGATTTTTAAATGATGAAAAATTAGGCTTGACTAGAATGAACCCTAAGCTTATAATATTTCAAGATACTAGATTGACCTGTCATGGTTTTTTGCAGATAACATTTTTATTCAGTCTTTACATAAAACCAATAATCATTTGTTGGATTCTGAACATGTTGAATATATGATAGAAAGAAGGCTGAAGTCAGGTGCATCTCAAAGTTTACCTCATTCAGTTCATGAGAATGTCAGAAAAGTGGAGGAAACAAAACTTTTAGTTGCCGATCAAACTTATTTACTTCAAGGTATATTGTTTTTATTCCAGATCGAATCCCTCAGCGTCGAGAATCCTTGTTCTCCCAATCAGGGAACGACAATCATCATCCATCACGTCACGCGTCACTGTGACGGAAACATGATGGATGATGGAATTCAGAGGTAGTGATGGTGACATGTGACGAGGTTTATGTTACAGTGACGTGACGGTGATGAGGTGCCCTGGATGCATGACATGACATAACGGCCGGATGACGGCAGTTACGTTAAATTTATAAATACATTTAAAAGAGAAAGATAGAAAGAGATATCGAGAGAAAGCCACAAACGGAGAGAGAGAGAGAGAGAGAGAGAGAGAGAGAGAGAGAGAGAGAGAGAGAGAGAGAGAGAGAGAGAGAGAGAGAGAGAGAGAGAGAGAGAGAGAGAGACATAGAGAGAGAGAGAGAGAGAGAGAGAGAGAGAGAGAGAAATAGAGAGATAGAGAGAGAGAGAGAGATAGAGAGAGAGAGAGAGATAGAGAGAGATAGAGAGAGAGAGAGAGAGAGAGAGAGAGAGAGAGAGAGAGAGAGAGAGAGAGAGAGAGAGAGAGAGAGAGAGAGAGAGAGAGAGAGAGAGAGAGAGAGAGAGAGGGAGAGAGAGAGAGAGAGAGAGAGAGAGAGAGAGAGAGAGAGAGAGAGAGAGAGAGAGAGAGAGAGAGAGAGAGAGAGAGAGAGAGAGAGAGAGAGAGAGAGAGAGAGAGAGAGAGAGAGAGAGAGAGAGAGAGAGAGAGAGAGAGAGAGAGAGAGAGAGAGAGAGAGAGAGAGAGAGAGAGAGAGAGAGAGAGAGAGAGAGAGAGAGAGAGAGAGAGAGAGAGAGACATAGAGAGAGGAAGGATAGACAAAAAGATAGAAAAGAGAGAAAAAAGGGCACACATAGCCACTAGCAAGAAAGGAGCATGAGAGGGAGAGAGAGGAACGAGAGAGCTAGAGAAGAGCGCCAGAGAGAAAGAGGGAGAGAGAAGAACGAGAGAGCTACAGAAGAGCGCCAGAGAGAGGAGAGAGAGAGAGAAGCAAGAAAGAGAGAAAGATGCCGAGAGAGAGAAGAAGCGAGGAGAGAGAGAGAGAGAAGAATGAGGAACGAGAGAGAAAGAGGGAGAGAGGAACGAGAGAGAGAGAAGAGTGAGGAATGAGAGAGAAAGATGCAGAGAGAGAGAAGAGCAAGGAACGAGAGAGAAAGAGGGAGACAGAACAACTATAGAGAGAGAGAGAGAGAGAGAAGAGCGAGGGACAAGAGAGAAAGAGGGACAGACTGAGAGAGAGGAATGAGAGAGAGAGAGAGAGAAGTGCGCGAGAGACGCCAAAATCTCACATAGTCGCACGTCACCGGGAGAGAGGAACGAGAGAGAAAGAGGAGCAATAGAGGGAGGGTTTTCTCACATCACCGGTGACGGTGACGCCGACATGGGACGCCCAACGGAGGAACACGTGACATAACGTGACAGAATTTTTGTAAATGCTGGGACGCGTGACTGGACACTGTCGTCACGTCACCGTCCGTCACGTTCTGTCATCCGTTCCGTCACGTCCGGGCCGTCACGTCCCGGACGTGCCATTCCCTACTCCAAATATGGTAGTCAAGTGTTATTGTTGCAATGAGGAGAACCACAAATCCAATGCTTGCACTACGTGGACAGTTATAAAATTTCCAGATGCAATTGAGGATAAATACTAGGTACCTGGGGATAGGTAAGGAAGAGAAAGCATTGAAATAAAATATAATTGATGGATGTGTCTGTTAGCGGTAGCACAGATGTCTCTGTACAACCCAAGAAGAACACCATTAATGTCAAAACTTTTTCCGCACTAACTGTACTGTCAATAAACGACTAGAAGGATGAAGTTATTGGCGTTTTCCCCCACAAATATCCTTATAGTGCAAATTAAGGAGGAAACACAAAGTTTGTAAGCTTTGAGAACGTGTTTAACCATGCGTTTACATTTTTATTTAGGACCGGCGGTAAATCCGGCAAGCCTAGGAAAAAACAAACTATAAACCCACTGAAAGATTACAATAAAAGATGTGACAGAGAAAACAAATACGATAATTTCACTCCTTAAAACAAAAAACCCTGATTTGGAATAACCCATACATGAATTCTGGTAAGTTTATTTCATGCTCGCTAGCCATAGACGGGTGGCGAAGGCGCTATCGTTGGCGGGTGGCGAAGGCGCTATCGTTCCCTACTAATATCCTTATACTGTAAATTAAATAGGCCGTGTTTAACCGTGCGTTTACATTTTTATTCAGGACCCGCGGTAAATCCGGCTAAGCATGAGAAAAAACAAACTTTAAACCCACTGAAAGGTGACATTACAAGTTGTGAAAGAGAAAACATACGATAATTTCACTCCTTAAAACAACAAACCCTGATCTGGAATAACCCATACATGAATTCTGGCAAGTTTATTTCATGCTCGCTAGCCTTGGACGGGCGGCGTAGGCACTATCATCGGTGGTGGCGACGAAGGAAATCCAGGTGTTGAGGCGGAGTAGATGGATGAAGTTATTTGGATTTTTCCCTACTAATATCCTTATACTGTAAATTAAAGAGGCCACGTATAACTGTGCATTTACATTTTTATTCAGGACCCGTGGTAAATCTGGCTAGCCTAGAGAAAAACAAACTATAAACCCACTAAAACATGACATTACAAGGTGTGAAAGAGAAAAAATAGGATAATATTGTGCAGTCTTGAGATTTTGCGCAGGAGGAGGTAGGAGAAACGGAGAGGGGAGAGGACGCAGAGAAGAGGAACGGCCTAAGCCGGAGATCTTGATTTAATCTGCGAAGAGAACGTTAATAGTGTGTTTGTATTTATAATAATAATAATAATAGTCGTTACATAGTTACTATGTTTAAATCATAGCCGTTATAACGATGTATAACGGTTATATTAAAACAAACCCTAGCCGTTGGATTTGTTGCCTATCTACGTTTGATCCTATTGCTATATTAAGTCCTATCTACGTTAATACTGACCGTCTATGTTTAAACTTATATTTGATCCTAGCCGCTAAATTCCATAACAGATATAGGGGTATGTGGCTCGATTTTACTACTCTAATCTTTAAGTTAAATCCTATTGGTCCATACCTGTCGATCTGGCGCCACGTGGTCTGTCGAACTGACGCTGACGTGTTAGGAGTTTTTAACTACCTTATCACCCCCTTCAAGCTCAGCTGCGGAGAATGGATGACGTTGAGCTTGTTCCCTAAATCTTCAAATATGTTCCTGGGTAGAGTTTTGGTGAGAGCGTCTGCAAGTTGACCTTCACTTCGAACAAATTGAATGTGAATGTTGCCGCTAGCAACTTGCACCCAGACGAAATGGAAATCTATCTCAATATGTTGTGTTCTGGCATGGAAAACTGGCTTCGCCGCAAGATATGTGGCTCCAATGTTATCACACTAGAGAATAGGCTTGTCTTCTGGCAGCTGGTTGATTTCTTTAAGAAGAGACTTGACCCAGAGAACTTCGGATGCATAATTCGCTAGAGCTTTATACTCAGCTTTGGTACTAGAGCGTGCAACTGTGGGCTGTTTTTTTGAACTCCAGGAAACCATACTCTTTCCAATGTAGAGTAAAAACGCTCCTGTTGATCGCCTGTCAGAGCTATCTCCTACCCAGTCTGTGTCACTAAAAGCATTTATAGTAAAATTGGAGGCACGATGAATTACGAGACCACACATTATACTTTGATAGTAAAATTTGAGGTACCATGAATTGAGAGCTTGCCAATCACTGGTTGATGGGGAGTGCATTTTTTGGCACGCCTTGTTAATCGTGAATGCAATGTCTGGTCTGGTCAAAGTCAAATGTTGAAGGGATCCAACTAATTGTCGATACAGTTCAACATCGTTGGTTGAGATTTCAATATTGACAACTGGAGAGACAGCAAATGGGGTTGGAGAAGCCTTATAATTTTCCATATTTGTCTTGTGTAGAATAGAAGCAATATACTTTGATTGGTATAATATACATCCTTGTTCAAGGGGAATTAATTCTATTCCTAGGAAAAATTGAGCTTGTCCTAAGTCTTTAATTGCAAATCTTGTGTTTAGGTGATGCACAAGCATGGAAATTTTAGACGTCTCAGGGCAAACAGTCACTATATCATCAACGTATATCAAAATAAAAATAGGATATTTTTGTGATTTAAAAAATAGAGAAGTATCTGTTTTTGAACCAACAAAATTAAGTTCGATTAGACAATCAGTCAATTTAGTAAACCAAGCTCTAGGAGATTATTTAAGTCCGTACAATGATTTTCACAAATGACATAAATGGTGTGGAGTGTCTTGCTTTTAAATCCTGGAGGTTGTTCCATATAGATGATTTCGTGTAAATCACCATGTAAGTAGGCATTAGATACATCTAACTGATGGATCTTCCACCTTTTGCTAATCGCTAAAGATAGTAGTAGTCGAATGCTTGTGTGCGTAATAACAGGGCTGAAAGTCTCATGGAAGTCAAACCCTCCAACTGTTTGTATCCTTTTGCAACCAGTCTTGCTTTGTACTTGTCTATTTCACCAGATGGTTTATATTTAAGCTTATACACCCATTTATGACCTATGACATGGAGGTTATCATGTCGAGGTACCAGTGTCCCTCTATTGTTGGATAGCAGAGCCTGATACTTGTTATTCATGGCCTGCATCCAATGTATGTTTTTGGACATGGATGTGAAAGAAGTTGGTTCAGCATTGGTAACAGTATAGGAAGCGAAACATTTTGGGAGTGGATGTCTTACTGAGAATACATGAAATGAACTAGGATTGTCAAGCAGAAGATCATTTGTGCCATAGATGTTATGAAGTTTTTTTGTTTTCATAACCCCTCCAGGCTCCGGTATTTGATCTAAGGTTGGGCCAATTTTGGGAAATTTATCTAGAAGATCATCATAAGTAATTTGAAAAGGATCTGGAGTACCTGGTGGCGTATAATTGTTAGAGTTGTCACCTGAGTTTTCACCTATTTCTGAGGATTGTAAAGACTCAGTTGATGTAAAAGTATTCACAGAATTTGAAGCTGGAATTTGAAGCTCAGATGCCTGTTTTGTATGGTCGTGGGTTGGATGTGCTCCGAGTATTCCTTTATCTCCAGATGTTGTGTAATGCTGAAAAGGAAACATTTCTTCATAAAAAGATAACATGTCTATAGATAAAGAACTTACCGGACTCCAGAGAGTAGCATCGGTATCCCACATGTAGATAACTATATCCCATGAAAACACATTTTTGTGACCTGGAGTCAAGCTTATTCACAGAATATGGTCATAAATAAGGATAACATAAACATCCAAAAGTCCTTAGGAAGTTATAATCTGCCGGAATTTTGAACAAAATTTCATAGGGAGATCTGTTTTTGAGATTTAGTGTGATTAATCGATTTATGAGAAATGCGGATGTAGAGACAGCTTCATCCCAAAATTTTTAGGGCATGTGAGCATTTTTCAGTAAAGATAAGGCTGTTTCTACCTAATGCCTGTATTTTCTTTCAGCAGTTCCGTTTTGTTCTGGTGTGTGAGGACATGAAACCCTGTGAACGATTCCCTTAGTTTTAAGGTATGAGTGGAGGGTTTGATATTCCCCTCCCCAGTCTGATTGTAAGTAGCAAATTTTGAAATTAAATTGATTTTTTTCAACTCTGGTTTGAAAATCAATAAAAGTTTGAATAAGATCACTTTTCTTTTTCAAAGGGTATAGCCAGGTATACTTACTACAATCGTCTATGAAGACTACGCAGTAAGAATACCCAGAATGAGAAACTACTAGAGCAGGTCCCAATAGATCTGAATGGATAATTTCTAAGAGATCTAAAGAGACATGATTCGATGTAGAAAAAGGAAGTTTGTGTGATTTAGAAATGTTGCAAGAATCGCACACAAAGTTTTTATTTGAGAAAATAGTGGGTAAACCATAATTTTGGACAATGGATTGTACAATCCGTAGTTGAGGATGCCCAAGTCTATTGTGCCATGTTTCGGTGGATTTTCTTTCTCCAAAAAATGCAGATTTATTCCACGATGGAGGATTGAGGAACTAGAGACCATCCCTATCCGTTCCCCAGAGAAGGATTTGGTGTGTATCATTGTCCTTCACAAGACAGAAAGAATTATGAAATTCAACATATACGTTGTTATCCATAGTTAGTTTTTGTATGGATAACAATTTTTTTGTGATATCAGGGACATGCAATATATCCTTTAAATGAAGTGTACGATTAAATCTAGAAATTTTAGAAGATCCAATTGAGATAATTTTCAAGCCTGTTTTATTACCTATTCGAAGTGTGTCGTTGCCTTGGTAATCTTGTCGTGATGCAATGTTGTCCTGACTGGAGGTGATGTGGTGGGTTGCGCCACTGTCAGGATACCAGCCTTGTTGTGTTGAGTCCTTGGAAGTTGATGCCATATGTGCTTCTTTGTGGCTACTTGTAGCTTTCCAATTCTAGAAACTACCCTGAAGCTCTGGGCATTCTTTTGCTCTATGCGCATACTACATAATTGACATCAAGGTTGATATTTCTGATTCTTACTTCTTCCTTGGCCTCGGTTTTGAAAATTTCTCCAGTTTTAATGATATTCCTTCTTTTACCAAGAGTTCGATGCCAGCGTTCTCTGACCCTAAGCATTATTCGCTATTGAAGGAAATTTGCAGTTGTCGTCTTCTTGTGTAAACGCCATGTAAGCATCATGAGCCTTGAGGTTTTTTACGATCTCATCGAATTTTAGATGCCCCAAATTAGCATTGGTGCTTACCACAAAAGGCACATATGCTGCTCCTAATCCCCTTAGGAAGGTGCTGGCTATGGCAGAGGGGTATGGTGGTTGTCCAGCTGCTTCTAGACCTTCAACTACTTATCTGAAATATTTTATATATTCATCAATGCTCATTGTGCCTTTTTTCATGTTGTGAAATTGTCTTTGGAGCTCCATTATTCGAATTTGATCCCATCCTTCAAACACAGCTTTTAGCTTTTCCCAAGCTTCCCTTGTCAATCTAGCTTTGCTAATGTGGGGGGCAACGCTCTCGGAAATTGTTTGATGGAGGAATCCCAGGACTTGCTGATCGGTTCGCCACCACACCTTGAAATGTGGGTTTTCAGTGATGTTCCCATGATCATCTATAGTTGATGCAGGAGGAGGGAAATCTTCAATGAATCGAATTAGATCATACCCGTGAAGTCAAAGAAGCATTGCACTCTTCCAAATGCTGAAGTTGTTTTTGCTGAGCTTATTGAGCACCATTGCTCCGGTGGGAATGACACTTGGGACTTGTCCCATGCGTGCTGAGGAAGAGCTTATCTCCCTTGAGGAGGATGGGAACGCGATGGAAGAACGTTCTCCAATCGTATTGGTAATCGGCCGTGGCTCTGATACCAAGTGCGATCTTGAGATTTTGCGCAGAAGGAGGTAGGAGAAAAGGAGAGGGGAGAGGACACAGAGAAGAGGAACGGCCTAAGCCGGAGATCTTGATTTAATCTGCGAAGAGAACGTTAACAGTGTGTTTGTATTTCTAATAATAATAGTCGTTACATAGTTAATATGTTTTAATCATAGCCGTTATAACGATGTATAACGGTTATATTAAAACAAACCCTAACCATTGGATTTGTTGCCTATCTACGTTTGATCCAATTGCTATATTAAGTCCTATCTACATTAATCCTGACCATCTATGTTTAAACTTATATTTGATCCTAGCCGCTAAATTCCATAACAGATATAGGGGTACGTGGCTCTATTTTACTACTCTAATCTTTAAGTTAAATCCTATTGGTCCATACCTGTCGATCTGGCGCCACGTGGGCTGACGTGTTAGGAGTTCTTAACTCCCTTATCAAATTTCACTCCTTAAAACAAAAAACCCTGATTTGGAATAACCCATACATGAATTCTGGTAAGTTTATTTCATGCTCGCTAGCCATAGACGGGTGGCGAAGGCGCTATCGTTGGCGGGTGGCGAAGGCGCTATCGTTCCCTACTAATATCCTTATACTGTAAATTAAATAGGCCGTGTTTAACCGTGCGTTTACATTTTTATTCAGGACCCGCGGTAAATCCGGCTAAGCATGAGAAAAAACAAACTTTAAACCCACTGAAAGGTGACATTACAAGTTGTGAAAGAGAAAACATACGATAATTTCACTCCTTAAAACAACAAACCCTGATCTGGAATAACCCATACATGAATTCTGGTAAGTTTATTTCATGCTCGCCAGCCTTAGACGGATGGCAAAGGCGCTATCGCTGGCGGTGGCGAAGAAGGAAATCCATTTTCATCGGCTGGTGGTGGTGGTGGGGGGGGCGTTTCTGCACGGCGTTGAGGCGGATTTCTTCGAGGTGGCGCCGGCCCCGTGAGAGGTAGCCGTGAACTGACTGCACTTTCGCTACTTGGTTGCGACGGTGGCCGCCAATCTGCCCATTTTAACGTAGTTTTGCGCCCCACATGCAAGCTATCCGCGGCGTATGTATGAATATTATCGTAGAACGAGACGCCCCACGAAGGAAAAGATAATATAATACAGAGTAGGAAGGCGATACCAGCGTGATACTTCATCGTGAAGTTCAAGCGATTAAGTTTCTCGGTGGGGATGGTTGATGGGTTTAGGAGTATTTTATAGTTGGATTTAGTTTCCTTGGAGAACGCGTGACTGACCGAGAGGAAGAAAAATGTACGCGGGAATGTGAACGAAATTTGTAAGTTCAGCGTAATTTCTACGTCAAGTGAAGTCAAGTCGTGCTGGATAGTTAGCTGTGGGGCACACACGGAGACTCGGTAGACGAGTAGATGGATAGATCCTTCTTAATCAGAAAACATTGGTGCACAGATACAAATATTTGACCCATTATATTATCCGTGAGGGTTGGTTTAGCATAAACATTTTACCACTGATATTATAAATTTTATTTTCCATTGTATAAAAAGACAAAAACAAAATGTAGGGAGAATGTTCATATAGATAGCAATCTCATAAACGCGGGAATGCTTGTCACATCATTTGATTCTAGTTGTTGAGAACTGTATCAAAAATATTTTGGTCGTTGTTTTTTCAAAATGTTTGAAGCATTGCAATTTGATCAAAAAAATTGTAGACCTAAAGATCTACTTTAATTATCTGTCATATTTTCTAAAATGTAATTTTTACTGGCTCCTGCATGTTTAAAGTTAAACATAAAAGCAATCTAAAATTCATTGTGTCCTTTTGAGTTGCTAAACTTCATATGCAAATATTTCACAAAAAAAGAATTACACCTCTTACTTTACCCCAAAATAATAGAAAAAAAGCAAGTTTGTATAGTTATTCCTATCTCTTTGCATCACCCAATCAGACGATTCAAAGAAGATTTCATATTACTCTTTATATAAACTTTAAAATATAAAATACCACTAATGCGGTTGTAGTGCTTTTAAAAGTCACAGTTGCTGGTAAAATATCTGTAATCATGCAATGATAACTGATAGCAAAAAAGTAGTGATATCCAATATCATTCCCGTTATCTGTGAGCATTTTCAATTTATGTTGGTTTTTCATGTTTTGATATCTGATATCAGAAATTTTGATATCCAAATATTATTTCATAGATCAATATTTAAAATCATTTTACAATTTGCATTATTGAATAGATAGTGGACAAGTTGTGGTCCACTTGTTGAGTGCGGACCTACAGAGTGTGGACTGCAAACTTGTAGACTTACAGAATGAGGGAGAGTGCTGAACGCGGACCTTTGGAATAGTGTGGACCTGTTGAGAGTGGACTACAAATTATTTGAGTGTGAGCCATGAACAATGCCTGGGCATGAGAACCATGGTGTGTCGGAGATGATAAAAATGGCAGGGATCAAGCTTAAAATCATAACATATAATTTATAATGTAATTGCAATTTTTCTGAATTTAATGGTATTTTTAAGGGTTTTTCTAACCTCTTGTTCTTGAGGAAATTGGCTTTCTTTTTTGAAATATAATTTTATTATGAATTATTTTGACATTATATTCATGTAGATATCAATTTTCTACATTGGAATATAAATCTATTATATTTTTATAATGTAGGATTTACTTTAAAGGCATTGATTAATATATTTCCAGTCTTAAAGTTGTGCTCCCCCACACGTCGCCATTCTGTTAAATTAAATGGTGACCAGTCAGATTTTAGGAAATGATTAGCACATCTAATCATATCGATATAATGTCAATTTTTTATAGATATTCAAACATTAGTTAAACGCCCATTATTCAACATATGGTCCATTATTCATACAAATATTTTATTGATATCATTATCATTATCGGTATTGATGTAATTATGGTTAACAATATCAGTATCCATTTTTTGTTTTGGACTCGAACAACATATTGATACAATATCCAATATCAATACTAATATAGAAAGCACACCAAATATTTAGGATAACATATATCACATTATCTGGTAACAGATGTTGTTTATGATACTGTTAGCTGCACCCTAACTAATACCATTAAACTTCCAATTTAGTTTGAGAATGAGATTTTGATGAAGACTTTTGATGAAGAATGATTAACTCTAATACTTAGATAATAGCTGGGATAGTTTTTATGTGTGTTGAAAATTTTAGGCATTACAATCTTGTTTAAGTGCATAATTTGGGAATGGAAACATCCTTCTCACGTTGAAACCTTTTGCACGCACATAGTCTCCAAAATGCCTTTTAGCTGCCCCAGCTTTTGGTGTTACTTAGGTGATGAAGATGTGGTGGTGATTTTGTGTGGCTATAAATTTCAAGTAGATATTAAATCCCAATTTGTTTGTAAATTTAATTTACAAATATTTATCATACAATATTGTTTTAATTTTTATTGAAAAAGTAATTTAACTCAAATTTAATCTAGGTTAATATACCCCAGGACTAAAACTATTTTTTACTTGTATACATTGACCAGATTTTTTTTACGGATGAAAGTGTGAACTTTATATTTCATCTCAACTAGATGATTTCCATTGTTGGTAAAATGAGTTCATTTACAGTATGATGGTTTGTTTAGTTTCATCTCAGGATCTCAGTAGGGAGTTGCGTTTGATATCTTGAATTTGAATGTGTTTGGTGCAACTTTCAGATGCCTCTTTATAGAATGAATAACGTTAGGGACTCTCAAATAGATCATTTACTTATTGCATATTTTTTTGCAACAGAAGCTTAGGGTAGATTTCTCCAGAAAACGAGATTTAACAACAATATCAAGATTTCGCTTCTTCAAATTTTAAACGAGTTCACTCAGCCATATTTTTATGATGTAGAAAATTGATAAAAATAATGTTATGACTCACACAAATTGGGTCTCAGGAACCCGTTTAGACAGGGGTGAATTTTTATATTAGTTTGTTGCATATATAATGGGAGAATGCCATGGTCTTTAGATGGATAATAAGGGCATTACAAGTCCCAAAATGGCAACTAAATAAATGTGATTGGTAGAATCATAAAAAAATAGTTGAACTTCATCATCGTTGATTTAAATTAATGACATAATCACACCCCTGGCCTTCAATGAAACATATATAGTACCATGACATCAAGAAATTACCGTACAGAATAATGATCAAAATTAAATTATTTTGAAAATTCAAAAATTATCTGACATAACTTATATAAACATTTTCTAATGATGAAACAATTGTTACTCTCTTGTTTTTATGATGAGACCGTATGATTACAATAAATGTGTTCACCAAGTTAAATTGCATATTTTTACCCGAAGATCATAAATTGCAGACGAGAAAGTATGGTCATTAATACCTGGCCCAGGGCTATACCTTATCATCTTTTAGGTTAAAAAATCAGGAATTTGTGCATGGAACTTGCTTGTCATAGCAGCATTACAAGGGTAAGGGCTAAATACTTACCAAATACCATGCGTCATAAATTTTCTTATAGTAAACCATAGTATTCATCAACTCATTCTGTTACTGTCAAGTAATGTGGCTAAGTTGATCAACTTGTGTGGTAATATTCATCAATTTTTGTGAGATGGCTATTTGCCGAATGACCCGTCAGTCAATCATAAAATGATGTAAATTTAACCTAAACAATATTGCTAGCTTGACTCAACAAGAGATCCTCTAAAGCAATCTACAATCATCAATTATATCAATAACCATGGCTAAGCTAACATTGAAAACCTTGGCAAAGATAGAAATAAATAACTGAACTCAAATAAAGTGTCGATTTCACAAACCTTTTAATTTAACTACCACGAGATTTATCAATCTCACTTACCTCGGGGACCATCAATTAAAAATTCAATTTCCAATGCCCGGCTAACAATACAGTTCTCGCAATTTTCCCCAACAACATGATACGATCCTGGATCTAGGCTCGTATCGGAAGGGGGATAGAGGACGAGGCGAGGTAGAAATTCCCGGGGTAGAGAGGTGAAACAGGAAGGATCGGAGAGGAGGCCAAGCAGAGGACGAGCCACATGAAGATGCGGTGAGGTAGAGACCAAGAGGAGAGGGGAGACAAGAGTACTTCTTTCGTCTTCTTATTCTTGACTGTCCTCTTGAAGGGAGGGCATCCCTATTTAAATGAAATACATAATTGCCAAATGACTGAAATGCCCTTATGGGCTAACATGACGAAACAACCCCTAAATAGGTTGAGGATCCTATCAAGGATCCTATCACAACATCAGTGGAAAATATTAACAATTTCTACCAAAAAAACCCAGTAATTAAAAAGGAGAACACAATAAATCCCGCCCCTGAAAGCAGCAAAACTCATGGAGGGCAACTCAGATTTTCAATTCAGATCATGACAGCCACTCCTCCGGCAGCCTTAATCTTCTCAATTATGTCATTAGCCTCCTCTTTTGTCAAACCCTGTTTCAGCAAAACAGGAGTCTTCTCTACCAGCTCCTTGGCCTCCTTCAGCCCAAGGCTAGTAAATGCCCTCACCTCTTTTATCACCTTGATCTTGGCTGCAGCATCAAACTTCTCCAGCCTCACGTCAAACGCCGTCTTCTCCGCCTTCTCCTCGGCCTTTGGTGCTGCCGCCGCCCCAGTCAACCCTAAGTCAATGCCTTCGGTGTTGACCTGCTGCAATTTGGGGTGACTCAGCCGCTCTCCGAGCACGAGCCCAACTTGGGCAAGTTCTTTCTTGGAGAGAGAGGCCATGCGATCAGCCAGCGAGACAATTCTGTCTGATGGCGGCGGGCGTGGACCGTACGGGTCATAGACGTCCGGATATTTGTACTTCTTGGGCTTTGAATTTGGATCCCGGGGAACATAGTCCGGGTAAATGTGACGACGCTGGTGACCATTAATCAACGCTCTCTGTGGAGAGGCCAAAACCCCTGCTCGCCGCAGAATGGTGAAGAATCGCATGCTCCTCTAATAGAAAAAGGGATTTGAGGAAAACGGGTGGAAGATAAGGATAAGGCGTAATGAAAAAAAGGAAAGAAGTTCAGAAAAATCTTACAACGCTTTACGAGAAAAGGCAATCAAATCACATGAACAGCTTGACTCAATACTTGGGACAAAATACTAAAGAACAGGATTGATTGAGCCACATCTTTATGTATAATTTGACAAGATTTGAGCACAGATTTATTGTAGGGGTGCTTTCTTGCTTCAAACAGAAGTAACATTTCAAATGAAAATAGAAAAGAAATCAATTATTTTTTGATTAATCGTCAACAGGCATGGCCCTGTTAAGTTGTTGGCAGGTTGAGTGACTCAAATAAAAATAGAAAAAGAGGTAGTTTCTAGTTTGTACAGCCTAAGAGTAAAACTGGTGAGTCTGGATAATGCCCAAGACAGAGATCTGTGCAAGCTAATCTTCACCGGGTTTAATTAATACCCATTCAAAATTCTCGACTAGTACATTAACGTTTATAATTTGTTGAAACATATTAAGCCGATTAAGGGAAGGTGCCATGGTCTTGGAATATCAGTTTGACTGCAAAGGCCTTGGACATTTCTAAATACTTCGCCAAGAGGTAGCTAAAGGTATATGACAATTAATGACAGATAGGGTAAAGACCTGATTTACAGAGAGCGTGGGGAAGAGAAGATGATAATAAACAGGGCTCTCCTTCACGATCTTGAGAACATAATCCAGCTAGAGACTAAACTTCCTGTTTTACCAACGTTAGTCCAAACTATTGTTTTAGAGTCCTATCCAAAAGTAGCCGAAAAAACTCATCCATCTTGGGCTCTGTAACACATCATAAACTGCTCTGTAAATTAGTACCTATAAACTGCTCTGCAATTTCGTTCATCACCCAGGATTTGAAGCTAACGTATTCTAGAAAATGACCGAAACGCATGATTCACAACCACTACATTGTTCAAATAAAAAATGATTCACAACAATTTCTAAGGCCAAGATTATTGGGCAAATTTACAGTCCGTCATATGCAGTTATGGTAGATTTGCAATTTAATTTGTCATCAAACGAATTTAGTTCTTCAATCTTACTCTTGAAGCAGAAGAGGCCATATTTCAGAAAAAATAAGAAATTAAAAATCATTTTTTCTGAAATATAACAAGGGAGGAACACACGACGAAACGGTATTTTGAATCATAATAATAACAAAGAAGGCAACGTTTCCGCCATCTCTCAGGAACACGATCACACTACCTAACACCAAGATTCTTGAGTACATCCTGTACCTCGATCATCATCAAAAATTCCATGATTCACCAGCATTACTGTTGTCATCAATATTTTGAATCATTTACATCCCTTCACGAGCACTTTAAGTAATTTTATAATTGAACTTCTCATCACAGCAGTTTGAGTTAATCCTACTATCTCACATTTAAACCAGAACACCCGATGTTTCTGTCCTATCTCTCAGGGATATGACGACATTAAACAACAAGCAAAATGTTCCTAGGATCCTGTATCTTCGATCATCATAAAACAATATCAGCACCCAACTTATAATAAAGAATTCTTGAAAAAGTGCGCCAGGATGAATGGCGGCTTTGATATGATCCTACGAGAATCATTGCTCCAAAATTTCCGCTCCAAAATCACATAGATCCCAAACCCAACGTCTTCACAGCGGCATCAGCGAGACGATTTTGAACAATCATTTTAGGGTTCTCTCGATCCTGGGCAAATGATCAGCATTTTTCCAGGTTTCATGGAATTCTCTGCGGCACTAGTTCACGACACCGATCCGAAATAGGAGCCATTTCTCTCAGAAAAATTAAATAATGTGTTGCTATTCTTATGAAGGATGAGTCGACTAACTTTCAGAAGATTCATATCCGAGGTATCGTCCAGCGGTCAAATGAATTTTGCCAAATTTCGAGGAAACAATCATCGGATATAGAAAAATCCCAAGGATGTGAAGAAGAAAACGAAGATCACTACCTCCGTCGCCGTAACAGTAGCGATTTTTGACGAATTGAGGGGCACTCCCGCCAGCCGCCAGGAGAAAGACTGAGTTCGCCGGAGCGCGAAGGTAGTGTTTTTGTAGGGGGTCAAAACAAATCTAGTCTGTTTTATACTATACTTATAGTTCAAGGTTTTCGTCCCGTCCGACGTCGACGGTCCGGTCCAGTTAGGGTTTTTAGCAAAGACCTAAACCTTACCTAAACTTCGGTCTGGTTTCGATCCGTTCTTTTTCAGTCCTGTCGGGTCCAGACTAGACATGATTGTTCTGTTCTGCTCGTTTGAAACTAACAAAAAATTCGCACAAAAGAACCGCACAGGGCCTTGTTCTTTGTTCTGTTCTTTTTGTTTTTTAAAAACGAACAAAATTCACACATTCACACAAATCTGCACATTTGCACAAAACTAGAACAACATTTGCACAACGCGAACAAAAGAACTGCACACGGGTCTGTGCGATGTTCTATTCGAATTCGTTTTTGTTCTGTTCAGAAAACTGAACAAAACGAACAATTCGCACAAAAAGAATAGAAGTGCAACGTCTAGTCTGGATTGATCCTGGTCTGGTCAAGTTTACTAGTCAATGTCAAAGTCAAAGTAAAAAGTTTATGTTCATGGTAATGTTAAACATCCACTACATCAACTGTAGGTGCCCACAGATGGTCAAATATATGGCATCTACGCTGAGCTCAATAGAAACTTATCCGTCAAGTTGGATTTGATATTTTTAGACTTCTGTAAACAATATTAAATAAATATCAAATTAAATATTTCCGGTTCCGGTCCGGTTTGACCCTTGGACCTAAACTTGTTTGACAAACCGGTCCACCATCAAACGGAGGACCTACGGTCCCGGTTCTGTCCGGTCGAACAGGTATTCGAGGAGTCGTCCCATCCTGAAACCATCTAGGAACCATCCCATCCCAAAACTGTCCTGTCCTAGCCAGCACTGTCCTGTCACACTATAGGTCACCAGTTTTTATTCAGTCTCAGCTCTGGTTCTGAATCCTTCGGTCTCGCTCTTGTTTGGCTTTCGCTTCTCTCAGCCGTGGACCCCTCAGCTTTGATATGTTGGGAGGACTTCTCTTGGCTCTCATTCTTGGTATTACCAAGGAGTGAGTGGTTTCAAGTCCCCCTATCTTGGGTTTTGAGTGATTTTGTTGGTTGTAGCCTTAGATCATTCCAATGATTGTGTGCAAAGCTTGGGGAAAATATCAGAATCCAAACTTTTTACTAGTGATGATGTGTTTATTCATCGTGTATTCACTTTTTTCTGAAAAATATATGTAATTGAATTAGGTCCTCTAGTAGCTCTGGTAACTAATGGAAGGATGGGACTAAGTAGAATTTCTTTGAAATGGAAATTTATTTTATGCTATGACTACGAGATGTGGGATTATTTTATTCTGATTGAGAAGACAGTTCTTTCCATGTTGCATAGAACAAGGTTTGCTGAAAACACACATTCGCATTGAAAATACATAATCACAGAACACGTAATCACATTACATACAATTAAAGTTAACACGTAATCAAGTCTAGACCAAGCAAATAACACTTCTTCAATACTACTTACATTCCAACAATCTATACCTTCGCTTCACGGCAGCACTATGGAGCAAAGTAAGGAGTAATTTTTTAGATTTATCTATGATAATGATCTGCTCTAGAGACTCATCAATAAGTCCGTCCAAAGTTTGTGGTTCTACGAGAGGCAAGTGTTGGGCGGCATCCAGGACTGGGTAATGTGAAAGCAACAAGGAGAAGAATGTATTGAGAAGTGCATGGAAAGCTGGTGCTCATGTTTTCCAATGTTCACAGTGTCTCTCAGATTGCAGATGCTTGGACGTAATGTGACATTGCCTTATTAGGCGTCATGGTCCTTTGAGTTGATACTAGGTGGAAGTTATGTGAGCTATTACTTGGCCTCTAGAAAATCTAAGGATCACATTGTGGTGAAAACCTAGCGAGGATCATCGTGGAAGTCATTTATGAGTATGATACTGAGTTAAAAAATTGGACCATTACTATAGACAATGCATCTAACAACAGAACAATGTTAGCTACCATTGTGCATTCATCTTAGACCAACAATCTACATTTTGTTATGAAGACCACGAACATGACCATGAATAACTACATCCTCAATCTCTTTGTCTAGGCTGAACTAAAGATTATTTGAAATTCAAAGGCAGTTGGGAGAAGTGTCATATGAGCAGAAAGTATACACGCAATGGTAGACGATGGACAACCTTCTGAATCACCTATGGATGATAGTGCGGCATTCAAACTTGTGCCTTTCGGAGAGGTCGTCTCTCAGGTGAAAGCCATTGTTAATGCCATTTAGGGCTCCATGCAACCCATGGAGAAATATATTGATCTTTGGAAAAATTTTGATATGATGAATCCAAACAAAATATGGGTCAATCACTCTAGTGTGTTGGCATGTTGGAGGAGGCTCTTGCCAAGAGAGAAGTGCTTGATAATATTGCTCTACAGTTCATCTTAACATTAACAAAGAACTATGAAATTTTTAAGACTTACTATGGCATGATGAATATGTGGGTATCGTCTGTTAATTTTGCAACAGCTCATAATTTTTTTGCTCAACAAAGAAATTATCGATGACTCAGGTCACAATATTAGTCGCTGCTCTCACAATCCACCGTAACGCCAGAGTGACTTATTCAAGTGTGGTCCTCCTTCCTTGTAGTCTCAGGATTCAAATCCGTTTAAGTTGGGTTGGTGGAATCAACTCTAGGCTCACTTAGTTGGGAGGCTGGACTAAGTATTAGTGTATGACACAAGGCCGGGGTAGATCAGCCGGGTAGTTTGGTGGGGGTATACTCTAGGACTACACACAAATCTATTTGCCTCGAGTAATGAGGATATTGCTTGGACCAAACTCAGTAGTTGGTGGGGGTCCACTCCAGGCCGTCGGAGCATTGGGGACCTAATTACAATCTGATATTGTAATTGGTTGCAAGTCCCATGAGATGGGTGCTCAATGATATGTATTATGATTAGTGTTGGTACACCCCAGGTATGTATTTTGATATTCTGATCCCCACCAGGACAATGTTGGTTTCCCAGCTTCCGTAAAAGTGAGGGTTGTATGGATTGATAAATTTTATTGGGAGCCATTGTTGATGAATATAACATTTGCTAAAACTTTCTAGGTCTTTCATTCACCTGATCTCCTATAAGCACTCTTTGTCAAGTGGCCCATTATATTTCATGTTTGATGCATATCATTGACAAGTCGATAATTTATGATGTGCTCAAGAATTTTATGAAAGTCATCAAGTCTAGAAGGTTAGCTTATGTCCTTAAAAATGATGTCGATGTCGGTGATGGGACATAAGTAAAAGGTTGAAGTAAAGAGTTCAAAATTCAGACAAATTACTGCCATTGGAGTAGAGGGATGGATTGACAACATGCAGTGCAATGCATGCTAAGCTCATGCCCTATGTGATCTTGCTTTGGCTCTACCAATCCTTTGCTAATGTGGCGATATTGGATCCATTTGAAAAATAGACGTAGCGAACCCATCATTCACAAGAATGTGCTATCTTATCTTGACAGTCACTTGGAGTCTGTGTCAGCTTCATACACGGGTGATAATGATTCTAGGGCAGGGACGTGTTACAAGGCCTACAACCATTACATTATATCACTTCTATGAACCAATTTATGCAACCGCTCCATCGTTATTGACCACGCTCAGTGACCAGGCAGGAGTTGGAGAAGTCCCACAACATTGAGTGTAGTGAGGAGGAAGATGCTTCCTTGAGATGGTGGAAGGAGGTTGGCACACAATACTTTCCCAATTTGTTTAAAATTTCACTTGAGTGTCTTTAACTCATTCGACAGGTATATATACCCCTTTTCCCATTTATCAGACTTTATCTCTCACTCTATCTCTGTAACTCTCTGTATCTTTATTTAGCTTTCGCTCTCACTAACACATTCTCTCTTTCTCTCATTTTTTTTTCTGGGACTGTTTTCCTTTATGTCTCTGTTTCTTATACTTTATACGTTTAATTCTGTAATCTCAATTCTCTCATCTCTATTGAGCTTCCATGCCTTTCTTTATATCTCAGCCTTTAGATCTCATCTCAAAAAAATGGGGAGACCAATTTATCCCATATTTCTTTCCCCTCAGATTTGCAGAATATTTCTTTCTCATAATCTTTCATTCTATTCATCCCCATCTTTCTAGCTTTCTCGGTCTCTCTATTCATATCCTCTTTATAACTCTCTCTCTCACACACTCTCTATTCACCTCCTTTTCTCGCTTTCTCTTTCTATCCTGGGGCTGTTTTCCTTTATGTCTCTGTTTCTTATACTTTATATGTTTAACTCTCTATCAATCTCAATTCTCTCATCTCTATTGAGCTTCCATGCCTCTTCTTTATATCTCAGCCTTTAGATCTCATCTCAAAAAAATGGGGCACCAATTTATCCCATATTTATTTCCCCTCAGATTTGCAGAATATTTCTTTCTCAAACTCTTTCATTCTATTCATCTCCATCTCTCTAGCTCTCTTGCTCTTTCTCCCGCCCTCTTTTTATACTCTCTTCCACTCTCTATCCTCTCTCTCTCTCCCCCTCCCTCTCTATCTACCTTCTCCTACTCGCTAGCGTCTCTCTTTCTCTCTCTCTCTCTCCCTCCCTCTCTATAGACTCTCTCCCACTATCCATCCTCTCTCTTTCTCCCTCCCCCCCTCTCTCTCTATACTCTCTCCTAGGGTTTGACAGCCCTGGTCAGGTCCGGGTTTTTAGCAAAAACCTAGACATTACCTGAAGTTTATTCCGGTTCTGATCTTTTCTTGTTCAGTCATGGTACTGTCTGATCTGGTCCCAGTCCGATAAGTTGACTAATCAATGTCAAAGTCAAAGTTGAACATTTATGTTGAGGGTTATGTTGAATATCAACACAAAAATTTTTAGAATGCCTCTTTTCTTCCCTTCTTTTCTCCCTCCGTAGCTCTATTTCTTCAAGGATAACAATCAAGGTGAATAGAGAAGTAATAAAAGTTCAATTAAAGAAGAGGTTTTGATGGGTTCTTACAGGCTGATTTTGAAGAACTCTTCACTAAGTTGGTGGCCCTAGATGGTCAAATACACCACATTTATGCTGAGCTAATATACCTATAATTTACAAAAAACTATTAAATAAATATTTAATAATTTACCCCTGGTTCTGGTTTGGTTTGACCGTTAGACCTAAACCTGGCCAACCAACCGGTCCAACCTGAAATGGAGGACCTACCGTCCCCGTTTGGTCCAGTCTGACCAGTCTTCAGTCCTAAATGACCAGCCCTATTCTCTCCCAGTTGCTATCTCCTCTCTCTCTCGCCCTCCCTCCCTCTCTATGGACTCTCTCCCTCCCTCCCTCTATATGGGCTCTCTCCCACTCTCCACTCTCTCTCTCTCTCTCCCTTCCTCTCAAGCGACTCTCTCCCTCTCTCTGTCTCTCTCTCCCTCCCTCTCAATATACTATGTCCTACTCTCTATCCTCTCTCTCTCTCTGTATCCTCTCTCACACTGTTAATCCTCTCTCTCTCTCTCTATTCCTTTCTACCCTCTCGCTCTCTCCGTTGCAATCTATATCTTTTCTCTCTCTGTCTATCCTCTCTCTCACTCCCTCCCTCCATTCTCTCTATCTGTATTCTCTCTCTCCTCCCTCTGTCTATCCTCTCTCTCTCTCTTCATCTCTCCATCCTCCGTCTCACTCCATCCCTTCCTCTATCCTCTCTCCCTCTCTCCATTTTCTTTCTCTTGTGCTCTCTCTCTCTCTCTCTTTCTTTTTCATTGATATCTCTCTCTTTTTCATCCCTATCCTTATTTCTGGTTTTGTCTCACCCATCCTCTCTCTCTCTCTCTCTATTTATCGGTGTCATCACTATATCTATCTCTCTGTCTCATCCCTCTCTTTCTCTCTAACTTTGTCCCTCCCTCTTAGGCTCACTACAGTTATTATACAAATCTCTATATCTTTCTGTCTAAGACTTTGTTTCTCCCAACCCTCCCCCCCCCATCTCTCTCTCTCTCTCCCTCTCCCTCCAACATTGTCTCTTACCCTTAAACTCACCTCGCTGACTCTCCAAATATAGTCTATTTACCTTGGAAGCTTCGAATATCCCACCCGCTCTCCATCTGTCTGTCTGTCTTTCTCTCCAACTCCGTCTCTAACTCTAAAATTAACAGTTAGTTTTCCAAGGTTTGTCTCCCATTAAAATTCCCTCTTCCACACACACGCACACACACACACACACACTCTCTCTCTCTACAACATGGTCCCTATCTCCAAAACTCACACAGCTCAATCTCCAAATTGCAAGTCACACTAGTCAACTCCCATAAGTTGAGGTCCCTTATACTCTCATTTCTTCTCACTTATTGTCCAACTTCACTAATTTGAACCATACATTAGGGAGGTGTAAAAAATAGAATGAGGAAATTAAAAAAAAAACACATTCACCCCATTTTTCAACCATATAATGCTATAATTTTCCCCTAATCGACTGAAGTTTTGGTCATATCGATTTAAATTCATAACATAACCTGATGTAATACAGTTGCACCCAAAGGATTGACAGGGATATATTCACTTCCAAAACTGTCTGATGAGAGATAAATGGGAATGAGATGTAGGGATTGCCCATTCCAATAATACAATTACTGGTTTTAAGACAAAATATCAAGGTTTTTAAGGATATCTGATGCTGTCCAATATCATACATGGGTAAACACCTGATATCCACATACAATACCCAATATGGCCATCCAAATCTCGAGAGGCCGGTAAATACTGATATCGGGTATCAGTTGTTACAGTAGCAATGTACAGTATCTAACAACAATATCAGATATCGGTTGCTACTGAACCAATTTACAATATCGGGTATCAGTTGTTACAGTAGCAATGTACAGTATCTAACAACAATATCAGATATCGGTTGCTACTGAACCAATTTACAATATCTAACAACAATATCAGAAATCATTTAGACATATATTGTTTTTGTATCGGCCTAAATCAATATCAATATCTGACATTGGCATTGGTACTGGCAAACAATAGATACCAATTATGGTTTCAACACTATCCCTAACGAGAGGGGAACAAGGAGATCAGAGACATAGTATCTACTAACAATGATGTTCAATCAAGTTAATGGGGGATCATTTCATTGCCCATGGATTTCTAAGCAGAAATATGTCTAGATTTTATTTTCTGATAACAAAGAAAAAAAGACAATTCCAATTCATGATAACTGAAAAATAATAGAACAATATTGAAGTGACTTGAAATAGCTCTACTCTGAATTGTGGCTCATTTATTTCTAATAGCACAGCCTCCCCTGGCGCCAACCATTTTTTCCTTCTGTTAATGTTATGAAACCCATGTATCACTCAAAGATCGAAATATTTAAATCATGAAGGCAAGGAGATCAAGAGACACCTCAGAAATTAATTGGGAAAAAAAATCTTTAGATGACTTTCAACGTTTTTTTTCACCTTGAAATAAGCAGAGAAACTAGAAAAATAGACTCGAAAAAAGATGAACCGAATCTGAATCTACAAGAATAAAGCACGAGCTCGCTCTCTCCCTCTTTCTCTCTCTTCTTCGAGCATCCCCACAGCAACTTCCGTTGAGGAGCATCAAGAAAGACGTATCCTGGGGAAAAGAAGACGTTCTTCACTGAAATGAAAAACTTACAAAGCAACCAACTTTTGATCATCAAATACATACGATAAAATGTAGGAAATCATCATCCAGAAGGGAAAAATACATGCCAAACTTTCGGTTTACTAAAGAATCATGAAAAATCAGAATTAGAATCTCAAAAACAAACAAAAATTTCGCAATAGGAGTAGACATGGTTGTTCTGTTCTGTTCGTTTGAAAATAACAAAATTCCGCACAAAAGAACCGCACAGGGCCTTGTTCCTTGTTCTGCTCTTTTTTTGTGCAAAAATTAGAACTTTTCGCACAATTAGAACAATTTGCACAAAATTCGCACATTCAAACAAAATTCGCACATTCAAAAAAAATTTGCACATTCGAACAAAATTCGCACAAAGCAAAGCGAACAACCATGTCTAAATAGGAGTAATTGGAAAATGCAATCCGAAACTTAAAAGAGGAATGAAAAGGATGATAAATTCTGAAAGCATCATCACTAAAGAGGCGCAATATCCAGGAAGAATTCACATCTGGATGAGTATCAGAACAAAATACCCAAATTCCTTTCCAAAGCAAGACATTTATTAGAATAACAACCCAGAAATTTCACGGTCCCTGGACGAACCCATTTTCAAAAACAAACCACTGACACAAAATTTGCAATTGGGAAGATACTAAAAAACAGGAAGGACCACAAAAAAATCGTCGCGCGCTTACCCAAGATCACTCCACCGTGTACCAAATTACACAATCGAGATCTTAGCGCCGACTTCCTCGAGCTTCTTCTTGGCGTCGTCCGCGTCCTCTTTCGAGACGGCCTCCTTGAACTTCTTAGGAAGGGCCTCGATCAATTCCTTGGCGTCCTTGAGCGAGAGGTCCGTTAGGGCACGGATGACCTTAATGGTGGGAATCCTCGCATTGGAAGGAACCTCCTCGATGACGACATCGAACTCGGTCTTCTCCTCGACCTCGGCAGCGGCGGCCTCGGCGCCGACGGCAGCGGCGGGGGCGGCGGCGACGGGGGCGAACGCAGCGGCGGAAACTCCGAGCTTGTCCTGCAAGTAATCGACGAGGTTCTTGGCTTCTTCGAGGGTTAACTTGCTGATCTCGTCGCCGAGCTTGGTGACATTCTCGGGGGCGGCGATGGCGGAGAGAGGGCGGAGAGAGGTGGACCTCTTGGTAGAGGGGAAGCTCGAGGGAGCTCGGGAAGGGAAGAAGGCGCTCTTTCTGAGCGCTGGAGAGGAGTAGGCCGAGGAAGAGGCCGCCGAGAAGGCCGAGACGAGGGAGATTGCCGACTGCGCTGCCGCCATTAGCCCTCTGCGCGAGCTCGCGAGCTGAAGACCGGAGCGATGGAGAAGAACGCGCACGAAGAAGATAAGATAAGGCTGTGAGGTCTAACTCTTCAATCTTCCGCCGCTATTTATACCCCACCTTATCCCCCCCATTCAATCTCCGCCGTCCGATCCGTGCTCCTCCCGAGCCGTTCCGCCGTCGATTCGTTACTCCCTTCTTATCGAATCCGAGTATTTAATTTTTTTTTACTACGGGTTGTCTATTAGTAAATAAAATTGGATTTTCTCCTTAAGAAGGCTAATTAGATAAAATCAGATAAGGCTGTGAGGACTAACTCTTCAATCTTCCGCCGCTATTTATACCCCCACGTTATCCCCCCCATTCAATCTACGCCGTCCGATCCGTGCTCCTCCCGAACCGTTCCTCCGTCGATTCGTTATTCCTTTTTTTTTTTAATCCAACCTTCGCAGTTAAATATTAGAGTATTTCATTTTATTTTTACTGCGCGTTTTGTATTAGTAAATAAACTTAGTTTTTCAGGCTAATTAGATAAAACTAGATAAGATAAGGCTGTGAGGACTAGCTCCCTAATCTTCCACCGCTGTTTATACCCCTCCGCTCACCAGTTATTCCCCCCATTCAATCCCCGCCGTCCGATCTGTGCTTCCCCCGCGCCGTACCGCCGTCGATTCGTTACTCCTTTTTTATCCGAACCTCGCAGTTAAATATTATAGTATTTAATTTTTTTTACTGCGGGTTGTGTATTAGTTAATAAAAGTAGATTTTCTCGTTAAGAAGGCTAATTAGATAAAATAAGATAAGATAAGGCTGTGAGGACTAACTCCCCAATGTCCACCGTCCGATCTGTGCCTCCCCCCCCCGTACCACCGTCGATTCGTTACTCCCTTTTTATCCAATCATCGTAGTTAATCATAGTATTTCATTTTTCTTTTACTGCGGGTTGTGTATTAGTAAATAAAATTAGATTTTCTCCTTAAGAAGGCTAATTAGATAAAATAAGATAAGATAAGGCTGTGAGGAATAACTCTTCAATCTTCCGCCGCTATTTATAACCCCCCGTTATCCCCCCGATTCAATCTCCGCCGTCCGATCCGTACTTCTCCGGGTCGTTCCGCCGTCGACTCGTTACTCCCTTTTTTATCCAACCCACGCAGTTAAATATTAGAGTATTTCATTTTTTTTTACTGCGCGTTTTGTATTAGTAAATAAAATTAGATTTTCAGGCTAATTAGATAAAATAAGATAAGATAAGGCTGTGAGGACTAACTCTTCCGATCTTCCACCGCTATTTATACCCCGTTATCCCCCCGATTCAATCGCCGCCGTCCGATCCGTGCTCCCACGCCGCACCGCCGTCGATTCGTTACACCTCGGGTTGTCTATTAGTAAATAAAATTAGATTTGCTCGTTAAGAAGGCTAATTAGATAAAATAAAATAAGATAAGGCTGTGAGGACTAACTCTCCAATGTCCGCCGTCCGATCTGTGCTTCCCGCGCGCCGTCCCGCCGTCGATTCGTTACCCCTTTTTATCCAATCCTCGCAGTTAAATATTAGAGTATATAATTTTTTTTTTACTGCGGGTTGTCTATTACTAAATAAAATTAGATTTTCTCGTTAATCGAGTTAAAGAGAAAAGAAGGCTGATTAGGCGGCGTCGGGAAGTTCCGCCGTTGGATTATAAACGGACGGTGTAAAATGCCGGAAAATTTGTGTGGCGCGGGGAGGTCGTCTATCCTTCATGGGATGAGGCGAGTGGGGCTGACCAGCGGCTTCGCCATTCGGGCGGCTAATCGAGTCCGGATCCGACCCGGTACTGACTAACAGAAAATTCGTTTATTTTAATTTTTTTAGAAATAGAATGTAACGCGTGGTGCTGGTTTTTTTTTTAAGTTAACGCATTTAATCGAGGAAGCAGTTGGTAGTCGGCGACTTTATTCCACGTGGAATTAGACGAAGATTTCGCGTTCAAGCACAGGCTATAAATACGGCGCGCGGTGCGAGGCGTAACTGAACTGGGAAGCTCGGGGGAAGGCGGTCATGGCGGATTGCTAGGAGCTCGAATCGGAGAAGAAGAGAGCGATGGGGAGGGCTTTCGTGTATGTGATATTGGGGGGAGGCGTGGCGGCGGGGTACGCGGCGTTGGAATTCATACGGAAGGGGGTTCAGCCTGGAGAACTTTGCATCATCTCCGAGGAATCTGTGAGTATTTCGCTGAATTCACTTCCGATGAGTGGTTTTTCTTGATCGTGATTTCTCTGAAATTGATGCGCCGGGAAAGAGGAATCTTCTTGGCGTGTTTGTTTGAATTGAGAACTTGAATTGAGTAGTTTTTTTGCGTGGAGTAAAGAGTAGCCGATTAGAAGTCTGAAGTATGATCAGTGCTCGATCATTGATTTCCTTGGCGTCAGGCGTTTGGATATTTGAGGTGGCTCGAATAGACGTTGCCGAGTTTCATCAGAGTATCTGGGTTGCTGGCGTTTTTGAACCTTTGCTCCCATAATCCTAGGCCAATTCTCTGTTCGGAAGAAATCAATGTTTTGCATGCTAAAATTCTTCAGTTACATTGAAGTCTGTGTAGCAACTGTGGACACAATGTTTCTGGGAACCAAATATTTGACGCTATTCTTCCACAAGTAATTATTTTAAATTATTTGTCTTGTCCCGTTTTGCATCTTGAAGACAGTGCATCCTAGAAGCAGAATTGATACTAAAAGGCGTTCTTTACCCGCATATAAGAAATCGACAGAAACTTGTTAGTTCAAACTAGGCAGAGGCGATCCTAGTGGTATTTTCTGATTTCTTGGTGGCTAATTGTGTTGTGATTTCATCAGTTTTGAGATTACCAAAAGATAACAAAAAGAATTGAACTTAGAGTTATCAATTTATTGACATTCATTTTATATAAAATAATCATTCCACTTGCTTTTGTTTCTTTTTTGATCAACACATTGAACCCGGGGCCTTCTAATTTGAAATGTTTGTGTCCATTAGGTAGCGCCATACGAGAGGCCCGCGCTGAGCAAAGGCTTCTTACTCCCTGAAGGTATAATTACTCACTATACCTTAAGTCACTCATTTAAAACGAAAGAATGAGAGAGAAAAACGATTATGATATGGATATTTAATGAAGATTATATAAATTAATTCATATGTATCTCATCGTAAGAAAAAAAAATGATCGACATAATTCAAACTCTTCCTTTTTCCTAGTGGTTTATGTTTCCACTATCATGATCATATTTTCATTATCTGCGTGGATTTCTAACACGCCTTCAATCTTATCCTGCAGCCCCAGCACGGCTACCTGCATTTCACACCTGTGTAGGGGCCAACGATGAAAGGCTGACACCTAAATGGTACAAAGAAAATGGTACATCGTTTTACTTTATTTCATTTTATCCTTTGTAACTTGAGAAATCAATTTTTTTATAAAAAATGCATTATGCTTTGAAACTCACATCATAGTCGTGCCGGACGGTTAAGTTGTTACATTCCCCTTATTTCCTGCCGATGGTTAAGTTATTAAGTGCTTCTAAAAATGTTTCTTCAAAAAAAATGTCCTTACAAAAATGTTTAACTTATTTTTGGTACATCCGACGTTGTTTAAGTTTAAAGAGAAGATGGAATGAAAGAGAGGATACTATTTTTGTTGATTCTTTTTAATGTTATTTTGTAAAAAAATCCTTGTAAAGTGATATTTATCTTGCTTGGTCACAGGCATTGAGCTTGTTCTGGGAACTCGGGTTAAAGCCGCTGACCTGAGGCGGAACACTCTACTCACTGCCACTGGCGAAACAATCAGTTACAAGACTCTAATCATCGCAACAGGTGCTCGGGTAATGTCCCATCCCATTCATAACTCAGCAACTTTCATCATATTATTTAAGTAAATGCATCGACTTTCAGGCCCTTAGGCTGGAGGAATTCGGCATAAGGGGCACAGAAGGGGAGAATATTTGCTACCTCCGTAGCTTATCTGACGCAAGCAAACTTGTGGACACAATGAATGCTTGTGCTGGCGGCCATGCTATTGTGATTGGCGGTGGCTATATCGGCATGGAGTGTGCTGCAGCGCTGGTGACGAATCGTATCAAGGTCTCCATGGTTTTCCCAGAAGCCCATTGCAGTAATGCCCAAACCCACTCGTCTTCTTTTCTTAATAATGTTTGCTAATAATCCTGCATTAAAATAAAAAATATAGAAAGAAAAAAGTATTGTATGAAAATAAGGTTCTAAATTTTGGTAACAGATAATCAAAGTGTTATCCCTCTTGTTCTATATTTACAGACTCACCAAATAAGGTAGATTAATGAAACACATTAGTTAGTATCAAGTTATTTCTTCCAAAGTAGCTTAGTTCCTCTAATTTAGTATTTCTTTTTATTTTATGAAGCATTTCGAGCCAGCTGACTTTGTTCATGGG
Organism: Wolffia australiana; assembly: GCF_029677425.1. Taxonomy (NCBI): domain Eukaryota; kingdom Viridiplantae; phylum Streptophyta; class Magnoliopsida; order Alismatales; family Araceae; genus Wolffia; species Wolffia australiana. The sequence continues at coordinate 11,106,276 of NC_135845.1, forward strand.
AACAGTGGCACGTCTATTCACGCCCAAGATTGCAGACTTCTACGAGGAGTACTATGAATCCAAGGGTGTGAATTTCATCAAAGGGACCGTGCTTTCGTCCTTTGAGAATGATTCAGAAGGAAAGGTGGGATATGTTTTTATATTGTAGTCAAGTATATCACCTCACATTGTTTCATTATCTAATAGTAGATACAACACCGGTGTTGTGTGGACCAAAAACTGAAAAGCATGAACGTTTTTTACTATTTTAAAACAATGTTACCTAATTTATATCGAAACTGATAGACCCTGTTTTAGATTTCTTTTCTCACCGTAAGATCAATATTTCTTTGAAAATCCTGCACCAGGTGGCAGCAGTAAAATATATTGTTTGTTATTGTGATAAATATAGAAAAAAGTTGGCTAATTTTTCAATGATCAAACGTTGTTCGTTCATAATTTTAAAACATTCTGAATTTTTTTGTTATTTTAGATGAATTTGTCAAAATTGAAAGTTTTCTCAGGTTCCAGATATTTGCTTCTCTCAAAAAGAAATAAAATGTTTGACCATTGTTGACCAGGTGGTGGCAGTAATCCTCAGAGATGGGACCCGGGTGGCAACAGACATGGTCGTGGTAGGGATAGGCATCACCCCAAACACCGGTCTGTTCGATGGCCAGCTGTCCATGGACAAGGGAGGCATAAAAGTCAACGGTCAAATGCAGACGAGCCACAGCTCAGTCTACGCGGTGGGTGACGTGGCAGCCTTCCCGGTCAAGCTCTTTGGGGGCAGGGCCTGCCGGCTCGAACACGTTGACTCTGCCCGCAAGACCGCGGTCCATGCAGTCAACGCCATCATGGGCCCAGGCCGAGCCCCGGACTTGGACTACCTCCCCTTCTTCTACTCCAGGGTCTTCGGGCTGTCGTGGCAGTTTTACGGGGACAACAGGGGTGACGTGATACATTACGGGGACTTCGCCGGCGCGAGATTCGGGGCATTTTGGGTGGACCGGGGGAGGCTGGTGGGGGCGTTTTTGGAAGGTGGCTCGAAGGACGAGTACGAGGCCATTGCTCGCGCAGTTCGAGCCAGTGTGCCTGTTGGAGATCTGGCTGAGCTGGAGAGACTGGGCGTTGACTTTGCTCTTCGGGTCAACGCTCAGGATGGCAAGTCCACGGGAGGCGGAGGCCTTCTTCAGACGCCGGCGTACCCTTGGCATGCAGCTGCTGGAGTGGCCGTGGCGGTGTCGGTCGCCGGGTTGGCATACTTGTACGGCCGACGTCGCAAGTTTCTCTGATGGGCTTACGACTGTTTTCTGGGACGTGCTTGTTAATGGCTATTTATCCTCACCCTCCTGGGAGACACTCTATTTCTTTGCTTGCAGGAAATATAGTTTAATGCATCCTCTATCTACGTATTTATCTATCCTCAAATCTATATGCGTCTATGGTATTCAAGGATATATGTGACTTTTGCTTTGAGCTTCCTTTGTTTAGAATTGAATTTATCAATACTTAAGTTAGCTAGGATACTTATGTATTGAGCTTTTGTCAATTCATAATTAGATGAAAGACAGCATTACAAGTGATATGGATATGGAACTGAATGGGAGTTGTATTCATATGAATCAAAGTTTTTAACTGAAAGGTCAGATGCCTAAACCCAAAGAGCTCAGGTTTCAAAGTTTAAGCTGTGTACTGAAAAACGTAAACAACGTAGTTTGAGTGCTGTATAAAGTTTCAGTCTTGTTTAGTGTGTGGTTTATTTTAGTCATCTCAATTATATCTTTTGAATAATGATAAAGAGAATTTATATGAGTGAAACATATGAAGGACTAAATTTGATTGATCCTATCGGTCCAACCAAAATGATATACTCTGGCATGAATAAGTCCAAACTCTAATTTAATGAGGATTTTAATGTCAAATTATGTCCTCATTTACCTTGATTGAACCAACGGACTTGGCTAATCATGACCTCTGAGTTTAATATTCAGGACAGATAGTGTATAGTCGTTTTCCTATAAGTATAGCTAGGATGGTTTTCAAGAATGTATGAAACTCTATGTCTTGAAAAATTGATGAACTTTTCGGAAGTTAGAAAAGTCTCTGTTTCAACTTTGGGAAGTGAAAGCTTGTGTTTTCTATTTTGCTGCTTACATGTCGTGGAGCCAAAATATAAGGTTTGCCTCTAAAAAAATCATAACCGTTTTTATTTATATACTTGATTTCAATATAATATAAATAACATCGATAACTTCAAGATTAACACATTTTTCATTCTCCCTCCAGTCTGTTATAAGTTATGTAATATGGTGTGGAATATACAATACACATATATTTCAACCTTAATGATTTAAATGTATTAAAAAATTAGAAGAATATACTTTGTTTCTATTTTTATGAATTTATTTTTCATTAAATAAATATAATTAATACAAAACTATATATATCACAAGAATGATGAATGCAAGTATATGAAATATGGTGCATGGAAACTAATATTTTTTCTAATATGTTGCCTGGGACTTGTATTACATGAAACAAATAGTTTTAAGTATTTTTTATTTTAATCAATTTAAATAAGATCACAATATAAGAGTTCTACATTAAATTGAATGAGTCTTCTAGGATACCAATATTATTAGTAAATGATAAAATTAGGCATACCTGGATGCAAAAATTAATGCAAAATCATTATATCTTGTAGAAAAGTGTAAGAAATGAATATCTTTAAATGGTATGAAAAAATGTCAGGGCCTAAAAACACGAGAGAATTTTGTATCTAAGGGCCTAGTCCAGTAAAGGTAGAGGTATGTGATACTATAAACTATAATTACAAGAAGTAATTTGTGAGATGTCAAGTCCCAATAAAATATGAGTATGAACTAATTATGAACACAATAATAAGAATTGGGAAAAACGTATCTGATTTGTATTATGAGTAGTGAACCAATAATATTAATAGAGGTATGGAAATATCTGGCAGCATAAAGAGTGGTTGGGAAATATCATCACCTATCTTAAAAGAGAAATCCATGTACATTTTCAGAAACTTAATAGGCAAATAAAGTAGGGTTATGTTTTTGATAATTTACATAAATTTTACAAATCTCCGGATGCTTGATACACAATCATATTGAAAAAAACTCACTCATTATGAGAGAAAACGTATGTTGTAAGAGTTGGACTAAAAACTGCGCTCTATGGGTTATATTCTATGCCAATCTGTTATTGGGGTTTCTTGGATTCGTAGTAAATTCAATGAACCCTATATTTTATTATGAAATGGAATTTTTTTTAAATGAAATAAAATTTCAATAAATCAAGTGCTGCACTCATCCAATGTATGAAGCATTATATGAATAATACGCCAATTAAGATTTGATAGAGCAAGGGTAAATATCTTTGGTTGTGAGTAGACATGGTTATTCTGTTCTGTTCTTTTCAAACGAACAAAAAATTCACACAAAAGAACCGCACAGGGGTCTGTTTGTTGTTCAGTTCTTTTTTGTGAAAAAATTAGATCAGATATTCGAACAATTCGCACAATCCGAAAAAAATTCGCACAATTCACACAAATTCACACATTTGCACAATTCGAACAAAATTCGCACAAATTCGCACATTCGCACAAATTCGCACATTCGCACAATTCGAACAAAATTTGCACAATGGGTAAAAATTCACACAATTCAAACAAAATTCTCACAATCCGAACAAAATTCGAACAATGTTCAAAAGTTTCACAATTCGCACAAACCGAACCGCACACAGGTCTGTGCAATGTTCTGTGCAAATTTGATTTTGTTATGTTCCGAAATCCCAACAGAACGCACAATTCGCTCCAATTCGCACAAAGTGAACAGAACGACCATGTCTAATTGTGAGGTCGTGATTGGCATGAAGCTGCAACACTTCACACAAAACAATAAGAAAATAAAATCTTAATGGCTGTTCAAAGCAATTGAAAACATGATGATGTAATCACATTTTCATCGATTGGATCCGTAATTTTGGAGTTCGACAAATGATTCTTGTTCTTCTGTTGAAGTGTCCACCCACTGACCTATCCATGGGAACCTCAGTAACTTATAACTCATCAAAGAACCCAATTATTTATCCATGATAAAATCAAATTTGGGTTAAATAAGTCATTTTAAGGTTCTGCTTTATGCAAAAATATTTATCAAATCTTCCTTAGAATAGGGTAAGGGCCAAATCCTCAAGGAGAAAGTACTGAGAGATTAAATTGAAATTTAAATATATTTAAAATAATTATTTTAGGTGACTTTATATTTTATTGGAGTTTTAAGCATTTTCTAAATAGGAAAATCAATCAAATAAATGAAAACTAGCGAAAACTATTTTAAATAATGATATAAATATTTTTTTGTTTTAGATAGGTTCAAATAATCAAATATGATTTTTAGCAAAATTTGGGGACTTTTTAGGGAAAGAAATAATATTTAACATTAAAGAGAACCTTTTGATGGCAATTTGGGGGCAACACTGCGCCGTTGGGCAAGAGAATTGGGCACCAACAAGTACTAGAATGAAATGTTGTAACTTTGGCTACACGAGGAATTTTTCAGTGCTGTTTTATGCGTTAAAAAACTTTAAGTCTACGACATCCATTAAAATGCTTATCTAGAGAAAAATATGATAAAATTAAAATCAAACATTGAGGAGGCCACACGAACCTTGTTCTCACTTCCCCCAAGGGCCAAGTGGTGCTCTTTCTCCAAGAATGTTGATTACCCTTGAACTCTTTCTCCAACACTCTTGTAGAACAATAATGCATCAAATAAATCTGATGCGCTAGGCCTCCAACAACAAGTTGGGAGCAGAAATCCAAGATGAGATACAAAGAGAGGGGAGATGGGAATAAATAGAAGTTCTCTAACTCTCCCAGCCATTGGATTTTATTCGAAGGGTTTGGAGTGATAGGATTTATTGATTTCCAGCCTCGACCCACGTTCCCTTCTTCCAAGAATTGAAAACAGATATTTAAAATTCAAATTGTGGGATAGTTCTACAATTATTGCCTTAAGTTGACACAGTCCTCATGAAGGTTTCAATGGGTCTAGTGTTGTTCATAAAACAAAAAAATGTGAAAGCAATTAATGAACAAAGGTGAATTGAAAGAATATATCTCTAGAGACATCCTTTAGCTGTGATTCTGAAATCAGAAAAAAGTGAAAATTAGAAATTGTAAAGATAAATTTTAATGAACTCAAATAGATGTACTCCCCAACAATGAAACCAATTGGTAAACAAAAAATGATTTTAGTATCTCATTTTAGGGCACTCATTGATGAAAAAATATGTTTTATATATATTAAACTTATACTTTTTCTGACTTTGCATAACAGTTTGATCTAATGGAAGTCATCAATAAGAGTACAAAATCTGGTAAAAAAAAATTGAAATATCTTTAGAAATTTGAATCATTGTTTTGGGATTTTTATATAGTAATGAATTTAACTTGAAGGAAAAAAATAGCAATTTTTAGTCCATAAATAATAAAAATAAGTTCAAAAACCTTTTTTCAATGATCAAGAGGTAGTTTTGCGGGATTAGTTCCACAATTCTTTTCTTTAGTAGACCCATCTGTTGCCATATATTAAATGGGCTACAAAAGCTCTCTTATTTTGTAGTAAAATTCTTTTTTGGTCCAGTTTGTTGCTTGGGTTTCCTGCTTTGATGCATTAACTATTTGGCCTTCTCCCTTTTTACCATGACTTATGTTTTTTTCTTTTCAATGACAAATATAGGAAGATGCAAGAAAAGTTCACTTGACTTTGAGGAGTCAAGAGTCCTTAGTCTCATAAATCATTAAAATACAAAAAATGAATTAATAATTGAGGGTTTTATATTTTTAACCCTAATGGTGAGTAATGTAATTTCAAAACTAAAGTAATTGGAAAAAATCAAGTATAAAAGTACATTTTGTCGACTTAATGAATGATATCACAACAATGCCCAATGTTTTTCTGGAGCGTTGATACTTGTGTCAGAGGAGCACTGTAGCTGGTAGGGAGCACATTGTGTACATAAATTTTAATTACATCCCCCTAGCTAGTGGAGAAATATGCACCATAGATGATAAAAATATACTTATAGATGCATCAACAAAGATGATCAGGGCACTGTTAATGATATGAAGACCAGTTATCATTGCTGGCAGGGAGATGATAAATCAGTCCAATTCTTGATGATGCATAATAATCATCATCCTCGTTGCATCTAATGTTGATGTGATGGTGATCTCCATCATTTTCCACATTGTGACTATGTGTTGGTTTCATTTTGAATGCCATAACAATGAATTCGTATCATCATCAAGAATGAAATGATGGGTCAGCATCATCCTGAACATTGTGACAACAAGTGAACATTAATCACCAAACATTGTCAAATCGTCATCGGTGCAATAATGGTTGGTGTGCTCCTGAATATGGAATGACAATGAGTTGGTATCGTAATGGATAATTCACTGAGAAGTTTATGTTTCATAAGCTTAATTTCATGAGTTTATTTATGTTGGAGATAATTGAGTTTATACAATACTTTTTCTCATGTTATTGACTTTGTTAACAAAACAGAAAGTAACAATCAAGGATCATCTCTACATGACATAAATATTATGCTTTAAATAACTCTTTGAAAGATGATTAGAAGTTGGGAATGTATATTTTCTAAAATATGAGATAGAGATATAAATAGGAGATAGTGAGATTAAGATAAAAAAATTATTGGCAATGGGGAATATGAGTACATAAATGAATTGGGAAGGATCATGGTGTTGAGTTATTTGGGCATGGCTGACTATCTGAAATGATTATTTTGCAATGTAATGAGTAAATCAAATGAATTTGAAATGATCAGTAATAGGATGATGTCGGACGTTGCCGATGACGTCGTCTGGTCGGGTATCGAGACGATGCTCTGATACCAAGATGATATAGAATGTCGTCGATGTCGTCATCCGATGCATAATTCAATAGGAGAAGTAACTACATGATGACGTGAATCCTAGGTGAATGTGCGTGCAGGCCCTGACTCGTGGAGAATTTGCCAAGCTCCGATATCTAAGAGGACGGTTGATGATGGTGATGGTGACCTTCTGACCCTCGTTGAAGCGACGACGGCGACTACGACATCAAACAAAAGTAATTCTGTTGATGCTCTCATCGTCGGCGATGTCTTCGTTGGTGCAATGGACCGGCGCGGGCAGATGCGGTGGAAAAGTCATGCAGGGATGACAGTGCGTCGATCGACTAGCGGCGGGCAAGGCGCAGGCGATGTGACGCTTGAGGGCCAAGACGAATGGAAGAGGCAGAGGCAAAACGACACGATGAACTGCCACGGCTCGACCAGCGCGTCCATATTGACTGATCAGTGCGGCCGAAGCGGGTTGTAGGGCAGTCGTCAGCACCAGGAAGTCGATGCTGAACACATCAGGATAGCTGGAGAATTGTCCAAGCAGTGTGTGAAGGGATCGCACATGTCGACGTTGGACATGGTTCACATCACAGGCATGCACTCGATGATGGCGGACTGGAGCGATTCAGTGGCGTTACGGCAGCGGTCAGCGGAGGGCATACTTTCTCAAAGAATGTTGTGTCAACACACGGTGGGAGAGGGTCGTGTGGAACTGCCGTCTGCACCAGCAATTTGGTTCGCGTAGGTCAAACCATAAGAGGCATTGACTTGGTGCGTCAATGAGTCAGATCCGCTGTAGATGCCAGCGCAAAAATCAAGTGGGTTGTGGGCGCCGTAGGCAGAGCATAGAGCGACAGACCATGCCGGCGTCTAGTTACACGTAGAGTCGGATTGGTCCTGAGTAGTTTTGATCGAGCATAGAGAACTCTGTCCCGCGATCGATCAACAACAAAAAACTTTCCCGCGGAGCTTTGGAGTGTGCCTGGAAGCCGGCATTGTTGTGTCACGAAGGATGACGTTCCGGGATGTCAGCGATGTTGCATGGCATTGGTGATGCCAGACATCATCTGGGACATCTTTCGGTCCGTATCGAGTCGATGCTCAAATATAGAGTGATGTTGGACGTCGACGGTGTCGTCGTCCAACGGATAAACTGTAACGGGTATGTATCTACGATGTGATGATGCACCTACGTGATCATACTTGTCCGCCCCGACTCGATGAGAATGCCAAACTTCGTGCTCCGAAGGGATCGCAGAGTGTCGGCGATGGTGGCCTCTCAAGCTGCATCAGAGGGGACAAAGGTGACCAGGGCGCCGAACGAAATCTATCCATAGGGGCTCGCATGTAACGGATGGGCTCAAACAGTACTAGTAAGATGCTCAAATTCCCCCCTCCTCCCCCCTCTCCCTCTCCCCCCCATCTCTGTTCTTTCTTGTGCCTGCTTGCTTCCTTCCTCTTCTCCCTCTTCCCCTACTCGTCTTATTCTTACGGTGAGATCTGAAAAACAAATGATGGTAACTGCAAATTCAACTTCCAGATCTGCCATCCTAGGGGACCCATCTCTCCCTTATATGGGGGGTCAAGATGGGCCCCTTAAGTAGGTCTAGTAAGGGGTCCATTAAGGAGCCCTTATACATGGGGGCCCCTTTTACAACAAAATAAGGATACTAAACAGTTATAAAGACATGGCCACATAGCGCATGATGAACACGACACAACACAATGAGATAGACTTGACGTAAATAAAAACACGAGCATGATAAAACATCAAATAGGACGATCACAAGCCGGCAAGAAATTCAGAATGTGTGATGGTGCGTTCGTCATTTTCACCCAGGGTGTTAAACCCGGATGTCTTCTCCGTTGCCCAGGCATGGTGGTTGGATGGGACACAAACAGGAGGGTTGTCGACGAAGATGGCAGCGGCTCGGATGATGCCTTCGATGGGCAAGATGGCGTGCTCCATCAGTCCTCCCAGGGTCAGATGAACTTGGATCCGACGAGTTGGGGTAGCCAGCGGCGGCGGCTGGATAAGGCCTGATTGTCGATGACGTAACTCGCTCTTTGTGATACACGGGCGTCCGCACCTGCACGTAAAAGCCTTCGCGATACTTTGTCCCTTGTATTGTTAATTACCCCATGCAGTATAAGATCACTGACTCGTGCCAATTGGGCGAAATCATCAAGGGAGTGGTCGCGGCAAACTCACTCACACTGAGGGGGGTTAGAAAGGCCAGGTCAAAGGGGAGAGAAGGGGCTCGATATGGAGCCAGGTCCATCACATTAAACGTGGAGCTAGTCCCCCACAAGGGAGAAACTTTGACGACGTAGGCGTGATCACCCACTTATTGGAGGATCAAAAACGGGCTGATGCTACGAACATGTAGCAGTGAAGCAGACTCGGGAGAATAACTTTTCGGCCTGATTCTCACCATCACCCGGTCTCCCACATCAAACACTTGGAGTCGGCAATGCAAGTCGGTAGCCTGCTTGTACGTTGCATGTAGATGTGTGGTTCTAACATGGCAGTGCTGATGCAATGGCAAAACATGTTGGGCGAATGCATAATGATGACGATCTAGGGGGGCTAGGGTATGGGGTCGACAAGGAACATGGCCATTGGCGATCTCGGGTGGGCTCAACCTGGTGGTGCAGGCCTTCGCGGAGTTGTGCGCGTGTTCCGCACGCGGGGTGGAGTAACGACTGATAAACTGAATTTTGAGTGATTAAGATGCCTTAATTATTGTCATTGTGAAATTCAGATTATGCAATTCAATTTATAAATTTACCCCAATACTTATACGTATAGTGTGAATATCAGGGATCGTCCAAGAGAGGCTTAGTAGGTAATGAGATGTTCAATCTGATTAGTGGATTTTGAGCTGAAGTTGGGAGAGGAATATATAGGAGATAATAGGAGATAATTTGGATTTCTTGATCTTGTCAAGAAGATCAAGAACCTCAGGATGGGTAAAAAGAAATTAGGATTGTATTTATGAGAAATCTATTTAGGCTTCTTGATCTTGAAATCAAGATCAAGAAGTCAGAAATAGAGTAGGGACTAAGATAATGTAAGTGGGAAGGATAATCTATATAGGAGCTGATTCAACTTTCTCAAGAGTTTTTAGGAGGTGTCTAATTTTTAAACTAGAAGGAAATGAAATCTATCTAATTTTTAGTTCATTTTTGTTTTCAGGGCTCAATATTCATCTCAATCAAAATCAGATTTGATTCCTAGAAAGGGCCAGAACATTTCGCCCAAGCCAAGGCGATTTAGAAGAATACAATCTAGAAATCATGACCAGAAAATGCAATGAAATAAACTCAGAACCTTGTTTGATCCATGAACTTCCTCCTCTGTCTGCTCAGCTGTGGATGGAAGACTCCAGAATGGGGAGAGAAAAAAAAAAAAAGGGTTTAAGTACCTTGGGTGAAACGGTAAAGTCCTTTCACGTTTTCCCTTGGTCGTCCCTTCATTACAAGAGTTCTAGCAATTTTATGGAAATTTCCACCGTTGGATTGAAATTATATGAAGTGAAAAACCCACGATCAAAATTTGAGCATGATCCAACGGTGGAGTTGCGAGATATGAGGGTTTGAAGTGGGCTGTCTCCCCATTTTACTATTTTCTCTCTCCTCCGCCTCCTCGTGTTCTGTGCTCGTTTTGGCTCTTCTTTCTCCGAATTTTTCCCTCCAAATTCCTCCAATCTCCTGCTGAAACCTATCATCTAAAATATTTTGACTCAAATAAGCCTTTTTTCAAATGTATAAATATATTCTGATATCAAAATGTCCTGGAAGAATACCCAAAAAAAATCAGAAAAATCATATACTCACCAAATTAACTTCATTTTTATTTAGTGCTCAATAAGTGGTTCTAATGCAGATAAATGATAATTCCATATGAGAATATGCATTTAAAACACTTTAATACACCCAGATAACACACATTTATATCATTTTACAACTGAATTTGTGTGTTATCAACGACGATTGGCCGTTATCTCGTGGATGGCACATCGGTCGCAACATGTTCGCTGCTTGTCATCCTTCCCTAGGAATAGTGCGGGTTTTGCACCGGATCTGGGGTTCTCCTAAATAAAGCTGGTGGGAGCGGCATGTGCTTGCTCTGAGCGAATGGCGTGGGCAGCCAAGTGGGCGACGCGAGTGGTCGAGCGACTGACGTGGTCAGCTCTAGTAGCTGAGGGAACAGCGTGAGCGGCGTAGTGTGCGACGTGGGTGTCCTGACCGAGCGGGCGGCGCGAGCGGCACGAGCGGCGGGGCATGATGGCGTGTCATCATTATCATGTCCTGACTCTCGAAGGGGGGGGGGCGCAAGATGGCGGACGATCGTTAGCTTGACCGTTCTGGACGAGGCACTCTTCAGTGCTAGGTTCGTGGGTGTAAGGGTACCACGTGACCCGTCATCCTTTGTGCATGAACGAACACATGTTTGCTCTGCCGGCTATGGTAACGTCATGATCATAGATCCAGGGACGACCCAAGATGATACTTCCTACTTTCATCGGAAGGATGCACTAAGGACGGTCTCATCGTACGTACCCATCTTTAACGGGACGTGGCATTGTCGCTTCACCGACAACGACGAAGAGTCAATCTACGACATGTCATAAGGGGTAGGATGAGGTATGGCCACCAACTGTAATCGGGCGACAATCGCGTCGGATATGGCATCGACACAACTCCCACTATCCACAGTCAATGTACACATTTTGTCGTTGATTTTGACGAATGTGTAGAAAACCGAGGTCCGTAGGGCTGTGTTGGCCAACGGGGCTGTCCTTTATGGGGTAGGCGCAGGGTTAACCTACGACGTAACAACAGGTGGGACAGACGTCCTACTAGTGCTCTGGCGGTCAGTGGCTATGATAGCGAGTCGCCAGACGCTTGGGCGTGGAGCGGGTGCCAAGGTTGTACTGGCATCCACTATCTGTATGTACCAAACTTGAGAGTCCGACTACTCGTACCAGTTCGTGATCTCTTCGTCTATGCACTGACAACCATCTCATTGGAGACATCTCAAAAATCTCCTCTGTTACATTAAAGGTACTTTCCATTTTCCATTACAATTCTATGCTGACCCACCAAATACACTTCACATCTTTAGTGATGCAGAATGGGTTGTGACCCTGAAGGCCGAAAATCCACCAGTGGCTTCTTGATTTACCTAGGTCGTAAACTTATTATCTAGGCCTCCAAAAAGCAGACCACCGCGACACGTTCCAGCACTGAAGCAGAATACAAGGCCGTAGCCAACGCCACTACTGAATTATATGGGTAGAATCTCTTCTTGATTTATGAACCTCACCTTCCGCAGTTTGGTGCGAATATCTTAGAGCCACTTATCTTAGTGAAAATCCCATATTTCATGCTCGCACAAAACATATTGAAATTGACTATCACTTTGTTTGAGAATACGTTTCACAAGGATCAATGCAGGTTTCATTCATTTCTACATGTGATCAACTTGCTGATCTTCTGATACAACCTCTCGCTCATACTCGCTTCTGACTTCTTCAATCCAAACTCAGCCTACTAGCGAGGAAATACCTGATCTGTCGCCAACTGACACCAAGCGTCACAGCCCTTAACCTGACATCAGGCGTCATGGTGATTACTCTGCCATTGGATTTTATTTGAATTTATTCTACTCATTCTATAAATTTAGGAACATCCGTTCCTATAAATACTTGCACAAACTCACTCATTGATATAAGAATAACATTCTCTGAATCTTCTATTCTATCCATCTGTCGTTTATTTCCTTGTCATAACTATTCCAAGCATGCTCGAATGTAGTATTAAGAATCCCCTTTTAAGGTTTTACTGACGATAATCAGTGTTCCATAAAGAAAGTTGGTGGTGCATTTACCAATGTTCAACTATCCAGCATTTGGAGGAACTAGCTTCGGAATAACGGAAAGCGTTGAGATGAGTCCATGTCACTGCGTTTTAAGAAAATAAATATTTTTTTCTTCGAGAAAATATTTTCTTCTCTTTAGTACTTTGTTTCTCTACCTTGTGAAGGTCGTGAAAAGGGAAAGTGAAACACGTCTTTCTTGTTTTATCTACCTGCTGTGCATTTTTTTTCTGACATAGATGAATTTCCTTACGTTGCAAATGTTCTTTCTCTCCACCTTGAATGGATTTTCCAGCTGTCTCCGGTTGTTGCTGCTCATTCAACAACAATAATGCATTCTAACGAAACATGCCCACAAATTTTACGTTTTAATTCACGTATGCGAGGAAATTCCGATGGATACTCTTCTTTTCTTCAATGAAGATGATTTCAATGACTGATGGCACAGAAACGTGTTTGCGTAGAAAAGCGATCACGGTGAAAGGTGGCTTCTTTGAGCTTAAAGCTTACACCTGGTAGCGGGCAGGATCAAGAACAGGTTATGGGCTTAGAAAAGAAGCAAGAGGATCTCTACCGTGCTCTTCTGGTGTTCTCCATCGTTGCCGTCTTGTTCCCCTCTAAAGCGACCGATAAGCGAGGAGGCCTACTCGTCTCCTACCCTCCCGGAAATTGTATAAACATCTATTTATATTTCCCAAGAGCCCATCGCTGTACCTTGCGATTGGAAAAATTCAATGGGAAGAGCATTCTTGTTCTTATTCTACTTCTTCCTCGCTGCTCTCTCCTTGGTCATAATGGTAGCGACAGAGGAAGAAGATATAGCGCTGTGGGAAGGGCAAATGGAGAATTGGACAGAGGAAGAAGCAAGGCAAGAGGAAAATGAGATCCTGGGAAGAATCCACGTGAATGTCAAAAACCATGGCGCTGTGGGAGATGGAATCGCCGATGATACCCAGGTGAGTTTCTCTCTCTAATTCTTCCTCGTCATCTTCGTCCAAAACTCTTCATCATCAACGTCTGAATAATTTAATGATGATGAATTATTTTCTCATCACCTGAGCGAGGTAGACAAAGGGGCGATGATAATGAAGATTTCTTCATCTTTATCACGGAAAGAACGAACTAAGGGAACGATGAGGACTAACGATCGTCGACTCGTAGTCGTCATCGGTGACGACGAATACAACTGGCATTGTTTGTCTCTCTCCTCACGGCACGATTGCGTGTTGCTCACCTGCCTTTCAACTGCCGCAGGCGTTCCTGAGCGCGTGGAACACGTCATGCGGGCAGAAGCATTCCGTGTTCTTCGTTCCCAAGGGAAATACTTACCTTGTACGTGCAGCCAGGTTCAAAGGGCCCTGCGCTGATGATTTCACTGTCCAGGTAACAGCATAGTCATCACCCCCAATAGTTGTTTCATTTCATTGGAATAAAATTTCCTTGTTAATTTATGATGTCTTTCTTCACTGCTGATTCATTTGCTTGACTTCCTCTAAAGGATTAGGTTTTGTTAGTGAGATACTAATACTCATGGGCTAATGGGCCCTATTCTATAAGCCCATTAGCCCTCTTATCATTCTCTCTCCTAGGGTATATATATACCCACACATGTACTCACTTGAGATCATGTCATTATCTTCCTTCTTCCTCACTTGACATGGTATCAGAGCTCCAGAGCTCTTCAATCTAGGGTTTAACATCTAGGGTTTGACATCACCCTCTCGCTGTTTAGCGAACCCGGAGCGTGACTGACGGATCCGCTACAGCGCGAGCTGTAGCCAGCCCGCGGAGCTTCTGGAGAAACCCCCGCAGCCGCGCGCACAACCGCAGCCGCACACGCTGCCGCAGCTGCACGCCCAGCCGCAGCCACAACCGCGTGCACAGCCACAGCCGCAGCCGCTCACGCGACCGCAGCCGCAGCCGCGCCCGCGCGCACAGCCACAGCCGCAGCCGCAGCCGCCCGCGCAGCAGCAGCCGCAGCCGCCGCCGCAGCCGCCGCCGCAGCACTAGCCATAGCCGCAGCCACAGCTGCAGCACTAGCCGTAGCCACAGCCACAGTTGCAGCCGCAGCCCGCAGCCGCAGCCACCGCCGCAGTTCCAATGTCGGAGGAACTTTACTCCACGGGCCAGACTCGTCAACCGGTTGTCACCGCCGAGGGCTTCACCGATGCAGATTTTCAGAGAGAACCCTTGTCACACAAGGTTACTCCTTCCCTGCCTTTGGTTCCCGACTCGGCGTGTCTTGATGCCGAACTTGCTCTGAGTGGCGTCATTTTGTCGAGACCACCCTCAAAGCTCGCCAATTGTTCAAGCACTGTACGCAAGCTCCTCTCCCACCGACTCATCCACACTATGCTGCGTGGGAAGCCGAAGAACATTTTGTACTCGGCTGGCTCTACACGACATCCCTTGCAACCTCGTTACGTGAACGGTTCCCTTGCTGCTCCACTGTGAAAGGCTTTTGGGACCAGGCTAACACCTTTTGCGGACGAGAAGGGGATAACTGGCGCCTCTTTATGCTAGTAGCCAAAGCCAGCAACCTTCGCCAGGGCGCAATGTCCATTTCGGACTATGCGTTGGAACACAAGAAGTTGTGGGACGAGGTGGACTACTACTTGCCGACGGATGATCCGACGTACAAGTCATTCCAGAACACTCTTCGCCTACGACTCTTGGGGTTCCTCCATGGTCTCAACAAGGAGCACGATGACACTCGTCGCCGTGCTCTACACCGCAAGGAAGGCCTTCCTACCATTGACGACTTGGTGAAGGAAGTCCAGGAAGAGGAGAGCCATTTTCAGGTTCTTGGCACTCTCTCCCCGGAGGCGGCTCATGACTCGACCGCACTCCTCACCCGGCCTCCCTCTCCAGCTCCTGCTCCCACCGCGGAGGCGGCACCCTCCGGGCTGGTTTGCTCATACTGCAACAAGCCTGGGCATCTTCGCAAGTGGTGCAAGAAGCGTCAGTACGACAACCGGAAGAAGAAAGAGGCCACCGAAGGGAAAGCTATGGTCGCCTCCACCTCTACCACCTCTACCAGTCCCACAACTATAGCGCAACTCCAAGCTGATTTGGGCCGTCTCCATGACCAAGTGGCTACCATGCAGACTCTGACTCAGTCCACGGCACACTTTGGTGGATTTGGTGCGTTTTCTTTCTCTCCGTCTGCTCAGTGGTATTGTGGTCACACGGCTCTCCACTCGCCTCTCGTATTGGATACGAGCTGGGTTCTTGATTCGGGGGCAACCGAACACATGACCCCGTTCAATGACCGGTTTGTATCCTACGAAAGGCATAGTGGGAACCGTATCGTCCTTACAGCCGATGGTGGACGGTTGCGTATGGCTGGTATTGGGGCCGTTTTTGTCGATGGTTTCGGGGTAGTCCACAATGTCCTTCATGTCCCAGCCCTGCGAGCCATCCTTATGTCCCCTCAGCGTTTGGTTGACAGTCTGTCCTGTTCATTTCACCTCCAACCTGACAGGATGTTTCTGTCTGACAAGGTGGGCTGGACTACACAGATTAGGCGGGAGAACGGGCTGCTGTTGTTGGACGATGGGGGTCGCTCTCGGTGCTTTCTACTTCACTGCCACCTCCGACCGGTCGATGCGCAGCGCATGGGACGTCTCCAGTTGGCTCACCAACGGCTGGGTCACCTGCCATTTTCTGTTTTACAGCGCCTATTTCCTTCGATGTGTACTGGCTTGGACCCTCAGACTATTGTGTGCGAAGCCTGTCAGCTGGCCAAGCACCGTCGTTCATCTTTCTCTCCGTCCACCTCGCACTCATCGACTCCATTATTTTGCATCCACAGTGATGTTTGGGGACCCGCCCTACAGGCTAGTCTCAAGGGCCACCGCTACTTTCAGATCTTTGTTGACGAGGCCAACCGTTACACATGGGTATACTTGTTGACCGCCAAGTCTGAGGTCGCACCGACGATCCGTCACTTCTGCACCATGGTTCGCACTCAGTTTGACCGGGGTATCCAGCGCTTCCGCTCCGATAACGCCCGGGACTTCGTCAACACTGAGTTGGCCAAGTATTTTGCTGATCATGGGATTCTCCACGAGTCCTCCTATGTGGCGACCCCTAAACAGAATGGTATGGCCGAACGTCGGATCGGGTATGTCACGTCGACCGCCCGGACCCTTCTACTGAACTATTCTGTTCCGTGGGCGTATTGGGGTGAGGCGGTCTTAACGAGTACCCATCTCGTAAACCGTCTTCCCTCCCAGCCCCTCGGGTTTGTCAGACCCCTGGATCGCTTGAACACGGCTTTCCCCCACCTCTCGCTGCAGACTGGACTTCTACCTCGCATCTTCGGGTGAAAGGCGTACGTCCACGACATGGCTCCCTCTCTCACGAAGCTCGATGCTAGAGCTCGGTGCGTCTTTGTCGGGTACGCGTCTCTCCAGAAAGGTTATCGTTGCTATCACCCTCCGTTTCGGCGGTTCTTCATCTCGGCAAATGTCACCTTTCCTGAGCATGAGCCATATTTCGGTGACTCTACCTCGTCACGCCTTCCGCTAGATGAGACTTCGTCGACTCCTTCCTTGGAACCCTAGCCATTTGTGGGACCCCTTACCCCACCGTTGCCGTCTCCCGTCTCCCGCTCCCGCCCCGTCTGCCTCTTCCGTGCCTTCCCCTGAGAGGTCGTGTGAGCTCCCTCCACCTTCACCTTCTCCCTTGCCTCCTACCACCTCTCCCCCTGGTGCACCGTATCCTTCTCCTAGTGCACCTCCTTCCCCCGGGGAGCCTCTCTCTACCCCGGGGAGCTACACTCTTCTCCCACTTTTGCTTCTGCTCCTCCGTCGGACGATGACTCTCCCTCGCCTACTGATGACGATGCTCAGTTGGGATGGCCTATCGCCCTTCGGAAAGGGGTTCGTCAGTGCACTCGCACACCCCTCTACCCCTTATCTCACTACCTCTCCTTCAACCGGCTGAGTCCTACCTACCGGTCCTTCCTTTCTCACATCTCGTCGGAACCACTTCCACGTCGCCTCTCTAATGCTCTTGCTTCTCCTCATTGGAAAGCGGCGATGGATGAGGAGATGCAGTCCTTGCTCAAGAACCACACTTGGGAAGTCGTTCCCCTTCCTCCTGGCAAGCGGGCAATGGATTGCAAGTGGATCCCTGCCAAGAAGCATCATGCAGATGGTACTCTTGAACGCCTCAAGTCTCGACTTGTGGCTCGGGGGTTCACTCAGTCTTATGGCGTGGACTACTTCGAGACGTTCTCTCCTGTGGCGAAGATGGAAACAGTCCGTCTTCTCTTGGCACTTGCGGCTCACTCCAACTGGCCGATCCGGCAGTTTGATGTGAAGAATGCCTTTCTCCACGGTGACTTGACGGAGGAGGTGTACATGCAGCAACCTCCCGGGTATACTCTTGGTCCTCCGGGCTCCGTCTGCCGACTGCGGAAGTCTCTTTATGGACTGAAACAGTCGCCGTGGATGTGGTTTGGTCGGTTCTCTTCGATCATGAAGGCTGAGGGCTACACTCAGAGCAATGGGGATGCCTCCCTATTCCTCCGTCACAGCCCTGCTGGTGTCTCCATCTTGGCCGTGTACGTCGACGACATTCTCATTACGGGGTCTGACTCTGCCGAGGCCAGCCGCGTTAGCTCTGCGTTGGCCAAGGAGTTCGAAATCAAGGCCCTCGGGCCTCTTCGCTACTTCCTCGGCCTTGAGGTGGCCTATTCCCCCCGGGGGATCTTTGTGTCGCAGCAGAAGTATGCCGTCGACCTACTGGCCTTGACCGGCATGACCGAGTGTGCGCCGGTGAGTACTCCCATTGACCCTAACGTCAAGTTGGGTAAGGGGGAGGACTCAGCACCGGTGAACGCCTATCAGTACTAGCAGGTGGTGGGGAAATTATTGTACTTGACCCATACCCGGCCCGATATCAGCTTCGGCGTCAATCTCCAAAGTCAGTTCATGCACTCTCCGCGGGAGATCCATCGTCAGGCTGCCAACCGGGTACTCGCGTACCTAAAGGGCTGCCCCGGGAAAGGCTTACTCTTTCCTCGGAGTATGGAGCGGACCGTAAAGGTGTACACTAATGCGGATTTTGCAGGCTCAGTTGTGGACTGTCGTTCCACCACGGGGTACTGTACCTTTGTCTTCGGTAGTCTTGTCAGTTGGAAGAGCAACAAACAGGACAAAGTGTCCCACTCTAGTGCTGAAGCCGAATACCGAGCACTTGCCGACAGGGCCTCTGAAGGCCAGTGGATATACGGGATCCTCCATGAACTCCGTGTGGAGTATTCAGGCCCGATCCACTTCTACTACGACAACAAGTCGGCAATCACTTTGGCAAAGAACCCTGGTCAACAGGGCCGGATCAAGCACATGGAACTCCACCGCTACTTCTTCAAGGAGCGCATGGACGAGGGCATCTTTGACCTGGAATTTGTTCCATCCGCTGAGCAAGCTGCTGATGTCCTCACCAAGGGACTCTGTCGACCTCTCCTTCAGCGTGCAGTGTCCAAGCTCGGCATGGATGACATCCACACTTTGCTTGCGGGGGGGTGTTAGTGAGATACTAATACTCATGGGCTAATGGGCCCTATTCTATAAGCCCATTAGCCCTCTTATCATTCTCTCTCCTAGGGTATATATATACCCACACATGTACTCACTTGAGATCATGTCATTATCTTCCTTCTTCCTCACTTGACAGGTTTTATTGATCATAAAATCCCACTGATAGCATCGTGACAAATGTTGTTTGTGTAGCCGTTGATCTGTTTAATGTACTCTTAGATTTTAGGTAATGTTCACATATTGGTCTGGTTAGTTCTGCGCGTTATAATTGGCCGGGTTTATTAGAACTGAATTTCCTTTTTATGTTGCTTAAACTTTTTCTCTACAGATCAGTGGAATAATTAAGGCGCCGGAGGAGCCCGGGGACTGGTATACTTCTAGTCCTAGAAATTGGCTTGTGTTCTCCAAGCTCAAGGGTGTCCGCTTCCACGGCAGAGGAGTCATCGATGGGTCTGGCTCCAAGTGGTGGGCCGCCTCCTG
The DNA here is from genome assembly GCF_029677425.1 of Wolffia australiana. Classification (NCBI taxonomy): domain Eukaryota; kingdom Viridiplantae; phylum Streptophyta; class Magnoliopsida; order Alismatales; family Araceae; genus Wolffia; species Wolffia australiana. Next base: position 11,126,115 of record NC_135845.1, read on the forward strand.
CAAGATAAACAAGACGAACGTACGTCTCGCTTCCCCTAATTTTCCTTCTCTATTTGGTAAGTAAAATATTTTAAATATAATTGGTATGTGTAATCTCAAAAATATAAGTATGACTCGTAGGAGAACCTAGTTCAACTGACTTGCAACTCACATAAATCTAAACCAAAGAAGTAACGTTAGTAGAGAAAAGAACATTATATAAACTTGCAAGAACAAGACAACAACAAAAGAAGTTAACTTGTTGTTTAGTTAACGCACTTATTACTAAACTTGACCACACATTTATTACTAAACGTTTGAACATTATAAAGTACACTTCACTACTCTCTCTTTCTCTTCATCTTCCCCCCTATCTACTCTGGTCTTCTTTCTATTCGTGGATCTTGGAAGTGTACATTATCTTGCTGATTAACTCTGTATTTTTTGTCACATGTAGCCATGCAGAGGAGCTCCTACGGTAAACTGACACCAACTACGATCTTCTTTCCTCCGCCACTAATCAAAGGATGTTTCCCACAAATGACGATGTCAATGGAACAGGCGATGACGATTGAGTCAAGCAGTGGAATAATTGTCAGGCGACTGCAGTTCAAGAACAGCCAACAGATACATTTGACCGTATTTAAGTCAGACGCGGTGATATTATCGCACTTGCAGATTGAAGCCCCATTTAATAGCCCGAACACCGACGGAATTCACTTAAGCGAATCATCCAACATCGTTGTAAAGAGCTGCGTCATCGAGACAGGTACCTTTGGGAAAGATAATAATAGACTAAGTCTGAGAAATTTCAGTTTTTTTTAAGGCCTGGATGGTATTTTACAGGCGACGATTGCATATCTATTGTTAATGGGTGCTCGAACATCGAAATGAATGACATCCACTGCGGCCCCGGTCACGGGATAAGGTAAAACCTTTGAATGAATATCGTTTACTGTCGACGCCAACCTTCCATCATAGTAAACCATCATTTTCGCTTAATTTTAGTTTAGATTCTTAGGAAATGTTATATTTTTTTCTTATCACAGCATTGGAAGCTTGGGGAAGAGCAATTCGGAGGTAGCGGTGTCGACAATCGTACTCGATAAGGCTGTTCTGAGGGGGACGACCAACGGGGTTCGGATCAAGACGTGGCAGGTGGGCGAAGGACACTTGGTTATGGGATTACCTTTATATTTTAGACTTCTTCATTTCGAATAATTTACGGTTTTCTCGGCAGGGTGGATCCGGTTACGCCCGAGCGATAACGTTCCAAAATGTGAAGATGATCGACGTGCATAATCCAATCATCATCGACCAGTTCTACTGCGACTCCTCGACCCCCTGCCAAAACCAGGTCTCTCTTTATCTCCCGCATCTGTCTATAATGCTATAAATCTATGTTTTAATACCAAACCATCCATTTATCGGTCAGTCAATCAGTCTATCTGTCTGTGTGTATTGTCATACATTCAAGTTATCGATGTATGTCTATCTGTCAGTCTGCATCTCTCACTTCACCTAATTTATTTATATCTTTTGTTTTAACTCTTTCTGAGTTACTTGTTAAGACTCAACTGTCCCAATGAAGTTCCCAATAACTTTCATCTGTTGAGACTCTACCTTCTATCCCTCACTGAGGAGCTTCCTTCTCCTGCTACCCTCTTTGACAACCCCAATGTGTCGATCCATCCATATACCTGGATATATTTATATCTGAATAATCTATAAATGTATATATTCTCATGTCTCTACCATTCATCCATCCGTCATTTGATTTATTCATTCATCTTTGCACCTACCGACATACAAGTACATATACACTAACAGTCTATGAAAATTATACTTCATCTATCTGTTTTTTCCTTATGTTGATCGATTATGCCTTGACCAAGGCAGACGTCGGCAGTGAAGGTAAGCGAGGTACTATTCAGAGATATCCGTGGCACGTCAAAGACTGCAAATGCGATTAAGTTGGCATGCAGCGACACGGTGCCGTGCAATGATATCATTCTTCATAACGTTAAGCTGAAGGCAGCGAATGGTGGCAGCGTCAAGACTTTCTGTAATTGCGTGGCGGGGTTCGTCGAAGGTGCAGTGGAACCTCCAGTAGAATGTCTGAGGACTGATAGCTGCTCTTGCGGTGGCTCTCAGAGACCCAGACAAGGGCTGGATCTCAGATGGGAGCTCCACACAGAGCTTTGATCAGAACTTTAGGGAGGCCCTGAAAATGGAGTAGAACGTGAAAAAAATAGAATTTTATTTCAGTCTCGGGATGAGAGATGTACTGTAATGTTTACGTGACAGTATATTGTAACATTAGTAAACGGAACAGGTGTTGAGAATTGAAGACTATATGTAGATAAGGTGAGGTGAAAATACAAAATAAGTAGGAAGAAACAGCAACCCACCCTTACAGTATGATACAGAGAGGAACATCATACAAGTTATTGCAGTCGGAACCCGAACAAGCGTGTTAGGGCGGCTTGGATCAGGCTCTATTTCTAAGAATGGGTTGGAACGGTAACAACTTGACCATAGGTACAGGGGTGATATGAATTACTGATGATGTCTAAGAATAAAATTTTTATCAGATTTCCTCAGGCCAATTATGCGAGCAACGTGTTGATTATCAATCTCAATGACAAATTGAAGCCAATCCACGTCAGCGAGGAGCTCGACTATGTGATGAAGCACGAAATAGAAACTTTAAATAAAGGATACATGGGGTTAGTGACTAAATCAAGGAGAACTTAATTCATCTCTTACCAGTAAGATATGTCCTTCAGTTCATGATGGTTAATAGCTCATACAATCCAATAATTGATCAACACTAGTTACAATACTAGAGAAAGTAATTGTTTGATTTTGTTCTTCAATTGTGTTAATTTTCACTATTTAAGTTAAATCTATGTTTCAGATTGGGATATATTTATAATAAATTCCTTATAAACCATTTTAAGCATATATTTCTGCTACTGTCACCAAAGAAATTCTTTATTCTTCATCTCAACTTGATATATGTATCAAAGCTTGTTTCTTAGCTTTTAATAGATTCGATATTATCTTGACATGTGACCTATTTAGAACGAAAATGACTCCTATATTTTGGTAATAATCTATCTCAAAAATTAAGTTCTCATCTTTTAAATTTTCAATAAAAATAAATTAAGTTCACCAGATGATGATGCGAGATATTCTTATAGTGTTTATAATATTTTCTTAAAGAAATTCGGCAATCAATGAATCAGAAAGGAAATTTGTTAGTGGTGACAAAAATTCTATTATCATTCATCAAATCAAATGAGTCTGAGATCAATCACAGGACACAAAATTAATTTATTTTGCATTTCAAATATATCTATAGTGAAACCCATTAACTTGAATCTCATTTTCAAAGAATACAAAGTTATGTATGTTTAACAATGATAGGTCTCTAATCCTTTTAAGTGATGATTCACATTATGATCTTTGTGATTAGTAATCAGTAGCCTATCTTGACAGTTGATTACCTATTATATTATAAATATTAACAATGGTATCGATGTTCTATAACATTTCTAATAAATCTATGTTTTCTATATGATGATCTAATTTTTTATGTAGTTCTGGGGAAGACGAATGATTTATTCCAATTACAGTAAGAAGTGATGACAAAATAAATCTCAGTTAATGACGATAATGAAAAGAACTGATGTAAGGTGAGGGTACTTACTTTAAATCCTTATGTTTTTCCAGAATCATGTCACTATGAAAATTCATCCAACACACCACAAATAAGCTTCATTGATCTCAGAAACTCACTCTCTTTAAATCAGAACATAAATAAGGAAGTAAGTTTAAAAATAATTTTTTACAAAGATCCACAAATCAATTCATGGATCAGAGCCTAGATAAGAAGATGGGATAAAGATAATGGTACCCTCAAAATTCCAGCTCAATCAGCATTCTAGATGGTTCAATATCATGCTCTGAATTTGGACAAATCATAGCCATCCTTTGATTAATATTTCCTGCCTCCTCGTAAGTGGCATTGTTGATTTTTTAAGGAAATTTAAAATCCCAATATATTATTATTGTTTAGTTCTTGGTGGATTCTTCTTATTTTTTATTTATTGATCTGATCTCCTTTTCTTTTGGTAGTCTGCAGCTTAGAAAGCACCATGTGTCCTTCACAGTAAAAGAAATATAATATCATTAAATCATTTTCTTGGAAGGTGGTGGACTGTTCCTGCGCACCACATCAATAATTCATCATTTTTATTAAATGATAAGCAGACACATGTCATTGAGAGGAAACAAGAAAATTTATCAGAATCATTGTGTCACATCGAGATGCAGACTCCAACGCCATGTGAATCCTATTTTTATTTCCTTGAATCACATGATAACACATGAATGCCTTGTACATTGTGACTTCAAGAAATCAATGCAAAAAGTGATTTCTTCTCTTGATCTTCACATGCACAGTTATATCAATTTTAACCACCTATATCTTTTCAGTATATCCATGTCAGCCTAACAGTTCAAAAACAAAATTTTTATCAGCTAATCATTGGCAAATATTTGCAAAGTGATATTGTGAGCTTTATGCAAAGATTTGGTATGGTAATCATTTTTGAAAACCATGATTACATGTCAGTCGATCAAATCAAATGGGCTGATGTAGCAACGATGGAATCTCGGATTAAATAAAATATAAGTAATATAGAGATATAATTCTGGCAGGGGCTTATCCAAAGGTTCGAAACATGACTTAAGGGGCTTATCCAAAGGTCGCCCCCTCAATATGACATACTTTTATAATTCCCCATGGAACAAAGATAATATGTTGGATAATAAAAACTATATAGTGAAAAGATAGACTAAAAGTAAAATTTGCGTTGACAACATCATGCGTTTTTTATCTAAATAAAATACAGAACATGAAGTATAATAATAAGGTATAAGTCTATGTTAGTTAAAATTAAAACAAGAGATAAGGTAAAATCAATCATCAAAAATATGTAAATTAGTGAGAATATATAAATAATTATATGTTACTTAAATTAAAAGAAAGTAATAAGGTGCAGTGAATCATCAAAAAACAATTACATATAGTGAGATCATATTACCTACTAAAATTCCTTTGAATGATACTATTTCTTTATACATGGAACCAAAGACTTAAAAGGGATAGATTATAAATAGACTATAACTTTGAGCTACAATGTTTTGTTTTGTTTAGGGTAAGAGGTGGACTCATAGGAAGCTGAAACTACAAGAGTAATCTTGGATAAAGTATATTTAAATTATTTTCAGAGGTCTCTTCATATTTTTAGGAATTTGTTGATATTTTGAATTATTAAATTTAAATAAAGAAAAAATATACTGAAATTATTTCAATAAAAAATATTTATTTTAGTCATAAAAAAACTATTCTAACTTTGTAAGATTTATGTTTTTCTTAGAATTAACTAGTAAGAAATCATTTACATTTAATTAAAACCTAAAATGGCAAAAAAATTGGCCGTTGTGCATACCTACACAGAAATTCTGGAAGGCATGATGTGGATGGATGGCAGACTTGGGCAGGAATGCACTGTAGCATAAAATGCTGCAAATTTTGTAAGGGAAGGGTTTTTGAATGTGTTTTATGGTTTTGTTATGCTTTCCCCCAAGATTATCCAATGGAAAAAATTCTGAAATAAAAAATCTGAGTGACAATTAATAGATATCTCATAAACCTCATTGTCACAGGAGCCTAGAGTCACAGCAACCTATACCTGACTGGTAGTTATTTCTCTACGAAATTGGCTATATTATGTTGTAGGATTTACGATCGTGCGTACGATGCCGACCTACTGGCCCACCATGATGACCACGTCTGGCCCTATGACCATAGGCATGAGGCTGACCTACCGGCCTGTCGAGACGATTACGTCCGACCCCATCACCGCCGGTACGAGGAACCTGACGAGGTTCCCTAGTGCCTGCCATGCGTGATGCCTGACATCTACACCCTGCGCGACGGTCATCCCCGATACTGGGATGACAACAGCCACGACCTGACTACACCTCGACGTCATGCCGGCCCATGTCATGGAGACTACCTGGTGCCCGAACGGCGCCCATAAGACGAAGAGCACCAACGAGAGGAGCATCACGCTCAGATCCAGAAGAGCATACGAGCTGATGTCGCCGTGTTCAAGGGGTCGAGGAAACCCAAGGAGTTCATTGACTAGGAGTCAAACATGAACCCCTACTTCTGGTGGTGCCGCATGGACGATGACTTGTGCGTCGAGTATGCGAAGCAAGTTGCCGCCAAGCGACGAGGATGGCCCATCACATCATGGATCAAAATGGCGCAAAAGTTGAGGAGCAAGTACGTGCCTTGAAAGTACCAGATTTCATTATTCCTCTTATGACTCGACCTTAGGCAAGGTTGACTTACCGTGACAGAATACATTGAGGCATTTGAGTAGTGTCGGATGCGGTGCCGATTCGTGGAGGACCTGCGAATCATCATCGGTATGTTTGCCCACAGGTTACGGCCGACCCTGTGCAGCGAGGTGCTTAAAAGCAACCTTGCAGAGGTTGACGAAGCCTACCACCTAGTGGAGCATATGGAGACTCCGAGCGACGAGGGCACCGTGCTTCCAACCCACACTATGCCTCGAGTCACCCCCGCTCGAACTACACCACCCACAACTATTCGGGCTTCCCAAAACACTAGGTGGGGTGGACCCCTCAACGGGGTCCACCCCACCTGCACGGGCCATCACAAACAGCACACTGGCCCATAACACGACCGTCAACCAAGCACCGATCACGTGCTTCAAGTGCCATGGGAAAGGGCACCAAGCTAGCCAGTGTCCATCGTCGGCCCTCCTCATCGATACGAGAGAGGTCGAGCAGGACCAGAATGGAGAAATGAAGCCATTACCTGCCATGAATAGAAAAACAATGAACTTAACTTCTGAAACAAAGCACAATGTGCTTGTTTTAATCCATACAGTGATTTTTGGATACGACAAACATGGTGAGATTGTTGAGGAGATATAAATCTGGGATGTTGTTGCATGTAAATAGTTTCAGAAAGCTCACCATGATGAAAGGCACTAGAAATATCAAGTTGATTATGTGCCATTAATGAGTGACAAAAAGAAAAAGAACACGAAGGGAAGTAATTTTGAGAACATGACTGTAAGTTTTGTGGTAATCAATACCTGGGCTTTGACTGAACCCTTGGGTGACTAAGCGAGCTTTCCACCGATCAAAAGAGCCATCTGGTTGTAATTTTGTACCAAACACCCATTTACATCCAACTAATTGTGTGTTGGAAGGTAGAGGAACTAAATCCATGTATAATTATTGATAAGGGCAGAGTATTCTTCAAACATGTCTCTATGCCAGAGTGGCTATTGGACAGAAGAATTTATGTTTGTATGTTCTGTGGGATAGTTGATGGATACATGGCATGACAGAAGAGTGTATTTAATGGAGGTACCATATAGTTGAGAGATTTTTGGAAGACTTCTTGGAAGTGTTGATGTTATGGATGTAAATGGTGTGGGTTGAGTTGGGTTTATTGGTGGTGCTGGATGGAGCACTGCTGGATGTGGATGGTGTGAGTTGAGTTGGGTTTTTTGTTGGAGTGCTGGATGGAGCGGTGCTGTGTAAATGAATGGGCAACTCTACTTCTAATGGTGGCAACTGAGAGGTGTTTTGGTGTGAGGATTCAGGTTCTTTGACTATAGGATATGTAGACCTAGGAAAGATAGAGGAAGGGTTTGGACAAGAATTGGACAATGGTGCCATGGAGGTGGAAGCCGAAGAAAAGGGATATATATTTTCATCGAAGATACAGGCACCTATGCCCTAGGTGACAAAAGCTATAGCCAAGAAACACGCATTGGTCAGACCAAGAGCTCAGCTTAGAAGCAGCTAGACATGGTCATTCTGTTCTTTTTGTGCAAATCTATGCGAACTGTTTGTTCTGTTTGGTTTTTTGAACAGAACAAAAAAAATTCGAACAAAACATCGCACATACTCGTGTGCAATTCTTTTGTTTGTTTTGTGTGAATTTTTTTCTAGTTTTGTGCGAATGTGCAAATTTGTGTGAATGTGAGAATTTTGTTCCTTTTTGAAAACAAAAGAACAGAGCAAAGAACAAGGCCCTGTGCGGTTCTTTTGTGCGAATTTTTTTTTGTTTAAAACAAAAACAGAACAGAACAACCATGTCTAGAAGCAGCATATGGCCTGAGATTAGGAAAACACAAATAGCCAAACCTTTTAAGAAAATTGTAATTTCGAGTTCGAGTGTAAAGTGCCTCAAAGGAAGATCTGAACTGCAACTGTGCCATTGGAAGGCGATTGAGCTGCAGCTGTAGTTGCTTCATCCCAGTACCGATGTGGACCAACTGCATGATGCATCAGGGAGAGAGCAGTTTCTATAACATGGTGATGCTTCCATTCAGCGATGCTGTCCTGTTAATGAGCATGAGGGCAGGAGATGAGATGCTGAATTCTGATCTTTTTAGTACTTGGTGTAGCACCCAATATTTGCCTTCCTAGTTAAATTGAAAAGCTTTGATTTTGCAATAGAATTTTCGTTCAATTGATTTTTGAAATAGAAGAAATGTATACCTACTGAATGTATCAATAAATGTAGCAAAATAGGAAAATCCTAGATGAGAAGTAATGGGAGTATGCACCTAGAGATCAGAGTTAATAAGTTCCAAAGGTCTCAAAAAAACATGATGAGAATGACCATAAAGTGATTGTTTGGCCTTTGACATAGCACATGATTAACATATGTGTGGTTGATGCAAGTTTATCAAAGGAAAATGATGGGGGACCATTTAGCCTAAAAGACCGTATTTCTTTGTTTTTGTTTGCACATATTTGGACCCCGGTATGGTTCTATATTTTTGTGCGTAGGCGAGCCCATGTATCGGCATGAATGTGGAGCTTTCTCCTAAAGGGCCATCTATGACACATTTTTTGCGTCTTCTTCCCTTTATTTCTAAGGGGGAAGGCCCATATTTTCCCTATAAGACAAGGGGTGCCCATTGTAAGAGAGAGAAGGAGAAGAAAAAGAATGAAAAAATGTAGTCCCTTGTTTTTTTTCTGGTTTATTTTAGGTGTTTTCTATTAGTTTTTGCATTTGAGATATGTACAAAAGTGTCCCTCGAGAAGGAAAAGTTACGATTTCATTGTACCATCGTCGGAGCGCCACCGTCACCAACGCATGCGGGTCTTCCAATGGCTAGCGTCACCCCGCCTGCCAGCCTGCCAGGCCAACGCCCTCCAAGTCGCAGCAGCCTGCGTGGCCGCAAGCCACAGCCGCGGCTGCGGCCACCAGCGCAGTCGTAGCCGCGAGCTGTGGCCAAAGGTGTGTGCCGCGGCCGCAGCTACAACGCTCAGTGAGCGTGAGCCCGCCCGCATGGACAATGCCCTCCATGCCACTACTGCTTGCGTGATCGTAGCCTCTATCGACAAGGGGCACAACAGCAAGTCATTGCTGGGACAGACGCAACCGCGGCTGCAATCAGCCGCAACCACAGCCGTAGCCGCATCCACAACTACAGCCGCATCCGTAGCATGAGCAGCCACAGCCGTAGTAGCTAGTCGTGGCTGCCATTGCAGCCGCTGGCCGTGGTCGCAGCTGCCGCCACATCCCGTCGTCGTGCCTGCCATCATGCCCGCTGCCACACCTGACAAAGCCACATCACCAACCTGCACTCACTGCCGTCCTTGCCACCACGCTCATCTTCGAGCTCGTTGCTGCGCCTACACTCGTTGTCGCGCCAAACTGTGTCTCCGTGCCTACACTCACCGCCGCGCCTACATGCGCTGCGGGGCCTACCTGCTTCATCGTGCCTACCTCCATTACTGCGCCTACCAGCGCCGTTGTGCCCACAGGAACCACCGGGTCTACATCTGCCACCGTGCTTACCCGCGTCGCTGCGCCTATGTGCGCTGCCGTGTCTACCCGCGCCACATACGCGCCTAGCGTTCTCTAGAGTAGTTTCGAGGGGAGCGATCATCGGATGACCTGGTGCTGCCAGTTCATCGCCACGAAGTACATGCTGGCTTAGGAAGAATAGCCACCGCCGTCGCCGTCAATGCTTATCTCCATCCGCTGATAGCTAGCTTTACAACTATCGTCATCATCGTAGCAACGCATACACATCGTCGTCGCTGAAGTCCGATGCAATCCCTGCTACAATCGCCCTATGCCGCTGCGCCTTTGCACCGTCTCATGCCTAACGTTGTGGTCTCCTAGAGTAGCTGCTATTTTACCCCCACGAAGTACATGCCGCCGCAAGAAGACCAACCACTGCTCTCACCGCTAATGCCCACCTTTGTCGCATGTAGCGAGCCGTAGCCAAAGCTCACCCCCTCACTATTACTAACGCAGTCACTCTCTGCCGCCGCTCTACTAATTAGCCCTCTGCCCCTCATGGTGTAACACGAGCCGTTCAATCTCGACGCGTCGTGTTACATCAGAAAACCAAAATGTGAGATAATGTTTTTCAAAATTTTCAAAGCAGGATGACCCAGCCATTGACGCCAAGGCTCTGGGAAGCCTTCCTAACAAAAGATTGTGGAGGTGCTGGAGATGCTAGGTGATATAATCCATTTCGGACATCACCCTTGAGTAGAATGGCCCCTATCCATCGATCTTTGATAAAGCAATCATGCGGATGAAATTCAACACAAATGGATGAAATTCAACACAACTGTAGATCTTTGATAAGCAATCATGTGAGCTGAGGAATAGACAAAAGATTTTTAGTCATCTAAGGAACATGCAAGATATTTTGAAGAAGGGTAGTATGCGATTGTGTAGAGAAAGATGAATTTCCAATAGCAAAAATCAGCAAACATGAACCATCACCGATGAGGAGTTTTTCAGATCCTTGGTAAGAGATTGGTTGATTAATAACTTTAGGATCTCTAGTGACGTGATGAGTTGCTCCATTGGCCAGATACCAATGTGTTGGCACTAGAGTTGATGGAGAGGATGTGGTTCTAGGAGAGAGAAAATATGCTGAATTGGAGGATAGTATGGTCTTGGGTTTGGTGATGGAGGCACATTATGCGGAGTGTGTGGACTGAAGCGATCATAGCATACATTTGCACAATGTCCAATTTTTGAACATATCTGGCATTGAGGGCCCATTCTCATGGGCTGATTGGAGGTTTATGATCCATGACGGCCATAACCACGACCTCCGTGTCCTCAATTTTGACATGACTGATGTTGTTCTGAATTAACTTGATTCACTTCTGGAGCTTAGCATGATTGATGCTGCTCCTCGCCCTCCTCCAAATCACTAAAGGTTAGCATGTTCTCTTCAGACCTTAGCATAGAAAATATGACATCAAAGGAGGCCAGTGTGTATTCACTCTGGTGCGAAAGGGCTGATATTTTGGGCCATGTCCTCAATGCAGAATGAACTTCAGTATAAGTTCCTGAACATTGCATCCAACTACGCCAAGGGAAGTACCAACGCTTCGTATTTCCTGAACAAATTCATCAATAGTTCTCCTACCTCGTCCAATATTGTATCATTTATTCATTAGCTCCATGACTCTTGACTCCAAGCTGGAGGAGATGGTGGCGCACACGACCACACACCATCAGCAGACGCTACACTACTATTGCAGAAACGTCCTGTGTCATGACACATCGCCAACACCAACTTTGGACACAGGATCTGAGCGTCATTTAAAATTAGATTTGAATTTATAGTTATTTAAAGTTTTCTCGTCTCTCCAAGGCCTATAAATAGGCCAATGTGGTGCTGAAAATTTAGGTTATTTGAAGTTTTTCTTAAAAGAGAAATTTGCCCTAGTCCCCGCTCTTCGCCATTGTTGCCACTGACACCGTTGAGAGGAGGTCTCCCTACCTGTATCATCGCCCGCACGGTCATTGTGCGTTGCCGCCATCGGCACAACTGCCACACACAGTCGCCGCGCGCATAGCCTCCCACACGCCCACCGTTTGCGCGACCACCGCACTCAACCGTCTGCCCACGCGGCCGCTCGCCCACGTGGCCATCGTGCACAGCTGCCTGCCCACGCGGTCACCTGTGCAGCCACCACTCGTTGCGCTTACAGTTGGATCAGCGTCCACCCTGTCGAAGCGCATGTCATCCGCTCCTGCCATTGAAGCGTCGATAACTTTGTGCATTGCCCCATCACACTACACTTGTGCTAAAGGTCCACTCTTCCCTCCTTGGTCTTCTACATTATTTCCCCCAGTATTTTCTTGTGTGTTTTTGCACTGCCGTCGGACTTAGTAGAATAGGTGTGCATCTTCTCCTAATCAATAGGGCTTGCTCTGATACCATGTTTGGAATAGTAATGACAAGGAAATAAATGACAGAAGGATCGAATGGAAGATTCAGAGAATGTTTTTGTTATATCATTTAGTGAGTTTATACAAGTATTTATAGCAACGAATGTTCTTGAATTTAGAGAAAGAGTAGAATAAATTCGAATGAAATCTGACGATAGAGTAATCATCACAATGCCTGATATCTGGTTAAGGGTTACGACGCTTGGTGTCAGTTGGCGGTGGATCAGGTATTGCCTCGGTAGTCTGCACGTGGCATGTGGCTTTAACAAAGCATGACTATCCAAGATTCAAATGTTACATCATTCTTTTTTTTCTGAGGGTAATGATGCAGAAATATATCAGTCTTGACTGTTCTTATCATTCTTTGGTGCCATGCAAATGCCATAGGAATGCTGTCAGATTTGTAGTGAAGGCTGACATGAGTCCATAAGTGATGCACAACAAAGATTAAATAGTACTTGGGATAGTATACTGACTATGGCGTTCAAATTAGGAAGTTAATTCAAATCCTTTGTGAATGGATTGGTTTTAGTATTTAGAAAATGATAGGTTGGTGAGGAACATGATGGGAACAAAGGAAGCAAACATTGTGCTGTTTATTTGCCTTACTAATTTGCAGCCAGAGTGGCCTAGTTAGGATCAACTAATGATGGCGAACAACTTTAGAACCAATCAACCAAGGGCCAATAGTTTGAATCTTTGCGTCAGTTACAACAACAATATCACTTGTAAAAAATATAATAATAGGAAATAGTTAATTATATAAATGATCAAAAGAACCCTAATAAATTAAAACCTTATCGGGACTTCTTGTTATCTATACTTCTCTAAAAAAAATTTCTCACAATTTTATAGGGATCATAGTTTTACTAATTTATCTTTATCTTACTATACTCATTATTCTATTAGTGGAGAATGTAATGATCAGGAGCTATGAACCACATCTGCCATAAGTAGCTTTATAATTGAAAAGAACACACCTAGAGCTGTAAGATGGATGTCGTTTTGTCATTCGTCCGTTAAAAAAAATGTCATCCGTCATCATCTGGAGTGACGGGCAGATGACTGAACGAAGAGCTTTACGTCATCCGTCATTCTTGGAGGATCGGGCGGATGACTGAACGAAGAGCTTTACGTCATCCGTCATTCTTGGAGGATGAGGCATGACAAAAATGACACACGAAAGTTGGCGGATGACAGATGACATTTTTTGATGAAAAATTTGTTATATATATTAATTACAAATTCTAAAATTTTGTGTAAATTTGTACCAATTGAAATGTGCATTTTAAAAAAGTCCACAGTGGGTTTCATAATGTTCTATTCCGTTCATATTATTTGTATATGGTTTAAAGATGTCTCATTTTATTTTGTTGCTTCTGTAAAACTTCTGGAATATGAATCATGATATTTTCTTAAGATTAAATGTTTTCATACACTTTGTTTACTCAGTAGACGATTTCAACGTGTCTCTCTTTATTTTGTACATACTGTATATTTTTTTGAAAATTAGTTGTGAAATTTTTATCCAGTTTCTTTTCCGAAGAACATTTGTCCTTGAATTGGGCTTTTCACTCACTTTGTATAGAATACATAGCTGGTCAATGGCTAAAAAGGCATCAACCTAGTTGAATATTCATTGTTCCCATGAGAGAGATGGGAGACACGTAAGAAAAAGAAATGAGAGACAAATAGTAAAAGAGTGAGAGGTTCTTTATCGTCTAGTCTATCATCATCATTGTCATCTTCTTATTATTTGTAGTCATATCGATGAAAACTACCCCAAGAGCTAGATCTTCTTCATCACATATCATCATCGTTATCATCTTCTCATTCTTTGTAGTCACATCAATGAAAGTTGCAAGACAGCCAACATCTTCTTCGTCATCTGGTTGATCATCTATGGTCACCATTATCATAATCATCGGTCAATATCATCATCTTCTTTATCATTATTATCTGCACCATCAAGAAATTTTCTATTTAAAGTGAGGGCCATAAAAATGGATTTAATTTATATTGTGGAGGAATATTAGGTTGCCAAACAGCTTATGGGTGAGGAGCAAGATGCTGTATGCAAGATCAAAGGACAGGTTCAAGAGAGGGCTAGAGGGCATCGAAGATCAAGAAGTATAAAGATAAGGAGAAGATACATTTCAAGAGAAAAGATAGGTAAGTCATCCATTTGGGTGCAGGAAATAGACAGAATGAGAGGAAAAAACGAACACGCCAAATGAGAGAGATAAGCATGCAGGGGAGGGGAAAAATGGAGGAGAGGAGTTAAGAGAGCATGTGCAAATAAACACAGTTTGGCTTCTTGGAAGGGTTGTTTGTAATGAAAGTATTCAATAGAAGATGGTGAAAATGACAGAGAGACAAAGAAGACAGCTTCAAGAGCAGCTATGCAAGATGCTTGCATATCTACTTGTAGTCTGCCCTCTTTTGAGTTGAGTGAGAGATAGCCTTTATTAGTTCACAAACTCTGGTTTGTGCCTCCCCAAGGAAGGTCCTGGTACATCCATACAATGTATCAATTGGATCTCTGACTTCGTCAAACACAAACATCTCTACTTCCTTCGATGTTGCGCAAAGGCTTTTTAAACCCGCGTGCACGATCAGGTTCAAGACATCAAAAACACATGGCAAATATCGATATCACTACTACATGTTGGATTCATACCATGCAATGTTATTGCCAGAAAGTGCATCATTGTCATGTTGTTCGCAGCGTTGTCGGTAGTGATAGTAGAGACCTGCATGTTACTCAACATTTAGATACTGATGGCAAATAAATTGTCAATAATGACAAGTTTTTGTTGGAATGTCCATCACACCTTCGATTGAAGGTTGAAACCTTCTATGACCTTAGTGACGAGTGCGCTCATCATCTCCGCATCATGTTTGTCTCCAATGTGACGTATGCCAAACATCTGCTCTTGAAGCTTACAGTGTGCATCGACCCAATGGCAGGTTATGCCTAACAGGGAATAACCGTTTGAAGTAGTCTAGGTATCCACCGTGAGGGACACACAGTGTACATCATTGAACCTATTTGCAATAGCTTCTTTTAGTTGGGTGTACACTTTCCGAATCGCCATGCTCGCTGAAATTCCTTTGTATCGGCAAATGACCATGGAATTGCACTACGAACAATAAGCCATTGAATTGCTTGGTTCTCCACCTCTGGTGTGACCCCAATGAACTACTTTTTGTGGATGACAAATTGGAAAACACTTCTGCAATAGAAAATTGTGAAATTGCTATACCTTTCAGTTCATCATGTACGTCATGATGAACCACTTGTAAAAGTTGCCAAAAAACATTTGTGCTCACATCTTTAGGCTGTTGTAACTAGATTCTAATTGCAAGGTTGATACCACGACACAATTTACATATGTACTTCGAGTCATCCACTACCGTGAAGTACTGGGAGATTTTTTCTCTAGGTGGCGTCTTTGAATTTTGACTCCGACCTTGATGACAGTTTGATAAGCCTAAAAATGGGGTGTAAATACGTCATTGATAGAGCGTTTAGCCTTATACAATAAAATTTATAAATACCCTTAATCACTAAATACAGAGTATAGAGCAAGCATGGGGTCGAACCACAGGGAGGCAGCTAGCAAGAATTTTATCCAATTTTTAATAAAACAATTCAAGAAGGAATTAATTTTGCAATTAATAGACCTTAATTATTCTTAATGATGTTTTAATTAATCAAAACTAAGTAAAAAACTTAATTTTTATTTTAAAATATTTTCGGTCAAAACACTCAAAATAGGATAATTTTAATTATAAGACCAGATTAATTCGAATTAATAATTTCACAATTATTATAAAATTTTTATGAATTCAAACTGGGAATTAATAATCAAATAGGGGGTTTTAAAATTGGACTTCAAGATGGATGAATTTTTAGATGAAATTATATATTTAGGTTTTTTATATACTGAATTAAATTTCCAAACAAATCAATTTTGAAATCTAGAGAGAGAAAATAGATGAATTAACCTAAGGAGAGAAAGTGAAGAATTTGAGGAAAAGGTGAAGTCCGACCATAAATTTAAATTCTAAAAAAAATGCAGAATTATTCCAAATCTATTTAAAACTAAAGATTAAAAATCAGATCTCTTATCAGACTTAAATTGCAATGCTAATTTCATTCAAAAAAACTTCTAGGGCATGTATGATAACTTGCAAATTAACATGATTAATTAATGAATTTTACATTATATTTATGTGTCTTAATGACTATATTTGCATGTTATCACATAAAAATGAAGATAAATCACTTACACTTTGATTTTACTATCATTTCTGATTTTTTTTATCATTTTTACATGGAATTTAACCTCATTTCAGCGAAGAAATATTTTTTAGAGGGCCTTAAATACTTGGCTAAAGGTTGGTAAGGGCTTTCCTAATTTTTCTGGAAATTTTCCATATTTTTATATAATGTATTGAGGATTATATAGCCAAGAAAATATTTTTACAACTTTAAATAATACATATTTGATTTATTTGGCGTTTTATAATAAATTTATATACTTATCAAGGGGCATCTACGTCATTTGCTCAAAATTCGGGCGAATAAATGGATGTATTTTTTAAAAATAAGAATAGAGAGAGAGAAAATGAGCATTATTGGCTCATTATGGTCATCGCAAATCGTGATGCCATAACGAGCCAATCATTAGCTCATAAAGAAAATGTTTTTTAATCTTTGTGCAATAAATGCTCGCAGACATTCTCTGCGTGCATTTATAATTTATCTTAGTCGTTAGCGCATGCATTTAATGCACGCGCTAACCGACATGCACGTGTACCGCTTATTTTATTTTTTTAAAAAGTCGTTAGTGCGTGCATTTAATGCACGCGCAAGCCGACATTTTTTTTAAGAAATCGACGTTTTACGGCATCGATTAGTCGCGTGCATTATATGCACACAGAAATCGATGCCGTAAAACGTAAAAAAAGGACGATAAGCTTATCACATTTTTTTATTATTATTTTAAAAAAACAACGCAGGTAAAAAATTACGGCTTAACGGGAAAAATAAAGAGAACGGGGTGACGTGGCATTTTTATAGCCATTTAAATATAAGAATCAATTTCCAATCATTGCGGGCAGCGGACGCGGACAACCACGTGTCGACACGTGATTCAAGGACGGCGAAAACAAGGAGAATTGATCTCCGCATGCATATGTGTCGACTTCCAAAGCAACTCCTGTGTCCTTCTTGGCCAAATCCTTGGGGAGCTTCAAAAAGTAGATTTCACCTTTTTCCTGACCTTTATTTAAAAATCCAACCATAGGGATTGTAGAGGAGGAAAATACAAACATGCCCTCAAAATTTCAGCCCAATCAGACATCTAGATCTCTAGATATCGTCATTTTACTGCAGATTAATCTAGGCCGTTGGATCATTACAATATAAGAAGAAACCAATTTTTTTCTGATTGGCTGAGCCTCTATTTCCTTGTTTTCGCCATCCTTGGATCACATATCGACATGGGATTGTCCGCGTCCGCTGTAGATATTAAACAAAGAACGTTGATTCTGTAAACACATGTGTCGTTTGCCGCGTGCATTGAATGCACGCGGCTAACCAACTGAGGTACGAGGAATATTATTGTTTAATAAATGCATGCGGAGATCAATTCTCCATGTGCATTTATTTCATGAAAAGTAAAATTAAAAAATGAAAATCGTACCTCTCTCTCGCCGACCGTGCTACATCATAATTTCTTTTGAGCCCATGATTTGCTCATTATGGCATTGTGATTTGCAATGCCATAATGAGCCAGTAATGATCTTTCTCTCTCTCTTAATTATTTTAATAATATGCATCCACTTATTCACTCGAATTTTGGGCGAATGATGTGGATGCCACTTGATATATATATATATATATATATATATATATTAAAAATGCTTTCCAAAATGCCATATAAATAATATATGTATTATTTAAACTTGTAAAAATCGTTTCTTAACTAAATATTGGTCAAAACATTATATAAAAATATGGAGAAATTCCAAAACAATTAGGAAAGCCCTTACCAACCTTTAGCCAAGTATTTGAGGCCCTGAAAAAATATTTCTTCAATGAAATGAGGTTAAATACAATGTAAAAAATAATAAAAATTTAGAAACAATCATAAAATCAAAGTGTAAGTCATTTATCTTCATTTATATATGATAACATGCAAATATGGTCATTAAAACACATAAATATAATGTAAAATTAATCAATTAAACATGTTAATTTGCAAGTTATCACAGTTCCTAATCTTACTGTCTATTCCCACGGCCTGCCCATTGTCATTGGAATGGGGTGACAGATTGTCTTTAGTAGACTCCATACTGGTCTTAAATTACTCTGAATATATTTTTCCATAAAAAAATAGCCAACTTACTCTAAAAAACAACACAAATGCCAAGAATTTTTACAAAAAATAACTCAAAAATAACCCATTACTAGAACTGGTCAGGTGAATTTAAAACTTGCTGAACAGGAAATATGATGGTGTGAATTTAATATTTCAAGACTAAACTTCGACCTATATGCAGAGAATTTACATGTGTGTAGAATGGCTCAAAATGGATCTTTCATATCAATATGATGGCACTGAGAAAGTACCTGGCACGTCAAAAATGTCTGATTGAAGTGAAGTCCTCTTCGAGTCAAATCCTGATAGCCCCAAATTCTCAGATTGCATCTGCAAACTCAGATCTTTGTTTCCCAGTGATTGTCAACTGCCATATGGCACTTCATCATCATATGACTTTTATTTAAATGAGGTATGAGCTGAAGGAGAGAATGGCAAATAATTTTTTTGAAAGAGAAATTAGCCATAATAGTTGTGTAGAGGGGATATCTATAGTAGAAAAAGAGACATCTTGAATAACAAAATATCATAAAACAAATTACAAAGCCATAATAACAATGTGGTATGCTTACATGAGCAGTGAAACTGTAATCACATTAACAACAGAGTAATAAAACATATAGTAGAGAATGAGAAAGAAACAAAAGCAGCCTCTGACTTTCAGTTTATGAATCAATTGGTTGATTGAAAAGTAATGCATAAATAAATACAAATCTAAAACAGATGGATAGATAGAGAAAACAAATATTTGTAAAATGTTAATTGAACGGGTTGATAGATGGACACTGATTCAGACATTTTTGAAGAAATCGAGAGATAGAAGGTTAAATAGTGAAACAGATCGGTAGATAGATTCATATATGTACAGATGAAAAAATAGAGAAATAGTTGATCGATAGATATGAAAATAGATTAAAATTTTGACAAAAACACAGATGGATAAATTTACTTCTTTGCATGCGAATCACTGAGTAAATGGTCAGCTGACAACAAAATGGAGATAGGGAGATCACCATGAAGTCTACCAGGCGATTACCAGGCGAGAACAGGAAGAGGGTTAGGCACAAACTGTAATAGGGATGTTAATCAGTAGAGAAATAGTTGATCGATAGAGCTGTTGGAAGAGGGTTAAAAAAAGGCACCCGTTCTGTCATCTAAACGTCTGTTAACCGTTCCATTTTTTCTAATGGACGAATGACGGAATGGGACTGATGACAGACTTGTGATGATGATGAAACCATGATGAATGATGAAACATACGAAACAAAATTCCCTGGACAGATAACTGAACACAAGTCATTCAGTCTAGCTCCGTTCGTTAAAAAAGCTCACTCATTTTTGTCCAACAGCTCTAAACCTACCATTCAAACTGAATGAAATATATTTTTTGTATCTTGAGCATTCATTAGAGAAAACCAATAAAATACACACTCGTTGAAATAGAGTGAGCTTTGAGACAAAAAATATATAATCCCAATCATACTTTCTGAGGATTTTCATCATCTCAGGCATGATCAAATAAAATAAGATCATCCGATATAAATCTCCAATTAGACCACCAATATAGCATTAGTGGGATGGCATGAAATATAGACTATACCTTCCTATGTATGTTGTTAGGATGTTAATATAAATTTTAAAAAAAGATTCTCAAAGGAAAGTTTATTTGTTCTCTTGTTAAGAAGCCCAACCCTAGTTTATTTCTTCTTTATGTAAGATCACAGCTAGTTGGGCTCTGACCTTGCCTTCTCTTGCTGGGCTGCCAAGCATGGAGCTGAAAGAAACCTCTAGGGAGTTTTTCCACATCGGAAGAGGATTATAGCATAAATTCAAAAAAAACTTCCCCCATTTGTGTGTGTTGTGCCATCTCTGTGCTGGACATCGATTGTGGGCCAACTCTATGGGCGGACCATGTTGGGTTCAAATGGCTCCTTGTGATAATCCTCTTGGGCACTGCTACTGCATGCACAGTAGCACTTACTGGCTGGGGGCTGCTTTGATAGATATGTGATTGCATGTTTGTGGCTGGCTTTAGTGGTGCCATGCAGGCTTGGCCGTTGATGCCTCATCTTAACCCCATTTTAAATTCTGCCAGGAAATAAAAAAATAATCTAATTGAGGGAAGAATTAAATACATTATTATCTTTCATTCATCAAAACACCTACTTTTAAATCATATTTTTCAATTTTTTGGACAGTAAACCTTCTAAAAAGCACAATAAAAATTTAGTTTTACTAAAATGGACTTGTACTTTTACCTTAAATTCAGCTTAATATCAACAAAATGATGCAAGAATAGCCTTATTATGAATATGATTTCATGCATAAAATGGAACAAAAATGGCAATAAAAACAGTTTGGTGTTCAATCTTTTTCAATTGAAATTATCTTGTTGTATGTTCTAGAATATTGTAATGGATTTCCAAGCTCTAGAGCTACCTAAAGAACTAAAGAACAACTCTATTTGAAAACTTAAGTGAATTTACTCTAACCTCTCTGACATAGGCCACATTGTCAAAATCTGCCCTGAAATCTGTCAGCTTCAATGGATTTCGTAAAACCCACCTACGATATCTGTTGTGCCAAATTTTCACTGAGTGGAATCTGTCTATAGTGAGACAACTCCTCCAAAGTTCGTTTACTCTATCTCCATATTGAACCACTATGTTCATCCCAGTTTACCACCTTTCAGAGTTTGGCAGACCAACTTTCTGATACAACTTTGTACAGTTCATCGCTGCCTCGCACCACCAAGCACAAGAAAACAATAATGAAATTAGTCCCAAATCATTTTTAACCCTATAAAATTATGAAACTATCTATTAAAAAAATTAAATGTATATCATATCTAAAGAGATATATATCAATATTGATAGACAAAATAAAAGTAGCCAAATTTAATAAGTACATATAAAATCTATTTTAAATCCTAAGAAATTGTTTTGACAGATAAATAAACTAAATTAACAAATGTGACACATTTCCTTACTAGGTACTATACTAAATAAGAGTTGGAAAGCTATTAAATCATTCTCCCTAGTTTATCAACTAATTATGGCGAAACACAATATTTTTTGCCCTTTAGATTATGATGACATTTCTTGAATTTCTTACCTATTTAGAAAGAACCCCTTCCTCTTTTAATTTTGTATCTAAGTAGTTTGGACATTGAATTTTCTTTCCTATTCAAGTTTGAAATTTATGTTTTTTGGGAATCGTGATTTCAGCACTTTTGAATGCAAAATATTGAGTGACTTCATCGAGCAATTGGGAGGAAAATACCTTTGAATCAGATACTCTGCTGGGACCTATCCAGGTTTTTTCCGGGTTCTTCAGATTAAGACATTAAGCCTTGAAATAGGGTCCACCCAAGTTGTCATAAGGTTACCAACTAAAGATATTTTACTGCAATAAACTGAAAGACAACGTTCAAACAAATCTGAAAATAAGTACAACAATAGTATGTGGAACTTAAAAAATTTTGGAGGAAAAAATGTTTAAGATCCTTACCTCAAGGGATTCAAAGATTATCAAAGTCGACGGACACTAGAACAATGTGTGGATCTACTCATAAAATTCCAAAGGTTGATGTTCACTTAAAATTATTCCTATTTCATTTCATTGCTAATTATATTTCAAGAGTATTCAAATGTTTATAATGGGAAGTCCCCACTCCATCTCAAGTTCAGTTTAGAGGAAATAAATTTTCAATCAAAAATTGTAGAGGAATTGGTGGTATTTATAATGTACTTGCTTTCTCATGATAGATAGCCTCTATAATGTACTTGTGATCAATGACTATCTCTCATTTCCATCCAAAAATGAACTTTAGAACGAAACGGCAAAAATAGTGCTCAGATTCTATTAGATACATGTCTCAATTAAAACAAACCTATAAACTCATAAAGCATTGTTTTTGTTCATGCTACACATGGGTGTAGTGGTGCATTTTAGTGAGCATGTCGAGTTATACTGAATGTTTTGATATTGTATCTGATATACTGCTGTTAACAATGCCCAAATGGTATCTATGTCCAGAAAAATAATTCTCCATGAACCATGGCACAAATTTATTTTTATTTGTTATGGAAGTCATGGCCCATATACATGTCAGGTCACGTAATTAAAAGTTTTTTTTATTCATTAAAAAAGGACTAAGGACCCATCAATTTCATTTATTAGATATAAAAAGCCATGTTAATTAGCCGCTTAAGTTGATTTAGTAAATTCATGGTAAGTTGAAATAAATATTATTTTGCACAATATCATATTCACATTTTAAAAATGGACAGTTAATTTATAAATAAAAATATGCCATTATGAAAAAAGATTATTCAATTTCTTAAATACATAAATATTTAACTGGATCAACTCAGGAAAACTAATCCAAAAATTTCTTTTGAATCATTGGAGTGGCATCAGCTTCTT
The DNA here is from genome assembly GCF_029677425.1 of Wolffia australiana. NCBI lineage: Eukaryota > Viridiplantae > Streptophyta > Magnoliopsida > Alismatales > Araceae > Wolffia > Wolffia australiana. The sequence continues at coordinate 11,149,266 of NC_135845.1, forward strand.
AGTCACCTCAAACGGTATACTTTCTAAGTGCGGCCCAAGATTTTAGCATGATGTCTGAACACTGTAATTTCTTGGTACATGAAATGTAATGCCTTTCAAGTTAGAACCTATTCTAAAATATGAGACATTTTTTAAAAAAATTGTATCAAACATTAAAGCACAAAGAGAACTGTCCTCTAAAAAATTTCATAGAAATTTCATAGGAATCATAGGTTAAAAGGATCATTGTTTGAAAATAAAAGTTATGTGGATATGCTTTTTCCTAGACATTATATTGAATGATCTATTAGGTTATGAAGAAACAAAGACATTATATTGGATGATCTTTTATATAACTCACTAAAGAAAACCAATCAGGTAATCCTTGTTCTTTTTAACTATAATTCATTTCATATTCTAAATGAAAAATAAGCCCCTTACTTTGACCAAGGTTGAATATTATTTATTTTTCCATTGAATTACGGTAATAACTGAAAGTGATATGAATTAAACTAGCTCACCAACTATCTGATATTAAATAAATAATTTTAAATTTGGTTGTTTGCTATGTTGAGGGTATAAGGAGTCCATCTACAATCATGTTTTCTGTGGTCTTACATTTATTATTAAATGATTCATATTTCTCATCTGAAGTAAGCTCACAAATGCTATTTCTTCAACATGATAGATTATACCTTATCACTTTGTGACATATAATGTTTCCAATCCATATCTCTCTGTATTTAATCCCATTATACTGTGTTAAAACCCATTAGAGGGTTTGCCATATAGAAGATTTCTTACATAAGGGACTGGAAAATATTTTAATTTCATTTTTATATCCTTGATAATAATGTACACCCAAATCTATCAATAACAAAATTAATCCAATTTTACCAAATGTCTAAGTAAAGCATATTTATTCACACTTTAGCTAATTAGAATGTTTCCTTATTTTATGGAACAATTTTACATTTTGTGGATCTGAGTAACACTTTTGAGGTAACCCAGAGAATTCAAGGACATTATTTAATAATCCTCCTCATTTATATCAATAGTGTTTTGATTCTCACCTTAACAGCTGCAAGCCGTGCCAAATACTAAAACTCTGTCCAAAACTTTATATTCCAATTTGTGCCAAAGCCAGCAGAGATGATTTCCTTGATGTTATTAAAGTATAATCACCACTCAGCGTATGACTGCCATTAATGGAGGTTTGTAAAACTAATCTTCATTGACGCTATGAAAATCCAGATCTCCATTTATATAGTACAATCTTTTTGTCTAGATAAAACTAATATTCATTGACACTATGAAAATCCAGATCTCCATTTGTATAGTACAATCTTTTTGTCTAGATTTCATTTCACCATCCTGCCACTGCACCCGAATTTTGAACATCCTTCTGAGACACTCTGTTTGAAGCTACTTCAACAATGGCTATAATCCTTCTATGTGTAATTAAAATTAAAAACATTAGATATGTTATAAGAACTGATTGAACCATACTATTAAGTACTTTCTTCTGACAACTGCTCAAAATTTTCTAGTTTGGCTGGCTATGAACTAATGTACTTTCACAATATTTCTCTATATTTTGCTATTACTGTGAACTTAGAATTGAGAGAATAAATAAAATAAGTATAATTGTTTGATACCATCTTAAACACAGAAACTGATGAAAGTAGCCTAATATATCACCAATTTTCATTAGTAAAGGTTCCGAAATTCGAGATAAGCTGAAATGATTTTCTTCATTCAAAAAGTAACTTGACCTTTATTTTTGTCACCTTATTTGTATAATATATGAATAACTAATATTTTCATATAGTCGCATTAAAAATATTTACTGACTCTTATATTACATAAAGTGTTGTAAGCCATGCAATATGTTTCCTAATTTATAGTTTTTCCTATCAATACATCTCACAAACATTTTTGGCAGTATATTATTAAGTTTTATTACACAAAAGCTATCTTATTTCAATTATATCATTATTTAGCTGGACTTCTTAGAACAGTCGCGATATTAAAGTTGTCATGGAAGAGTGGACTTCATTCAAACTGTAATAAATGATGATTGAGCAGTCCCTTAAGACTTTGTGCATTTCTAAATTTCCAATGAAATAAAATTTCTGTTTTCTATGTAAAATTCCTTGATGCTTAGTAATTAGTTTTGTACAAGATGCATGAGCTTTCAATTTAAAGATGTGTTACGTAGTAAAGAGAAATAAATTTCCATGATTTTACATTTAAAGTGGCACATGATTTTCAAAAATCTCTCGCCCTAATAGGGTTTATATATTACTCAGGTGAATACATTACATTAAGTGGTCATAAATATTTTTTGGTTCCAATCTATAGAAGAGAAATTTGTAATAAGACAAAGGAAATGATGAGAATTGAATGAATTGATTGTTATCGATAAACTAGGGCCAGAAGGTGTTGGACAGATGATCCCTGGAGGACCTTTGCTCCCCCCCCTCCCTATATATATGAAAAACTCTTATTATTATATATATGTATCATGACTGTAGATGCATATGTGTTTCTGTTTAATGTATTATATTTTATTTAAAATAGTTAGTTGTGTAATGGTATCCTTATAAATGTGTAATTTTTTTTTCATATTATGATTATTTCAACAATGGCATCAAATCATATTCCAGGGAAGTTTCCAATTTTCCTCATAAAAAATAATTTATTCTATATTTACTGAAAATTAAATGTTTTTTCGGAATGTGGCTGTTTATGCTTGGGTTTCTAGAAAAAGTAGTGTGTTGGGTAAAATAAATTAGCCCTTATTAATAAATAATATAATTTTGTTATCTGTCTATAGATCTCAATCAGTTGCTATAGTATTATATGAACTTTAACCAAATACAAATTTAATTGAATATCCTGAAAATAAATCTCTTGTAAATGTATTGCAGTAAAACTCTTGGTATCCCACCAATAAGTATGGAATATTCAATTTTTACGACCATGAATATTTTATTTTATAAACATATAAAAAATGATTCCTGCGTGAAACTTGAATACTATTCATAGAGTACGTCAGAATTTCTTTCCCAGTTGTACACTTTCATGTCGTAAAAGTTTAACATTTGTACTATTTTATCAGAAGCAAAGAAATAAAAGCTTATTAGATCCAAGTGCTTTGCCAAACTTTTGAAAATAAAGCTGTGATTTCTAATTTATATGAATCTAGTAACCAAATATGATTCTCCTATTAGAATCATTTGTCCTTTTGTGATGTGGAATCCCCGTATTTATGGTATTTGATAATCTCAATTTTAGGGTTAAAATTCGTCGTTGGTGATTGAGATTATTCAATAAAATATATTTGACCGTACTTGAAAATACGTAGTTAGTGATGAGTACGGATCGTCTCCACAGGGAACGATGATTAAGGAATTACTTTCTTAAACTAGTGATGATCAATGAGCAATCGACAAAAACACAATTCAAGGATATGAGCGAGTGATATCGATTAAGAAGTACTTAATTTATATGTTAATTTAACTTAAATAAAAGAGTAAGTGATTGTGACGGACACGATAATGAACTATGGTATGAGCGAAGATAGTGGTTGGATATGGAATGAGTACGATGGCAAGGATGGAGAGATGAGAGAGTGGGGGCGTAAGTGAGTGAAGTGATAAATGAAAGCGTTGATAAAAAAACTATAACTATGATAACGATGATGTTGGGAGAGAAACAACGTAAAGGCGAAGACACTTACCTTAGATCCTTACGTTCCGCCAGGATCACGGCGATTTCTGCGAGTGCGGTAAGCTCCCCTCTTCTCTTTTGTCTCTTCCACACCCAAGACACCAAGAACACTCTTGATGGATCTCAAAACTCACTCTCTTTCAATCAGCCCACAAAAGTGGGAAGCAAGTTCAAGATGGTTTTTACAATGATCCAGGCCTCTATTTATAGATTAGAGGGTATGGAGAGAAAGAGGAGGGGAAGATGAAAAGTTATGGCCGTTGGAAGTTGAAGCAATCCTAGCCTTTAATTTCTTCTCTCTCTTCATCAATGTCATCAGTTTGTGCCTGTTAAGAAGTCAAAGCACTTGGTATTCTGTGGCTTTTTGTATTCCGTGGCTTTTCATATTCCATGCCTTTTTGTATTCCGTGGCTTTTCATATTCCATGGCTTTTCGTATTCCGTGGCTTTTCGTATTCCGCGACTTTTCATATTCCGTGCCACATGTACATGTCAAAAGGACAAAAAACAAAGAAAAAATCTCTTTCTCAATGCTGATGTGGCGGCGCATCCGCACGCCACGTCACACTATGCCATAAAAAAAACCAAAATACTTAAAATTTCATATTAAATCAAATAAAAGCCCAAAAAATACGCATAAATATATTTTTTGAATCAGAAAAATCATATCTTTCCAAATTTAATATCCAAAAATTCCATAAAACTCATATTCTTTCTCAAAAATTATATACTATTAGAAAAATCCTAAAATATAGAAAATTCAGAAATTTGTTCTAAAAATAGATTTAATCATTTTAAGCTTGATAACATGCAAATATGAGTAATTTAATGCATAAATACGCATAAATATAATAATATAAGGCACTAAAGATGCATGTTATCAGTATTCATTATCGAAATCATGAATGTACTTTATCACTCAGATGATTGTGTGTTTAACATTGTTCAAAAAGGTTTGACACATCTATTAGGACAATAAAAATTTTGGCTGCAGATAACTTTCGTTGTTCGCATTGGTCCTTTAATTTTTCATGTCATTACGTGGTTATGATATCAATTTGTTGGGTCTTTGAGTTGAGGTGTAGGCTTATGACACTAAAAAAAAAAATGGTTATTCCTACAGATGTACTAAACTATATGATGGCAAAATTCTGATAATCAAATGCTTCAAGGGGCATTTGGTAAAAAGGTGACATTTAAAAGTTATTTTAATGTGTAATGGAATATCCTGATTATTTTAAGAGTGGATCGTTAATTTCAAATGAAAATATAACTACTTTTCTTAACTATTAACTTATGTCTAAAAATACTCATATCTTCTGTGTTTTCAAGTGGACAGGTTAAATAATTGAAAATTCAAAGATGATAGTAATGATAGTAAAGATAGTAATTTTCTATGAATGTAAAAGTTATGGTAATAATAATTCACCCATCTCCCTGTTTCCAAAGGATAACAGTTTAGTTAACAGTAGTACTTGACCCATATTTTTTGATACGATCGTGTGTTAGGATGATTAATCTGTTATCCCAAGTATAAGTTAAGTGCATGTGAGGTCAGTCATAATTATGTGTTATGTTTAACTTCTTGGAAATAAATATTGATTCACGTTTATACGTGCGAGGTTTTGATAATGGTATAATTAAGCTCATAAAATGAAAAGGATAATCATGATGATTTCACATTATGGTGATAACTAATATTTAATCTCGTATTCTAAATAGTCATATATGTGGGATGCGTTAGAGAGATATTGAAGCATCCAAAAACAATATCACAGTTTGTTTATAAATTTATAAGAAATGTGGATAATCTTGGGGCCAACAAGACAGATAAACTTACGCCAGATGGTCAGTGCTCATTCAGGAATCACGATTGTCCCAGTCATATAAATCCCTAAATGGATATCATATGTATTTCTGGTGTACAAGTCAGAGCCACTAAAGACAAATTGGTTACAATTGACAAGTTCATAATCACGGGATTCAAAGTAGTCTGAGCACAAATATTGCAAGAATTACATCAAGATGAGTGATTTGTCAAGATGGGATGGTCTGCCCCATGGTCAAATAGAATATTGACTGGCAAAAAAAATCCATTAAAACTCTAGCCTTCATATTGGAGAAAACCTTCTCAAACTGTCCTGACGGAGCGCACCAAGCCACCCTTTCGGAGACATCTCTAGAGCCACCATCCTCACCATCGACAGCCTCGACGGTTCGCATCCAGCCCAACCAGCATGCCAAGGCACAATTGAAGACACCCTGGTTCAAATACCCCGGTGTCGATGGCGAGGCTGACACACCAATCTTGCTTGTGAGGCCATCCAGCCAAATGATTGACCCTTACCACGACCCAGTCAATGCGCCACGAGGGAGAGTCGCTTGTTGCTAGCTGCCCGGTGCCTAGAGATGAGACTCTACTAACCCTGCCACGTGGTGCGACCTTCGCTTTGTGGGCATTGCACCGCCTCCTGCCCGCCTCTTGGAGTAGATCGTGAGGGCACCGTTAAAGGCCACTAGTTTTCATGCCTTGAGAAATAGTAGTGCCCCCACTACCCCGAATCAATCCACCGCTCGGACTCCAATTGCACGTGTGTTGCTGGTGCTCCTTGGCGAGCAGCCTTCGGTTGTCACCATCTGTACGCTGTATGTTAGACTGCTGCCATGCCATCTAACAGTCCCACCTACGCGAAGTCCAAGATTGTGAGGAGCACACTGGCACTCAGCCCCCTTGCTCCGCCTACCCACGGACCTCCACTTGCCTATCCTGAGCAAATCCTATTGGGGGACCGCGCTATGGGGTGCAACTATGGGGTGCATCCTTTGAGTGCCTGCCCTCGCCTCTCAACCCGCCCAGTATTAAGTTGCATTGCCGACCTCATGTCACGCCATGTGTACCGTGCTGCTGCAAGCCATTGCCCCTCCTTGCTTCCTTTTCCCGCGTCACGCCTCGTGCAGCATGCTCCGCTGACAGTTGAGCAACACTTTACCATCTGTGGCATGCTCCCACCACACCTGTTCCCACTGACCCTCGCACCGATGAAGACACCGACCCCGAGCTACACCATCAACGAGGTTTGTCATTCCCCTTGCTCATGTGTTATATTGTTGTTTTCAGTATATTGTGAACTATGTTCTACTGCGCTCGAGTTACAATTAGGTGAGAATTTATATTCTGGAAACTAAGATACGAGTGAATTCCTAGGTATGGGTCGAGCCTGTCCGTTACGTGCGAGTCCAAGAAATATTCTGCTTGACGCCATAGTCGTCGTTGTTGCTCGGACAAGGGTAAGAAGGTCACCATCACTGTCACTGGGCGCCCGTCCCAGAGCTTGGAGCTCGGCGAATCCATCGAGTTGGAGCCTGCAGATACATCCGCCTAGGAAACAGCATTCACGTAGTTTCATTTCCCCTAAAGGAATTATCCGTCGGACGACATCACCAATGATGTCCGATATCATCTTGGTATCAGAGCATCGTCTCGGTACTCATTGGACGATGTCGCTGACAAACTTCGGCATCATGTCCCTATTATTTATCAAATATAACAATAATAACACATCAATGGTCATTTGTTGTTGCAAGGCAAAATAATTTGTGGTTTAAATTATGTAATCACTCTAATACAAAATATATGTATTTTATAACATGTAGATAGAGTTGAACCAAGTTCTGTGGCATCTTCTAAATGTTTATTAGACATATCTCCACTAAAAATTATATAAATAAATCACCATCTAAGGATCCAGAAAAAACTTTGGTTATCATAGCAATGATTTTGGAACATCCAAGTCTTAAAACCATAAATATTTCTGTTTATACATAGCAAAAATTTAGTAATATTGCATTTTGAATACTAAATTTTAATACACATTTTTTTCATATGTAATTTATTTTAATATTGATTGTTTTTGGAAAATTGGTTGTGATATATATATATATATTTTTTCAATCATCTAATAAATGAAAGAATATAACTCATGTAAAACAAATGTAGAGTGAATATAAAATTAATATTGCATAGGATAGTGCTGCTGTACAATTCCAATTCTTATATAGGATGCATTCGACAGTGGATCCTAAAAAAGAAATGCTTTTATTAAATTACAGAATGAAAAATAAAGAAAAGATTTTATGTATTCCAAGACATACGTAAACCATAATTTACTTTAAAATGGCGGGTTGTCGGAAACAAGACATGATTGATTAGGAAAGCGTAAAATATAATCCCAAAATTGATATCCTCACAGAATTCATAATATTTAATTGCCTTTGCATTCTAAAACCTTGTATGAGAAAAGGTGTGGATTGAAAAAAGTGAAAAGGGTGTCCGTGACAGGAGTAATGAGGGTTCACATGACACCATTGCAAAATGAAACTGATCCATACTCAAAAGGAAGAATAAAAGAGGTGTCTGGAGGTGACTGGGCAAAATAGAAACTTAAGTTCCCCTATCAACATGAATATGAATGTAGTGGTTTAAGATTAGACTTTGAGTAGGCCCACATCCATCCCTCGCAGTATATTACAAGAAGGACATGAATTTGATTGTTGACTACATTCTCGTATTTTCCTACTGGAATGTTTTGGCGCAATGGTCATTCTTAAAAAATAAATGGTGACATATGTATCCTTGAAATAAAAACATTTAATTAATATTATCATCATATCTTTGTCAAGCTAAGTTATTGACATAGATCTTTTAGTTTGATCGTCATCTTTAGTTGTATGTGTATTTTTATGTTTTCTATCTGTACCTCTATCCAGGAAGATAAATGAAAGAGTACCCTGACAGCTTTGAAAACATAATGTGTATCCACAAAAGGCACAAATGGAGCAGTCATAAAACACTACTATTCTGAATCCCGCAATCAACGATATTCAAACTCACATTCACTTTTAAGTAATATTAAAAATATATGTTTGGGAAGTCATTTTGTGCATTCCCATGCACTTGACCTCCCACAAAACGTTGGTTCCAAAAATCCAAGATGAGATCCAAAGAGGGGATAGAGGAGTTTAAATAGAGGTGCTCTAATGCTCCAAGGCATTTGATTAAATTCTAAGGGTTGGGAGCTAGGATTCTTGATTTCTAGCCTGAATCATCATTACCCACTTCCCATATTTGAAAACATATATTTAAAATTCAAATGGTGAGTTAGTTTCATAATTCTTGTCTCTTGTTGTCCAGATTCTTACAGAAGTTTGAATGAACTTCAAGAGTGGCTTCTTATTAATTGGGCATCTTCATATTATCTAGGAGAGGGCTTGGGTTTCCGCTTTCCTCCCATTTGTCTCCCAAAATAATAAATATAAATTTTATACTTATTTTTAGATTTCCACTTCTATTATTCACCATTTAGGGATCAAATAAGAAATTTCACCATTTTATTTACCTATGTTTGTATTTTAAATAAAACTCCAACAAGATGCAAGAAATCCACTTGACTGTAAGGTATGTAGTGGGGTTAGTCTCAAGAATCAACAAAATATATAAAATGGAGCTTAGGGAAATAAATAATAAATTTCTTATTTTGGGATGGGGTGGGGCGGCGGGGAGGATGGGGGTGCCGGCAGGGAAGGGGTGCAGGCGGGAAGGGTGTAGGGGGGGAGTGGGCCGCCGAGGGGAGGGGGGCGCGGGCGGCCGGGTGGAGGGGGGCACGTGCGGCGGAGGGTGGGGGTCCAGGCGGCGAGAGGGAGAGGGATGCGGGCAGCTGGGGGAGGCGCGGGCGGCCAGGGGGCCAAGGGAGGAGGGCGGGAGGTGGAAGGGGGGTCGCGGGCTGAGGACGGGTGGAGAGAAGGCGGGGGGGGGAGGGCGGAGAGAGAGTGGCGGCCGGGGGCGGGCGGCGGCGGGGGGAGGAGGGTGGGAGGCGAAAGGGGGGGGGCGGGCGCATGCGGGCAGAGGAGGGCTGGAGAAAGGGGGCAGCAGGTGGAGGGGAGGGGTTGGGGGGAGTAGCAGGGAGTGGGGGGGGAAGGAAGGAGCACGGCGGGGAGTGCTGGAGAGGGGGGCCGCAGGCTAGAGGGGAGGGGGCACGGCGGGAAGGGGGGTTTGGGGGTGGAGGGGGGTAGGGGGGGGAGGGGAGGATTGGACACCTTCAAAAATCTGCATATCCGCACAAAACCGCATCGCATCGACCCTTGTGCAGTATGCGGTGCAGTGTGCGAATATTGCGTGCGGTTAATCGCACAACTACACAACCGCACGAGCGCGAACCGCTCACACGGTTTGGACCATCCCTACCTTCATTTAACTTATTAAGAAATTTTCATAGAAACCCTTTTAATCAAGTATAGTTTCGAACATCTTTTTAATACTATGCGTGTGACCTTATTGGTCCATATATCATTCTAGTTAATGACTTTAAAGGTCCAATAACATTTATAGAATAATCTGATTAATTAACTATATCAACGTTTATATTTATTGACCAATGGGTAAGTTGAGTTTTCCGGTTGTGGGGTAACCAAGGTTTACCTTATGCCCTATAAGATATATTGTATTTGAATTAACTCATGAAACCTTGTTTGTCATCAATTATTGTATGTGTATAATCCTCCATCCACACGAGACTCTAGTACGGTTAATTGTCAAACCTTAATTTGTGATTTGATTAATACTGATGCTTAATAGGGATTCCGGCACGACTTATGGTTCGGTTAGTTGTCAAACCTTCATTTTTGATTTAATTAGCACTGATGAGTAACAGGGATCATTCAAAAATGATTTCTCTAGTATCCTCACTACCTTGGTCAAGGGTGTATTTTTATCTTTTCCTTGAGTCAATCTCCTCTGATGGAGCTCACCCAAACGACATCAGCGAATCGTCATCAGAGCCGTCTTCGCAGTCATCTGCATCACCATCGGTCCGTGTCCAGCCCGACCGGCACGCCAAAGCATCCATGAAGACGCCTGGGTTTAAATACCCCAGGTCGAGCACGTCTGCGCACGTGCGCACTTTTTAATTATCTTCAGTCATTTTCCATTATGTGTTGTGTTCGTCACGACGAGTGCATCGTACTCATTGTGACACATCCATATCATTGCATTTTAATACCCGTCCATATTGTTTTATTTTCACATATTTTGATTTCATAATTTCTTTATTTATGTTGTAAATGGGGGGGGGTCTCTTATTGGACTCTCCCTTGGTGGACTCCTTGTGAGGGGCCATCATGGCCCTATATAAGGCCATGATGGGACCACATTTTCCTCAGATCCGGTTTTTGTTGTGGAAGTTATTTTTCAGAACCAGGTCTCACAAGAGGGTGAAGAAAGGAAAGAAGAAGAGAAGAAGAAGAAGAAGAAGAAGAGAGGAAGAAGGGAAAAGAGGAAGAGAGGAGGAGAGAAAGAGAGTGGCAAGAGAAGAAGCGTGGAGAGGAAAATCATCATCCCCATTCAATGTTGTGTGATAACTTGCCAATTAACATGATTAATTAATGAATTTTACATTATATTTATGTGTTTTAATGACTATATTTGCATGTTATCATATTAAAATAAAGATAAATAACTTACAATTTCATTTTATTATTATTTCTGAATTTTTATCATGTTTTCATGGAATTTAACCTCCTTTCAGTGAACACAGTGGGGTGATTGTGTCGAGGACCACATAATATCCATCATTTAGGATCCACTCAAATATATGTGAGTCATTGGTGATCCATCTAAAATATGCATGATCATCAACAATTAGACTATCCTTTGTAAGTTGATCCATTAGTTTCTGTGGACATAATTTTCTCAATATATCTGGTCCATTGGAACAAATTATTGCCAGTTAACTGTTCTCTTTTAGGAACTTTATTCAGTGCATTGATTAATTTCTAATCATATCGCATAACTTAAGAGTGGTCACAGTTTGACCGAGTTTTTTTATCTGACTAAATGGATTTGGAACCTCAGATTGTGACATTCTCCGAATCTCCAAGAGTATTCCCTTTAATTAGCTTTTTCTCCAACCAAAAAAGATTCAAATCGAAGCAAGGTAATCAATCACTGGGCCTAGCCTTAACTCTGTCAATTAAAGAATCATACAAAATAAGGAAAGAATAAAACTCAAAGAAAATCTATCCTGAATTGCTCTGATACCATTTCAAGAATCCACATATTATATTATGAGTTCCCGTTTATGTTGAACTTCAAGAAAATAAAAATCAAGGACTTATCTCTTGACTCTTACGAATGAGAGAAGCCTTATCAAGCTCCAAAGTTGATTTGAAGAGAAAATAGATCATCAGTAGTAGCCAAGAAATTCTATGGTCGACAAAGAATACAAAAGTTTTGTTTATTCATGGGGACCTAAGAAAGCCACAAAAATTAGAATATATACAGTAAGAGTCCACGGTTGGGGAATAAAAGGTTACCGTAAATCTTTATTATTGAGGAGTTTTACTAGCCACGGTCATGCCACATCAGCAAAATGACATCCAATAGGATTAATCATAAGATTAGACTAGTAATAAAATGACACGTACCCTATATTCGTTAAGAGATTTAGAAAATAGGATTAAATATAGGAAACGATAGATGGCCAGGACTCAACATACATAGGATAACAGATAGAAAGTTAGCATTCAATATAGAAAGGATAACAGATAGAAGGTTAGGATATAATCCGGTGTAGCCGTTACAGCTTGTTAAAACGGCTAGGATCGTTCGAACAAATTATAACGTATATTGTCATAACATAAGATACCATAAATAAGAACCAATATGTATTTTCACACTTGCGGAATACAACGATCTTAACTGTCATCTCTCTTGCTCTTCTGTGTTCTCTCCTTCTCCTATCATCTTCTCTCTCTCTCTTTCTTTCTTCTTCTTCTTCTTCTTCCTCGTCGTCTTCTTTTTCTTCTCCTTATTCTTCTTCTTCTTCTTCTTCTGTATTTTTTCCCCCCTCTCGCTCTCTGTTATAGCGCTAACGGCTTCACGATAGATGATCGAGAAATTACCCTACATCCTCTTTTTTATTTCCATCTTCTACTGAATAAATCTCGGCGCCTCATGGTCCTCGATAGTTGAACGCAAGTATAGACAATTTATTTCATTAGCGCAATCGTATAAGGGAATTTTCAGTGAAATGATAGCGTTATGATTCGATAAAATGAGTGTCTGGCCCAGACTGAATGCAGAAATAACGACACTACACCTGTGGCAGAAATCAACATTAAAGTTTGAAGGTCAAACTATGCCATTATGAAATCTTGTGTTCATACTTATTCACACTTGACCCTCTTCATAAGACGGATTGCAATAACGTAGCTCAAACGAAACGTCAAAATCGACGAACAGACTGACTGTTATAATAAGTGGCTACCGGTTGTGAATTTGCGGACAACAATTAATGAGTTCGCTCTACCTTCTCATCGATTTACATTTCACAGATCTCGCGTATGGATTAGTAACTTCATACTTGATGAGAGACTTTCTTTCTCGCTCTCTTCTTGGTGAAGAATGATCTCTCAGTCAACGAGGTTTCCCCTCCAACCGCCCCACGTTAAAATCACTGACTAAAATCAATCGGCGTTTGCCCACCTAACAGTGTGACCAACAACTTACATATCGGGTAGCCGTCATATATGACTGATCTACGCTGACCTAACAAAAGGAGTTCAGATTCGGACGAACCGCGTTTCTTCGGATGCGTCAGCCCTGATCTCCTCTTAAGGAAGAAACATACAACTATAAAAAGCTCTCAAACCCATCTGCTATCGTCGCCTGGAAACGTTTTCTTGGAGCTTACTTGCCAATGCTGTTTCGGACGTGTATCCTCCTCTTCCTCTGTGTCCTCCTGGCTTTCCCTAACGAGCCCCTCTCGCGAACCTCGTCGAAGAGCGCATATGTAGACCGTAGAGCGGCGTTGACACTGGCAGATCCGCCACGGCCAAGTAGACCTGTTCGACGTCCACTGTTAACGCCACCGTCGCCAAGGAGAAACCGCGTTTAAGAGCGCAAGGATTGAAATACTAAAAACAACGATGGCAGATGCTCTATTCTCTTATCTACCGCCAATGATTTACGGCCTTCGCGACCGGTCTTAGGGAAGCCTCATAAGTTCACCTGTATGCTTGTATTGATATTTAGATCAATGATACAGATATTTATGTTTATTCGTTGCAGATGTGCCTTACATATTTTCTAGTCTGCTAACTTTTGGAATCGTCGAAGTTCAGCGGAGTGAAGAAATGAATTTCCTGAATGATAGAGTCGGTCTTCCTCTACTCCAGTGAGATCATTGGTGAAAATACAAGAAGCGAGGACGTGAGATTGTTACTGGCTTCTTATTAGGGAATGAAGATTCGTCCAGATGGTTTGGGGAGTTGGTAGGTGCGCAGAGGAAGAAGACCGACTCGGTTCTTTCATTGAAAGGTACGTTCTTTGGACAAACCACAATCGAAGTACAACTGCATAATGCCCCAAATAATTTATTACTCTCCTCTCACAATTATGATAGTGTTCGTCATTATCAGTTTAAGCCAAAATTGTAGATCGCTGATGGGATTAACCAACCAAAGCTGATGAATGAGCAGCCAAATCACGCCATCTTATAAACCAGGTGTGGCTCATAGAGTTATCGCCGAACACCGATGGCGGGCGATGGAGCTACTAGACCCAGTTTATCATAATCCCTCCAGATGATCTAATAGAAGTTGAAAAGGTTCTTAGAAAACATGGGATACTGACTAAAAAATGCTTTAAGCACTAATTTGTACCAATCTATAGTAAGTGTTCACGCATAGCAAAGAGGAAAATATATCGAGAAGATGAGCGGAGCAGAGCATGTCACCACATTGATGAGTGCTCGCGCTGATTCTCAAGGATCAAAGACCAAAGTTACGCAAAGCAAACGTCAGCGCATTTTATCGTTAGGAGAGAAAATTGAATGTTCTCGACGGAAAACAGATCCTAACCTCCTGCAGCCTATCTTAACTAATCCCAACATTTAATTTAAAAATATACTGCTTATCTCATTTGATTTAGATCTCCATACTTATGTATGACTGTCAATTTTCACATCGTTTGCATATATGACTCGCATTATTTTGGATCGGCAGATCAACTGAATAACAAGAATTTTGGTACATATATATATGACTGGCCATAGTAAAATATCCAAACAGAGGACACATAGATCAAAAAGACCATGGGTAATATTTCTTCAAAATTAATTTGGATATTTTCCTTGTATCAGTGCTGGGTCAGTCATAGTTGTTTTACAAAAGATGCAGTACATTTGAACCCCTGATTCAAAGAAAGAAGAAGAAGATCATTCCATAAAGGAAAAGGAAAAACGGAAAAAGCTGGCCCCGCGATTTGCTATGAGCCGTAGTGATGACCACCAGCATTTATGGGTTCCAAACCTCAGGGTTTCTATCCTTGAAATATCACTACAGTGCAACAACGAGATGAAAATGGACTATTTATGGGAAAACAATCATACAACGAACTGCCTTTTAACTATCAAAATCGAGATACCCCAAATGATACAATTTGAAGAAAATGTAGTGTTAACCATGTTTGATCTGTTAATAATATATTACAGAGTGTTCTGAATTCAAGTTTGGATATGTTATAAGAGGCTACACTAACATTGATACCTTAGATACAACCGTCTTAATTTAGTTGTTTTCACGGATCCTCATAACACGAAAGAGCCTTAATTTAACTAAAATCGCATGTTGCGTAAATTTTAGTTTAGACTTCAAGGGCTCATGTAAAGTGTTTCGCTAAAAAAAAGCTTCAATTGCAGGAGAGTTCTCCTGTCTGAAATGAATTTTGGAAATAAAAGATCCTAATAGTTATAAGCTACCTATCACATTGGATAAAAAAGCGGATAATCTAGTTTCTTTTAGAGACTTTCTGCCTATTAATCTTCGTAATATATGCTATAAAGTTACACCCAAAATTATTACAAACTGACTAGGGCTCTTCCTTGGCAGACTTATCTCGCCTGAACAGTGTGGTTTTATCAAGGGTCTACAGATTCACGATACTATTATGCTAGTTGATGAGTTAGCAGAAACACCAAACAATCATGTTCTGGGTTCGAACGGCATTATCAAACTCGATATCAAGAAGGCTTTTTGATAGAGTCGAGGGGATTCCTTACCATTGTATTACACTGCTTTGGTTTCACCAATGCATTCATCGCTTAAGTAGATGTGTGTATTCGAGAGAATCAATTTTCTCTCTTCGTGGACGGAAACTCCACTAATTTCTTCACTACCACACGAGGTCTACGACAAGGTGGCCCTATCTAGCCCATCGTTTTCATATTAGTGGAAGCAGTTTTAGCAGATCCCTTGCTCAAGGGATTGCCCGAGGACTCATCCAACCATGTTTTTTGAAAAAGTTGCCCGATCCTATTGCAGTCTTTATTCAAATATGCTTATATCTTTTTTATCCATTGATCTAACAAAACCATCAAGGAGCTTATGAATGTACTAACAGTGTATGAGGGGGTTTTTGGTCAGCTCGGCAATGCCTCAAACAGTAGCTTTATTGTTGGCCTCTCCACCATCGTAAAGCACTCACGTATAATCCTACATTATACATGATTCTTACGAGGATGCCTTCCTTTTGGCTATCTTGGATGCCCCATCTTTCACGACCCCGCATGATAGCATTATTTTGATACCTTTTTGGCCAAGTTGAGAAAGAAACTAGACGGATGAAAAATTTGTTTCCTATCCCCTAATGGGAATCCCTCTTTATACCATAGAGGTACAATCGTTATCTCTGTGGAGCGATTGTGTGTATGTTTCCTCTAGTGGTTCACCTTGAGGAAGGGCATAATCACATTTGGATTTCTTGGAAGAAATTTTGTTGGTCGAGGGATGAGGG
Organism: Wolffia australiana; assembly: GCF_029677425.1. Classification (NCBI taxonomy): domain Eukaryota; kingdom Viridiplantae; phylum Streptophyta; class Magnoliopsida; order Alismatales; family Araceae; genus Wolffia; species Wolffia australiana. The sequence goes on from NC_135845.1 coordinate 11,165,826, forward strand.
GGGTCTAGGGGTCAGACTGTTGGGTTCGCTGCCTTGGTTCATCCATGGAAAACACGTTTTCATAGGTGTGGAAGTGTATCGATCGATTTAGAATCGATCTTTAAAACAAAAAATTTAAAGTACCTTTTGGGGAACTCGTTCCACCCTTGACTTTGTCGCTCCGAGATCATTTTGAAGCCGTTCACGTGTCTGACCTTGTGCGTGTGACCCTCTAGGCCCATGTATCGTTCTACTCAATAACTTTATTGCCCCAATAACATTTATTGACCAATCTTATTAATTAACTATATCAACATGTAGATTAATTAAATAAGGATCGATTTAACCTAATCGATAGGTTAAGTTTCCAGCCCATGGGGTGCTAAGTTACACCTTGTGCTCTAAAAGACACCGAGTAGTCTTGAATTGTCTCATGGAATATTTACCGTCATCGGTTACTATATATGTATAATCCATCACCCGTGCGAGACTCTCGAATGACTTAGGGTATGGTTTATCATCAAACCCTAATCTGTCATTTGATTAGTAGTGAGGCGTAATGGGGCTCATTAGAGAATGCCTTCTCTAACATCCTCACTACCCTGGCCAGGGATTTTTCCACATTGTCTTCCTCGAGTCAATCTCCTCTTATGCCGGGGGTGGATGATCCCATTTTGACCTCTCAATCATCTCTGTAAGCTTCTTACTACAACCAATGTATAAATTATTTGAATCCCAGATTAGAGCCCTATAAGTCATAGTTAAAATGTAGTTGTCCACTCACGAGATGTCCTTGGTGTCTCACGCCAGTGGATCACTTATACAACCGTGACTTGAATCAACCTTATTGACGTTTGGTTATAACACCATTCAGGGATTCGTACGGATCAATTCAGTAAAATCTTTCTCCATAGAGCACCCACTATTTGTCCTCAGTGTTGGCATACTAATAGCTATAGGATCAACTATATTTATCGTATAAGTTGGATCAGCTAGTGCTATTCTATCCGCATAATCCGATGTTCGTCTCGACTATCCATCGAATTGGAATATTTTGTGATCATTATATTATGATCTCATTATGATTCACTAAGTCATTCCAACGTATTTGGCTTGACGGCCACATAATATCTATCACAAACGCCCTCAAGACGTCCAGGATATGGTTTAAAAGAAGCTCGTGTGGTGTATGCGCACCAAAAGCCCCCCAATGGGGAGCTTCATCTCAGCCAGGTACAAAGACTGGGCTCGGAGAGAGTCTAATACCAAGGGCCCTAAAAAGGTGACAGATATGGTAGCGATATTAACTAGAAATATCCAATGTGATCAGCTGGCATTTCGGCCAAGGCACGATTAGTATGTGGTATGGTACCTAGCTAAACGACACACCTTAGCCTACCACTCCCACTTTACCCACCATTGAGTGCGGTGGATTGTGGCATATTTGCTAATTGGAACAAAAACTCCTATGGGAGAAACATTGTCTTCGGTTAGATGCCTTACCGCAGGCTATGGCTACTGCCATAAGAACATCTCCCGATCGACCCATTTGGATGCTCACGCTCGATGGAAATTTCTCTTGCAAGTCTTCTTTGGATCATTATTGGGAGAGATTCCTACACAAACTTGGGGTCGCCATATCTGGGATCCATCGTTTCTTAACCATGTCTAATTGTTCTTTGGAGACTCATGCACCGTGGACTCCCTACTAATAATCCGGTGAACTTTATTGGTATCCTACTCTGATGTAATACATTGTATGCCACGACTGGACGCCTTGTATTACAACACAGACGAGAGATGATGGAATGCAAATCACAAAATGATGTGGTATTGTGATTTTAAGAATATGATGAAAAATTGATCGGGACACTGATTCAAGTATGTTGATCGATTAGTGATTGGGAAGTGAACCACCATGGTCAGGCTTCAATGACCAGTTCTACTAACTAGATTGTATGGACGTGAGAGTCATGAATGCCCAAGGGTGTCCACAACCTTCATTACTTCTGAATTACTCATTTCCACAAGAAAGTTCCTACTCTTCGACAATGGTGGCTTTCTACGATTTATCAAGAAATCTAACAATGGAGCAAAGTAGGGGAAGACAGCGCTGAAAGAACTAACGATACTGCAAATGTAAAGGGGGAAGAAACAGAGGTACCTTAAGTGTCAGGACGCAAGAGTTCATGGCATGTTGTAATTAGGATAGGTTCGATGGTAGTTGGTGACACTTCGTGGAGGAGTGAGGACAGGTAACGACGGGTACGGTGCTAGGATGCTGAACCGGCAGGTGCGAGCTGCATCGTCGTGGGGCACGAGACGCGTGAGGGCTAGGAGCCAGTGTGGAAGAACACCGCCAATGGTGGAAGGGGTCGCCGGTGGTGGCGGTGGCAACGACGATGGCGGCGCCAGTGGCAATGACGGAGGTGGGGCAGTATCCAAGACCGTCAGCAAGAAAGGAAGTTCTTGGGGGTTACTACACCAGTGATGGTGGAAGGGGTCGGCGGTAGTGGCGGCGGTACCGGTGGTAGTGGCAACCATGGCAACGATAGTGACAGTGACGAGGGTGGCGGCAGCAATGAGGGAGGCGGGGCTGTATCCAAGAAGGTCACCAAGAAGGGTGGTTCTTGGGGTAACTTCACCGATGAGGGTGGAAGGAGTTGGTGGTGGCAGCGGCGTTGGTGGCAGCAAACGGCGGTGGCGGTGAAAATGACGATGGCAGTAGCAGCAATAAAGGCAACAACAACGGAGGCGACGATGCCGATGGTGGCAATGAAGGAGGCATGGCAGCATCCCAGAACGCCACCAAGAAGGGGGATTCTTGGCAGTTACTATCCAAGAAATGGATTCTTGGTAATGTGACCTGGTAGCCAAGTGTCCAAGGCGAGGGCAGAGCATCGGTTGGCGAACAAGATGTCGGTTGGAGGCTTTCTTGAACACTTAGGCAATCAAGAAAAAAACTTCTTGATTTGGTGATCCCAAGAACTGATATAAGTCGGGCGTGATGATGACAAATGATCCTATGCTGAATGATCTTAACATGGGAATGGCTTCACGTCGTGGGTGATTCCCACGTCCTACTCTAGGAGACGATAACTATCTCCAAAAAAAGGGTAAAAATAACCAAGGAAATTAAGAATTTAATTTTGATTTAAATTTTTATCTAAGGCCTTCTTGGGCATGCCGTCCCTTTATATAGGAAGGAGGATGCCTAAGTGGGCTGAGATAGGGGAAAAGCATTGCGCGATGAGATTTCCCCTTAAACAACGTAAGGAAAATAATAATAGATGAGGCCCAAACATGGTGACCCAATCCAAATTGTTCCTGAAAATCAAAATACAAGAAAAGAAAATTGCACAACTCATAGTAGTCATTCATACTGAATACAGGAAGCTAAGGTTGCGAACGTCAGCTTAAGCTGCTTGGTGAGGTCGTTGGTGTCCCGAGTCTTGGGTGGTGCGATGGTCCTCCATCACACTCAGTTGGTGCAGCCATTGCTGCCTTCTCTCTCATCAGGTTCAAACTATAGAACACCTTTTCTTCCATAGTGAGATTGCTATAAAGTGTTGGAGTCAACTTACTCATCATTGGTGCCTGCTCTTACGCATCCAAAGTCATCTACCACCGTTAGAGTGTTTTGATCATATATTTATCTCACCGACACGCTCTAAGTGTAGTGCCTATCTATACATAGCTTACTTACTATATGAGATATGGAAAGGGTAAAACTTTCTTCTCGTTTTCCAGAGCACTGGAGATTATGTGATGCGTCACACAATGGCTAGGCCAAACTCATCACCTTGTATCTTCCCTTGCCCATAGCTCCGCCCTTTTCTATGAGCTTCTTTGCACCTGAGGAATTATGGTGACTTTCACCCCCATCACTACTTGGCTACAGATTGTCCATTTGCACCCACCGCAAATACCATGCACCTCAATGGTGGCGCACAGCATCAAAAGTCATCATCGACGTCATCCGCGCCGCGCGCACTCAAAGTTGAAGACAAGGTAAAACTGCTCAGTTATCCTTTTCGTTTTTCTCATCTCTCTCTCTCTCTCTCTCTCTCTCTCTCTCTCTCTCTCTCTCTCTCTCTCTCTCTCTCTCTCTCTCTCTCTCTCTCTCTCTCTCTCTCTCTCTCTCTCTCTCTCTCTCTCTCTCTCTCTCTCTCTCTCTCTCTCTCTCTCTCTCTCTCTCATGTTTTTGTCTCGCTTCCGTTCTCGTCCATCTCGTTTTCATCGTGCTTTGTCGCATTCACCGCATTCGTCCATCCGTCATTTTGCCGTCGAGGGGGATGGCCCTTTCTTCAACCCATCCCCCCTTGTCTCTCCCCTTTTCTCTCCTATTTCCCCTAAATTTCCTTTGTTTTCTTTGTTGTAAGGGGGAGCCCATTTATAAGGGCTCCCCAAATGGACCCCTTCAAGGCCCATTGAGGGGCCCATTCCTCCCCCCCTCCCTTACATAATGGAGGAGACAGGCGCCCTAAGAAGAAAGACCAATAATTTTCATAGAGTCATTTCATCGAACAGGTTGCTGGTCTCCTTCCTCGTTTGAGAAGAGAACAAAGAGAAGGAAGAAGAAGAGAGAAGAAGAAGGGAGCAGGAAGGTAAGGCGGCGGGTCGACCAGAGACGTCGGAGAAGCGCGCGTATCGCCGCCCTGATCCCACCAGCTATCTTGGGTTGACTCCCCCCCACCGGCCCATCCTTCCGTGACCTTCAGGACGCGCCGCCTCCGCCCTGAAACTCTGGCAGACGAGCCATCGGCGGGGTCGCCGTCTTGATTCGCACCGTCGATCACTGACGTCCAACCCCAAACGTGCACCCACCCGATCCCAGTGGATGGAGTAAACTTCCACCGATCTGCCCTTGCCGGTGGAGACCGCCGATCGTCGATTCTTCCTTTTGAGAAACTATCGTGACGCGGCTCCGTCTCTATTTCCACAGTGGAAATAGTGTCGATGGTTGGAGCCCCACACCAGCATCTTTATCCTTCTGAGCTTGTCGCGATGGAGCTCTCCCTCCGCTGACGGTCTGTTCGAGGCTAGCCACGACTGCTCTGATCCCTCCCCCTCAGCGGGACGGTTTGATCATCTTCCTGGTCTGGAACCAAAACGTTAAGCGACGGCGAGCCGCCCAACGCTCACCCTGCGTGCGCCTTCAACTCAATCGACCATCCCCACCAAGCAGATATTCGCCACGACCGCTGCCGCCCCTTGTGAAATTTGGGTGACCGAAGAAAGGCATACGACCTCGGCGAATCGCTGGTTGCACTGACCCACCACTCCGGGCGTACCGGCAAGTTATAGTCACTGTGCAAGCCAATGCGGCGTGGTACACTTCGGCCCAGCAGACCCAACTTCTCCCTCGACTGTGATTCTCTGATCATTTTACCCACGGCTCCGGCCTTATCACCGTTGCCGTCGACCTGTCGTGTTTACTCCCATGTTTCTCCACCCCACCTGCTCTGACACACCACCGACGAAGACGAGATCCTCCACTACGAGTCACCGTCAACGAGGTATGCCGTCCTCTCTCGTCGCTCGTTTAATTATTCTCTTGTAGTATTCTTTCGTCTCGTCTCCACCGCGCTCGAGCTAGGTAGTTGCGAGAGGCTAAACGAGAGATAACTACATCTTTGAGTGTCTTACCAGTACGGACAAGTACTTCCATTACGTGCAAGTCTTACGGAAAGATTTCATTTGACCGTAGACGCCTTCGTCGCTCTCACGAGATTCAAGAGGCCACCATTGCCGCCTCCCAACAATCCCGTCCCAGTGTGGAGCTCGGCGCCCCCCTCACGTCAGAGCCTGCACGTGCGAGATGTAGGACACTCATTTCGCATCGTAGTTACATCGACCCGTTTAAAGTTTTGATCCGTCGGATGATGACACCGTCGACGTCCGATACCATCATCATTTATTGGTACCGAGCCATCATACTCGGTGTTGACCGGACGCCGTCCCTGATGACGTCCGACATCACTCAACAGTGCCATATGATGAAGGCGAGAGGATTGCTCCTACATGAATCACCATCGCTATGGGGCACAAGCACACTACCAATGCCGAGCAACCTTCTCCGAGAACTACCTAGATATCTCTATTGTATTTCTTCGTTCACTACATCATAGGCAGGGGCTAGTATGGTACATGTGTAAGTGGGACATTTATGCTCACTCCACACTTATAATTCATTATAAACACCATACTTAAATTTATAAACCCCCCTTGGGTGGCATCTAGGGCATGGCTAGATTGGTCTACGGGCACAACTCTTGGTTTGGTCTTACCTGAAATTGTGTTTTTGGAGAAGACACATTAGATAAAAAAGATTATTACAACATAATTATAAATAAAATATTTAAATGATATGAATCCATATTTAAAAATATTTCATATTATATTCTAAAAAATATTGCTACACTCGAGTTAATTGATAAAACCTATAAATTGAGTTGGGTAATGTCCTCTATAGTCCAAGATTAAAATCTAATATTTTGAGTCTTTGATAGTTGGATGAACAAGGATGTAAGACGACGATGGAGGCAGGTTTTCTCTTTATTATGATCAGCAAGGGCGTCTCTTAGTAAAGGTGAAGAAGACTAGAGGGCTTCTCTACTTGCTGAAGTTGAATCCTGTGCTAAGTTGTATGATTGCAGAGAGCAATATAGATTTGGCTTGGACATGGCATAGGAGGTATAGACATTTGAATTTTGAATCCTTAAAGAAGTTATCATCGTAGGAGATAAGGAAGGGCCTTCCTCAGCTTGAAATCCCAGATCATCTCTGTAGAGATTGTGTTGCTAACAAGCAGCATAGACGTCCATTTCCTCCTACAAAATCATTCAGGGCTAGCCAACCCTTGGAGCTTGTTCATGCTGACATATGTGGACCAATATCACCTCTGTACTCTCTACAGCAGAATGGCATGGTTGAAAGAAGAAACATAACTGTTATGGGCATGGTAAGAAGCATGTTGAAGGAAAAGCATCTACCTCATGAGCTTTGGGGTGAGGCAGTAAGCACTTGTGTTTACATTTTGAATCGTTCTCCTACTAAATGTCTAGATGGGGTTACTCCTTATGAAGTTTGGACAGGGATTAAGCCAAACATTGAACACTTGAGAGTGTTTGGTTCTCTTGTCCATGTGAAAGTGTTGGGAGAAAGATTGAAGAAACTACATGATAGAAGCAGAGCTATGGTTTTTATTGGCTATGTGACTGGAACTAAAGCTTATAAATTCTATGATCGTGAGACAAAGAAGCTCCATGTCAGTAGAGATGTTATATTTGAAGAAGATAGTCACTGGGATTGGAAGATGCAGGATGATTATGAAGACGGAGGTACATTCTCATTTCCAATTTCCACTCATCATTCTGATGTGGATGATGGTCAGGTCAACCATATGATGCCAGAAAACCAACCGTAAGTGGATGAAGAAGCTCTAGATCACTCTCTACACCGTGGTCATCCAACCACAGAGGAAGATTCTCCAAGAAGATTCAGAAATGTTGAACAGGTATATGATTATTCTGAAGAAATCGACATTGATCTTGTTGAGTTACATTTTACTCAGGAGGAGCCTGCCACTTATCATGAAGCTACAAAGCTAGAACTATGGAGACATGCTATGAAGGAAGAAATGGAAGCTATTGAGAAGAATGACACTTGGGTGATGGTCGCTCCACCACCTGGTTGTACACCCATCGGCCTCAAGTGGGTATACAAGGTGAAAAGGAACCCTCAAGGGGAAGTGATCAGGCATAAAGCAAGGTTAGTGGCAAAGTGTTATATTCAGAAGCATGGCATTGACTATGAAGAAGTCTTTGCACCAGTTGCACGGATGGAGACTATTTGAATACTAATATCTCTTGCAGCACAAGGAGGTTGGTATGTTCATCATTTAGATATCAAGTGTGCACTTATGAATGGTGAATTAGAAGAGAAAGTTTATGTGAAGAAACCTGAAGGATATGTCAAGATGGGGAAAGAGCATATGGTGATGAAGTTAAAGAAAGCTCTTTATGGCTTGAAGCAATCACCTAGAGATTGGTACACCAAATTAGACAATTGTTTGTTCTCTCTCGGGTTATCTTGGAGTTTGCAAGAGCATGCTGTCTATTTCAAAATCTCTGGAAATTTTCAATTGCTAGTTGGTGTATATGTTGATGATCTCATAGTGACAGGTCCAGTGAAAAGTCACATTGAGAAGTTCAAGGCCCAGATGAAGGAAGAATTTGATATGAGTGATCTTGGACTGCTCACTTCATACTTAGGTATTGAGGTGACCCAGGAAGTTGGGAAGATCAAGTTGGATCAAAAGGGGTATGCTATGAAGATGCTTCAGTATCATGGCATGATGGACTGTAATCCATCTCAGATCCCTTTAGAAGCTCGTTGTAAGTTTAGCAAAGATGAAGTTCATCCACCAGTGAATTCCAAGGAGTACAGGAGCTTGATGGGGAGTGTAAGGTATTTGACCCATACCAGACCTTATATTATGTTCTCAGTTGGTTTTCTGAGCAGGTTTATGGAGAACCCAACTACTGAACATATGGGAGCTGCTAAGGAAATTTTGAGGTATGTGAAGGGAACCTTGGAGTTTGGTTTGGTCTATGAGAAAGGAGGTGAAGATGTTTTGATGGGTTATTCAGATAGTGATTATGCTGGAGATCCTAAAGACAAGAAGAGTACAACTGGCATGTTATTATTTCATGGGCCAAATCTGATTTGCTTGGGATCTCAAAAACAGAAGATAGTAGCGCTTTCATTATGCGAAGTTGAGTATGTTGGAGCAACAACTGCATCATGTCAAGGTATATGGTTGGCTCGTTTGATTGGGGAGCTAAAAGGCATTGATCTGATCTTTGTGAAGTTGAAGGTGGACAACAAATCAGCAATTGCATTATCAAAGAATCCTGTGTTCCATAATCGATCCAAACATATTAAGACCATGTATCATATTATCCGGTCATGCCTTGAAGAGAAGAAAATCAGTTTGGATTATGTTGGGACAGAAGACCAGCTTGTAGACATATTCACCAAGTCTCTTGGAAAAATAAAGTTCATTGAACTTCATGGGAAGCTAGGACTATGCAATGTTCATGCTAACTGTCAAGCTTAAGGGGGAGATTGTTGGCTTATTCAAACTTGACGGAAAAATAGGAGGGACAGATGGCCTAAAAACCTTTATTTTCTCGTCCACTCTGTCCATTTCCTCCTTGTTTTTCTTTCATTCATGGCAAGGCAGTTACGACCAAGCCTTTCCTTTTGCTCTATAAATGAGCAACTTTGTATATTTTTTTTCTTCAGGGGAATACCAAGTTTTTTGTTCTCTCTTTCTATCTTCCTTCTTCTTGTTGTGAGTGGGTGTGAGACCTGCCAATAAGAGAGACAGAGAGAGGAGAAGAGAAGATAAGAGAGGTGGGAGAGCGTTGATAACACGAAAATAGGATCTAATAAAGAGCTAATTTTGTCATATTTTTAGGATTTTAATGTGTAAAAAGATTAATTTTTAATGCATGTTATCATGATTTTAGCTTAAAACAAGAATTTCCTTAAATTTCAAAGTAAATGATGTATTTGACAAATAATTAGGTCAATTTGGACATTTTTAATGGTTTTTAGATCATCATTCTAAGGATTTAAATGCTTTTAAATTGACCTATTTCTATATATAAAAAAAAACAATAAAACTTATTTTAGACGCTATTAGGACATCTTTTTGCATTATTAACCTTTTTCTTTCATTTTATTTCAAAGTATTTCTTTTACAAATGTTTTTTTTATGTAGACTAACCCTTATTGGGCCAGTGTTCGGCTCTAACTATGCTTATGAGCGCAGGGCTCATGAACGAGGCGATCCGCACGCAGCGCCGCGCGAGCTAATCAGAAGGAAGAGCCACAACTTTCCGTGTGTGACACGCACGTGCCCGATCCCGTGCGTGTCGCGCACAGAAAGAAGACACGGGAAGGCTCAACGAGTCAGTGGCATCGCGTCGTACGCCCACCATACGACGCGAATCAGATAGAAGTTCTAACAGAATCGGAAGAAGCTGTTCTTCCGATTCTGCGGCAATAAATAGGAAGAAATGTGAAGATTTCAGATCATTCTTGATTAGTTAAGCTCAAGAAACGATCGCCTAGCCTCCTTGAAGACTCAAGAATCAGCCAGGAGCGATAAGGGAACAAAATTGAGCTGAAATTCCACAGATCCAGCGCCGTCGTTCTTCGTCAAATTCAAACCAAATCCGAGAAAAAATCGGCGTCCATTGCTCGGGATCAGCTCGAATCAACTCCCTGATAGTTTCTGGTATATCTAGGTCTCTCTACCTTTGATTGTTTCACCATATTTCATCGTTAACTTTTTGAAATTTGCACTCGTTTATTCTCGCTGTCGTTCTTTTTATGCTCCGATTTTAATCATTTTATTTCATAGATTTTAGTTTGTTTTAAAATCGTTTGGTAATAGTTTAGTATAAACCTCCTCTTTCGAATCTTATCTGAAATTAGAATCGAATCAATCATGAACTGGATTCACGATTCCGTTCATCTTGAATAAGCAAATCGTAAATCGAATTCACGATTTGCCGTTTTAGGACATATCTACAATTTGGAAATAAATAGGATAAAATAAAAATGTTATAAAGATGCTCTACAAATCCCATAAAAATTAGTTTCTTTTATTCTTAAAAAATTAGTAAAATGTCTTCTGACAAAAATAGTGAAATAAATCAAATTAAATACGAAACACTTAATCAAATTAGATCTCAAATTCACTAAAAAAAATTACAAATATAATTCAAAACAACTAAAGATTTTAGATCAAATATAAATATAGAATTAAGTGATTTTATATCGCTGTTATTCAATAACAGAGAAACAGTAAAATCACTTAAGTTCAAAAGGATAGAATGTTAGGTAAAACTTACAGCTATTAGCATCTAAATAAGAAAACAAAACATCTATTCACTTAGGTTTAAAATTGAAAACCCTAATCAGAAAGAAAACTGAATATTTTCCATCACCTCCCTAGGGTTCGACCCCTTACTCAAGTATTAAGGGATATATAAATTTTAGTGATTAAGCTCGAAAAATCCCTAAATAACGACATATATAAACGTAATTTTTGAGCTTATCAAGCGTCAGAGAGGGTGAGAGAAAGAGAGGGAGCGAACGCGATAGGGAGACGGATAGAGTGAAAGAAAATGAGAGGGAGAGAGTGAGAGCGGGACAGAGGGCGAAATGGTGGGAGGGCGGGAGAGCGAACGAGAGGGAGAGTGAGACCAGAACAGAGGGAGAGAAAGAGAGGGAGAGAGAACGCACAGGAGGGTGAGAGAGAACGAGCGGGAGAGAGAACGAACAGGAGAGTGAGAGAGAACAAGCAGGAGAGAGGGAGAGACAACGAGAGAAGGAGAGAGAGAGAACGGAAGGTTCGGTCAGCCATAAAAAGACTGACGGACGGTTAGGTTCAGCCAGGTCTGACCGAAATTCGGTCAGACTGTGTCCTTCCCTAGTGTTAAAATTCATAAAAACCTTCTCACCATGCGGTATGCAATTTTTTTGGTTACCAAGTACTAGTCTTCATGTTAAGTGAGCATCCGGTCAGCACGTTCCAAAATATTAAAGTTGTCCATTACTACCGATCCACGTTGCTCAGCGGAACTTTCTGGGAGGCACCGTTCTTTGACCAATTTATTAAAATTGTTTCGTGACCTTTCAATGTCAGTAGCATTCAAAAACATTAATATTATCAGTAACAAAGTATATTATTTGAAGAACTGCGTTCGTTTTTGTAATAAGTTGAGAGGGCATTCTCATATGCTACTCGCGTATTAATTTGACGAACCCAGCGATATAAAATGATAGGATATACTTCGACATCACATCGAATAAGTTGAAGTTTCGACCCCCAGTGTTAATATTCGTATAAACCTTCTCAGCATTTAGTACGCAATTTTTTTGGTTACCGAGTACTAGTCTTCATGTTAAGTGAGCATCCGGTCAGCACGTTCCAAAATATTAAAGTTGTCCATTACTACCGATCCACGTTGCTCAGCCGAACTTTCTGGGAGGCACCGTTCTTTGACCAATTTATTAAAATTGTTTCGTGACCTTTCAATGTCAGTAGCATTCAAAAACATTAATATTATCAGTAACAAAGTATATTATTTGAAGAACTGCGTTCGTTTTTGTAATAAGTTGAGAGGGCATTCTCATATGCTACTCGCGTATTAATTTGACGAACCCAGCGATATAAAATGATAAGCTATACTTCGACATCACATCGAATAAGTTGAAGTTTCGACGCCCAGTGTTAATATTCGTATAAACCTTCTCAGCATTTAGTACGCAATTTTTTTGGTTACCGAGTACTAGTCTTCATGTTAAGTGAGCATCCGGTCAGCACGTTCCAAAATATTAAAGTTGTCCATTACTACCGATCCACGTTGCTCAGCCGAACTTTCTGGGAGGCACCGTTCTTTGACCAATTTATTAAAATTGTTTCGTGACCTTTCAATGTCAGTAGCATTCAAAAACATTAATATTATCAGTAACAAAGTATATTATTTGAAGAACTGCGTTCGTTTTTGTAATAAGTTGAGAGGGCATTCTCATATGCTACTCGCGTATTAATTTGACGAACCCAGCGATATAAAATGATAAGCTATACTTCGACATCACATCGAATAAGTTGAAGTTTCGACGCCCAGTGTTAATATTCGTATAAACCTTCTCAGCATTTAGTACGCAATTTTTTTGGTTACCGAGTACTAGTCTTCATGTTAAGTGAGCATCCGGTCAGCACGTTCCAAAATATTAAAGTTGTCCATTACTACCGATCCACGTTGCTCAGCCGAACTTTCTGGGAGGCACCGTTCTTTGACCAATTTATTAAAATTGTTTCGTGACCTTTCAATGTCAGTAGCATTCAAAAACATTAATATTATCAGTAACAAAGTATATTATTTGAAGAACTGCGTTCGTTTTTGTAATAAGTTGAGAGGGCATTCTCATATGCTACTCGCGTATTAATTTGACGAACCCAGCGATATAAAATGATAGGATATACTTCGACATCACATCGAATAAGTTGAAGTTTCGACCCCCAGTGTTAATATTCGTATAAACCTTCTCAGCATTTAGTACGCAATTTTTTTGGTTACCGAGTACTAGTCTTCATGTTAAGTGAGCATCCGGTCAGCACGTTCCAAAATATTAAAGTTGTCCATTACTACCGATCCACGTTGCTCAGCCGAACTTTCTGGGAGGCACCGTTCTTTGACCAATTTATTAAAATTGTTTCGTGACCTTTCAATGTCAGTAGCATTCAAAAACATTAATATTATCAGTAACAAAGTATATTATTTGAAGAACTGCGTTCGTTTTTGTAATAAGTTGAGAGGGCATTCTCATATGCTACACGCGTATTAATTTGACGAACCCAGCGATATAAAATGATAAGCTATACTTCGACATCACATCGAATAAGTTGAATTTTCGTCGCCCAGCGTTAATATCATATAAACCTTCTCAGCATTTAGTACGCAATTTGTTTTGTTACCATGTACTAGTCTTCATGTTAAGTGAGCATCCGGTCAGCACGTTCCAAAATATTAAAGTTGTCCATTACTACCGATCCACGTTGCTCAGCGGAACTTTCTGGGAGGCACCGTTCTTTGATAAACTTATTAAAATTATTTCCCAACCTATCAACGTCCTTAGCATTCTACATTTTGGCGTACCATTTTTCATGCCTTGAGTCAATTCGCGAGTTTCCAGAGGAAAACATCTTCCGACTATAAAATGCTCACTAACACAACTGCAGCGGTCGCCAGAGAACATACGATAGAAAAGAATGATGCTACGGCTCGTTGGTACATCCCTCCTATTTTTTCTCCTGGCTTTCCCTCACAAAACACTCTCGGAAACCTTGTTGGATTCCGGCATACACTCTCATATTTCTTCAAACAAGGTCGGCAGCGCACATGAAGGGGTCAAAACATTGTTTAGGATGGCAGACTTGCAGCAGAACGATGTGCAGCGTCGGCCGAATAGACGTCGACGGCGTTCTCCCCCACCCCCGCCAAGAAGAAATCAATTTAGATCCAGTGCAGTACCACCTCCGCCACCGCCACCGCGGTAGATACTGTTACCTTCCCTGTCCACCACCCGCCACGGTTTAAACGCTCGTCATCAGTTTATAGCAAGCGTGATAAGTTTCCTTAGTGCCTGCAGAAGATATGCTCCATGTGAGCTTGTCACTTTGTTTTCGTCGAAATCAGTCCGCGAACTTTTCTTGAGTTTATCTTGTTTTTTTATTTTCCTCTGTTGGCATTGGTGAATTGTTAGTGAATCGTTAATCTCCATAAGGGGCTATACAATTCATCATTGAGGAATAGTGAGAAAGTGAGAGGGGTATAGTGAGAGAATGTAAGAGGGAGAGAGTGACACTGAGATAGAGAAAAAGCAGAGAGAATACCATAGGAAGAGAGTGAGAGAGCCAGAGAGAAAGAGATAGAGAGTGCGATAGGGAGAGAGGGAGAAGGTAAGAAGGAAAGTACAAGAGAGAAAGAGGACGATAGTGAGAGATGGAGAGAGGGGGAACGAGAGGGGGAGAGCCTGAGAGAGAAGTGAGGGGTAGAGAGGGAAAGGGATCAGGCGAGAGGGAGTTCAATAGAGAGAGATAGCGAGTGGGCGAGAGTGTGTGAGGGAGAATGAGAGAGCGAGAGCAAAAGCGAGGGCGAGCGAAAGAGAGGAGTAGAGGGAGAGAGGCGGAGAGTAAGAGCAGGAGAGAGGGTGACATAGAGAGGGAGAGAGAGGGGGTGACAGAGCGCGGGAGAAAGAACGACAGGGCTTCAGAGAGAAGGGGAGAGAATGAGAGGGAGAGCAGGAGAGAGTTTGAGAGGGAGGGGGAGATAGGGAGAGAGGGCGAGAGACAGATGAAGAGAACGAGAGCAGGAGAGAGGGTGTGAGAGAGAGGGAGAGAGGAAGAAAGGGAGAGAGAGAGATGGCCTTGAGAGAGAGAGGGAGAAAGGAAGAGAGGGAGAGCGGGAGAGGGAGATCGGGACGGAGGGTGAGAGAGAGGGAGAGCGGGAGAGAGGGTGAGAGAGAGAGGGAGAGAACAAGATAGAGAGATGAGGAGACCGGGAGAGAAAGTGAGAGAGAGGGGGAGAGAACGAGACAGATTGAGGGATAGAGGAAAAGAAAATGAGTGGAAGAGAATGAGAACGGGAGAAATGGAAAGTCGGAGCGAGGGATGGAGAGCGAACGAGAGAGAGGGTAAGACCCGAAGAGAGAGGGAGATAGAGACTATTAGACATGGTCATTCTGTTCTTTTGGTGCGGATTTGTGCGAATTGTTCGTTCTGTTCGGTTTTCCGAACAGAACAAAAACGAATTCGAACAGAACATTGAACAGTCCCGTGTTCTGTTCTTTTGTTGGCTTTGTGCGAATTTTAGTCTAATTTTGTGCGAATGTTAGAATTTGTGCGAATGTGCAAATTTTGTTCGTTTTTTAAAAAGAAAAAGAACATAACAAAGAACAAGGGCCTGTGTGGTTCTTTTGTGCGAATTTTGTGTTCGTTTCAAACGAACAGAACAGAACGACCATGTATAATAGAGAGGGAGAGAGAGGGAGAGAGAGAGAGAGATGAAGAGCGGGTGAAGGAGTGAGGAAGAGAAGTGTAAAGACGAGTTAACTCGCCAAGTCTCCAAGTCAAACACTGAAGATTCAACACTTGGCGACTTGTTAAATAGATATTATATACTTATTAGAGACTTAGAAATAGGATTAAATATAAGTTCAAATATAGAATAGGATTAAACATAGATGGTCAGGATTAAATCTTAGATGGTTATAACGGTCAGGATTAGATCTCACACATCGTTATACATGGCGGGGCCACAGCACTGATCAACGGATGTGATCTGTGCACCCAATTTATTATAACTTTTGAGATTAAATACATATATCCGTTACATCTATGGGTACACGACACCGATCAACGGTTGTGATTGGTGCACCCAAAGCGTTATAACGGTCAAGATTAATAACAGTAATTTGAAGTTATATATCAGTTGTACATCGTTACAACAGATATATACATTACAATGGTTACTATTTTTAGTTACCTATATACAGTATAAATCTCTAACCAATGTTTTGATATTTTTTGCGGAATACAACGATTCTAATCTACTCTCTTCGTATTTTCTTCTCCTCTTCTCTTCTCTTCTGAATCTCCTTCTCGTTCAAGTTATTGTGAAACAGCCAAGAAATTTCAACAAGAAGAAGGAGAGCATAAGAGAGGGAGAAAAAAAGAGATGGAGAAAATGAGATAGGGAGACGTATAGAGGGAAAGAAAACGAGAGGGATAAAGTGAGAACGGGACAGAGGGTGAAAGGGAGGAAGGGAGGGAGAGAGAGCGAACGAAAGGGAAAGTGAGGCCTGGACAGAGGGAAAGAAAGACACAGAGAGAGAACGAAGGGGAGAAAGTGAGAGAGAATGAAAGGGAGCAAATGACAAACAACGAGAGAACAAGGGAGAAAGATAGAGGAGAGAGAATGCGCAGGTGAGTGAGAAAGAGGACGAACAAAGAGAGAGAGAGAACAAGCAGGAGGGACAGAGAGATTGCGGAGTTTACCTTGAAGGGGTCCCACATATGTTCCATGTTCCATGTTAAAAGGAACATTTTTGGACATCTATTTTTCAGAACGAGGGTTTTATTCTCTTTGGTTTTTCTTCCTTCTTCTTCTCCCTTGTTCTCTCCCACCAGGACCTGTGCTGTGAAGAAGTGGCAGTAGGGATTGTATCCCAACAGAGATGACCAAAGAGAGAGAGGAAGAGAGAAGGGGAGAAAGAACAAAGGGAGAGAGGGGGAGAGGGAGAGGGAGCGGGAGCAGGTGACAGAGAGAGCGAGAGAGTAATTATCTTCGGTCTGGTTTGACGTGCAAACCGGACCCGGACAGGAAGGTTCGGCCAGCCCTAAAAAGGCTGACCGACAGTCCATTTTGTTCCAGTCTGACCAAACTTCTGTCAGACCGTGTCCTTACCTAGACGTAGATCAGGGTGCCAATCTAGGGTCATGGGTACACACTTAGCAGATATCTCAGTAAAGAATCATATCGTTTTTGTTAAACTGATTTTGAGATAAGATTGATGGGGATATAAGCGTGTTCCAATCTAACTAACAATTGATATTATGCTAGAATTGTCTAAAACTATTTCAGTACAACTTAAGAGCCTCTAATGGTGGGATTCAAATCTGTCATAGTTCAGATGAAGTAAGAAACTTACAGAGGTGATTGATGATTCTATACTTTAAAAGTTGAAGTACATAGCAACACTAACAAACTTTACTGGTAATCACGAAGTACATACAATCATTCATATTGGTTGCTACTGAATAAGAATGCATAAATTATACCCGACTATAATTAAGAAAGCAGAAAATATTATTGGCATACTGCACTTTTCCTAGGTCATATCCCCATAAAGTTATGTATGAACATAAAACCCTAATTGAGATTAAGTTGGTTTTATCTGGGGAAATAATAGGCCATCCTCGGTAGCGATAGCATCTGTTGACATGGTGACTTATGATGATTTAACAACACATATCTTATTGAGTTTTTTATCTCTATTACTGGTTTTTATCCATAGAGAATCATCGGCATAATTAATATATAAGCTAAAGAATAACCTTGATAATCCATTAACTTGTATGCATGTTGTGGGCATTTGCCTTCAAACTATATTAGAGATATTCAATTTTAGAGCACAAATTACAATACAGAATATAATAAATTGATAAAATAATAAGAACTTTCGGAAAGTAGACTTAAAAAAATAAGTGAAGAAAGCTGCAATTTTAATGGTGACTTTTAAAGTATTGATATGATTAATAGAATATCTTAAATAAAGCATCAAATTAAATCAACTAACATAAATGCTTTGTTCCCTCATCGGAAAATTTATCTAATTACAAAATTAAACATGGATATGACTATTTTGAATCAATATTTATTTATATTTATTCATTATACTATAGAAGTTTTATTGAAATATATTTTTCCAAATAAATTTTCATCCCATATTTTTTATTCGAGTGTTGTAATAAACATAGATATAAGTATTAAATGAGAAATTTCAAATTTGAAGGGATTTTATATTTATTTTCTCTTTATATTATCTGTTTTTTCAGTTCTTTGATTCATTCTGAATTGTTTTCTTTGATTGTTGGAGTTCACCTCACAGGTTTTTCCTTTGGGAGACAAAATTCAGTAGTGGTGGGGGATGTAACTCCTTTCAGTTATTATATTCTTAATTTTTGACCCTCATTTATTTATTTATGCTTTCTTCCTAGTGAATGAGTTCTAACCACGTCATATAGTCAAAGAGGTGAGTATGTGATGCCCTACCAATCCCTGGAATAAATGAATAATTTTAAAGTTAAAATTCACCCATTGTTCATTCATCCATTGTTCATTCATTGTTCATTCATTCACAACAAGAATACAAAATTAAAAAAGTAAGAATTGGAAAATATCAATGTTTTGGGCAAATCTGACTAATTATAGGTGTATTTCCTTCATAAAAATAACTGGTGAGGTTTTGGATATTGTTTGAAATTTTGGCACTATATTTAGACTAAAACTATGTGTCCATGAATGGTTGGGAGATGTATCTGCGGTGTAGGGGTCCACAGAAAACATATTTGTGCATGGAGTTACCCACTTGCTCAGATTCTGATCATAACTGAGCCCTGAACTTAGTTAAAAGTTGGGTACATACATTGATAAGATTCTGATCATCACAGAGACGAAACAAATAGTAAAGGTCTGAAGGAACACCAATACAATTCGAAAGGATGAAGTGTATAACGCTCAATGATGCTTGATACATGTCTTACTATCACGTTGAAATGAATAAAATGCACTTCATTAACAAGGTTGTAGGAACAAATGATTGACAAAAATTTCAAGAATAGAGGCTGAATTTGTGTTGACAAAATATCACCTATATCATTTTTCAAGGCTCCATCTTATATTCCTGGGTTAACACTAACTACTATTCTTACTTCAAGAAAAAAGCTTCCCTTCTTGGGGAATCAGCCTAGTGGGTTCCATTATCCAGAGAAAAAGAGTCACTAAGACCCTCAATCATCCTTAACTAAAAAAACCAAAATATCATATTTGTGACACATCGAGTCTGTACTATAAGCACTCTAATTTCAAAAACACTAAGATTACTTCAGTAACATATTTATGATAAAATTTAATTTCACTGCACTTTAAAGAATCAGGAAGTCATCCACTATTCATAAATATGTAACTGAAATATCATATTTGTCCTAGAATAGTAGTACAAAACTTTTGCTTCAATATATCACATATATGCATCTTTGTGGGAAACTTTGTTTGATATTGTATGTACATTTCATACTAATATTAAAGAATGACAATAGTGGAAGTTTTAAAAAATATATAGATTCCCAAATGAATTTAGTTGCAGAGAAACTTAAGATTTCAGATTTTCCCTTTATATTATACTCATCAGGAGATAAAAGCAAAACATACTTTTAAACATTTTTGATAAATTCCATATTCAAATTCTTTTTACTCAATATATTTTTTGGAGATAGATATTAAAGAATCACAGCAGTAAAGCTTTCAGAGAAATTTCAGATATAATATTTGTATGGTAGAAAATGTTCAGAGATAGCAATAGAGATTCAAAGTAGTAAAAATCTGACTAAGTTTCAGATTTAAATAAAAACGTAACCGCAGAGAAATTTCAGATTTAATATTGACCATTATAAATTGTATTCAGATTGATATTTAATAATCACAACATTAAAAATTTTGAAAAATTCAAATTCAGAGCTTCAGTACTAGTGACAATTTCAGAATGAGAATCTTGTACTATCTGTCGTGAAAAATGTTTGAGAGATTTAATGTACTCTACTGTAGAAAACTTCCAAAAATTGAGAGAGATATGAAATTTTCTCTGGTGTTATTTTTTCACTATAGTAGGATTTTCAAAGCAAATTGTAATTTCTAGCAAAAATTTTATATTTCAGCAAAGACCTGCAAAGATATTAAGTCCTTAATATTAAATGATGACTGATATTGCAACCAAGATAGTTAATCTCAACTCTCAATTGTGAAGTGAAAAGTTTAAGTGAACAGCAGCAATAATTTCAAACAACAATGACAGTTACAGTTGCATTAATGACAGTATTCATGATATCAAAATCCAGGGGATATATACTAATCATGCTAAGGAGAGAGCCAAAATGCAAGATTAAAAAATCACAGTTCGTTCAGAAAATGAAATATACAAAGAGATCTTCATGGGTGTTCAGGAAGAAGGATAGAGAGATCAGCTTGGTCAATGATGAATAATGCTAGAGTGATCAGCCAGGTCGTTCGGGAAGAATGCTAGAGTAATCAGCTTGGTTTTTCAGGAAGAATGCTAGAGAGATGAGATTGGTCGTTCAGGAAAATCCCTAAGAGATCAGGACGGTTCTTCCAAACGAATGCTGGAGAGATCAATTTGGACATTAGCCCCACAGTAGAGGTTGAATACCTTAGGGAAGACATTTGGAAGAGCATATGATACAACCAAAGGATTATGCATCCAATAGTTTACATAAAAAGTGTGCTGGGTGAAAAGATTCCATTATGGAGAAGTTTGAATCTTGGATGTATAAGGCTATCAGCTACTATGCATTATAAGAATTATGATGAACTATGTGTGTATAAGCAGACTAGTGGGAGAATAATAACTAAAGGCAAGCGTCCCAAGAACTATTCCATTAAAGACTTGAGTAAATCAATGTATTGATAATAAATTGAGGAGATTTCTAGGAGTACCGCAACCCACGTATATGTTGGTCTATATGGCTTGGATTATACCTAAGTGGGGGTGAATTAGTTCTTTAAAATAAATCTCTTTCATTTTATACTTTTAAATTCTAGATGATAGATTTCCTATCTATTGTAATGGTGATGAACATTTGAAAAGTGAATTTTATATGCTTATGTCTATTCCCTTACTCTTGTCCCGGGGATATCTTTACATGGGATGCAATAACCATCTGTCATGAGTTCAAAAACCTTCATTCAAATAATCAGAAATAGGATTATGAAATGAAATGAAATAAAATAAATTTGGTGTAGAACATGCCACTGCTTAGCCCCTAAGTTTTGTAAGATGAACATCTCTTACACCACATACTACTTGAGATAAATTAACCGAATAAAAATATAAGCATCTCACATAAACACATCAGATGAAATATATTTTTTTTGAGATTCTTGATTTTATTTTAAGTCAACTTACTCCTCAGTCTATCAAATCTATTCATTGACCAATAATTTACTTAATTAAACAGCTTTCCTCAATAAGAACCTATGAAAAGCTCACCAAGCTTCACTCAACCTAATCCACTCAAAAATGACTTATGATTACTCAATAATACTACTTATTCTTTCTCCCATTAATTTTACCCACGAACCTTGAGTGGAACTGAATATTATTCCTCAAATTAATATCACAATATGTCCAACAAATGCCCAAATCAAATTTTCAACAAATCTAATGAAATTCCTCTCTGAATTATGCACAATAAACATCCAAATCTATATTACATCAAGCACAATCTGATTATAAATATATTCCACTAGCCTCTTTTGTTTATCCTATTCAAATTCACCATTTAATTTTTTTATTCGCCCGTTCAAGTCTTCACAAAGAATTACTTTTACTCTCTTTCTACCTTTTCATAAATTGATCTTCGTTTCTCTTCTTCTCAATTCTATTTTTTCGTTTCTCTTTCTTTATTTTTCAAAAAAAAATATTTCATTATGTATATAAATTGTAAACTCTCCTCATTTTTATGGTCCCAAAGTAGGTGGCCCTCCTACCCAGAAGCATGCGCACTCCCCATGTGGAGTGTCTGAGAATGATAATCTCAAAAATTAAGATTTTAATTTATCATTGTTATTTTAGGGATTTTTCAATAAGGATATAAACATGTCATATCCTCACTTAGGAGTTTTAGCTAGTGATGAAAATAGATCAACATTGTCCATAGGGAACAGTGATTAAGGATTCAATATTCGTAAGACAATAATTGTTGTACTAAGAAGTGTAAAATGTGGAGTCGAGTGCTGAGATGGTGCAAGGCAAGTTAGTGATGAAAGTGGTTAGTAGATGATAAAAAGTACGATTTAGGAAGATCAAGCAACTGTGAGGATGAAGTCGTAATAACATGAGGAATGGCAGGAGTGAGGTAAGAATGAGCCATGTGATGAGTAAGTTAATGACAAGATGGCAACTTGAAGGTGGTACGACATGACTAGAGAGTGTACAAGACGGATGTAATGGCGAGATGTGGTAGTGAAGTCAATCTAATCTTACAACGAGGTTAATAAAAAACAATCTGATTTGAGGATATTTATCATAGATCCGTATGTTCTGATAGGATCATGGAAATTTTCAAGTCAAGGTAAGCTTCCCCTCTTATTTGATGCCTCTTTCTGCACATATAGGACACGAACAACATGCTTGATGGATCTCAAAAACTCACTGTCCATGAATCAGCATACATGAGTAGGAAGCGATTTTAACCATAAATTTGACAAGGATCCACGCCTCTATTTATACATCCAAAGGTATGGATGGAAGGAGGGGGTGGAGGCAAAGGATCCCTAAAAATTTCAGCTCAATTAAACATCTAGATCCTCTCATATCAACCTTTGAGGTTAGAGAAATCCTAGCCATCCATTTTTCTCTCTCTTCTAATTATTAGTGCTGACGAATCCTTATTTTATTGGCGGTTGAAATCTCTAATCATCAGATATTAATTATTAGTGCACTCACCTCATGTTTCATAATTGTGCACTCTAAGACCGCTACATTTGCATGCGGGAGAAGTAGAAGCAACCCCTTTCTTACAGTTTAATTAATTATAACATGGTGATGTGTTTTCTCGCTCCATTTCACCTTCTCTCTCTTATTTTTTTTCTTTTTTATTCTTTCTTTGTTAAATTACATACTAACACATGTCCGTTTTGGCAGAAAAAGCATTAATCATTCAATAATTACCTAACGTGGCAACACATGTCCTGTTAGTTTTCACATGTCCTGTTAGTATCATTGTTATTTTTAACCAGTTGCACACGTGTACCACTGAGCCTTTTGACTTTTCTCTATATCTTTTATATTATTTTTATTCAAAATTTAAATTCAGTATTTAAAAATAAAGGTTTTTCTTAACCCCGAGTAAACTAGCTCGAGGCAGCGCTTTCAAACAAGAAAGGCCTCACACCCAATGACTGAGGTGTTCTCAATCGCCAAATCCTCACTAAGGTGCTCTCTGATAACATGATAAATGAACATATATTTTTATACGTTTTAGATGTTTTTAGTATTATTAATTTATAATTTATCTTGTTATTATTTGAATTAACCAAATATTTATGCATTAGCTAGAAATTCCAACTTTTGCACATTATGATTATTTTTCACTAACTTCATTGACTTCTATAAAGTCAATCAGTTTCATTACTGATGAGTATTCTATAGTTCCAAATGTGCAGAAATGTACAGGAATCAGAAGATATCATTCTTAGGAAATTGGAGGATTTTTGGGAGCTTAGTTATTATCAAAATGGGTTGCAAATGATGAAACGGTGTTGTGGGATTTTAAAGGAGAGATCAGAGAGGCTTGGGCCACGACCTGACCTACCTATTGGGCCTGCAAACATCTTACAAAAGAAACAAAGTGGAAATTACAAGGCAAAGCTCTCAACCAATGAAGAAAAAGAGAATAGATAATGCCCAAAGGGGTATTTTAGTAATTCTCCCAATGTATAAATAGACTTTTTCTCCCTCATTTTCCCTCATTTTGGACATGCTCTAGAAAGTGGCTGGCCAGCAGGACAAGGCATATGTCAGAATCCAGGTTGTTCAACCTGCTTTATGTAAGTTTATTGAAGTTTTCTCTTAATCTCGTCTCTTCTTTGCATTCAAAAAAATCCTGACCCTGGAAAAATATAAGGATCCATACTTGAGAGGAAGCATTGAGAGCTCAGTAAAGTTGCATTGAGGTTTTAGGATCTTAGATTTCCACTTTCTCTATCATTTCCCATCCATTTACCCTAAAACTCCATCACTTTCCCACTCTAAACACTCATTTTCTCTACTTTCTCTCTCTAAAATAGGTTTTTTCTCTCAGTAAACCTTCATCTATATCCGTTGTTACTCCCCTAAAATTTTCATAAAATATCTCCTTCATTTGCACATTCAAAATCTATCTCAAACTCCTTCTGCACTCTCTCTTCAGTTTCTCTCTCTATCTCCTCATTTCGTCCCTTTCTCTCTCCAGAAACTGTTCTTTCTCTCTCTAGACCTTCATCCAGATCCACAGTTCATCACCTCAAAATTTAATAAAAAATATCCTTCATCCTATACCTTCAAATTCCCTCTCAAACTCTCTCTACACTATCTCTGTATTTTCTCTCTCCATCTCTTCATTCTCTCTCTATCCTCTCATTTCGACACTTTATATATCTAAAAAAAATTTCTCCCTCTAAAATATCTCCCTATATCTCTCTAGATCCTCAAGCATTCCCTACTAAGGCCTGCCACAGCTGCCGCTACGCCGCCACTGCCACTTCGCCATCGTCTCTCCGCCACCGCCGCAGCCGCCACCGCCACTCCGCCACCATCGCCGCCGCAGTCGCCGCCGCTGCTCCGCCACTGCCGCCACCGCCGATGCCACTCCGCCACCACCGTCGCCACCGCCGCCGCCGCTCTGGCGATCGCCAGAGTAGGTAAATACAATATGTTTAGTATTTTAAAATTATTAAAAAATAGAAAACAAATCAGAAATTTTTTTTGAAAAATCAGAAAAATTATTTTCTGCAATGAAAAATTCCGAAACATTTTAGGAAAACTCTAGAAAATTCATATAATCAAGTTACATTTATTTTAACATTTGAAAAAATATTCTAAAAAATCTCTAACTCTCATTTTTAGTGTTTCTAGTTGTTTGTGATGTAAATTAATTTCCAGAAAATTCTAAAAATATTTTTTTTATTTCTTTTGTTGAGAAAAAAATTAGTGTTTTGTGTTTTCATTTGTATTTTGCCTTTAATTTAAATCACATGAAGTTATATAAAATACCGAAAAAACTAGAAAAATCCCAGAGATTGTATTTTTCACGTTTAAAATCTTTTTCTTCATCCCAAGCTTGAGGAAAATCTCTGAAATTGAATTTCTGCCTCTCTGTGGATTGACCCTTTACTTGCCCTACATTAAATATAGAGTATTTAAGTGGAAAATTTTTCATAAATATTGTTGGCTAAGTCTGAATCAAAACAACGACATAAAACCCCTACATTTGGACTTATCACTCTCAATCAACGAAGCCTCCTAGAATTAAGGTGTTCTCAATCGGCGAACCGGCCAAGGACTGAGTTTCTATTGGTCCACCTCACCCTTTAAATAAAATGAATGCAACATGATAGTCAATGATTGGGCATTATGGCTTTTACATTTTGCGATACCATAATTGTACCCTTTTGTAATAATTAGTGCAGCCAATCATTCTATATGCTCTTCATTGGTTGCCATTCACTGAATCAAGTGGGGACATGTGGCGGGCACATTTTTTAAGAAAAAATATTTCCTTATAAAAAAATACTAGTATTTCATAAAATATTTTTTATATATATTGACTTAGAAAATTCATATCTCCATGATTGTAAGATCAAAAAGTCATAAAAAGTATATTCCAAATTAGAAATTTAACTTCTTTAAGAAATGATGTCAAAAGAATAACTAAAAATATTACTGAATCCATAGAATTGTAAATGTCCATCTAAAAGTTGATTTAATTATTGAGAGGTTGATAACAAGAATTTATAATATTTACAATCATGAACATGTGTAATTTTCATAGAAATAACCCACTAATTTACAGGTTATCACAACAAACCCTTCATACTTGGACTTGGGATATGAAGCTGAGTTCGTCATGTGACCACCACAGCCATGGAAGAGGGTGATGCCAATCCCCGACCTTAAAACCAAAGCCCATATGATACTCTTTCTTTATGGTGCACATCTGTGGCAATATAGTGTCGTGGTCCACAGTTACTTCCCACGGAGAGAAGGGTGGTATCCTGCTTAGGGGATAAGGCCTGCGAGCATCGCCATGTGTAGCCATGGTGTGTGGAGTGTTGAGATGGTTGTACGGCACTTATAATGTCCCTATGGGTGGTCCTACGGGACGTAAGTTCCAAGGCTTGGGGTGCCAAGCATGATGGCACTAATGAGACCCAATGTGGTGGAGATTTCTGAAAATATTATGTACCAGTCCATACAAATCACAATGCAATGTTTTTATTTAAGTTCATTAAAAAGAAATATTAGTTAGTTTCTACTGCACTATGATGTTTATAATGAAGTCTATGAGTGTGTGCAATGACCTAGTGAATTATGATGAGATCATGAGACATGATCGTAGGTCTTTAAACATGTAATTCAAATATTCATTTTTTATGGGTAGTCGAGATGGGCATCAAATACTCCAAATGAAATAACAATAAGGACATATGGTGGGATGCTCTTTGGAGAAAGAGTTGACTGAATTGATCCATATGAATCCCAAAATGGTATTATACCTAAATATGAATCATGTTGAATCATGTTGAATCATGTTGAATCATGTTGAATCATGTTGAATCATGTTGAATCATGTTGAATCATGTTGAATCATGTCACAGTTGTATAAGTGATCCATTGATGTAAGATACCAAGGACATCATGTGGATGGCCAACTATGGTTTGACTACGACTCACGAGTCTCTAATAATGGGATTCAAATACGTTTTAGCTCGGATATAGTAAGAACCCCACAAAGATTATTGGGTAGTCAAGACAAGATCATCTGCCCTCCGTATAAGAGGAGATTAAATCAAGGAAGAAAATCCGGCAAAAACCCAGGATGAAGTAGTGAGGATATTGTAGAAGATGTTCTCCAATGATCCCGCTTATGCAATAGTATGAACTAAATGATGGATTAGGACTTGATCATTAACCATACCATAAGTCATCTGACAGTCTTGCGCAGATGGAGCATTATACATGTGCAAAACCACTCTATATATTCTAGAGCACGAGGTTTAGCTGGGAAACCCACATGCGGAAAACTTAACTCGCGGATAGGGTTAAATCGATCATCGATCAATTAATCTATAATTGAAATAGTAAATTAATAATCTCGCTCAATAAATATTATTGAACCTTAAAGTTATTAACTAAAATGTTAGAAGGGACATAGACATTTACACACGGAAGACTAAAAGGGATTTGGAAGATATACTATATTTTGAGGGTTTTTGTAACAAATTCTTAATGAGTATAAATAAGGGAGGCACCCGTATTGGGTGCCTATGCAAGATACATCTGGGTGTCCCCTTTTTTCTTCTTTCTCTACGTTGTCCACTCATCCCACAAGTCGTTGATGGTGAGAATAATCACAAGATCTTCAAAGAGTAATGAACAAGGTGAGGAGATTCAACAACCTTCTTGTCATGTGGATACTGCTAGAGGATGAGCATAATGATCAGCTTGGAGAAACTCTCCTAGGAAGCATGTCAAGGGTGGAAAAAGTTTCCCAACAGATACTCAATACATTTACACATTTTAGCCATCATTTATCAAATGATCCCATGCTTCTCACATCGAAAATTAGTTTCATTCATCAAAACCCAGGCCCAAGAACCCAATACTTTCATCATGGGTGCTAGAGGCACATGAAACATCAAGGGTGGGGTCTGAGGATGGTGGTATTTTTTATTGATGTCAAGGTATTTGTGACAATCCACAAATGGATGTGTCGAGGGCCATGGCCCATAGGCATGCAGTACCTAGCCCTAGGGCATAATGGAAACATAAGTGTTTAGCAAGCCAATCGCACATTCCATACATCGTTCCATGTTGATTACTATAGCATATTCATTATACTAAACATGTGATGCTAATTATGAATTCCATGAATACAATATCAGACTTACTAAAATATGATGAGATTATAATATGAAGTTCACTAGTCTTTAAGTATGTATATTGAAAATTCCTATTCGAAAGATACTTGAGAAGAACAATGAAGTATCCAGATAAAATAGCACTATCTAGTCTCACTCATATGATGAGCATGGTTGTTAACATAGTCATTAGTGTGGAGACACAAAGGATGGATGTGGGTGTTCTTTAGTCTGAGTTCACTGATTTAATCCATATGAATCCCTAATGGTATTGTAACAAAATAACAATCAGATAGATTCATGTCATGGTTGTCCGTCGATTTGAAACACCAAAGATGTCTATTAGACGGACTCGTACTTTGACTATGACCTACAAGTTTGCACTCATAGGATTCTAAATAGTCTTACTTTGGATGTATCAAGAAGTTCACAAAGATGATTAAACAGCCAGATGGGATCGTCCACTCCTGAGATAAGAGGAGAGGAGACAGCTCAAGGAAGACAATGTGATGAAGTCCTTCCCCTAGTAGGGAAGGAAATATCTAAAAGAATTTTTTGGTGATTTCCAAATGCATAAGTACTAACTCAGATGACCAATTATGGTTTGACGGTTGATCATACCCAAAGTCATCCCATGAGCATAAATTGGATGAGGGACTATACATACACAATAATGTATAATGAACAGATTCCATGAGCGAGTGGATACACACTCCTCCAATCTTCAAAGCCACAAGTGGTAGTTATGCACCCCATGCGTTAGATACTCAACATGTCAGTTGGGTTAAATCGATCCCACATTAATTAATCTATATGATGATATAGTTAATTATTTTAGAACGCCAGTAAAGGTTATTGGGTCGTTGGAGTCGTTAACAAAACCGATACATGGGCCTAGACGGTCGCACGCAAATGGTCTATTGGATGTTTGAAGATTTACTTCAGGTTTGTGAGTTTTATGAAAAATGCATACTTTGTTTAAATAGGGAAGGTGCTGAACAAAATTCACCCAGACCAAAAAATTTTAGGGGTCTTCCCCTTCTTCTCCCTTTTCCCCATGGCTCCTATCCATTCTCGATCCAATCGGAATGATGTAACGATGCCGACAAAGGTTCAACAGATCTTGACAACGTGGAGAAGGAGATTCAATGTGTTGAGGACCACTTGGATACTTCTAGACGATACACAGAGGAGCAGTTCCAAGCAACTAGTTTGATGATCGACGAATCATGGATTTGATCCGGGCCAACATGATTCATTTCCTGATTTTAATGATGTTGTTATGATTCTATTTAAGCCCTTCGCTGCATGGAATCATCATGTTTATCTAGACCAAGGCCGCTTGAACCCAACCATTCCTACATGGAACTTGCAACCAATGTAATGCCTACAGCCACCAATGTTTCTTTACTTCTATGGATATAAATCGTCTTGGTTTTCTGATAAGGACCTAGCCCAACCTCCTCCTTAACCCCAAGAAATCTCAAGTATTAAGAAAAAGACTGTACTACCTAAGTTCAGGTTGCTATACATTTTTGCCAAAGACTTGAGGTCTGCACTTGTTCAATCTGAGCATTGTTTTTATCTTTGGATTTGAGCACGTGACATCAAATCAAGCCAAGGATTATTCCTACAAGGGAGTTCCCATCCAGGAATTTACAACTTCTCTGTCTAAAATTCAATTCTCAATATTCCTTCTTCCATTTACAGGCAATAGAACCTCGATTTAAATCCAATTATTTAATTTGACATTTATTCTGCTCAACTAACCTTCAGTATTCCTTCAGACCAACCTTATTTTCACTCTTTATACTCAATGATAATAGAAATAGAACTTAGCTCCTGATGTGTGCTTCAGCTTTCAATCATGTCTTCTCAATCCATTTTTTGATAATATTCATGCTCTTTTAAACATGTTTTTCTCTCCTTTGTCCAGTTCTTGGATGACCTGCACCAAATAAAAGTAAACACGTAAAATCCAAATTATGCACTATGAAGGGGTTGATCTTGAAGATGTATCCATTATCATCATCCTTGTGTGGAGCTTATGAGAAGAAGAGTGCAATGACTTGAGACCTTTTATATATTTCAGTCCTTGAAGCTTTAGGTAATCAGGAAGACCATAACCCGATACATTCGAGGGTGGCGCACTAATGAAAGGTGGCATTCTTAACTTTTTTAAAAGTAGGTGGTAGCTTTAAATGCAGAATTTTTTAATTAAAGTATCCACCATGACATTCTTGCTCTTTTCTTTCTCTTAGAAGGCTCACACTTTATGAGAGCATTATGGAATGTCTATAAAACCCAATAATGTGCACATGATGATGTAACACATCTGGATCGATACAAAAACATTATAAAATCATAGATCATTAAAATAAAATCAAATATGTAAATGTAGACCTTCATCTGATGTGGACGATCTACCTTTTTGAATACTCATCATAAGTAAATGAAATAACCATTGTGAAATGCTTACTTAAAATATGGCACCACTTTTTTAAAAAATAATCAATAAATTTGATCTAGCATCCTATGCAATTTATTTATTTACATAGTGCATGGTTTTTTTGTTTTTTTTTGGCAAAAAACACCGATCCATACGTGCCCTGGACGCCACCCAGTGGGATTTTATTTATAAAGTGAAGTGTTTATCAACGTTTATAGGCGTGGATCGAGTATAAATATCGCAATCATACTCGGATCCCACTCGTCCACACCCATGTGCAGAAAAGAAAGAGATACATAAGTGATACATGGCAAGTGCTCGGAAAAGTGCTCACATCGACGTCTCACCGAAGCCCCCCTAGTGACGATGGTGGAGCAGTGTTGGAGCGTGATGGCAACGATGGGGTGCGTGGCGAGGCTCCATTCGAGGTGGGCTTAGTCCACCCCACTAGCTTGAGATGATACAGCTTCGAATTAGAGTGAAGGATGAGCACTCCCCCCTCGAGTGTTCCACGCAATCCGCCAATCCCATAGGCCTGCTGGCGAGAGTATGCGACGCGTGCGGAGAGTCGACAAGCCGAGACTGTCGACCCAATGGCAGCCCCTAGCTGTCAGAGGGAGCGCCTGCCAAGAAAGAAAAAGAGAAGAAGGGGTGCGTGTGTGTACCGCGCGGTGTGCGAGGGCATCTGATGTCTGGTTCCCTTCTCACAATTAATGACGAACGCTAATTGTGCGAGGTTGATAACATGCATTTTTAGTGCCTTATATTATTATATTTATGCGGCTTTATGCATTAAATTACTCATATTTGCATGTTATCAAGCTTAAAATGATTAAATCTATTTTTAGAACAAATTTCTGAATTTTCTATATTTTAGGATTTTTCTAATAGTATATTCTAAAAGAATATAATTTTTTGAGAAAGAATATGATTTTTCTGGAAGTTTGGGATATTAAATTTGGAAAGATATGATTTTTCTGATTCAAAAAATATATTTATACGTATTTTTGGGCTTTTATTTGATTTAATATGAAAATTTTTAAGTATTTTGTTTTTTTTTATGGCATAGTGTGACGTGGCGTGCGGATGCGCCGCCACATCAGCATTGAGAAAGAGATTTTTCTTTGTTTTTTGTCCTTTTGACATGTACATGTGGCACGGAATATGAAAAGTCACGGAATACGAAAAGCCATGGAATATGAAAAGCCACGGAATACAAAAATGCATGGAATATGAAAAGCCACGGAATACGAAAAGCCACAGAATACCAAGTGCTTTGACTTCTTAACAGGCACAAACTGATGACATTGATGAGGAGTGAGAAGAAATTAAAGGCTAGGATTGCTTCAACTTCCAACGGCCATAACTTTTCATCTTCCCCTCCTCTTTCTATCCATACCCTCTAATCTATAAATAGAGGCCTGGATCATTGTAAAAACCATCTTGAACTTGCTTCCCACTTTTGTGGGCTGATTGAAAGAGAGTGAGTTTTGAGATCCATCAAGAGTGTTCTTGGTGTCTTGAGTGTGTGGAAGAGACAAAAGAGAAGAGGGGGAGCTTACCGGCACTCGCAAATCGCCGTGATCCTAGCGGAACGTAAGGATCTAAGGTAAGTGTCTTCGCCTTACGTTGTTTCTCTCCCAACATCATCGTTATCATAGTTATAGTTTTTTTTATCAACGTTTCATTTATCACTTCACTCACTTACGTCCCCACTCTCTCATCTCTCCATCCTTGCCATCGTACCATTCCATATCCAACCACTATCTTCGTTCATACCATAGTTCATTATCGTGTCCGTCACAATCACTTACTCTTTTATTTAAGTTAAATTAACATATAAATTAAGTACTTCTTAATCGATATCACTCGCTCATATCCTTGAATTGTGTTTTTGTCGATTGCTCATTGATCATCACTAGTTTAAGAAAGTAATTCCTTAATCATCGTTCCCTGTGGAGACGATCCGTACTCATCACTAACTACGTATTTTCAAGTACGGTCAAATATATTTTATTGAATAATCTCAATCACCGACGATGAATTTTAACCCTAAAATTGAGATTATCAGAGGTCAGCACTGCACGATGTCTTGCCATACACAGTGTAGTCTCCATTGGGACCATGTACCTGCACGGAGCATGTCAACTAACACTTTTTAGTCTGATTCTACGATGATATTATGAAGGTTTCTTTCCTCGCAGAGGAGTAAACCATCAGGTATCGCTGTAGCTTCGGCTAGTGTATTAGTTTGAATGCCATAGAAAGAGGAAAAAGCAAAGAGAATACGCCCTATATGCTCGCTGGTCCCAGGATCCTTTTAGCCGCACCATCCACATTCAATTTGAGGATGCCGATTGGAGGTGGGTACCAACGGACAACCTTCAGTTGGATGCGGATAGGGGTAGGGATCACCGGAATGCCCCAGGAGCGAAGGAAGTCGCACACAGGTGCTGAGTTGCATGTGCGGGGAGGGATGAGATGAGAGATGCGTCGTATCCATCACTTGACGCGCCGCATGATATCCACAGCATGCATTGGCAAACCTGCAAAACGAGAAGAATTTCGCCCTTTCCATATCTCCCATACTAAATAAGCTATGGTGATATGTAGGATGGGGCTCCATTTCAAGCGTGTTGGCGAGAGAAATACCTTGCCAAAATACTCAAACTGGGTCAGTGGAGTATGAAGGAGTAGGCACCAATGATGTGTGATTTGGTGCCAACAGTCTAAGGCTGTCTCATTATGGAAAAAAGGATGTGCCATGGTCTCAGTGTGTGGGGATGTGGGGCAGCAGTGGCAACGAGAGCTGAGAGAGTGACCTATACTAATCACTCGAACATTGGTCGGAAGGCCACGATGTAAGAGTCTCTAGAGGAAAAAGGAATCGCCAGATGCCATATACAGCGACCCTAGTGCTAGATGGGGGGCTTCTCACAAAAATGATCCCAAGAAGATCTGCACGAGTAGGCACCATCAAGTGTGAGCATCCAAATGGCAGAGTCGAGAGTCGACCCGATTGGGGTAGTTTGGACCACGGATAACGTGGCTAAAGGGAGCCCATGTTGCTGCCATAGGTGTTGCGTGTTGCCCAGAAGTAATTGGGCAACTATGAGTCGCACTTACTATGGTACAAACTGTGGGTAGCAAGCAAACGGCTTGTCAGCATGCCAGGTATCAAACCAGGCGCTAATCTCTCCTTGACCAATATGCCAGCGTGTAACCTGAGTGATCTCAAGCCAGTGGCGCTGCAACGTTCGCCATCTACGATGGCCCCGGATATCCATCTCTCGACGGGCCCACTCGCCATACTTGGCCGAAATAAAATTGCCCACTAGGGAGTGTGTGGTGCACATACGCCATACGAGCTTCTTTTGAAGCATGTCCTGGACGTCCGTGAGGCGTCTGATCCCTAGACCCCCCTCGAATGTCGGCCGACATGCTTTCTCCCAAGAAACCCAGTGATGGCGACTCTCTCCCTCAAGGTGACCGGACCATAAGAAACGTGCGCATAGGACTGTAAGCAGAGGACTGTAAGAGATAGTGAGTGGACCGCGAGGACGTGTAGCGGGATAATCATGAGGACATGTCGAATAAGTTGGATATGTCCTCCAGGGGATAGGAAACAAAGTTTCCATCCCTCTAGTTTCTTTCTAAGTTTGCCCAACAAGGCATCAAAGTAATGAGGCCTAGCGGGCCCTAGAAAGATAGGGCATCCAAGATAGTCGTACAGGAGGCATCCTCGTGAGTAGTGGCTATAGTGCTGGAGTATTTCAGAGTGCTTTATAGTGGTGGAAACACCAACTACGAAGCTACTCTTCGAGGCATTGACGAGTTTGCCCGAAGCTTGCTTATATGTTGTAAGGACACTCATAAATTCCTTAATGGATCTTTTGGATCCATTGAGGAAGATGATGGCATCATCGACAAATAGAGAGTGCGAGAGGATTGGGCAGCCCCTTTTCGTAAAATACGGTTGGATGAGGCTGTGGTCGATCGCACGTGTGAGCGATTGGCTGAATACCTCCTCCATCAATATAAAAAGGGTGGGCGAGATAGGATCACCTTGCCTTAGACCTCTCGTGGCCGTGAAGAAGCCAGTGGAGTTTCCATCCATCAAGAGAGAGAAATGATTCTCTCTAATGCAGGCATCGACAAGATCGATAAACGCATCTGTGAATCCAAAGCGCCTCAACACTTCGGTAAGGAAGTTCCACTCAACTCGATCAAAGGCCTTCTCCATATCTAGTTTGATGATGACATTTGAGCCCCAAATATGAGCATCTAAGGACTGGGCTAGCTCTTGAACGAGCATGATATTGTCATGGATCTGTCGACCCTTGACAAAACCACACTGTTCCAGCGAGATAAGGCTATCAAGGAAGTTTCCCAGTCGATTTGTAATGATTTTGGATGCAACTTTGTAGCATACATTACAAAGACTAATGGAGCGAAAGTCCCTAAAGATAGTTGGGGTGACCACTTTTGGAATGAGCTCCAAAAAAGTGGATTTCCAACTTCGAGGGAAGACTTTTCGCGTAAAAACTTCCTTGATGGCAAACACTAAATCTGTGCCTATAATATCCCAACATGTGGTATAAAATTTCGCTTAGAACCCATCCAGTCCCAGAGCCTTGTTCCTAGCAAAGGAAAAGACAACCGCCTTGATCTCTGCTCGAGTAGGAAGGGTTGTGAGGAGGTCGTTTTCTTGGTCGGTCACCAAGTGAGGGATAGATGCAAGGAGGTCCTCGTTCACAACAGTTCGTTGTGAAGATAGGAGTGATCGATAAAACTCCACTCCTGCACCTGCTAGCTGGGCAGGGTCCTAATCATATGTCTCTAATAGGGTCGTATAATTAGGACGGGCTCTGTGACGAATCGAGGCGTGAAAGAAACGTGTGTTTCTATCACCTTCTCTCAGCCATTGGACATGTGATTTCTGGAGATAGAAAATATCCTAATGCTGCGTAGCAGCCTCAAACTGTTCCCTAAGTTGAAGCTGGCGCTCTCCTATGTCGTCCTTCCAAACCTCTTGCAACTGTCGTTTGACAGCAGCTAGTTCTGTCTTGATTGCTTCTACAAGTGTGTGTAGGTCTTCGAAGACCTGTCGATTCCACCATTCCACATAGTGCATGGTTGACCTATTAGAAAGATACAATATCAACTTTCAGCATCACTATCTTTCAAATAAGTGGTCCTACAATTGTGAGATAACTTTTCTCATATAGTTCAGTCAAAATATAGAAACACTTATTTCAAGGTCAAATTTTAGTCTGATTTGAACGCTCTTATGGAAAGTACTCAATTAAAGAAAACATAATTGACGCAAAAACAAAAACTAGATATTAGTCAATGCATTTGACAAACCAAACAGATTGGAGGGGAATCAATATCAATTCATGTCAAAAATTTCACACAACATCAAACACATTGACTCATGACATAGTCTCATATGTTGTCCTCGGACATAAGACGCCAAAGAAACTTGTCGATGGAAAGCTATGTTTTCATTCTGACTTATGAGTCCCTGATCATTGGATTTACTCAAAGGTGATGGTGTGCTCCAAATGGAATAACGTTCTCTTTCAATCAAAGAAGACTGACTCGTTGTATTTAAGATATTACGGTTGTGTTGAAGAAATGAAAGAAAATGTAACAAATCCTTTCCTATTGTATGGGAGATATTATAACATGTTCTTTCCTAATATATGTTACATATTAGTACCCACCAGAATCACATAATTCCGTTTGATAGTTAATAATATCCTACGTTATTGGGGGTTCCTACGTGGATATAGAATTTATGTATAGAATAATCGATGGTTGTTAAAGTGTCATGAGAGAGTGCAGTTCCTACTTTGCATATAGAGTACTAAGTACTGTTTGTCAACCCATTGGCTAAAAATTGATCTTATTAATTAGCTTAAATTCACATATAGTTATGAGGCTATATGTAGATATAGTTAATTCAAAAGGTTGCCTAATAAACATTATTAATCCATAAAAATAATCAACTAGGCTGATTTATGGGCATAGAGGGCACCCATAATCTATAGACGGTTGTGTATGTACTTAACCTATAAGGATTTTGTATAAATATACAAATAAAGTAGAAAGGGAGTGGGTCATCTTCCATAGGTGTACATACCAGCCTGAAGTGGGAATCTCCTCATCTTATATTCTCTATTTCTCAGATTTCTTGCCCTTACATAGAGAATAGATGGTGAAACGATCAACTAGATCTTCATGATAGATCATCATGAGGAAAATCATCACTTCAACAATAGCGTGAAGACTTCAAGAGGCCCAACACTTGAATAAATTCTATCAAAACAGATCCAATAACAGTCATGAGATTGTCTTATGTTTTATTGTTTAATTCACTTCGATTTTCTTCGTTTCTGCTGTGCAAATAGTTCTCTACTATCTAATAAGTCCCACAATAACCAACAAAGGACACATCCTTGCTCCACTTATGGATATACCTAACTGGCCTCTTAAAAAAGAGCAGCTATTTCAAATCAAGGAGCTATCAACCAATGAGACAAGAGAAATCAATCACAAGAAGGTATAATAAGATCTCACTGGAAAGTGTTTTAGCGGTTTAGCCTTGTGTGAAAATAGTATGTTCCTGTGTATATATCTCCTTAGTTAAAACATGTTTTAGCCAAGGCTATCTACAAGAACAAGACTCTCTAGGATTTGGGTGTCCAACTTGGTTGACCTTCTTACCGCAGTAAAAAGTACTTGATCTTGGAGGATATGAGCATGAAAATGGATACCAACTCATAAATATTTAAAGCAACATCATCTATTTAATAGTAATTAGGTCTGATCCTTTTTCCATTATCATCTACTTCATTTATCTTCTTACATCTTTCTCTCTCCATTCTACCATCTCTCCTAGTGTCTTGCTATTCTCAAACCCATTTTCTCTCTACAAACTCAAGTTGGTCTCTAGATTTTTATCCTTCAATATCAAAAATGATTATTTGTTATTTCTTTCAAAATTATACAATGCTATTATCTACAACTGTCACTCGCAAAATGTGCTTACAGTCGGCATCCACCACTTGCATACATGCACAGGCAGTGTGTCGTTCCCAAATCAAACCATGCTCTTACTACTATCTCACCCATAACTTGCATGCGTCATCCAGCCTGTAAAATGTGCATTTTCATTTGCCCATTACTGCCACCAAAGCATTGCAACGTTCAGCAAGTTAAATTTCTTTATTTCTCTAAATTAATCATACTTATATTACACTACAAACAGTATCAATGTTATAGTTTTTTTCACAATAAAAAATTCTCGTAAAATATTTGGATATGAATTAACGTATAATATAAATCATGAAATATTCTCTATTTTGAAAATGGTTATTTACACTCAAACCCAGATAAATCAAGATATTTAGAGTTATTTTCATTATTTTATACAAAATTAATCTTAAATATATTACAATAAAAATAATATGAATTTTATAGCTTTTGCGACATCAAAAGTTCTCCCTAAATATTTAGATGTCAGTTAATATGTAGTCCGTGTTTGAAAATTTTGTTCATTTGCAGTCAAACCTGTGTAAATTAATAAATTTAAAGGTACGTTTATAAAATGTTTGTTATCTAAATCTGAACAAAACAAACTAAAAGTTTCCCTAATTTATGACTGAATAGTGGTCCAAAATAGAAACTATAATAAATGAATACTTTTAAATAAAGAATCCATCCAATTTAAATCCGACAGGTTCCTTTACAATAGTCTAGATATATTTCCAAATGGGATTCTATAAGTAGGATAAAAACAAAAAAATATATAATAATTTTAAGTAGAGTGTTAATGATGAAGCAGGAGATGCCCCTCCATCAAGAATGATGCCAAAGCCCACGCCATCACCGGCGACAGCCGCCGGCTCAAGCCCAGCTAGATCAGCGCCATGAGGAAGGCGTAGGCATTTCAACTCTCGTAAGTTTTGAGCCATATCCCCGCGCAAGGCCCCTTTCTCTTTTTCAAACTCTGTTTTCATCTGTTTATTTGTTTGTTTTAAGGGGGGGGCCTCTATGTCTAATGGGCCCCCTCTTGTGGACCTCTATTGAGGGGCCCATTACCATCCACAATATAAGGGATGGAGTGGGCGTCGTAGCAACTTGGTCAAGATCAAAAAGTCAAAGTTCATTTTTGAAAGGGACCCACTACTCCACGATCGAGTGAGAGGGAGGAGGACATAGGGAACGGCATATCCGGGACGTGACGCCCCAGATGTGGCGGGACGAATGATGATGCGTGACGAACGGTGGCGTGACAAAATTTTCATCACGTTACCGTCTCGTCACGCGTCCGAGGATTTTGAAAAATTCCGTCACGTACTCATCACGCGTCCCTTCTTCCTCATTCTGTCACGTCACCATCACCATGACACCATCACCATCACTGGTGGCCGAAATAATAATATTTATTTTTACTATGCTAATAAGCATAGTCAAAATATAATAATATTTAGTTTACTATGTTATTATTGATAATATTTATTTTACTATGTTAATCCGTCATGGTCTTCATCCGTGACGGACCTGTCGTCACGTCACGCATCCAGGGTATCCCGTCACCGTCACGTACAGCCCGTCACGCGTCACCGTCACCGTCACACCCTATGCATTCCGTCACCATCACCGTCACGTCATCCGTCACATGTCCATCACGGTGACGTGTGACGGATGACGTTTAACAATCTGAGGACAAGAAGGAAGAAGGAAGAGAAGGAGAAAGAGGAAGGAGATCGCTGTCGGCGTTGCTGCCAGATCCGTCGTGGGGTCCCCGCTCCGCTGCCACCGTCGCCGTTCTTCCCGCCGCAGCCACACCTGCATCAGCATCACACCGTGCGCGCTTCAGCCGCGACCACCGCAACCACCACCGCGATAGTCCGATTCTATCAGGCATGGCCAGTAACAGCCCGCGGCCTCCGCGAACAACAGCGGCCGTCGATATCGGTTGCGACTACCGCGACCATCCATGGTCGACACCGCCGCAGCCGTGACCAGCGAACGAAAGCGGTCGCAGCCCGCCCGTGGCCGCGACCAACCGCGGCCCCTGATCGCGACAGGCCGCACCACATGGTCGCAACCATCAACTGCGGCCCCAACCAGTGACCACGACTCCGAGCCAAGACCAGCGGCAACCGCTGAAAACCACAGCCCGTGGCCACTACCAGCGACTGCGATCGACTACAGTTAGCAGCCGCGACTAAGTTGCCACCACAGCTGTGACCAGCTGACACCCGCGGCCACGCGCGGCTGCGACCGGCGCATCCGGTGGTCGCGACCAGCTGCTGCCTGCGGTCGCCATGGCCTGCCGTTGTACGTGACGCAGCTGCCTCGTCACCGCACGCCAGGTCATCGCTGTAGCCGCGCCCACGCTGCCGCCGAGCTGCCGTTGATCTGTAGTCGAGCCGTTGTAGAGCCATTGTCGGCCGCCACCACCCACCACTGCCGAGCAGTTGTCGAGCAGCCGCCAAACTGCTGCCGCCAACTGCCGGCGAGCCGACGCCGCCTCCTGTCTCCGAGCCATTTGCGCTACCACGCTCTATGCCCTATGCCCGACTTCCCCCGCCCTCTTCCAATGTAATGTCTCTTGCGCCGCGTGATACCACCGCCAGTTGAGTGAAGCCGGGCGCCCCCCCTCCGGCACAACTCCATTGACTCAGCCCACCGGTTCTTGCATCGACAAGCTCCTCAACTCCGGGACGACGTTACCAAAGAGGTACTTCGCTCCCCTAGCCCTCCGGTTAAATTATATTTTGTTGTATGTCCTTTCGATTGCTATCCGCCGCAATCGGGTTAGAATAGGTCAAAGGATAAACATACACAAGAGAACCTACCGAGCACCTTCCCTAGGTACTGGCCGATCACATCCGTTACATGAGAGCACCACGGGCCAAGTCCGTTCGGCACCGTAGACACCATCGTCACTCCGACGAGGGTCAGGAGGTCACTGTTACCGTCATCGGTCATCCGCCCCAGAGCCTGGAGCTTGGCGAACCCCACGAGTCGGGGCCTGCACGTACATCCGCCGAGGGGTCTTCACATCACATAGTCACATCTACATAGATCCATACCCGACGGATGATGCCTTCGACGACGTCCGCTATTACCCTGGTATTTGAGCATGTATTTGAAACACGGCATTGATCAGAATGATTAAACTACTTTTATGATGAAGATTAAGAACAATTTATAATATATTAAAAGTCTTATGGTCAAGCAAATTTGTTAAGTTTATGATGTGAAATTTTGTCTCAATATGGTAGTACGTTTGATACTATCATGAGTTAAAAAGTCATCCCACAAAGTTACGTGCTTTCAACCAAACAATGACTTTAAGATCGTACAAAAAGAGCTCATGGTCTGACCTGTATACTTTATTAATAATAATAATAATAATAAATAATAATATGGAATCTTTTTGACAAACAATGAGACAAGTTGCCTTCTTGTTCATATTGGTTTGGAATTTTTGCCGACGTACGACTCCCCTCAGTAACGTCAAACTATTCTAATGCTTTATGGTTTCGCTGATTGAAGTTTTTTTATGAAACCCGTGTTGCTTATAGATTACTTCGGACCGGCTTAAACTTCTAAATCTCCAATTCGAAAAATAGATTATTAGTTTTCATAAATTGCCATGATGAATTCACATTACTTGGCCAACATGATAATTCAAAATCCTGAGTGCACGATAACTGTCCAGATATTTTAACTGAGAAAGTTTATAAAATGTCGAGCTTGGTTCTTTGGTGGTCGAGAACGATTAGTAAATTCTACACGTTAGACGGTATCCTTTCGATCCGTGTGAACCCGTGTTACAAGTCTGGTCTAAAACTTACGGTCCAACGTTCTACAAATTAAAGGGGTTCACATTTTCTCCTCTTCGGTCAACTTCGGTGTTCACCAAAGAAAATTAACCAAGTATAAATCGCAGCTCCCATCATCGCCGGGAAGCTCACCCTCCAGCTTGACGATGTTGTCTCGCACTTATGCCGCCCTTCTCTTTTGTATCATTTTAACTTTTCCATGTG
Source organism: Wolffia australiana (assembly GCF_029677425.1). Lineage (NCBI taxonomy): Eukaryota > Viridiplantae > Streptophyta > Magnoliopsida > Alismatales > Araceae > Wolffia > Wolffia australiana. The sequence continues at coordinate 11,207,390 of NC_135845.1, forward strand.
AAGCCCTCTTGGAAACATTGCAGGGGGAAGCTACCCAAGACAGTATTCCAACAAGCACAGCGGAGAGCACCTACCGGGGGCGCAAATTTGAGTTAAGGCGGGCGGCTCAGCAGCGGCCTTTCATGCGGCCTCCAAGACGGCCACCTCCCCCACAAAAAAATGAACCTCAAATCAGTTCAGAACCATCTCCTCCTCCGCCCCCGCATTCATATAAGTATAGATATCGTTCATCGCCATGTCCACCACCGCCAAGAATGTAACACATCTGTCACTGTTGTGTTGTGCATATTAAGATTCATCTTTTACTTGATTGCATGTTACAGTTGTTCCTCCTTTCATTCGTCGTTGACTGGTGAATGAGACTCCTTTGAGACTTTGTGCCATGGCGCTGAAGCGTGAGAAGGTAAATGAACGTAGAGATCAGAAAGAATACCGAGTGAAAAGAGAGAATGAGAGATTAATTTGTGTACTTCTAGGCCAGCAAGATCAATATTGTAGTAAAAAGTTCTTGCACTGATGAAGCGTGTTGAGATTTCTCGGCCGTAGCACAAGAAACGGAAGGCAGAAGAATGGAGAAAGAAGAGAGAAGAAAAGGGCAAGAAGAGAAGGCTCAGACAAATGAATTAGAAAAATCGTTGTACTTCCCGCAGAGTGATTATTAACATTCGTTTGTATTTAAATTATATTTAAATTAGAAAGATATTGCATATATTTACTAAAAATAGAAAATAGGGTAACGTCTATATCCGTTGTAACGAACTCCAACGCAAATATGAATTTGAATTATGGTTTGATCCTGACCATTATAACGTCATGGGTGCACCGATCACAACCATTGATCGGTGCGGTGAACCCATCTGTCATAACGACTACCTAATCTAATCCTGACCGTTATAACGTCATGGGTGCACCGATCACAACCGTTTGATCGGTGCGGTGATCTCTTTGAATGTGAGATCTAATCCTGGCCGTTATAACTCTCTATGGTTTAATCCTAACCATCTATATTTGATCCTATTCTAGATTTAATCCTATACTATCTTTGAACTTATATTTTATCCTATTTTCTAGTCTCTAACGAGTATATAGTATATAATTCCATTTTACTATCTAATCTTAATTAGTTCCTATCAGTGTCGAGTTGACTTCTTGGTGCATCAAGCTGACTCCATAGCTTTGACTCGGCGGGCTGCGGAGCGAGTAAAATTCCTCCTCTTCACAAAGCGCTCATTTATTTGGGTGTGGTTTAAGTTATACATTGCTCAATCAGATCAAACACAATACACGATTTAAGATTTTTGAGACGGGAAGTCTCACGATGTCTCACATATGGATACTCGTATAAAAATGGACTATCTGCTTTCCCTCTTGTATATCATTTTTCTTCAGAAAGAAAATGGTAAGCCATGCACCAACTTCCTTTTACTCCAAAACATTAAAGCCTTGATGTTGAAATGATGAAACTACCCTTTTATATCGTCATCATATATCATTCACATCTTTCAGGCATCATTAAATGACAAAGAGAACGGTTTTATCTTTGCAGGAAACATGATATTAATATACATCACTGGTTAATCCTTCATCCCAACTCATGTTAAATTCAAAATAAAAATTCTTGCACTTCTCCATCAGTTGTCGGAAGCTGAATAAGTTGTGGTGAAAAGTTGAACCAACTAGGTCTCCACGCCTTGCCGGTCAGGACTCATGATGTCTGAACTTCAATTTTACCTTTTCCCCTTTGCTATCAACCTTGTTTCCATCTCCCATTTGTGAACTTCTCATATTGGTGATTCAGAAAATTCAACAAATATCTCTTTTTAGCACGTTGTGCCTAAAAAAACTTTTTTCAGAAATCACTCTTTCAAAAACAATTTCCCAGACACGGTTTGGTTATTCATAAACCTGCTACTTATCTCTGATTAAAGGTTCATACCATTGACCAACTCTAATCCAGTAATAAATTTGTACTATTTTTCAAAATGGAAACATGTGAAATAACACTCATAAATTATATCTACCAGTGAGAATATGAAGGGCTTATCTTGTGAGCCCTCATAATTTGTACAGTTTCTCAGTGCAAGACCTCACGGTTAAGCAAACTCTGTTCTAATTTTTTTTTCTCACTCTTGATCAACTTCTGGATTACATTGAAGATTAAAACAGAAGTGCACTGATAGTGAAGGAATGAGTTCACTAGTGAGGAGACAATCCATCGAGTGAACCTTTGATTAGTAAATGAGGAAGTTCTACAATTAATAAATGAATGAAGGTGCATGAATTGTGTATTTTACTCTAAGAGAAAAATTAGGTATAAAGATAAGCTCACAAATATCATGCTGCTAATTATGGCGCCCATTTCAGGCATACCAAAATGGCATAGATTTTTTATAGTTTGAGTGATCTTTTCACATGAAAACAGTACCCTTTTAGCTGTACAAATTACTTTTGTAATCACTTGTAAAATAAAGTTCTTCCAACTGGAGGCAAAGGCTGAGTGACAATTAGGCTTGGGAAGAAAAAATTCTGTTCATTCGCAAACATGTGAATGAATGAACACAAATGCGAACGTCCAAAATTGGACACGAACTTCTTCCATATTCTCGCCAAGTGACCAGTTCCCCCCATCCCCCACCCCTTTGGTCCTTCCACCCCATCTCTAGCTGCTCCCTCTCAGGCAGTCTTCCTCTCCCTCTCCCTCTCTGGCGGTCTTCCTCTCCGACGGCTCCCTCTCCAGCAGTCTTCCTCTCTACCTGTCTTCCTCTCCCTCTCTCTCCCCGGTGGCCTTCCTCTCTGGCAGCTCCCTCTCCAGTTGTCTCCCTCTCTGCTAGTCTTCCTCTCCATCTCTCCCTGCATCGTCCCCAACACCTCCCTCTTCGTCAGTCTTCTTATCCCTTCTCTCCCTGCATCGTCCCTAACTCCTCCCTCTCCCTTCTCCCCTTCTCCCTCCCCCATTAGACCCCCCTTGCCCTTTCTGCCTCTCCCTCCAGCTCCCTTCTCTCCTTGCATCATCCCGAACTCCACTCTCTCCTTTCTCCCCTTCTCCCTCCCGCTTCAGACCGTCATCTGAAACTCCGGCAACTCTACCTGCATCGCCCTCAACTCTGGCAAGGCATCCCCTCCGTCTCTCATTCTGTTGTTCCTGCCTCCCGCAAGCCCCTATCAGTAACTCATTGTCTACATTCACACCCTTCAGCAAGACATCCCATCCGGCTAACTACAGTGGACATGTTTTGATTCTAATAACTGTATGTGTTATGTATTTCTTTGTTTTGCTATGTGTTTGTTGTTTTGATTATAGTGCATATTCCAAATGGAACCCTCAATTATTGGTTGGTAGACTGTAACGAACGGTCATATGAAGCATCATCTACATGTTTGATAGTTCATTTGGGTGCATGTAATGAACGGCCATATCTAAAATTGCTTTTAGATATGTCTATACATATCAATGTATGCATCTATGACTAGTCGCATAATGATTTTGAGAAGTGATACAGCGCATGAATAGTTGTGTTCTTCTTAATTCTTAAAGGATACATCTTGGAAAAGCTTATCCTTGACGAAGCTCAGATGGGAAGCAATTCAAATCAGATGGATGAAAATGTTGAAATGGCACAAGATTGTGCCCGCAAATTAGAGACATGCACGACTACTCCAGTAACCTTGCAGAAAAAGCCTCGTGGGCGAGAACCGGAGGCCATGCATATTTTGAAGAGTTCGACCCAAACCAGTATGAATGTATTGTGTGCAAGGGGAACAACCCTCGAATAATTACAACTATTGAGAGAAACAAAGATGGAACGACACCTATGTTTTGAAGGCACTCGCAGAAGAGCCATAAGGAGCAGCACGATCGGCTCAAAGGTAAATAAGTCCTAGGGTCAGAGGAGGAGCCAATCTCTGGTTGTCAACGATCTATTGTTGGCATGTCAGTTTCGCCAATAGGGCAGAATACCTTCTTACTAGATATCACATTTGAGAGAAAAAAGGAGATGCTCACCAGATTTATATGCCTCACTGACCAAGCATGGACCATCATTAATGACAAAGTTTCAAAGAGGTATTTCTTTTTTGTGCACAACATAAGATTAGAATACCATGCTCGAAGGCCATTCATGAATACGTGAATGCCTTCTTTGGGCAAGAGAAGCAAAAGCTGGTATGCTCACTATTAAATGTTTGAAGTATTTGCCTAACAGTAGATGCATGGACAAGTGAAAATATCATTCCCTTATTGGGAATCACTGTGCATCGGGTCACCAATGAATGGAGACTTGAAGAATGTGTCTTGGTGGTAAAGAAAATTTATTGACCACATAGCGTGAGTTACCTCGCCCAACTTCTCCTAGAGGTGTTGGTCGACTTTGGTCTAGGGAGAAAAGTAATTGCTATTACTAAAGACAACAAAAGTAAAAATAGATTGATGATCACATCTTTGACAAATGTAGTAAGAAAAGTGAACGCCAACTTCGATCAAAATTGGCACATGCCTTGTATTGTGCATGTCATAAACCTTGCAGTACAGGATGGGTTGAAGGCACTGGGAATTCCACCACCACTTACACCCAACAAGGCAGCAATGCTAGTGGAAGGGGAGTTCGAAGAAGCACGAAGGTGATGGGTTGGGCGATCTACCTCGTTGGGAGATTTCGTTACATGAGTGCGTCAAATTATTGCAGTCGTTCGTTCTTCAGATGATAGATAGAGGAGCTATGTACAATGGTGTATGTAATTAAAGATGCCTAATAGCATAAAATTGGTGTAAGATTTGAAGACTAGATGGAACTCCACGCATAAAATGTTGCAGGTAGCGTATCAGAAGAAATAGGCATTGTACAAGATGGCTATTTTTTAGCTGGAGAGCACTTCGAAGAAAAACTTTGTAATTGATGACCATGAGTGGCAAATGGTGGCACATTTTGCTCGAATTTTAAAGTCTTTCCGCGAAGCGTCAGATATTGTTTGTATCCCTACATGTGTGACGATGGTAGTAGTTTTATCATTGCTCCAAGTCCTTGATAAAAGACTTCGTGAACATATTGATGCCATAGACCAAGGACATTTTTTTCCCAAACGTTGTTGTCCTCACAATCAAACAATGAGCCTCCATCCACATCACATATAGAGCCATGAGAGCAAAACTAACCAAGTACGAGGCTCGCGTTCGGGGAAATACTCCCTTATCGGTTGCATCAGTTTTAGACCAACATATTAAATTAGACTCCATTGCTCTAGAGGATCGTGACATCTTGGTGGCATATATGCAAAGACTCCTGAACGACGTTATTGAGGAGGAAGTCACAAATTTGAGAGATGGTCACAACATTGGAGGCGACGTAGCTAGTCAACAGCAATGTATAAATGATGATGAGGAAGCAAGGATGGATGAGAGCTACATACCATCCATCAAGATGAGGCTTGCACAGTTGTTCCCACGACAAGAATATGCGACCTCATTAGTGGACGACAAGCTACAGAGTTACCTACGAATGCCCCATGTGTCGAGTATTGTTCTCTTATGGTGGCAAGGCGACGGTTGCAAGAGATTCCCTAAGCTATTTGTTTTTGCACAAGATTTTGTTCTTGTTTGTGCGTCCAGTGCACTAGTCGAACGCTTCTTCTCTGTTGCCCCTAAAATTTGCACGTATAAATGTTCAAAGCTTTTGGCGGAGAACATGTCAGTACTGGTGACCCTAAAATGTTGGTTGAGGCAATAACATCCAAAAAGCAACATAGTAGAGTCATTGCCTGAGATTGAAGAGATCGAATTAGTGGAAGAGGATTCCGACGAAGAAACTGTAGGGGAAGGATGGTAGCCTAAAATTCTCCAAGTATATGTCATTTTTATCATACTTTTTTTTATTTCTTAGTACAAGAATGAACACATTGTGATGTAACATGACGATCAGAATTTATACCTCGTGCTACGTCAAGAGAATAAACACTAAATGCAATGCTAATGACGTGGAATTTAAAGATAATTTGAGAAAATTATCACAAGAATAACGTCAATCGTCGGGTGATAAAAGACGTAGGTAAGCAGAAGACACAAGATGGGTGTTGTCACAATCAGGATCCCAATCACAATCAGCTCGAAGGGTCGCCGTGGTGGGGGACAATCTTTGTCCACTGAGGTCCTCACCTCGACGTAAACGAGCAGTTCCAAATACTGTCAAAGGGAATGTCTTGAAACGATGATGGTGGCTAAGTCCTATAAGTGTTTTGAACTCTCTCAAGGCAATGAGCAATTAGAGTTCGTCACTGAAGACTGTAATTATACTGCTAAGTAAATGGGGGGGGGAGGAGTTAAAATGAACCTATCGACCAATGACGTACTTGGACAATAGCAGTTGTCGGGTGGGTTCTGATAAGCCAAAATAGGGGTCAATTTTCCTAAATTTTAATCCCTTGTCGTTGTCAATTTCAGATTATACAAAAAAAAATTATAAAGACCCTACTTTTTTTTTATTATTGGCAAAAAACATGGTGTCGGGTACGGCCAACCCTAGTGTTGTGCCCGCAGACCGATCCATCCGTGCCCTGGACGCCACCTAGGAGGTTTTTATTTATAAAGTGGAGTGTTTTTCAATGTTTTTAGGCATGGAGCGAGTATATATATCCCAATTACACTCGGATCCCACTCGTCCATGCCCATTTTAAAGGAAAGAAGAGATACATGGATGATACCTCGCAAGCACTAGGGAAAGTGTGCTCGTCGTCGTCCCGCCGGAGCCGCTCCACGATGTCGATAAACTGCGGGATGTGTCCTCTCCGTCGTCGAGAGGGATCGAGGAAGTTTGTGTTGACGCGCTAGTTGAGGCGGGCGCTGTCCACGCCTCTAGCTCTAGCAGTCCACGCAATCCTCCAATCCCGCGGGTCTAGTGTCACGAGGATGCGCCGTGTGCGGAGGGTGGGCATGCCAAGACAATCGAGGCGATAGCAGCCGTGAGTTGTGGAGGGGAGCGCCTGCCAAATATGAAAAAGAGAGGAGGGGGTGCGTGCGTGTACTGCGTGGTTGGCGAGAGCATCGACTGTCTGGTTGCCCTCTCTTAGTTGATGACGAAAGTAGGCTATGCGGGAGCGGCATCGCATGATGTCTTCCCACGTACGGCTGAGTCGCCACTGGGAGCATGTACCTAGACGAAGCATATCAACCAATATATGTGAGTCCGATTCTACGACGATATTGTGAAGGTTTCGTTCCTCATAGAGAAGTAGACCATCACGAATCGCCATAGCCTCGGCTACTGTATTAGTTTGTATGCCATAAAAAGTGGAGAAAGCAAAGAGTATACTCCCCGTATGGCCTCTGAGGATACCTCCTCCCCCTGCTGGCCCCGGGTTCCCTTTAGCCGCACCGTCCACATTCAGTTTGAGAATTCCTATTGGTGGTGGGAGCCAATAAACAACTCGATACTAGATGCGAGTGGCGGCGGGGGTCGCCGGGATGCCAATTGAGCGGAGGAGGTCTCTCGCGAGTGTTGAGCGGCCGTCTCGGGAGGGAAGCAGAGGTTGGATGCGCCGAAGCCACAACTGAACTCGTCGCATGATGTCCACGGCGCGCATGGGCGAACCTGCAAAACGAGAAGAATTTCGCCCCTTCCAAATCTCCCATAGAAGATAAGCTATGGTGATGCGGAGGATGGGGCTCCGTGTAGAGCGGGTTGACGAGAGGATAAACTTGCCAAAACAGTTAGACGGGGTCAGAGGACGAAGGCGATCGGTGATGAGGCGCCAACATTCCACAGCTGTCTCGCTGTGGAAGAAAAGATGGTCCATCGTTTCCGTGTGTGGGAGGGTGGGACAACAATGGCAGTGGGAACTAAGAGAATATCCGATCCGAGTCACTCGGTCATCAATCGGGAGGCCGCGGTGTAAAGGTCTCCAAAGGAAAAAGGAGACGCGCATATGGATTGCCAGATGCCAGATGTGGCGACCCCAGTGCTGGAGGGGGGCTTTCACACTAAATGCTCCCAAGAGGAGCGGCACGTGTAGGCTCCATTGGATGTGAGTGTCCAGATAGCACTATTAGAACTAGAGTCGAGTGGCGTAGTCTGGACCTCGGGTAGGGTGTCCAAGGGAAGACCGTGCTGCTCCCATAGGTGTGACGTGTTGCCTCTAAGCAACTGGGTCACAGTGAGTCTCACTCGGTGTGGTACAAACTGTGGGTGGGAAGCGAGTGGCGCATCAGCATGTCAGGTATCGTACCACGCGCTAATGTCCCCTCGGCCGATATGCCAACGTGTGACTTGAGCCATCTCAAGCCAGTGCTGCTGCCACGTCCGCCATCTCTTAGGGCCCTGAATATCTATCTTGCGACGGGCCCATTCGCTGTATTTGGCTAAGATAGACTCCCCAAAGGGTAGTGTGTTGTACGCATACGCCATACTAGTTTCTTTTGAAGCATGTCCTGAACGTCCGAGAGGCGTCTGATCCCTAGACCCCCTTCATCCGTCGGCCGACTCGCTTTCTCCCAAGAAACCCAATGGTGGCGGCTCTCTCCCTCGAGGTGACCAGACCATAGGAAGCGCGCACATAGGCGTTCCATAGAGCGGAGAACAGTAAGACATAGTGAGTGGACCACAAGAGTGTGTAGCGGGATACTCATGAGGACATGTCGAATAAGCTGGAGCCGTCCTCCTAGGGATAGGAAACGAAGTTTCCATCCCTCTAATTTCTTTCTAAGCTTACCTAGCACGGCATCAAAGTAGTGATGACGAGTAGGGCCAAGAAAGATAGGGCATCCAAGATAGTCGAATGGGAGGTGTCCTCGTGAGTATTGTGTATAAAGCAGGAGTAATCGTGTATAAATCAGAAATCACTTGGAAACATTAAATATTTGTAAATTTATGATAACAATCCATTTTAAGTTCTTTAATGCATAAAATTTTGCTAATAGCATGAATTAAAGACCAAATTTAGGGTGTTATCAGGTTCCAAGACGGTTCAAGCACAAGAGACGCCGGCAAATTTGAGATGTGTGGCACCGAGCAGGTGGAAAATTCAAAGTTGATTAACCCTGCACGGTGTGATTGATAAGCCTTGGCAGGTAGACTAGGAGCAAGAATTTCCCCCAATGTTGAAGCTTGAAATTCCAATACGACTAAAACAGAACAACACGGAATAGCCAAGTCCATGGGTAAATCGGCCGTGAAAGTTCTTCCTCCGGACAGCTATCCTTTGTTGAAGGAAATTTACGGTAACATTTTTTTTTGTTTTCTTGAACGATATGAGAATGACGGTGAAGAGTAATCCGTAGTGAATTTAAGCATGAAAATAACACGCAGATCACTGCCAGACACGGCAAAAATCTGCGACCATCATGGGGGTAGAACGAAACCGTAACCTCTGAACCTTGATCCTTGACGTGTAACTGTGGAATCTGAAAAAAGGCCGTCAAATTTTCAAGTTCAACCTCGTCGTTCAACAGATCGATCGTAGAGAGCAAAATTTGTCAACTGGGGGGAGAGTTTTTGAGAGGAGCTGTTGATTCTCCCCGATGATTGTTCGTAGAGGAACGTGAATAACGGGATTCTTCCAAGAGTGCTATGAACAAAGGAGAGGAACCAGGACGGGATTGCCTCTAATCAACATAAGGGCAGACGAGCGAGCTATTCCACCACGGCGATTTATCAATCAAATTCTCACAGATGCAATCAGGAAAATTTACAAAATCGCCAAGAAGAAAGGCTTGGTTGACCGATCAACGATTGATGACCGAGAAGGAAGCAACCTCCCCGACTTTGATGTAGAAGAACAGTTCACCAGTGTTTGTTCCGTCAATGACTAAAGAGTCGATCTTCACCAATGCACAAGAACTTTCACTTCTTCTTCTTCTGAAACGCTTCTTCTTTTGCAACAAGGTAGAACGATGAAGAGTAAAAGTAATTGTCATAAACCAAAACCAGATCTGAATTTCATCAAGACAAGCCCCTTTTCTCCACGTCCACACTTCCCATTCTTATAACGTGAAGTGGCAGTTGTGGAAGGGGAGGTGGCCCTATTGGGCCCCCTCTTAAGAGGGAGCCTGATGAAGGAGAATGCAATAATGGAAGGGTCCATTAGGAGCCCTCCCCTCCATTTTTATTATAAAAGGGGAGGGGAGGCTCACGATGTTTTTTCAGCCCTTTTGAGATAGACTTTGTGTTTTATTTTGAAAGAGATCTTTTGAGAATAAAAGATTTATGTTCATTTGGTTGCCCTAGAATTCTCATTGTTTCCCCCCTATGGGAGATTTTCTTTGGTTGAAGTTTGCTTGAATCCGCCAGGATCCTCCACAGCCTCCCCATGAGGGAGAAGCCTTTCTCGTACTCCTTGGTGTAGGTCACTATCGAGATCACATTCCCGATCATCATCGCTGTCCAGAACCAACAAGACCCCACAAGGATCCCCTCTGTGTTGCCGACGTTGACCTAGACTTCTAGTGACCGTCTGCGCCCTCTCGAGCCATCAGCTTCTGGCGTTGTACCACGAGACGCCCTACCAATTGTTGAAGCCACGCCACGAGAAAGCTCACTCCACTGGTTCCTTTCTTTTCCCTAACAGCAGCCACGCCACCTTGTGCGGGCGCCCTCACGGCTCTCTTCCCACCAGCTGCGGGTGCTGCTAGTCTTCAGCCTCTCGATACAGCTAGTACTCGCCACGCCACCTTGTGCGAGCGCCCAGGTCCTCCCTACCCGTGGACTTCAAACAGTGTGTTGTGGCTCCGGTCGTGGGTTCCCGTTGATGACACTAAGACCAATTTCTAAGGCAGTTTCTTCTATTTCTTTTCAACCGTCCATTGTAAGCTACGTGGGAAGTAACCACCATTAGCAGTTATATTTTCTCTCTTTCATCTGGCGTATAAAGATGTACATCATTCCTCCAAAATTACAATTTAAAAAGTTCTTTTTCACTTCTGTCTTCTTCTCTCGATTGACATCCGTTTTCTCCATAGTCAACACCTTTGGGAAGGTGTAAAAGCTTGGGCTTGCCTCCAACACCCGCTTCCCAAGCTGCACCGCCATGTCTTCCTCGACGCTCCGTGTGGTTGCTTCAATCACTACGCCGGCACTTCACAGTCGCACGACTGGCACACGACCAACCCACTACAGTCTGTGGAACTCAGTCAGCTCACGGTGCCACGCAGCCATTTGCCCACGATATAGCCCGCCCAGTCGACGATTGGGCTGTCAGATTGCATCATTGGTTATTTCCTTGTGGTGTCGGCATTGACGAATTACTACTCGTTCATCACCCTGGCGACTCCTACAAGCCCCGACCGCGCAACCCACCGCCATCGGCACCTAGTGACAATCCACACGAGATGCCAATACCGTCCTGCCATCACTCAGAGTTGCCTCTCAGCCGTATGATCCTCCACCTCGGATCCAGTCTGTAGGTCCAATTCTCTCTCCCTTATTTTACAGTATCATTACATTCGTCAATGCCAATTTCTGACTGCTCACACTACCTCGAGAGATTTTATACGAGTTATAGGATTAGCCATCGTACTCGAACTAGGAACCTCCTTTCGTCGGTGTCGGATTAGCATCACTCGCAAAGACGGGCGAGGATGCGCCCGGACAATGTACGTCCTCCACTTTGTCGGCCTTCGATCCGACCACTCCGGTCATTGGGAGATTGCCCGTGCCCTGACCCTCATGTTGTTACCTATGTTTACGTCTGGGTCAGTTGGGTTCCCAACTTTCTTCTCGTTGACTTTATGAACTTAATGCATCAACTAATCTCATCTGCATCTCGCATCCACGCCCGTCCCCTCTGGTGCAACATGAGCTGCTCAATCTTGGCACATCATGTTACATCAGCTACACCATCATTAATATATCCCGGAATCTTTACCATCATTAATATATACATTATTTGTCATTCCTGTTAGACTCCCAATGACTTAAGGTAAGGTTAACATCAAAACCTAGTCTATCATCCAGTTAGTACTAATGTATAGGCAAATCAGTAAAGAACACTTTACTCTCAGATTTCCACTACCCTTGCCATGGATTTATTTTATTTTCCTCCTCGAGTCAATCTCCTCCTGTACCAAGGGGAGACAATTCCAACTTAGCCGCTCAATCAACTAGTGTAGTTCTCGATATATCTAAGCTAAGAGATGTTTGAACCCCAAGATAAGCGACTTGTAAATCTTAGTCAAAACTTAGTCGTTTGTGCACAAGATATCCTTGGTGTCTCAAGTCAACATACCACTTATGCAACCATAAAAGGAATCAACCTGAGTGACCTTAATGTATACTACTATTCAGAGATTTCTAGGAAGCAATTCAGTAAAGTATTTCTTTAAAGAGAACTCCCCATTTGTCCTTGGTGTCTCTGCCCCAATGGTGATATGACCAGCCATATTCATCATATAAATTAGATAATATTGTAATATTTTTTCCAGATAATTTTATGTCTATCTCGAACATCTATCTAATATGATTATTTAGACTACATGTTTAGGAAATATCAATCACTACACTATGATCTAATCGTACTTATTTAAGTAATTACACTAATTCAGGGGCTTCATTATAAATAAGATATGAGAAAAATAATGAATAAATATCTATTTCAGTGAACTTAAAAAAATATAGAAGTGTGATTGGCTTAGT